>NC_138768.1:13676811-14401811 GCF_965119305.1 Pelophylax lessonae | reverse complement strand
TATGACAACATTTCAGGCTGCAAAAGAACACACGGTTAGTCCAACCAAAAATGGAACGACTTCCAGTGGGGAGTAGTTTTGGTATTTTGACATAATCCGCCATTTTGTTACAAATTCTCATCTCAGGTTATCCCACACAAAGCGATCCTTCTCTGGTCGTCCCCTTGAGGAACGTCCCCCATCCTTGCCCACAATTTAATGACCTGGAAAACGGGCAACATGACTTTGGTAAGGACCTTGTATGTGTTTGATGTGTTTGTGATTGATGCCTTTCGGGTCTAAGTACTGCATGCCTAGGATTTTTTTTTTTGGTGATGGTAAACTCCATTCTGGCTTTGCTATGTTGCAATCTCTTAACCACTTTGTACATTGTGCTGTAAATGACTTTCTCTCATGACTCCCTTTTGCATACTGTGCAGTAAGTGAACTCTCAACTCTGTTTGCTGGGTTGTGTGTACCCACACAATTCATGTCTTGAGAATCTGGAAGGTCTGAATAGACCTCATCTTAAAGCGGTTGTAAACTGCCCCCCCCCCCCCCCCCAAAAAAAAAAATTTCAAAAATAAAAACCTGAAAGGCAAAGGCATAAATGAGCTAGTTTGCATTGCATACTAGCTCATTATGAAAGACTTACCTTAAAACTAAGCCTCCGCTGCGCCGCCCGCACAACGCTTACACAGCCGACATGTTAAGTCTTCCTTCCAGATGCGCGTCCTCCGGCCATCTGATTGACCGGAGCCACAATGATGTCACTCCCACGCATGCGCACGGCAGCCACTGTTAATGACACGGGCGGCCGTTCCTTCAGAGCACATGCGCCAGTGATGTCACTGGCTGCATGCAAAGTAAATATCTCCTAAACGGTGCATGCTTAGGAGATATTTACAGTACCTATAGGTAAGCCTTAGCATAGGCGTACCTATAGGTACAAGTTACAGAGGAAGCTTTACTTCCTTTTTAAGAATCTAGGAGATCTGAATAGACCTCATGCCTTAAGAATCTAGGAGATGTGAATAGACCTCATGTCTTGAGAATCTACGGGATCTGAATAGACCTCATGTCTTGAGAATCTACGGGATCTGAATAGACCTCATGTCTTGAGAATCTAGGAGATCTGAATCAACCTCATGCCTTAAGAATCTAGGAGATCTGAATAGACCTCATGTCTTATTGATTCTGGTTTTTTTTTAAACCAGGTTTTCATAACTGTTAGAACTAGGGATGCACCGATCCGATATTCGGATCAGATATCGGCGCCGATATGGCCATTATAGCTGGATCGGGGGATCGGTAACATTGACCGATCCACTGGCCGATCCGGTTTTTGCTTAGTAACGGCTCAGCCATCCCTTACTAGGTGTAGTAGTAGTAGTATGGGATGGGAGCCGCTACTTCCTGTATAGTCCCGGCTCACAGGCGGAGTGATATCAGATGCACTCGCCTGTGAATGGAGGAGCCGTACACATGAAGCAGCGGCTTTGCTCTGTACTGCAGCCGCTTGCTTTGTGTAGCTCCGGGTCGGTTCCGGTATCGGCGATTTCACAACGCCAGATACCGGTATCGGGTCCAAAAAAGTCAGATCGGTGCATCACTAGTTATAACCTATCCCTCTTTGTCTTTTGTTGACTAGTGTCTTGACACCTGTTATATTTTTCTACACAACTTTCTTGAGAATCTAGGAGATCTGAATAGATCACGTCTTGAGAATCTAGGAGATTTGAATAGACCTCATGCCTTGAGAATCTAGGAGATCTGAAATAGATCCCATGTCTTGAGAATCTAGGAGGTCTGAATAGACCTCATATCTTAAGAATCTAAGAGATCTGTATTCAAAGAATCTAGGAGTTCTGAATAGACCTCAGGCCTTGAGAATCAAGCAGATCTGAATAGACCTCATGTCTTGAGAATCTGGGACAGGGATATGCAAACTGTGGCCCTCCAGATGTTGCAAAACTGAAAGTCTCCTAGAACCTAGGTGTTCTGAATAGACCTCTTGTCTTTAGAATCTAGGAGATCTGAATAGATCCCATGCTTTGAGAATCTAGGAGATCTGAATAGACGACCTATCTTAAGAATCTAGGAGATCTGCATTCTTGAGAATCTAAGAGGTCTGAACAGATCTGCTTGATTCTCAAGACATTAGGTCTGAATAGACTTAATGTCTTGAGAATCTAGGACAGGGATGTGCAAACTGTGGTCCTCCAGATGTTGCAGAACTAAAAGTCCCATGAGGCATAGCAAGACTGACAGCCACAAGCATGACACGCAGATGCGGAGGCATGATGGAAATTGGAGTTTTGCAGCAGCTAGAGAGCCACAGTTTTCATATCCCTGTTCTAGGAGATCTGAATAGTCCTCATGTCTTCAGAAGCTTGGAGATCTGAATAGACCTCATGTCTTCAGAAGCTTGGAGATCTGAATAGACCTCATGTCTGCAGAAGCTTGGAGATCTGAATAGTTCTCATGTCTTCAGAAGCTTGGAGATCTGAATAGACCTGTCTTCAGAAGCTTGGAGATCTGAATAGTTCTCCTGTCTTCAGAATCTTGGAGATCTGAATAGTCCTCCTGTCTTCAGAATCTTGGAGATCTGAATAGTCCTCATAGATTCAGAAGCTTGGAGATCTGAATAGACCTCATGTCTTCAGAAGCTTGGAGATCTGAATAGACCTCATGTCTTCAGAAGCTTGGAGATCTGAATAGACCTCATGTCTTCAGAAGCTTGGAGATCTGAATAGACCTCATGTCTTCAGAAGCTTGGAGATCTGAATAGACCTCATGTCTTCAGAAGCTTGGAGATCTGAATAGACCTCATGTCTTCAGAAGCTTGGAGATCTGAATAGACCTCATGTCTTCAGAAGCTTGGAGATCTGAATAGACCTCATGTCTTCAGAAGCTTGGAGATCTGAATAGACCTCATGTCTGCAGAAGCTTGGAGATCTGAATAGTTCTCATGTCTTCAGAAGCTTGGAGATCTGAATAGACCTGTCTTCAGAAGCTTGGAGATCTGAATAGTTCTCCTGTCTTCAGAAGCTTGGAGATCTGAATAGACCTGTCTTCAGAAGCTTGGAGATCTGAATAGTTCTCCTGTCTTCAGAAGCTTGGAGATCTGAATAGACCTGTCTTCAGAAGCTTGGAGATCTGAATAGTTCTCCTGTCTTCAGAAGCTTGGAGATCTGAATAGACCTCATGTCTTCAGAAGCTTGGAGATCTGAATAGACCTCATGTCTTCAGAAGCTTGGAGATCTGAATAGACCTCATGTCTTCAGAAGCTTGGAGATCTGAATAGACCTCATGTCTTCAGAAGCTTGGAGATCTGAATAGACCTCATGTCTTCAGAAGCTTGGAGATCTGAATAGACCTCATGTCTTCAGAAGCTTGGAGATCTGAATAGACCTCATGTCTTCAGAAGCTTGGAGATCTGAATAGACCTCATGTCTGCAGAAGCTTGGAGATCTGAATAGTTCTCATGTCTTCAGAAGCTTGGAGATCTGAATAGACCTGTCTTCAGAAGCTTGGAGATCTGAATAGTTCTCCTGTCTTCAGAAGCTTGGAGATCTGAATAGACCTGTCTTCAGAAGCTTGGAGATCTGAATAGTTCTCCTGTCTTCAGAAGCTTGGAGATCTGAATAGACCTGTCTTCAGAAGCTTGGAGATCTGAATAGTTCTCCTGTCTTCAGAAGCTTGGAGATCTGAATAGACCTCATGTCTTCAGAAGCTTGGAGATCTGAATAGACCTCACGTCTTCAGAATCTTGGAGATCTGAATAGTCCTCCTGTCTTCAGAATCTTGGAGATCTGAATAGTCCTCATAGCTTCAGAAGCTTGGAGATCTGAATAGACCTCATGTCTTCAGAAGCTTGGAGATCTGAATAGACCTCATGTCTTCAGAAGCTTGGAGATCTGAATAGACCTCATGTCTTCAGAAGCTTGGAGATCTGAATAGACCTCATGTCTTCAGAAGCTTGGAGATCTGAATAGACCTCCTGTCTTCAGAATCTTGGAGATCTGAATAGTCCTCATAGCTTCAGAAGCTTGGAGATCTGAATAGACCTCATGTCTTCAGAAGCTTGGAGATCTGAATAGTCCTCATGTCTTCAGAAGCTTGGAGATCTGAATAGACCTCATGTCTTCAGAAGCTTGGAGATCTGAATAGTCCTCATGTCTTCAGAAGCTTGGAGATCTGCATAGACCTCATAGCTTCAGAATCTAGTCTAGCTGAAAAATTAACATTTTAGTCTGTAATAACATCCACTGTTACTTTAACCAAGAACAAAAATTGCTTCCAGTGGGAAATCTTATCCTAACTAGCCACTTATTTGAAATTCTTATCTCAGGTCCTGCCATTTCAAATGGTCCTCTTCCTGTAGTTCCCTTGAGGAATGTCCCCCATCCACACCCAAAATATAACGACCAGGAAAATGGTCCGCATTACTTTGGTAAGGATCTCCTTTATTATTTGTGTGTAGAGATTTTGATGATACTTGGCTGGATGCATTCTTGTGATTGTGTCAGAGTGCTGGATGGCTGGTATTTGGCAACAGTGAATGTAGAATCCCAGTAAATGAGTACGATGGGTAGGTACACCCTTTGTTTAGAGATTTACACCAGTACTTGGAAAATGTGTGATTCTGGCTGTGCTGTATGTTACTTTTCCAAAGGCATCCCACTCTGTACACTGTGGTAGTATACCTTCTCCACTCCATATGGCTAATCCTCACAGTTCATATAGAAGTTATTAGCATTACTGGGGGTTTACTGTTGCTCTTATCCATCCTGGAAACCCTGCAGAAGAAGAGGTGAGGAGAGCGGGGATTTGAAATGCCCAAACTGCTACACTGGCTGCGTGGGCACTGACAGCCCCATCACCCATGGAGAGAAGTACAACGGGAGGGGGGGGGGGGGGTTCCCGGGGGGGGTTCCCCTAGTTCTCCTAGTTCCCCTAGTTCCCCTACTGTTGCCACCAGAGAAGTGGAAGAACCCATGCTGGAGCAGCAAAAATGCCTTTGATTGGACAGAGGCAGCCTATTGGAAGTGGGGTGGTATCATTTAAAGCCAACTTCTTTTTGCTTGAGTCTTTCCTGACAGCATGACCCGTTTTTTAAACTAGCAATGTAATCCCTACCACAGAGCCAAACCCGACAACAGTAGGAGAAGTTATTAGACTTATCTCTGTAGGCCTTTGAGCATGCTCTGTGTATAGACACTACTGTAGCACATTTGTCTTGTCCTGTAGAAGTACTGAGAGCCTTAGGTGGCAACTGGTACTGGAGATGCCTCTATTTAGAAATGGTAAACTTTTTCAAAAAATATTTCTCTTACGTCCTCCGACAGTCGCCGCCCATTCACACAGTCTGGGGTATTGACTTCATCTCCACAGGAGTTTCTAGGCATAAGACTTGTAAAAGAACAATAAATCTACATAGTCACACCCATGGGGGCTGTCCTACCAGCCCAATACCCCCCTGCAATAGCCATCCGAATTCAGTTTGTCTTCTGCCTAGCTTCAGGAGTGGATAGGCTTCCCTGTGCTGAGGCTACAGTCTCAGCCTTTCTCTTTTTCTTTTATGTTTATTTTCAAAAGATGTTATTTTTTCTTTACTTTGCTAGCTGTTTATTTTATCAGCACTAGTTAGTGGATCTTCGGATGAAGACTGCATCTGCGGAGCCGGGAATCGGACGGACTGTCCTGGTTCTCCAGGACAGAAGGTCAGATGGAATCCCAGCCCGCCATCGAGTGTTTCGCAGGCTATGTGTTCGCCCTGGCCTCATAAACGACCCATCCCTGTCCATCAGGGATGCAGCCATGTGAGATGGCTACCTCACTGGACACAGCATAGGTTCGTCCGTGCACTACTAGTGTCCTGCGTTTTGGCTGGCGGCACTCCCCTGCCATCTGAGGGTGGGCGGTTTCCCGCTTGATGTGAGGCACCCCACGCCATCGGGTACAGGTAAGTACATTCTATGTGGGGCCTCTGTCTGGGGTCGGCAGTCCTGTCTGTCTGTGGTGTCCCCTGTGTTTGTGCGTTTTGGGCTCCCTGGTCCCGGTCCCTGCGGGGGCTTTTATTCTCTCACATCAGCGCTGTGTGGGGTTTTGGGGGTCCCTCTCCTAATGTCACTTTAGGGTGCTTGGGGATGCAGACACATGTGGCGACCGCAGCGGGGTTAAAAACCACCGGTCCGCCATTTTAAACGTGGGCAGCATGTCTGGCTTCACTGTGGGCGCTCATACAGCATGCTATGTAGTGTATTTTCGCGCCTTGCGGCATCATCTTGTGTGTGGCAAACGATCGTTCCGAGCACATGTCGGGGGCCATCTTGCCGAAGCCTCCTATTAGTTTCCATAGGCATCCATTTTCCCTTGGCCTGCAGCCTGGTTCAGCCTCCAGCGGTGACATCACTTCCTCCTTTCTCACAGGAGCGACCGAAGGAGCTGGTAACACTTTGTGGGGTTCTGTCCTGCTGTCTTTTTTTCCTGTCCTGCCTTGTGCAATCTTCCTGGTCAGTTTTATCCCTGCGGGGGCTCTGTGTGTCAGTTTCTATATAGCGGTGTGCTGGGGAGGGGTCCGCAGCGCACTTAAAGGGCCAGTTTCAAAAAAAAAAAAAAACGTCTTTTCTATTATGGAATCCCAGGACAGTAAATTCCCGCCAGCTTTGGTGGGGGATTCAGGGTCCACTGAATCCTCTAACCAGACTAATTTGGCTGCTATTGTGGCAACTTTAGTGTCAAAAATGGATGTCCTGATGTCTGAACGTGCTGATAGGAAAAGGCCTAGGATTTCCTTTTCTTCTGATTTCTTCTGAGTGTGACATGGTTGCTGTGGGTAGCGTGGCCCTTTCGGGGTATCGCTCTTCTCAGGACCCGCAAAAGTCTGAGGGGGAGGCGGAGGTTGCAGGGGTGGATGAATACCCCCCTGGGTCGCCCGACGAACGCGCAGCTATGGATGAGTTGATCCTAGCAGTGAAGGAAACACTACATTTGGAGGATGAGCCCAATCCTCCGGGCGTTGTGTCCTCTTTTGGTACACACAGGACCCGCAAGACGGCGCAGGTTTTTCCTTGCCCCGCAGAGTTTCACCATAAGGTGAATGAGCTATGGCGTAATTTAAAACACACCTTTGTGGTGCCTAAGAAGTTTCAACTTCTCTACCCTTTTGCGGCTACTACGGCTGCGCGCTGGTGTGTGCCTCCTCAAGTGGATCACATGGTGGCCAGGTTGAACAAGTCTACCCTGTTACCCACCGAGGACTCCCCGGTGTTTAGAGATCCTACTGATAGGAGACTGGAGTCTCTTGCCCGTCATTCCTACATGGTGGCGGGTTCCATGCTCAAGCCTATTTTTGCCTCTGTAATGGTGGCTCAGGTTGTGGCGGATTGGACCAAGGTGCTCAAACGCACCCTCGTGGCTGACTCTGCCCCCCCCCCCCACTACAGTGGAAATTGTGGAGCAGATTCATTGTGGGGTCATGTATTTGTGCGATGAGGCTCTGAATGAGGCCCCCTTGGCGATACGCCTGTCCAGTGTCGATGTGGTTAACCGTCGCTTAATCTGGTTAAAATGCTGGTCGGCTGACCAAAAATCCAGGAAGACGGTGGCTGACATCCCCTATGCGGGGTCTCGCCTTTTTGGAGAATCCTTGGACGAATTGGTTAAAGGAGTCACGGGGGGTAAGAGCACTCTGCCGCCCCAGAATCCTAAGGACAAGTTTTTCCGCGGTAAGCGGGGCCCGTCCTTTAAACCTACTCAAGGGTCCTTTCGTGCCTTCAAGGCGCAGAACAAGGGAAAACCCTTCAAGGGCCAAGGTGGCCAGAAAAAGCCCTGGTTTGACAAACAAAAATCCGGCCAGGCCGGTGCGGCGGCTCAGTCCGCCTGAAGGGGCGCCCTCACCCGTTACAGGGGTGGGGGGACGTTTGCATGGTTTCCTACAACCTTGGCTGCTCCGAATCACGGACAGGTGGGTTCAGGAAATCATTCGGTCAGGGTACAAGATCAAATTTCTTTCACGGCCGGCGAACAGATTCTTTCCCTCAAATCTTCATTTGACCCCAGGGCGGTTACAGGACCTACATCAGGCGGTGCAGGATCTTCTCGCTCAGGGGGTGATTGTCCCGGTGCCTCATTGGGACAGGTTTCGGGGTTTCTATTCAAATTTTTTCACTGTGCCCAGAAAGGAGGGCAAAGTGCATCCGATTCTGGACTTAAAAGCTCTGAACCGCTTCATGCGAGTTCGAAAATTTCGCATGGAGTCACTCCGCTCAGTGGTGGCCTTCCTGAATCCCGGAGAGTTCCTGGCCTCCATAGACCTGAAGGATGCGTATACTGCACATCCCCATTTTCGAGGGTCATCAGAGGTACCTCCGATTCGCTATCGCGGAGGATCATTACCAGTTTGTGGCGTTACCTTTCGGTCTCGCTTCGGCTCCAAGGGTCTTTACTAAAGTGTTGGCGCCTGTTGCGGGCACAGGGCATCGCGGTCTTGGGATATCTGGAGGATCTCCTGTTAAGATCGAGTGCCAGTCAGTGGAAGTCTTTCCGGCCAATTCTGTGGACGGTGATCACCACGGATGCCAGCCTGTCAGGCTGGGGTGGCGTTCTGGGCAACCTGTCTGCCCAGGGCACTTGGTCGGTGGAGGAATCCTCCCTTCCGATAAACATTTTGGAATTGAGAGCGATCAGGCTGTGCCTGCTCCATTGGTCGGATCGTCTTCAGGGCCATCCTGTACGGGTGCAGACGGACAATGCCACTGCGGTGGCTTACATCAACCACCAAGGGGGCACCAGGAGTGCCCGGGCGGCCCAGGAGGTGACCGTTATCCTGTCTTGGGCCGAGACTCATGTCCCGGCGATATCGGCAATTCACATTCCGGGTGTGGAGAATTGGCAGGCCGACTATCTGAGCCGCCAGACCCTGGACCAGGGGGAATGGTCCCTACACCTGGAGGTGTTTCAGATGCTGTTTGCGAAGTGGGGATCCCCGGATGTGGATCTGTTCACGTCTCGGCTAAACCACAAGGTGGAAAGGTTCGTGGCAAGAACGGGCGATCCTCTGGCAGATGCCTCGGATGCGCTGGTGGCGCCTTGGCGTCAGTATCGACTGCTCTTTGCCTTTCCTCCGATTCAATTGTTGTCCCGATTCCTTCACAGGTTGGCCTCGGAACAATCACTGGTGATTCTGGTGGCGCCGGACTGGCCTCGCCGGTCTGGTACGCGGACATCATTCACCTGGCCGTAGAGCCTCCGCGGCAGCTGCCAATGCGGGAAGATCTACTGTCCCAGGGACCGATCTTCCATCCTGCTTTACAGTCGCTGGCTTTAATGGCCTGGCTGTTGAGAGCCAGATCCTGAGAGACAGGGGTCTCTCCTCAGAGGCCATTCCTACTTTGATCAAGGCTAGAAAAGCCTCTTCTGGTAAGATTTATTACCGAACATGGAAAGCATATTTTGCCTGTTGTGAGTCCAGGGGTTTCTCTCCTCGTGCCTATTCGGTAGCAAAGGTGTTGGCTTTCCTCCAGACTGGTGTGGACCAGCGTCTTGTGTTGGCCACGATTAAGGGCCAGGTCTCTGCACTGGCTGTTCTTTTCCAGCGCCGTGTGGCGTCTAATTCCTTGATTAGCACCTTTATTCAGGGTGTGCGTCACCTGGCTCCCCCTAGAAGGGAGCCCTTGCCTCCATGGGACTTGAACTTGGTTCTGTCCGTGTTGCAGCGTTCCCCCTTTGAAAGCATCAGGGAACTTTCGTTGCCCATGCTATCTAAGAAGGTTGCGTTTCTGGTGGCGACAGCTTCTGCTCGCATAGTGTCAGAGTTGGCATTGTCTTGCCGCTCCCCTTACCTGGTGGTTCATAGGGATAAGGTGGTCTTGCGACCTAATCCGTCCTTTTTGCCAAAGGTGGTTTCGGAATTCCACCTGAATGAGGACATTGTTTTGCCTTCGCTTTGTGCGAATCCCAAGCATCTGAAGAAGGTTGCCTTACATGCCTTGGATGTTGTCCGGGCGATCAGGGTTTACCTGTCGTCGACTGAATCCTTTCGGAAATCGGATTCTCTATTTGTCCTTCCTGAGGGACCTCGGAAGGGTATGGCTGCGTCTGCAGCAACCATTGCCAAATGGATCAGACAGACCATTGTACAGGCTTATTCATCGCGGGAACGGGTTCCTCCCTTCCCTGTCTAGGCGCACTCTACCAGGTCAATGAGTATGTCCTGGGCCTATCAGCATCAGGCCTTGGTGGCCCAGGTGTGCAAGGCTGCGACTTGGTCGTCGGCGCACACTTTCTCAAAATTCTACAAAATTGATGTTCTGGCATCAGCTGATGCATCCTTTGGCCGCAAAGTTCTCTGTGCGGCTGTTCCATAGGAAACCCTGGTTTTTTGTATGGGTTCCTAGTAGAGCTGCACGATTAATCGTATGAAAATCGCGATCTCGATTCACCCCACCTGACGATCTAAACCTGACACATGCTCGATTCTTTGCATAGCTGAGGGAGCAGAGAAAACAGCTGTGGAAAACTCCCAGTAACTATAAACAAAATGATTACATTGTATCTTTCCTCCAGCAAACGCCTATCAGCATAGTCTCCCAGTAACTATAAACAAAATGATTACATGTATCTTTTCCTTCCCTCTGCCAGGGAGAAAGGAAGTTTAACCTCTTAAAGACTAGACCTTTTTCTGACACTTGTTGCTTGCAAGTTAAAATCATTTTTTTTTGCTAGAAAAGTACTTAGAACCCCCAAACATTTTATATATTTTTTAGCAGAGACCCTACAGAATAAAATGGCGATTGTTGTAATATTTTATGTCACACTGTATTTGCGCAGCAGTCTTTCAAACGCAATTAATAAACTTTAATGAATAAAAAAAAAACGTAACAGTAAAGTTATCCCAATTTTTTTTTGTTACACGGAGAATCGGGAGAGAATCGTGATCTTTATTCCAAGCTAAAAAAATCGTGATTCTCATTTTGGCCAGAATCGTGCAGCTCTAGTTCCTAGCTGTTGGGGTTATTTTTCCCTTGGTTATTTGTTTTCCTGGGTTGTTGCTCATGTTGAGCCTTTGTTTTTTGTTACCAGAAGGTAACCTTCTTGTACATGTAAGGTTCCTTTCTCTGATGTGGGTACTACGTTGCTTTTCTGGTGGTTGCGTTGCCCACCCCTCATGTCTACACTGCTTTGGGACGTCCCCATAAGTGAAGACTGTGTGAATGGGCGGCGACTGTCAGAGGACGTAAGAGAAAACGGAATTTTTGTAAAATCTTACTGTAAAATTCCTTTCTCTGAGTCCTCCCGACAGTCGCCGCCCCCGCCCCTCTTTTTGGGGTCTTTTTGTACACTTTCACTGCTTGCGACCAATCTGAATTGGGATGGCTATTGCAGGGGGGGTATTGGACTGGTAGGACAGCCCCCATGGGTGTGACTATGTAGATTTATTGTTCTTTTACAAGTCTTATGTCTAGAAACTCCTGTGGAGATGAAGTCAATACCCCATAAGTGAAGACTGTGTGAATGGGCGGCGACCGTCGGAGGACTCTGAGAAAGGAATTTTACGGTAAGATTTTACAAAAATTCTGTTTTCGGCTGGGGGGGGGGGGGGGACTCAACTGGAGATGCAGAGAGCTAGAAAGATTACTGATGGCCTGACTGTGTTTCCAACAAGCTCCAAAGTAAGAAGAACATTACTGTTTTGCTAGCAATGTTGTCTGATAAATGTTCTGTGTGGAACCATATACTTCATGAATGGTGGTTGTGTGGATTGCCGAATTGTGGATTTCTCAAGAAAAAAATGTTTTTGTGTTTTAGATGGTCACAATTTAAGCACAAAAAAGTAGAAATCACTATAAATTATGATGGCTGTCAACCATGTGTTTCATCTGCAGTGTCAGGACTACTTTGTCTGTTCTATAATTGGTACATAACCTTCCTGAAGGACACTTGAATAGATGACATGTCTTCATTATCAAATCTAGCTGAGAAGATCGTAATATTTTCATCAGTAAAGAAGCCCACTGTGTTAATTTAAGGAAGAATAAAATTGCTTCCAGTGGGTACAGACGTTTTTATGTATTGTTGTAACCAGCTGCTATTGCAAATTCTTATCTCAGGTCCTCCTATACAAAATCATCCTCCTCATGGTGTCCCCTTGAGGAATGTGCCTTATCCTCACCCACCCTGTTCCCAGGGAATCGTTCAGCCTTGCTTTGGTAAGGATCTTGTTTTTTTTTGTTATCTGTGTGTGGAGGTTTTGATGAGAGTTGTGTGGCGAATGTCTTGTTGAAATGCCTGGTGCAGTTATTCTCAACCAGAGCTCCTCCAGATGTGTCCATGGGCTCCTTGAGCTGTGACTGAATGACTTCCCATTTAATGGCCCCAGCATAGTTCTGGGGCTGACCAGTGCCACTTGGCAGAACCAGAGGCATGGTACCAATGATCTTTGTAATGCCTCGTACACACGCATCGATTATTGGCTGGGAATTTTCGGCCAACGTCCGATCGGCCAATTTTTGGCTTGTTAGTATGATGCTTTCGACAACCGACTCCGACTTTTTGGCCGAATAAAATCTGGTGTGCATGCTATAAAATTTTTGTTGGCCGTCAACACAACGGACGATTTTCCGCCAGTCAGTACAGATTTCGGCAGACAAAAATCTGATGAGCAAGACTGGGCATGCTCAGAGAAGAAAAAACACACAAAGTAAACCAGCACATGACATCACTTCTGAAGTAGATTTTTGTTGGCCGAGAAAATTCGTGTGCAGTCTAGAGCACATTCCAACCAACAAAACACAACTTGGACAAAAGTCGGACGATCGGTCGGCCGATAATCGTTGCGTGTGTACGAGGCATAAGTGTGGCATTCTGATCAACATTGTAAAGCCTCGTACACATGCACCGATTGTTGGCCGACCGATCGGCTGTCTTTTGTCCAGTGTTGTTGTGTTAGATGAAATGTGCTCTAGACTGCACACAAATTTTGTCGGCCAACAACAACCAACTTCAGAAGTGATGTCATGTTTTTTTTTTTTGCGGGAATGCGACATTGCGGCGGACAGATCGGACCCTTGACTGACATTTTTGACACTTTTGTTACCAGTGACATTACTACAGTAATCAGTGCTATATATATATATGCACTGTTACTCTAAAATTACACTGGCAGTGAAGGGGTTAACTTTTTTGAGAGGGAGGGGCTATGTGTGTCCCTAGGGGCGTGATTCTAACTGTGATTGGCTGTGGCTTGAGGTGTAGGAACAGTGATCAACGGTCCTACATAGTAGAACCGTATGATCACTGTTCCTACACAGGGGAGAATGACAGGCGGCTTTGTTTACATCCCGCGGGGGTCCGTGACCTCGCGGGATCGCGCCTCCGGCTCCCGCTCCGTAGACCCTCACAGGCTAGCGACGTAGTACTATGTCGCTCTGCCTGTGAGGGGCTGACCGCCGACGTAAATAGTCGTGCGGCGGTCGGCAAGCAGTTAAAGAAGTACAACCAAAGCTTGTTTGGCTGTACTTCAAGAGTGCAGTTTGTTTTGCACTCATTTGACCCATTCTTAGCAGAAAGGATGGCTTCGGGTGACGTCAAGGGTGGTTGGGTCCAGGCTGGGGAAAAATCTTGAAAATATGGTTGAGATTTGCCCACAACCCTGGACTGACACCTGGCTCAGCCTCTCGGCAAGCCATTGAGAGCCTGAGCCAACCATTCCCCCCCCCCCACAGGCCAGTGTTTCAGTGAGGGTAGAGCAGACAGCGGTGACTGACAGTCCGAGAACCGGGTGATCAGCGGTGTTCGATAGCTCGGGTTCCCAGTCAGTGGAGTACCCGCTGTTGCATCCACCTAGGTAAGCATGATCCTTGAAAAACAAAAAACTGAAGTTCTATTAAGGGTTAAGGTGGAGGTAGGCTGGTCTAGTGTATTCTTTTTCTTAAATAGAAGTGATAACTTTCCCATAGTTACATTAAAAGAGAGCCCCATAAATCGAGTGATGAGTTGTCCTACCAACAGTCTGGGCTTCATTTAGCAGACAGCGACCCAGTACCTATACCTAGAAGATTGTAAGCTTGCAAGTGATTATGTTCATGCATGTGGTTTAATAGCTGCCAAGTGGTGTTGAGCACGACCTCTTTGCTGGAGTGTGTTTTGGATGGTAGTCGTATGGAAAAGCTGAGGTATGTGATGTGTAGTTGGCTGGTGGTATAGTTGTCTTGTTTATGGCTGGTCATTTTGTTTTCTTGATTAGCCAAATAGGAAAGGTGTCTTTTTGGGTAAAGTGTAATTTTTTTTTTGTCCCTTTTTTGGCAGTAGCGTGTTTGTTTGGCCTTCACCCACTTCTTTAATGAATTTCCACCCTACAGGAAATCACAAAACGATCATTGTTTAGGAAAGTGTAGCCTGTGCTTCTGCCTTTCTTGCTTCCCTATGGCATACTGGCATTGCCTATCTCAGGAGTCTTCTGGGCTATGTAGAACACACTGTGCATATCTAATCGAGTGTCACCATGGACTGGCTGTTAGGACGCAAAAGCGCACTCCTGAGCCCTGCAGGCTGTACGTAGCGCACTCCGGAGCCCTGCAGGCTGTACGTAGCGCACTCCGGAGCCCTGCAGGCTGTACGTAGCGCACTCCGGAGCCCTGCAGGCTGTACGTAGCGCAGTCTGGGGTGCTGCAGGCTGTGCGTAGCGCACTCCGGGGCCCTGCAGGCTGTGCGTAGCGCACTCCGGGGCCCTGCAGGCTGTGCGTAGCGCACTCCGGGGCCCTGCAGGCTGTGCGTAGCGCACTCCGGGGCCCTGCAGGCTGTACGTAGCGCACTCCGGGGCCCTGCAGGCTGTACGTAGCGCACTCCGGGGCCCTGCAGGCTGAGCGTAGCGCACTCCTGAGCCCTGCAGGCTGTAGCGTAGCGCACTCCTGAGCCCTGCAGGCTGTAGCGTAGCGCACTCCTGAGCCCTGCAGGCTGTAACGTAGCGCACTCCTGAGCCCTGCAGGCTGTAACGTAGCGCACTCCTGAGCCCTGCAGGCTGTAACGTAGCGCACTCCTGAGCCCTGCAGGCTGTAACGTAGCGCACTCCTGAGCCCTGCAGGCTGTAACGTAGCGCACTCCTGAGCCCTGCAGGCTGTAACGTAGCGCACTCCTGAGCCCTGCAGGCTGTAACGTAGCGCACTCAATTGTGGTGCATCTTTACAAGCACTGGGCATAAAGACAAAGAAAAGGGCTCACGACCTAGTGCATTACCAACATAACCATATTTATTTTGAAGGATATATTATACTCACAAACTCATAACAAGCATAAGCATGTAAAGGGTGCCAACAAGACCACCTCAAAGTCCACAGTGCTCACCCAATGATAGCCTTAGTAGCATCCATAGACTACCGGGTTTCAAGGGTCAAGCCCTCTTCCTCCAAGCCAGAATCGGAGGATTCTGTGGTAAGGGTGCATTAGGTTGGCGTGCCTTTTTCTTTGTTGTTCCCTGTACGTAGCGCACTCCTGAACCCTGCAGGCTGCACGTAGCGCACCCCGGATACAACCAGCCCTTTGAGGGCAACCATACTTCTGATGCATCCCCCTATGAAATGGAGTTTGATGCCTCTGAGCTATGTATGGCATTTAAAAGAAATCTTCTGGTGTTGGAACGCTGGGTCCCTGCTGCGGCCTGGTGCTTCACCAACCCGTATATTGATACCCTGTCCAAAAATGACAGAGGCTGGAGGATGGAACAACGGCACACAAGACAGAATTAGGTGTCCAGTACCCCAGAAGTGTGTCAGATGCAGAGGATTCTTCAAAGCGAAGGTCTGAAGCAGCAGGACTTGGTACGTTTAGTCTTTTACGTGGCCTCTTTACCAAGTTCTGTTTTAGGTGACAACTGAATTTTCTTTATGGGAATATAGATTTTTTATTTTTTTTGGGGTACCCACTTGATTATAGTCCCAATTTGTGTTCTCCAACACAAGCTGTAAGCAAGTGAGCGCCCTGCGCTGGGAGAGCCCAGCATCATGGAAGCACCATTATACGTTTTTATTTTTAACAGATTTTTACATAAATTATTAGAACAATCCCGTAAAAGATTCTAAACCTGAAGGTTGAATTTTTGCACCAATTTTTTTTTTTTTTTGCGCCAATTTTTTTTTTTTTTTTTGCACCAGTGGCTGCATGTTTTGTAGCTTGCACATGGTTTGTGTGTGTATGGATGGTCCAATGGAATATATGGCTGGGGGTGTCCGGTTCACTCCCGGGTTTCACTCATTTATGGAAACTTTCTTACTTTGCAGAACCCATGTACATCCCTGGATACACTGCCTTTGATGGTAACGATGATAGCCATATGATTGGTCAGCGTTTAAAAGCTATTTATTTCTTTCTTGCATGCGCATCCCTACAATAAATTGTCTTTCTAAATCATTTTCTTTTACATTTTCCTTTTATAGAAACCTTCATACCAGGACCCATGAGATTTCATCCAAATCAAATGAATTCTAATGGTAAGATACAAAATGTCTTTGATACCATTTTATCTTCCTGTAACCTGAACAAGTCCTGTGTCCCCTGATCGGATCCCTGCACCTCCCACATTGTATTCTGATCGGATCCCTGCACCTCCCACGGTGTATTCTGATCGGATCCCTGCACCTCCCACATTGTATTCTGATCGGATCCCTGCACCTCCCACATTGTATTCTGATCGGATCCCTGCACCTCCCACATTGTATTCTGATCGGATCCCTGCACCTCCCACATTGTATTCTGATCGGATCCCTGCACCTCCCACATTGTATTCTGATCGGATCCCTGCACCTCCCACGGTGTATTCTGATCGGATCCCTGCACCTCCCACATTGTATTCTGATCGGATCCCTGCACCTCCCACATTGTATTCTGATCGGATCCCTGCACCTCCCACATTGTATTCTGATCGGATCCCTGCACCTCCCACATTGTATTCTGATCGGATCCCTGCACCTCCCACGGTGTATTCTGATCGGATCCCTGCACCTTCCACGTTGTATTCTGATCGGATCCCTGCACCTCCCACGTTGTATTCTGATCGGATCCCTGCACCTCCCACGTTGTATTCTGATCGGATCCCTGCACCTCCCACGTTGTATTCTGATTGGATCCCTGCACCTCCCACGATGTATTCTGATCGGATCCCTGCACCTCCCACGTTGTATTCTGATTGGATCCCTGCACCTCCCACGGTGTATTCTAATCGGATCCCTGCACCTCCCACGTTGTATTCTGATTGGATCCCTGCACCTCCCACGGTGTATTCTGATCGGATCCCTGCACCTTCCACGTTGTATTCTGATCGGATCCCTGCACCTCCCACGATGTATTCTGATCGGATCCCAGCACCTCCCACGTTGTATTCTGATTGGATCCCTGCACCTCCCACGGTGTATTCTAATCGGATCCCTGCACCTCCCACGTTGTATTCTGATTGGATCCCTGCACCTCCCACGGTGTATTCTGATTGGATCCCTGCACCTCCCACGGTGTATTCTGATTGGATCCCTGCACCTCCCACGGTGTATTCTGATTGGATCCCTGCACCTCCCACGGTGTATTCTGATTGGATCCCTGCACCTCCCACGGTGTATTCTGACCGGATCCCTGCATCTCCCACGGTGTATTCTGATCGGATCCCTGCACCTCCTGCGGTGTATTCTGATTGGATCCCTGCACCTCCCACGGTGTATTCTGATTGGATCCCTGCACCTCCCACGGTGTATTCTGATTGGATCCCTGCACCTCCCACGTTGTATTCTGATTGGATCCCTGCACCTCCCACGTTGTATTCTGACCGGATCCCTGCACCTCCCACGTTGTATTCTGATCAGATCCCTGCACCTCCCGCTGTGCGCCCTCTGTTTGGATACGCACGGGGTGTGCCCTCTGATCGGATCCCTTCACCTCCTGCGGTTTGTCCTCTCATCGGATCTCTGCACCTTACATGATGCACCGTCTGATCAGATCCCTTTTTCCTTTTAGAAACCTTCATACCAGGACCCATGAGATGTCATCCAAATCAAATGAATTCAAATGGTAAGATACAAAAATGTCTTTGATACCTTTTTATCTTCCTGTAACCTGCATAAGTCCTGTACCCTCTGATCGGATCCCTGCACCTCTCACGGTGTGCCCTCTGATTGAATACTCACGGGGTGTTCCCTCTAATTGGATCCCTGCACCTCACGGGTTGTTCCCTCTGATTGGATCTCTGCACCTCACGTGATGCACCATCTAATCGGATCACTTTTCCTTTTAGAAACCTTCATGCCAGGACCTATGAGATTTCATCCAAATCAAATGAATTCAAATGGTAAGATACAAAATGTCTTTGATACCATTTTATCTTCCTGTAACCTGTACAAGTCCTGTGTCCCCTGATCGGATCCCCGCACCTCCCACCGTGTGCCCTCTGATCGGATCCCCGCACCTCCCACCGTGTGCCCTCTGATCGGATCCCCGCACCTCCCACCGTGTGCCCTCTGATCGGATCCCCGCACCTCCCACCGTGTGCCCTCTGATCGGATCCCCGCACCTCCCACGGTGTTCCCTCTGATTGGATACTCACGGGGTGTTCCCTCTGATTGGATACTCACGGGGTGTTCCCTCTGATTGGATACTCACGGGGTGTTCCCTCTGATTGGATACTCACGGGGTGTTCCCTCTGATTGGATACTCACGGGGTGTTCCCTCTGATTGGATACTCACGGGGTGTTCCCTCTGATTGGATACTCACGGGGTGTTCCCTCTGATTGGATACTCACGGGGTGTTCCCTCTGATCGGATACTCACGCGGTGTTCCCTCGGATCCCTGCACCTCACGCGGTGCGCCCTCTGATGTGATCCCCGCACCTCACGCGGGGTGTCCTCTCATTGGATCTCTGCACCTCACGTGATGCACCGTCTGATCGGATCCCTTTTTCCTTTTAGAAACCTTCATGCCAGGACCTATGAGATGTCATCCAAATCAAATGAATTCAAATGGTAAGATACAAAATGTCTTTGATACCCTTTTATCTTCCTGTAACCTGTACAAGTCCTGTGTCCCCTGATCCGATCCCCGCACCTCCCACGGTGTGCCCTCTGATTGGATACTCACGCGGTGTGCCCTCTGATCGGATCCCTCCACCTCCCGCGGTGTTCCCTCTGATCGGATCCCTGCACCTCACCGGTTGTTCCCTCGGATCCCAGCACCTCACGCGGTGTGTCCTCTCATTGGATCTCTGCACCTTACATGATGCACCGTCTGATCAGATCCCTTTTTCCTTTTAGAAACCTTCATGCCAGGACCTAGGAGATGTCATGCAAATCAAATAAATTCAAATGGTAAGATACAAAATGTCTTTGATACCCTTTTATCTTCCTGTAACCTGCACAAGTCCTGTGCCCTCTGATCGGATCCCTGCACCTCCCGCGGTGTGCCCTCTGATTGGATACTCACGCGGTGTTCCCTCTGATGTGATCCCTGCACCTCCCGTGGTGTGTCCTCATTGGATGTCTGCACCTCACGTGATGCACCGTCTAATTGGATCCCTTTTCCTTTTAGAAAACTTCATGCCAGGACCTATGAGATGTCATCCAAATCAAATGAATTCAAATGGTAAGATACAAAATGTCTTTGATACCCTTTTATCTTCCTGTAACCTGCACAAGTCCTGTGTCCCCTGATCGGATCCCCCCACCTCCCACGGTGTGCCCTCTGATCGAATCCCCGCACCTCCCACCGTGTGCCCTCTGATTGAATACTCACGGGGTGTTCCCTCTGATCGGATCCCTGCACCTCACGGGGTGTTCCCTCTGATCGGATCCCTGCACCTCCCACGGTGTGCCCTCTGATTGAATACTCACGGGGTGTTCCCTCTGATCGGATCCCTGCACCTCATGCGGTGTTCCTTCGAATCGGATCCCTGCACCTCACGGGGTGTTCCATCGGATCCCTGTACCTCACGCGGTGTGCCCTCTGATCGGATCCCTGCACCTCACTGGGTGTACCCTCTGATCGGATCCCTGCACCTCACTGGGTGTGCCCTCTGATCGAATCCCTGCACCTCACTGGGTGTGCCCTCTGATCGGAATCCCTGCACCTCACTGGGTGTGCCCTCTGATCGAATCCCTGCACCTCACTGGGTGTGCCCTCTGATCGGAATCCCTGCACCTCACTGGGTGTGCCCTCTGATCGGAATCCCTGCACCTCACTGGGTGTGCCCTCTGATCGGAATCCCTGCATCTCACTGGGTGTGCCCTCTGATCGGATCCCTGCATCTCACTGGGTGTGCCCTCTGATCGGATCCCTGCACCTCACGGGGTGTGCCCTCTGATCGGAATCCCTGCACCTCACTGGGTGTGCCCTCTGATCGGAATCCCTGCACCTCACGGGGTGTGCCCTCTGATCGGATCCCTGCACCTCACGCGGCATTCCCTTGGATCGGATCCCTGCACCTCCCGCGGCGGGTCCTCTCATTGATCCCTGCACCTCACGTGATGCACCATCTAATCTGATCCCTTTTCCTTTTAGAAACCTTCATGCCAGGACCTATGAGATGTCATCCAAATCAAATGAATTCAAATGGTAAGATACAAAATGTCTTTGATACCCTTTTATCTTCCTGTAACCTGCACAAGTCCTGTGTCCTCTGATCGGATCCCTGCACCTCCCGCGGTGTGCCCTCTGATTGAATACTCACGGTGTGTTCCCTCTGATCGGGTCCTTGCACCTCACTCGGTGTGCCCTCTGATCGGATCCCTGCACCTCCCGCGGTGTGCCCTCTGATTGGATACTAACGGGGTGTTCCCTCTGTATGGATCCCGGCACCTCACGGGGTGTTCCCTCTGTATGGATCCCGGCACCACACTGGATGTGCCCTCTGATCGGATCCCTGCACCTTACTGGGTGTGCCCTCTGATCGGATCCCTGCACCTCACTAGGTGTTCCATTGTATCCCTGCACCTCACGCGGTGTTCCCTCGGTTCGGATCCCTGCATCTGACGCGGTGTGCCCTCTGATCGGATTTCCGCACCTCACGCGGTGCGTCCTCTGATCGGATCTCCGCACCACACACAATGCGTCCTCTGATCGGACCCCCGCACCTCACGCGGTGCGTCCTTCCATCACTTCTCTGATGCCTACTGTTTGCATGATGTCCTCTGTCTCTTTTGATCCTGACTCCTTGTACTGTGCCCTGTGTTGTCTTCCCTGTTCCCTACACCTTGCACGGTCCTTTTCTGATCCCTACACTTTGCATCGTTCCTTTTTCTTTTCTTATCCCCAATCCCTACACCTCTGTGTGATCACTCTCCTTATGTCTGATCCCCACACCTGTGTGCTCGGTGTGCTATTTTCCCTCTCTGATCCCAGCATGTCAGGAAGCGTCCTTTGTGATACCAACAGCCTCCTCTGTACTGATGTGTTTTACCTAATCCATAGCTGACCATTGATGCTTTTACATTTTTTTTTTTTTTTTTATTTTTTTTTTTATTCTTTTTTTTTTTTTTGTTAATGCAGCTGTCTCCCCCTTTGTTGACGACAGTCCATTTTTTATCAATGATTTCCCTCCAAGAAATTTCGATTTTGATGGCTTTGGCAGCATAACGAATGTAAACTTTACTGGTGAGTTGAATGCAATGTAAATGGCTTATATAAAGCATTGGTCAGCAATCTGAAATCGAAACGCGTCGGAAGTAGCCTTTGATGGAGACTCGTATGCGTGACGTCTCATTCCAAAACCGATGGAGTCAGAGTTGCCAAAACCCCCACCCATCTTCTCCGCCCTTTCAGTAGGTAAAACGCCTCCAATCTTCTGGGAAGGCTTTCCACCAGATCCTGGAATACGTGGGAATTTGTGCCCTTTTGTCCTAAACATTTGTTAGGTTGGGTACAAATGTTGCATGAGAAGACCTTACAATTTGAATTCCAATTCCATTCAAGGGTGTTCAGTAGGGTTGAGGTCAGGGCTCCTACCACATCTTTAAGGAGCTGGCTTTGCACACAATATTAACCCTTTCGCTGCCTGGTACATACGGCGTACAGATCTACAGCACTGCTTCACACAGGTGCCTCCCTGCTTCCAGCTGATGCCTCCCTGCTTCCAGCTGATGCCTCCCTGCTTCCAGCTGATGCCCCCCTGCTTCCAGCTGATGCCCCCCTGCTTCCAGCTGATGCCCCCCTGCTTCCAGCTGATGCCCCCCTGCTTCCAGCTGATGCCCCCCTGCTTCCAGCTGATGCCCCCCTGCTTCCAGCTGATGCCCCCCTGCTTCCAGCTGATGCCTCCCTGCTTCCCATGTCTTCAGCCTCTTTCCTGCTTGTGAAGGATTACCAGCCTGCTTCCTTTCCTTACATAAACATAGTCAGCAATCAGTACTGATCGCCCCTGTGTCCATTCATCACTGGAGTGTAGTAAACTGTGTTTACTATACTGCAGGTTTATGAATGAATAGGAGACTTTATACAGACTCCTATTCATTCATGTACAGCTGTCTTCTGTCCCTTTCTCTGTCTGAAAAACATACCAGGGGTCTGTTTAGATCTTTGGCATCTCACACCTCCTCCCAAAAAAAAAATTTGCTGCAAATAATTTAAAAAAAAACATTGTAAGGCCTTGTTCACATAGGACATACACAGTGTACGCCCCTGCAAGGGCGTATTTGCCTGTGCAGGGATGCACAGGTGTGCAGGCAGTCCCATTGATGTAATTTGGGATGTAGCAACTGCACAAACAGAGCCGTTCCTCCCAAATTGACATCCGTGTGGTTCCTGGTGCATGTCCTTGAGCTCGTGGTGAAAACTAAAGGTGCGCAAAACTCTAAATAAAAACAATTTACTTTAAAAATCTGAGGTTATCATTTTTCTCTTTCAGCGTTTGTAAAAGACCCGTTCACATGGGGCATACTAAAATGTATGCCCGTGTTGACCTGTTTCGGGATGCCCCGGTGTTTCATGCATCCCCATGCAGGCAGTCCCATTGATGTAATTTGGGATGTAGCAACTGCACAAACAGAGCTAATGCTCCCAAATTGACATCCATGTGGTTCCTGCTACATGTCCCTGAGCTCACACAGTCTGCATTTGGGGTTGTGCACTCACACCCAGACAGATGTCAGATTGGAAGCAGCAGCTGTGTGCAGCCACTGCATTCGTTGACCTGAATGGGACTGCCTGCATAGGGATGCATGAATCGCCTCAGCATTCCACATGCAGGTAAACACAAGCATTCACTTTAGTATGCCCTGTGTGAACGGGTCTTTTACAAACTCTGAAAGCTGTAAGGGGAAAAATGAACGGGTCTTTTACAAACTCTGAAAGCTGTAAGGGAAAAAAATGAGAACCTCAGATTTTTAAAGTAAATTGTTTTTATTTAGCGCTTTCCGCGCCTTTTAGTTTTCACGATTAAACAAAAAGGTGCTTTTGAAAATGTACAAATATTTATGTACTACCTCAATGCAGTTAGCAGGAATTTATAAGGAATTTTATAAATGTTGCCACGTATGTATCCACTAATAATGTTTTTAGTGAAAATGGCTGTTTAAACATTTGCGCAACTATTCCGGGGGCCTAAAAAAAAATCAGTAGCACATTTTTTTTTTAATTTAGGCCATATGCTTTAAAAAAAAAAAAAAAAATCGATGGTTTGGGGGGTCTATCAGAAACTCTGAAAGCTGTAAGTGAAAAATAAAAAACCTCCCAGATTTTAGTTTATTTATTTATTTTTTCAAAAATGTTCAAATATTTGTTATTTATTAACTCAATACGGTTTTATTTAGCAGGAATTTTGTAAATTTTGCCATATATGTATCCTCTAATCATTTTTTTATTTTTAGTGAAAATATCCCTTTTTTAGTGAAAATATCATGTGGCCCAAAAATAAATCCATAGCACATTTTTTTTTATTCTACTGATGCTTTCAGAAAATGTATGGTGGGGGGTGTTTTTTTTTTTTTTTTTTTACAGACTCTGAAAGCTGTAAGGCAATCTAAAAAAGCAATGGAAAAAAAATGGTTCGGTCGACTGAGTTTGAAAATGGAGCGGAGGGTCTGGTCTGGCAGTGAAGGGTTTAATAGATTAGCTGAAAGTATCTAAAATGGCCACAAGAAACTTTACATTTCTTTTCCTATGATTTCCATCTTTCAGGTATTTCCAGGGACACCAGGGGGAGATTTACTCAAACTGGAGTACACAGAATCTGGTGCAGCTGTGCATGGTAGCCAATCAGCTTCTGACTTTAGCTTGTTCAGTTAGGCTTTGACAATCAAACCTGGAAGCTGATTGGCTTCTATGCAGAGCTGCACCAGATTTTGCACGCTCCAGTTTCAGTAAATCAACCCCCCACTGAGTAATAGTCTAGCAGGCGTGGATGCTGGGAAATCGCATATTGTGCAATCCCCCATGCCTTTTCATACCCTCTATGCCAGTGGTCTCCAAACTGCGGCCATTTGCTTGCTTTTATCCAGCCCATGGGACACCCAATTTCATCCAATAGTACCAACAATGGGGCAGAATTCCTCCCCACTGACACCAATGAAGGGGCAGAATTCCTCCCCACTGACACCAATGAAGGGGCACAATTCCTTCCTACTGACACCAATGAAGGGGCACAATTCCTTCCTACTGACACCAATGAAGGGGCACAATCCCTTCCTACTAACACCAATGAAGAGGGCACAATTCCTCCCCACTGACACCAATGAAGGGGCACAATTCCTTCCTACTGACACCAATGAAGGGGCACAATTCCTTCGTACTGACACCAATGAAGGGGCACAATCCCTTCCTACTGACACCAATGAAGGGGCACAATCCCTTCCTACTGACACCAATGAAGGGGCACAATCCCTTCCTACTGACACCAATGAAGGGGCACAATCCCTTCCTACTTACACCAATGAAGGGGCACAATCCCTTCCTACTGACACCAATGAAGGGCACAATTCCTCCCCGCTGACACCAATGAAGGGGCACAATTCCTTCCTACTGACACCAATGAAGGGGCACAATCCCTTCCTACTGACACCAATAAAGGGGCACAATCCCTTCCTACTGACACCAATAAAGGGGCACAATCCCTTCCTACTGACACCAATGAAGGGGCACAATCCCTTCCTACTGACACCAATGAAGGGGCACAATTCCTCCCCGCTGACACCAATGAAGGGGCACAATTCCTTCCTACTGACACCAATGGAGGGGCACAATCCCTTCCTACTGACGCCAATGAAGGGGCACAATTCCTTCCTAATGACGCCAATGAAGGGGCACAATTCCTTCCTAATGACAACCAATGAAGGGGCACAATTCCTTCCTACTGACAACCAATGAAGGGGCACAATTCCTTCCTACTGACAACCAATGAAGGGGCACAATTCCTTCCTACTGACACCAATGAAGGGGCACAATCCCTTCCTACTGACACCAATGAAGGGGAACAATTCCTTCTTACTGACACCAGTGAATGGGGCACAATTCCTCCCCACTGACACCAATGAAGGGGCACAATTCCTTCCTACTGACACCAATGAAGGGGCACAATTCCTTCCTACTGACACCAATGAAGGGGGCACAATTCCTTCCTACTGACACCAATGAAGGGGGCACAAATCCTTCCTACTGACACCAAGGAAGGGGGCACAAATCCTTCCTACTGACACCAATGAAGGGGCACAATTCCTTTCTACGGACGCCAATGAAGGGGCACAATTCCTTTCTACGGACGCCAATGAAGGGGCACAATCCCTTCCTATGGACTCCAATGAAGGGGCACAATCCCTTCCTACTGACAACCAATGTAGGGGCACAATTCCTTCCTACTGACAACCAATGTAGGGGCACAATCCCTTCCTACTGACACCAATGAAGGGGCACAATCCCTTCCTACTGACACCAATGAAGGGGCACAATCCCTTCCTACTGACACCAGTGAAGGGGCACAATCCCTTCCTACTGACACCAGTGAAGGGGCACAATCCCTTCCTACTGACACCAGTGAAGGGGCACAATGCCTTCCTACTGACACCAGTGAAGGGGCATAATCCCTTCCTACTGACACCAGTGAAGGGGTACAATCCCTTCCTACTGACACCATTGAGGGGGCACAATCCCTTCCTACTGACACCAATGAAGGGGCACAATCCCTTCCTACTGACGCCAATGAAGAGGCACAATCCCTTCCTACTGACACCAATGAAGGGGAACAATTCCTTCTTACTGACACCAGTGAATGGGGCACAATTCCTCCCCACTGACACCAATGAAGGGGCACAATTCCTTCCTACTGACACCAATGAAGGGGGCACAAATCCTTCCTACTGACACCAAGGAAGGGGGCACAAATCCTTCCTACTGACACCAATGAAGGGGCACAATTCCTTCCTACTGACACCAATGAAGGGGCACAAATCCTTCCTACTGACACCAATGAAGGGGCACAATTTCTTCCTACTGACGTCTGGGTTCTACTCCCAATAGCCACAGTCCAGCCCCATAAAGTCTGAAGGACCGTAAACTTGGCCCTTTGTTTAGAAAGTTTGGAGACCCCTGCTCTAGGCTGTTGTTAAATTGAGTGGAAGCCATATGTAATCACATCTGACCTGTAATGTTCTCCTCTTTCTTCAGTTCCCATGTTTGATCACCCCCCCTTCAACAGCGTGACCATCAACTCCTACCACCTGTCAGTGCCAGGTGAATTTGGCACATTCCGCTACACCGACCCAATACCACGAGGGTCATGGGGGGGCCACCACAGAGTACACAGGAGGAGAGATGCGAAGCAAATACACCCATATCACCGACCTCAACGATATTCATCCCGGATCTAGCAGGTGAAGAAACCAATGCTGTCCATTAGTGGGCAATGCACATCTATTTTTGCCTTATCCCCCCCCCCCCCCCTTCTACCTCCTGTAAGCTTCCAATAAAAGGATGGCTCTATGTGTCCTAGGAAAATTGACTAAAACCATTGGTCCTAAGTTTTTTGCACTTTTTTTTTTTCTCGTTTTGAAAGTTATAAATTGTTTGAAGCACTCAATGATTTCCTCGAAGTATTAACACTGATCTTTTAAATTGGATGAGCACCAAAACAACACTCTTGATCCAGAATCCAGTCAAGAAGAACTGGGCCATTTTTCTCCTGGAGCCCCACGATTTCATTCCAGGAAGACTTTCTTATGGACTTTAAAATGTATCGGTGTGAAGAGGAAAGTCTTTTTTGGGAAGTATGCTGCTAAGTGATGTTGAACATCCCTCATTCTTTGAAGAAAGTTGGTTACACTGAAGTGTTCAAAGATTTTTTTTTGTTGTATGTTAAAGCACTTTTTTATGTTTGTGTTGAAAATCTATTTTGTTGCATAGCTTTATATATTGGGAGGTCTTATGACAGTATTTTTTGATTTCACTGTATTGTTAGTGACTGTTGCCAAATTTAAAAAATAAAAACGCTCAAATTTAAAGCCAGTGGTAGCTTAAGCTGGCCATAGATGGTTCAAATCTTGGCCGGTTCAGCAGGGACCATCTATGGCGGACTTGATGTTGCTTAGCCTCTAGATCCAGCAGAATTCCATGCCATCACTTGTACTGAATATCTAGGTACAATAATGGTATAATTTATAGAATGGGAGAGAAGGTTACTGGAGTTTCAATGAGCAATAGACTGCCTGCATCGGGCAGATCCTAAACAATGGGGAACATATACGTCCATTGTCAGTAGAAAATTGGGCTGTCTTTTTTTTTTTTTTTCCATTGTATTGGCCAACTGGCTTTTTGAGAGCTTTAATGCATATGCCAGGTGCTCTTGGACATAAGTGGGACCTGCAGATTTTCTATATTTAGAAGCTGTGAAAAAAAGTCCTTAATCTAATTTATTTTAGAGTGAACCTGTGCAGAAAGGGAACACAGGCAGGATAAGGTGCCCATACCCCTACATCTGCCTATGAGTTCCTTTTGTGTTGTCAGGGAGTCCTCTAGTTACGAGTGCACACTTTCTGATCCCATCCATCCAAACTTGACTCTGCAGGTGTCCAAAGAGGTTTTTACCTCGGTCTGACAGCTACATTCTAGGAAGTGTTAATCCTGGGTGTGAGGCTCCCCCAGGCAGCACAGAGACATTTTGAGGCCAGCGTGTATTGCCTTTTCAGCATGCTGCTGGGTGACAGGTTCATTTTAGGCACATGCTCAGTGTTGCTGCAAAAGCACCAATAAGATTGAGACTTCATCCCATGCCATTTTTCATTGCAGGAGAGTGAGGCAACATATTAGTTATTAAATGGTACTAAAGGTGTTCCCATAGCTGGAGTAGTGCTGGTTGATGGCTGTGCACCAATAGCTGAGGTAGTGATGGTAGCTGGCTGTGCACCAATAGCTGGGGAAAATGAAGGTTGCTGGCTGTGCACCAATAGCTGGGGTAGTGATGGTTGCTGGCTGTGCACCAATAGCTGGGGTAGTACTGGTTTCTGGCTGTGCACCAATAGCTGGGGTAGTGCTGGTTGCTGGCTGTGCACCAATAGCTGGGGTAGTGCTGGTTGCTGGCTGTGCTCCAATAGCTGGGGTAGTGCTGATTACTGGCTGTGCACCACTAGCTGGGATAATAATGGTAACCATCAATAGCTGGGGTAATACTGGTTGCTGGCTGTGCACCAATAGCTGGGGTAGTGCCGATTGCTGGCTGTGCTCCAATAGCTAGTGTAGTGCTGGTTTCTGGCTGAGCTCCAATAGCTGGGGTAGTGCTGGTTTCTGGCTGTGCACCAATAGCTGGGGTAGTGCTTGTTGTTGGCTGTGCACCAATAGCTGGGGTAGTGATGGTTGCTGGCTGTGCACCAATAGCTGGGGTAGTGATGGTTGCTGGCTGTGCTTCAGTTGCTGGGGTAGTGCTGGTTGCTGGCTGTGCACCAATAGCTGGGGTAGTGCTGCTTGCTGGCTGTGCACCAGTAGCTGGGGTAGTGCTGCTTGCTGGCTGTGCACCAATAGCTGGGGTAGTGCTGCTTTCTGGCTGTGCACGAATAGCTGGGGTAGTGCTGATTAGTGGCTGTGCTCCAATAGCTGGGGTAGTGCTGCTTGCTGGCTGTGCACGAATAGCTGGGGTAGTGCTGCTTTCTGGCTGTGCTCCAGTTGCCGGGGTAGTGCTGGCTGTGCTGGAGATCACTATACACTCAGTGCATCTCAATGAGGAATCAGCCCATTTAAGAGTACAACTCAAGACTAAGCCCTGTTAAAATCTAAGAAGGTAAGGGTCCCTATTGGAGACTTTCTTCCTCAGTTCCTGTTGTGTAATTAAGTTGAGAAATGAAGAATCCAAACGTTTGCAAAAGTTCTGCTTTAAGACCTTTTTCATTGTTGAGCCGGGCCATTCACTCTTTCTCAGGGCTGGGGTATTAATATTACCCAACCTAGTATGGCCTTAAGGTGGGGATTCACTGTTTTTTTTTTTTTTTTCTCATTTGTACTCCATTCCTTTAAATGCAGCAGAAGGAATGAGACTTGGTTTGTTACAGTACGGAATTAGATCATCAATATCTGTTTGAAAATCTGTTTAAATTTCGGATATGTTGCTGGATTTTCAGCAGAGGTCTGAGTGACCCATTGCCTCTGTCCATTGGTTTTAGGTGGGTGGTCACTTTAAGTGCCTGTGCATTTCCCTGTAGTTTCACTAGGGGGAGTATTTGTAACTATTCCAGATACCCGCCCCTGAGGGGAAGTAACAACAAGTGCATTTTTTTTATTTTTTATTTCCAGTCTATTTAACCCCATCATGGCTGCGTTGCTTTGCAGTTTAGGTGGGGGTGACCTGAGCCACTATGTACATAGTTTGTCAGTGTGTTTGTTTTTTTGTGGAGATGTATTATGCTGACATTTCATGGTTTGTTTTTTGTTAATGTTCAGATGAATTTATTTTCCTGCATTTTGGAATAAAATATTTCTATAAAATCTGTAGTTGTAATTGTAAACCTTTTTTTTAATGGGTTCCCCAGAGATGTAGGTTAGCTATTGCTTAACCATTTATTGCATATATTACCACTCGGTACCCCCAAACATATGTTTTTCTCTCTTGTCCATTGACAGACGCAGCCTCATCTGCATGAGCTGTGTGGGTTATGCTGCCACCTGCAGGAGTAGTCTAGGCAGTATGTTAGTACAAAGTTTTACATATACACACGCCCATGGGGCTGTCCCTCCAGACATAACCCCCACAGACACAACCCAGCACATCAGTTTGTTTCTGCCTAGAGAAGGAGTAAGACCTACTGTAAGTTTCCTGCTGGGACTCCGGTCTGTGTTTTTTTTTTCTTTTCAGAATATTTTCTTTTATTTCTCTTTACTTACTTGCTCGCTAGTGTTCAGGGAAGAATTTTCCTGGTGATCCACAAGCAACGATGCTGGCTGGGGCTTTGCACTGGATAATCTAGATCCTTATGGTCTGCCCAGCCAGGCCTACGAGCGTGACCAGGTTATAGTCCTGACCTAGGCCTAGTCACGTCAATTTCCCTTTTCTGGATGGGGACAAGCCTGCAAGCGGATGCCTCGCCAGGACGCTGTTATATTCTCCGTGTTGTGAGAGACACAGGACTCTGGTCTGGAACAACAGTTGTTTATTCAGGACTCTCTGTACACTACAACATGCATTACAGGACAGCTCTGTATGACCACACATCTCCTACATGTCTCCAAGATGGCCACTCTGCCCCTTGACCCCTGTCATCACTCCTGGGTGGAGCCAGCCTTAAAGTGACAGTACATGTGAAACCCTTCAGGTATAACACCTTCCATCCATCCCTAAAAAAAAAAAACAACAAAAAAAAAACACAACAAAACGAGAACAGGCATAAAACAGTAACTCATAATTGTCCAATACAGTCCTCCAACTCAGGAGATTTACATGGCTTCTTCTGCGTCCGGATGTGAGAACAACTTCCAGGGACGCTACGGGGAGAACATGGCAACGGATCACTTTCGGCGGGCCCGTCAAGTCTCGTAACCGCTCTTGCATTTGAAACCGGTCAGGAGGGCGACAGCGTAGTTGAGGATGGGCACCCAGCAACTCGGGGCCGGAGGAAGCAGGGCTGGCCGGAATGCACACCGGCGGTGGCCAAGAGGGGATCCCCTAGCTCAGAGGGTGAACAGACCTCTGGACCAGGGCTGGAGGGCTCCGTTGGAGCTAAGTTCAAAAGTTCAGAGTCCCCCCAAGCATCAGTCTCAATGCCTCCTGATCCGGTAGGAGCAGATCCTTGAGACACTGGAGGTGCAGCCGATGTCAGGGATTCGGGCAGCTGAGAACGAGGACGCAATTGGTCCGCATGCCGTCTGCAAATGGAACCATCTTCCAGGCAGACCCTATACATTTTGGGTCCCAAAGTCTCTGCGACGATAGCAGGAAGCCAACGAGTGTTGGAAGCGCCATAAGATCGGGCCCATACCTTTTGCTAGGCTGTAAACCGGGGACTCTCGTCGTGTTCGACCCTCTTGTCTTGGGACTGTCGTACATGTTCCTGGACCGTTTGAGGGCGGAGCATGTCCAAAACAGTCCACGGCTGCCGACCCAAAAGAAGTTCAGCTGGAGTTTTCCCAGTGGTTGCATGTGGTGTGGTTCTGTAAGCAGAAAGGAAGGAGTCCAGCTGCTGGGGTGACAGGGACTGTTTACTTGTAGCCACAGTAGCTTTGAAATAGCGTTTGAAGGTCTGTACAAACATTTCTGCTTGACCATTTGTAGCTGGGTGGTAAGGTGCGGTCAACTTGCGTTTGTTGTGGGCAGTCAGGAAACTCTGAAACTCCTGGCTTGTGAATTGTGCACCGTTGTCTGTGACAATTTCTCTGGGGTATCCAAACGTAGCAGCGAGATGTAACAGTATGGAAATCGTCGCACTAGTTGTCGGCTGGGTAACAGGAATGACCTCAGGCCACTTTGAATGGGCATCATTAATGATCAAAAAGGTGTGTCCTCTGATCGGGCCTGCAAAGTCCAAGTGTAGGCGAAACCAGGGAACCGTGGGCTAAGTCCAGGGCTGGACGCACCCTCGAGGAGGGTCTCTTGCAGTTTGTGCACATCCAGCACACGCATTCACATATGTCGTGATATCGGAGTCGAGGTTCGGCCACCACATATAGCCTCGGGCCTTTAGTTTCATACGTGTGCCCCCGGGATGACCAGTATGTAGCAAGTCCAGAATGTGTCTCCGGAGGGTCTGTGGAACGATCACTTGTTCTCCCCATAAAACACAGTTGCCAGCCACAGTTAATTCCAGACGCCTATGGAAGTAAGGTTCATAATCCTGTGTGACAGTTGCAGGCCAACCGTACTGTACCCAGGAGAGTATTGTCTTAAGGAAGGTATCCTTGGCTGTATGGGCTGCTACTTCCCCAGAAGACAAAGGACAGGCTGGTGTAACGACAACTCTTGACAGGTGGAGAAGAGTCTGTTAATGTCCTTGTCAGACGGGACATGGCGTCCGCATTAGCATTGGCATCATGGCTGCGATACTGGATTTTGAAGCTATATGCTCCCAAGAATAGGGCATAGCGTTGAAGACGGGCCACAGTCATCTGGGAGATGCCTTTGTCAGGGCTAAAGATCTGAAGGAGTGGTTTATGATCAGTCAGTATGGTGAATTCCCTACCATACAGGTAAAGATGAAACTACTTAATTGCCCATATGAGCGCCAGAGCCTCTTTGTCAATGTGAGAGTAATTGCTTTCTGCTTTTGTCAAGGACCTGGAGGCGAATGCCACAGGTTTCTCTGACCCATCTGGTAAAACGTGAGATAGTACAGCCCCTAGACCATAGGGTGAGGCATCACAAGCCAAGGTGAGAGGCCTTTGGAGGTCATAGTACACGAGCATGCGTGACGCCAACAGCTTTCGCTTAGAAACTTCAAAAGCATGTTGGCATGCAGCCGACCAGTTCCATCTGGAGTGTTTCTCCAAAAGCTTGTTTAATGGAAACAAAGTGTGTGCTAGATCCGGCAGGAATTTGTGGTAATAGTTCAGCAAGCCCAGGTATGATCGCAGCTGTTGGACGTTGGTTGGGGCTGGAGCTTTTACTAAAGCATCAACTTTGGCTTCCGTGGTGTGTATACCCTCTGCATCCACAAGGTGGCCACAAAACTCCAATTTAGGTACCATGAATTGGCATTTCGCTAAGTTCACTTTTAGACCCTGCTCTTGGAGTCTCGCCAACACAAGCTCCAAGTTATGCTTGTGTTCCTGGTCCGTCAGGCCCGCGATGAGCATGTCATCTAACAGGCACTGTGTGAAAGGAATGTCCGCCAAAATCTCATCCATTTTGCGTTGCCAAATGGCTGGGGCGGAGGCTACCCCAAACACCATCCGATTGTATTCATACAGTCCCTTGTGAGTGTTGATGGTTAGAAACTTGCGGGACGAAGGGTGGACCTCAAACTAAATAAGCTTGCCTGAGATCAAGCTTGGTGAACTTTTGACCTCCTGCAAGAGAGGCAAAAATGTCATCTACTCTGGGTAGGGGATACTGGTCTATCTCCAGTTGAGAATATAGTGCCATGCGGAAATCGCCACAAATGCGTAAGTCCCCATTCGCTTTCTTTACTGGTACAACTGGTGATGCCCACTCGCTGTGCTCTACCTTTGAGATGACACCTTGTTCCTCCAGCCGGCTTAGTTCAGCTTCCACACCTGCTCGGAGTGCAAAAGGTACCGTCCGAGCTTTGACGAACCTAGGCTGGGCATTGGGTTTCAGCCTGAGTCTCACACAGTCATGCTTTATTTTTCCCAAATGGTGATCAAAGACTTGTGGGAATCGCTGTTTCAGGGATTCCACCCATCCCTTGTTATATCTTGATGGGATGGTCACGGTGTTGCAGGGGTTTATGGTGTCTGGCATGCCAAAGTGAGCAATCCAGTCTCTCCCAAAGAGAGGGGGTCCCCCATGTTCTAGGATATACAATGGCATTCTCTTTGTCTGACCCTTGTAGGATACCTGTACTTTCACGTAACCCAGTGGGTGAAGTATCTGCTTTGAGTATGTCTGCAGTTTGATTGGTGTTGGACGGACAGTTGTTCGGATCAGAAGTTTTCTCCATTGTTTCTGGGTGATAACTGAAACTGCTGTTCCTGTGTCTACATCCATCTTGAGTTTCTTTCCTTCCACGGTTACCTCTACAGTCATTGCTGAGGGTGCTGAATGCATATGATGTATGTCCAATCTGTGGAGCACTTCCTCATCCTCTGATTCCGATGACGTTGTATATCTTCCCACCATATATGCCTTTGTCCTGGTGTTCAGAGGTTGTTTATTTCGCACCTTCTTACTGTGGCAGACTCGTTTCAGATGGCCTGCCTTACCACAATTATGACAGAGCTGATCCTTAAACCGGCAGACTTTGTGATCATGGTCTGTATTCCCACAACGGTAGCAAGCTGACTCCCGGGTTGGTGAGGGTCTATATTTACAGTTAGCTGCAGTTAGCTTGACTGCTGTTCTGAAAACTTCCTCTTTAACCTCTTCCTTTCTGCTCTGGGGGTTCAATGCCTCTGTATCTTTCACAGCCATTTCCATCACTGAAGCTATCTCAATTGCCTTTTGTAAGAGTTAAGGCCCGTACACACGTACCGATCGTCGGCATACAAACGTCGGTGGACGAAGGATCTGCCGATTGTACGCGTGTTAGTATGGTGCCTCCGACAGATGTCTGCGCACAATCCGCGGACAAAAGTCTTTCGTGCAAACATGAAAATATTTGTATGCCGACACCAGAACGGACGATTGTTCGCCTGTCAGTACACAATTCGTCCGACAGACCGCAGATTTGCAAGACTGGGCATGCTCAGAAAATAGAAAACACAGGGAAAGTTAACCATTACATGACATCACTTCTGCAGTCGGCGGACAAAATTCTTGTGCTGTCCTTGTGCTGTCTTTGCACTTTTCAGCAGACACCGACATCCCGGGGAGAAAAGAGGAACATTTGTAAGCCGACCATCGGTACGTGTGTACGGGGCTTAAGGTCTTTCTCTGTTAACAGTCTCTTTTGGCTAGACTCACTATTTAGTCCCATGACAAACTTATCCCTCAGTGCAGTCGGTAAATACTCCCCAAAAGAACAGGTTGAGGCTAGTCTGCGAAGGGCAAGCACATAAGCCTTAATATCTTCACCTAGCTGCTGCTGCCGCTGATAGAACCGGAATCTTTCTGCAATCTCTAGTGGTTTAGGCTGGAAGTGATTCCCTAACGGTGTCAGGAGCTCTGCCAATGTCTTAAGCCCCGTACACACGTACCGAATGTCGGCCGAACAATCGGCCGTCTTTTGTCCGGTGCTGTCCTGTCGGCTGAAAAATGCTAAAGACTGCACACGAATTTTGTCGGCCAACAACAGCCGACTGCAGAAGTGATGTCATGTGATGGTTAACTTTCCGTGTGTTTTTTCTTTTCTGAGCATGCCCAGTCTTGATAATCTGCTGTTTGTCGGCCGACTTCTGTACTGACTGGCGAACAATCGGCCGTTCTGGTGTTGGCCAACAAAAATTTTAATGCCTGCACAACAGATTCTGTTCGGCCGAAAAGTCGCTGTCGGTTGTCGGAAGCATCATACTAACAAGCCGACAATCGGCCGATCATTCGGCGGCCGCATATTTACGGCCGACAATCGCTACGTGTGTACGGGGCTTTAGTTGCTGGTTTTTCAGGGAAAAGGAGAACCCTAAGAGTGTCTATGTCCTAGCACCAACCACTGTCAGAAATACTGCTACTTGCCTGTCGCCTGGGATGGCATTTGCATAAAAATACTGTTCTAGTCTCTCAATCCAGGAACTCCACGATGTCTGTTCTCCATCAAATTCACTTAATGTCCCGATCAATGACATTTTCCTGCTGAGCTCTGTGGGTGTTTGTATCCAGCTGACAATCCAGAGTTTTTTTCCTTCTTTTCTCACACGGACAGTAACCTTGTAAATCCCATCCTCGTCGCCACTGTTCTATTCTCCGTGTTGTGAGAGACACAGGACTCTGGTCTGGAACAACGGTTGTTTATTCAGGACTCTCTGTACACTACAACATGCATTACAGGACAGCTCTGTATAACCACACATCTCCTACATGTCTCCAAGATGGCCACTCTGCCCCTTGACCCCTGTCATCACTCCTGGGTGGAGCCAGCCTTAAAGTGACAGTACATGTGAAACCCTTCAGGTATAACAGACGCGATGACCTGGAACGCCCTGAGTTGCAGCTTACCCCTCAGCTGGCAGCACCCCCACTCTGCCCGGAGCGGAACCCACCCCGTCCATGGTATGGTGAGTAAATGTGTCCCCCTTTGCCCCTGCTGGCCTTGGGGGGATGCGGGCCCTCTTCTGGAGATAATGGGATTTGTGCCTCCCAAAAGATCCCCCTGGCCTGCCTGGTCTGTGTGGCCTATCCTACCCCTTTCCCTGTTCCTTGCGGTGTCTGTGTCTGGAGCGCCTGGCACCCTTGGGGGGGGGGGGGGGGGGTGACATGGTACCTTGGGCTTGCTGGTTCCTGTTGTGGTTCCTGAGGCCTCCATGTGTCGGTTTGTGGCCGCATGGCTCGCCATGGGCGCCGCCATCTTAAGTGTGGGCAATGTGTTATTTTTTTTTTTCCCCTCCATAGGCTTGAATGCGGCAGCCATTTTCCCTGAGCGTCCTATTGATCTGTATGGGCAACCATTTTTGTGTAGCTCTTATACTATGCTGAGCAGCGTGACCTTTTCTCAGGCGACATCACTTGCTGTGCATTTGTTTCCTGCTGCTGACTGAGGTTGCTTCTGGAGTTTCCTTTAAAGGGGGTTCCCTGCACACAGCTGTGATCAGTGTTGGGTGCTGCGATCGGCACTCTTAAAGTGACAGTACTCCGGTTTTCGCAAATTGCACTATGGAGTCCCAAACTGTGATATCACCCTCAGACCCACTCTGTGCGACTCCCGGACAGTCCGGATCGCAGTTGCAGATTTCAGCAGCTCAGGTAAGCCTGGCGTCTAAAGTTGATTTTGTCATTAAAAAGGTTGATGGCCGTAACTGGCCGCTGACTTCTCCATCTATAGAGGTGTCCTTTTATTCAGAGGTTGAAGTGGTTCCCCCGGACGCTCCCCTACCTGAGGGGTCGCTGTCCTCGCAGTCAGATGGTGAAGAGAACCCGTCTTTTTCAGCCGCAGTGCGGGAACGCGCTTTCATGGAAGTCCTGATTATTTTCATACGGGATACCTTAACCACTTAAGCCCCGGAGGATTTGGCTGCTAAAGGACCAGGGGTTTTTTTGCGATTTTTTTACTGCGTGACTTTAACGGACAATTGCGCGGTCGTGCGACGCTGTACCTAAACGAATTTGACGTCCTTTTTTTCCCACAAACAGAGCTTTCTTTTGGTGGTATTTGATCACCTGTGCGATTTTTTGATCACGCGCTATAAACAAAAAAAGAGCGTAAATTTTGCAAAAATAACAATATTTTTCACATTTTTTTATATGAAATTCCCCAAAAAAAAAAGTAAAAATCAAAATTTTTTAACATTTTTCGGCCAATTTGTTTTATGCTACCTATGTTTGGTAAAAAAAATCGCAAAAAGCGTATTTTGATTGGTTTGCGCAAAAGTTATCGCGTTTACTAACAAAGAGAAAGATTTTTGTCATTTTTGGTGTTTTTTTTTTTAACGCGTAATGGCGGCGATCTGCGATTTTTTTTTTCGGTACTGCGACATTGCGGCGGACAGATCGGACCCTTGACTGACATTTTTGACACTTTTGGGGTTACCAGTGACATTACTGCAGTAATCAGTGCTATACATATGCACTGTTACTGCAAAAATGACACTGGCAGGGAAGGGGTTAACTTTATTGGGAAGGGAGGGGTTAAGTGTGTCCTAGGGGCGTGCTTTCTACTGTGTAGGGACATTGCTATTGGTGTAAAAGCAAAGATCAACCGTTCTACATAGTAGAACGGTCAGATCTTTACTTTTACACAGGGAGAACTGACAGGCAGCTTGTTTACACAAGCTGCTCTGTCTTTCTCCCTTCACAGGAGCGATCGTAGTGTGGCCGGCGGACATCGAGTCCGCCGGTCACACGCACTGACTTGCCTGTGAACGAGCCGCGGCGGGCGCGCGCCTCGGCGGGCGCGCGCCCGCTCGCTATAGGCTCGCAAGTCAGTGACAGGCGAGTGACGTACCGATACGTCACTCTGCCTGGCCGGGGCTGACCGCCGCAGTATATAGTCGTGCGGCGGTCGGCAACCGGTTAACCACTTGCCGACCGCCGCAAGTACATATACTGCGGCGGGAAGCCCCTCACAGGCAAAGTGATGTCACTAGCCTGTGAGGCTCTGGGGAGCTCCCGCGCGCCGCTGGAGGTGCGCTCCCGCGCGGTCACGGACCCCCCCCCCCCCCGTGCGTGTGCCCGGCGGTCCCGATGTCTCATGATCGTCCGTGACAGCGGGAGAAAGGCAGGCGGCTGATGTAAACAAGCCGCCTGTCATTCTCCCCTGTGTAGGGACAGTGATCATATGGTTCTACTATGTAGGACCGTTGATCACTGTGCCTACACCTCAAGCCTTAGCCAATCACAGTTAGAATCACGTCCCTAGGGACACACTTAACCCCTCCCTCTCAAAAAAAGTTAACCCCTTCACTACCAGTGTCATTTTACAGTAACAGTGCATATTTATAGCACTGATTACTGTAGTAATGTCACTGGTAACCCCAAAAGTGTCAAAAATGTCAGTCGAGGGTCCGATTTGTCCGCCCCAGTGTCGCAGTCCCACAAACAAAATCGCAGATCGCCGCCATTGCGCGTTTAAAAAAAAAAACAAAAATCTTTCCCTTTGTTAGTAAACGCGATAACTTTTGCGCAAACCAATCAAAATACACTTTTTGCATGTTACCAAACATATGTAGCATAAAACAAATTGGCCGAAAATGTTAAATTTTGATTTTTACATTTTTTTGGGGGGATTTCATATAAAAAAAATGTGAAAAATATTGTTATTTTTGCAAAATTGTCACTATTTTTTTGCTTATAGCGCATGATCAAAAAATCGCACAGGTTATCAAATACCACCAAAATAAAGCTCTGTTTGTGGGAAAAAAAGGACGTCAAATTCGTTTAGGTACAGCGTCGCACGACCGTGCAATTGTCCGTTAGTCACGCAGTGCCGAATCGCAAAATACCCCCTGGTCAGGAAGGGGGTAAAATCTTCCGGGGCTTAAGTGTTTAAAATTGCCTGATGAGCCCATGCCGGCAGGGACGCGGGTGGTTTTTGGCTCCCGGAAGTCTCAAAGCTGGCAAGGTTTTCCCTTGTCCTGACACTTTTCACGATATTGTGAATGACCAATGGCGGCGCATTAAGCACGTGTTAGTTGTGCCAAAATGCTTTAGACGCCGGTATCCTTTTGCTAAAAAGGTTTCCAAACGTAGGACGGTGCCATCTACAGTGGACCATCCTATCTCCACAAATCTACCCTTGTGCCTGTGGAAGATTCCCTGGTCTTTACGGAGCCGATGGACAGGCGGGTGAAATCCCTTTCCCGCCATCTTCACGTGTTGGCTGGTTCCATTTTGAAACCGGTGTTTTTGTCTCTCACAGACGGTGACGGAATGGATTAGGGGTTTGGGGGAGTCTTTGGACCCTGAGACTGTTCCTCCAGAATGGCTGGAACTGTTGGGCCAGGTGATCCAGTCTCTGGTGTTCCTGTGTGATGCGTCTATGGATGCGGCTCCTCTGGTGGCCAGGGTCTCGGCCCTTTGGCATTGCCTTGAGACACGTGGTTTGGCTGAAGATCTGGTCTAAGAAGGCCCTAGCTGACCTCCCTTTTCTGGGAGAGCGTTTGTTTGGCTTTTTTTTTTTTTTTTTTTTTTTCATGGCTCCGGGGCGCAAGAAAAAGGTAAGCTGTTCAGAGCTTCTGGAGGGGCTAAAAAGCATTGGGGCAAACCCAAGGCCGGTCAGTCAGGTGCTGCTGACAAGTCCTCTTCAGCATGAAGGGGTGCTCTCACCCGGTTCAGGGGTGGGGGGAGGCCTGCGCTTCTTTGGGGAACCCTGGACTGACTTCATTCAGGACGAATGGGTTTGCAAACTTGATTTGTTCCGGGTACAAGATCGAATTCTGGTCCCGGCCAGGGTACAGGTTTTATGAGTCAAATCTTCACCTGTCTCCAGGGCGTTTGCAGGATCTGCGGGAGGCTATGCAAGATCAACTGGCTCAAGGGGTGATTGTGTCGGTTTCCTCTCAGGAACGCTTTCAAGGGTTTTATTCAAATTTGTTTACTGTGCCCAGAAAAGAGGGGAGGGGGCATCCAATCCTGGATCTCAAGGCTCTGAACCGCTTAGTGCGGGTACAAAAGTTTTGAAAGAAATCCATTTTGGACGGTAGTGGTGTCCTTACACCAGGGAGACTTTTTGGCCTCCATAGATATCTAGGACACATAACTATCTACGCTGGACACCAGCAGTTTCTTCGCTTTTGCTGTGGCAGAGGAGCATTATCATTTCGTGTCGTTACCCTTTGGTCTAACCTCGGCTCCCATGGTTTACACTATGGTACTGGCCTCGGTGTTGGCATTGCTGTACCAACGGGGGATTGTGGTACTGGGGTATCTGGACGATCTACTATTGAGACTGCACTCTCATTTGGCCCTGTTGGGCAATCTTACGATCACTGTCCACACCTTGCAAGAGTTTGGGTGGAATATCCATTTCAAAAAGTCTGCCCTGATACCTTCCTTGAGACTGGATTATCTGGGCCTGACCCTGGAATCCACTTTGGCAAGGGTTTTTCTTTCCCTGGACAAGCTGCAGAAGTTGCAGGGGGCAATTCAGTTGTTGTTGGCAAACAATCTGTCCTCTCTGTGGACTTGCATGCGGGCCTTGGGTCTGATGGTATCAACCTTCAAGGCGGTTCCATTTGCTCAGTTCCACACAAGACCTTTGCAAAGGGAGATTCTTGTAAAATGGAACAGGGATCCGAAATCCTTGGACAATTTGATTCGGTTGAGCCCCAACACAGTCTGCTCTGTTGTCAGGCTGGGGCAGAGTGCTGGGAAAGCTCTGTGCCCAGGGAACCTGGACAGTAGAAGAGTCAAATCTACCGATAAATGTTTTGGAGCTCAGAGCAATAAAGCAATAAAGCTTTGTCTGAGACATTGGATGACTCCTCTGCAAGCTTGTCCAGTTCGGATTCAGTCGGACAGTGCCACGGCTGTGGCTTACATAGTGTCTTGGCAGCCAGGGAGGTGGCCAAGATTCTGGCTTTGGTGGAAGAGTTTGTTCCAGCCCTCTCTGCTGTACACATTCCAGGTGTGGAGAACTGGCAAGCGGATTACCTGAGTTGTCAGGTGTTGGATCAAGGGAAATGGTCCCTTCACCCGGAGGTGTTTCATCTCCTGTGTGTCCAGTGGGGGACTCCCGCGGTCAATCTGTTTGCTTCTCCTCTCAACAGGAAGGTTCAGAAGTTCGTAGCCAGGTCTCGGAATCCTTTTGGCAGACGCCACAGACTCATTAGTGGCTCTTTGGGGGTCAGTATCGGCTGATTTTATGACTTTCCTCCGCTGAACCTCCTGCCGAGGCTTTTACGCAGGATCGAGGTGGAAGAGATTCCGGTTATCCTGGTGACCCCAGACTAGCCTCGTTGGTCTTGGTACGCAGACCTAGTGAGGTTGGTCACTGATGCTCCTTGGAGACTTCCTCTCAGGGAGGATCTGCTGTCTCAAGGGCCGATCTTCCATCCTGCTTTACAGTCGCTGGCTTTAACGGTATGGCTGTTGAAAGCCAGGTGTTGAGAGATAGAGGCCTTTCTGACTCTGTGATTCCTACACTAGTGAAGGCCAGGAAGTCGACTTCCAGGAATATTTATCATCGTACATTTCATGGTGGAAATCGCTGAAGATGGACCCTCGCTTATTTTCTATAGCTAGGGTTTTGGCCTTTCTGCAAAAATAGAAATAATAACTTACTGTAAAATTATTTTCTGAGTCCTCTGACAGATGCAGCCCTTTCAAGTATTCTTCACAATTGGGTAATGACGCCATCTGCAGGAGCAGGCTAGGTAGTGAAAACTTCATTAAAAGCTTTTACTTAGATACACCTTAGGGGCTGTCCCTTTAGACATTACCCTCAGACACTGAGAGCTACTATTCAGTTTCGTAGCAAACAGTACAGGAAGACAACCAACCCCAAGATAGAGGGGCGGGGGCTGCGTCTGTCAGAGGACTCAGAGAAAATAATTTTACGGTAAGTTCTTACAAAAATTCTATTTTCTCTTAAGTCCTCTGACAGTCGCAGCCCTTCCAAGTATTCTTCACTATTGGGATGTCCCAAAGCAGTGCAGGTGTGAGGGGTGGGAAAATACGCAAGCAACAAAACGGTAATGTGCCAACAAGGCCAGAAAACAAACGTGACCAACAGGGCAACAAAAGCTTAACCAACAGGAGCTAACCCCAGAACAACAATTCACCCCAAGAAGAGAAACACAAGTCAACAAACTGTGGCGCTCAAAACTCCGTGCCCAAAGGAAGCATCCGAGTATGCCATCACGTGAATCTTGTAGAATTTGGTAAAAGTGTGCACAGACGACCAGGTTGCCGCTTTGCACAACTGAGCCACAGAAGCCTGATGGCGAAAAGCCCAAGAGGCACTCTCATCTCTAGTAGAATGTGCCCTCACAGGGCAAGGAGGCACCTGACCCTTAAGTGAATAGGTCTGAACAATAGTCTGTGATCCATGTAGAAATGGTTGCAGCGGACGCAGCGTACCCTTCCGAGGTCCCTCAGGAAGGACAAACAGGGAATCAGACTTCCTAAAGGATTCCGTGGCTAACGGGTAAACCCTGATCACCCCGAGCAGCCCGGCCCGGGATAGCCAGATTACAGATTACACCCCAAAAGCTGAAAGGACAGGAAAACACCCGGAGGTCGAAACAGGAGACTGGAATTAGCAAAAGCCTACATGTTACCCGGAGGCTAAGCTTTACATACAGGCGCAATATACACCTTATTGAGGTGAGAATATAGAACACCTAGATGTGACACCTGGTGGAGGCAGCAAGTCACAACACCCTTATTTCTTGCATGAGAGCACGTTTACTATTCTTTGAAGCTATTGAAGGGAATTGTACCTGATTTTTGGATTTTTATAAATGGACACCTTGAACAGTGCACTTTATTTATTTATTTCAGAAAGCACAAAGCACCTTTAATTGGTTTTGAAACTCCATCTATATATTTATACTTTATTAACGGATTATTTATTTACTGATTTTTTATGAAATTGAAGTACTCAGCACTTTTTTTGTATAGAAGATATATTGTAATGGTTTATTTACATTTTAATTTGTTTGATCACCACGGCATAATTTAACGAATACACAATTTTATCACAGGAACACGTCTTTATTTTATATATTCACCATTTTAAGCCATGTTTTAAGCCACACCCTTATAAGTTACATTTCCACTTCTGAAGCGCACCACCCACCCAAATTGCACTATTGTATTGACTGGTTCCTGGTACCAGTATTGTGGTGCAGCAGCAGGAAGGGAAACATATACGACCTCGGATAGCGCAGGAACCACCCATACATATAACGGGTAAACCCTGATCACCCAGACCACATCCAGGGAATGCAAGGCAAATTCCTTAGGACAGGGTTTGTACGATCATGAAAAACCTAGAAAATTTATGGAATTTTAAAATGGCAATTTCCAGGCCTCGATAAGTTTTGGAAAATAATTTAACCCACAAAGTTTTGGAAAAGTCATGGAAATTTGAGAGAAAGGAGCCACTCAGTGTAGCATATGTAAATAATTATATTGACACATATTAAGAAATTACATGTAGGTGTAAGCATCTTATCTTCATAGCTCGGCATCCCTCCGGGTCTGCGATGCGTGAACCGCTCCTTGAAGGTATGCCCTTCACCGCTGCCTCCATTAGAGTCCCCTGATAGGTTCTCCCCTAGTGTCATCTCCCGGCTGCTGGCCAGCCTCAGGGACGGAAACACTACAGCCCCGAAAGGATGCCGAGCTATGAAGATAGACGCTTACACCTCCATGTAATTTCTTAATCTGTGTCAATAAAATTATTTACATCTGCTACACTGAGTGGCGCCCTTCTTTCTTTTCTGCCTGTTCGTGGGACTGTTGCTTTGGCCTAACAAAGAGCTGCCCTCATTTGTGCATCTGTGCCATCCATACCAGTCCAGCTGCACCTTATCCATCATGACAGCCTGAACTGAAGCTTTATCCCCAAGCAGGAGCGCCCATCAAACCTTTTTCTTTCTCCAGTATATTCGAATATAGTTGAGAAAATTGGTTAAATTACAATAGTTAACTTTTGCGCGATCCGTCACGTGATGTTCTCTGCGTGGGGTAACCTTTTTTACAGTCTATGGGGGTAACGCAGTTTCAGCTAAGGTTAGTGTGTAGCAATGCCAGGGAAATGGGTGTAACATGGATTTTCTTCTTATTTAACATGTATACATAGACATTTCATGAAACATCATGAATATTTAATGAAGTCATGGAAAAGTCATGGAATTTTATTGGTAAAAATGTGTACGAACCCTGTTAGGATGCTTGGGCTTCACACAAAGCGAAAGCAAAACAATATCCTCATTAAGGTGGAAGGCTGACACCACCTTAGGCAAAAAAGACTGGTTAGGTCACAGAGCGACCGTGCAACCGAGTTGCTCAATGGAGCAGGCAAAGTTTTATCACGCTGAGCTCCAGAACATTTATCGGCAAGGAGGATTCCTCAGACGAACACGTCCCCTGGGCACAAAGAGTGTCCAGTACTCCACCCCAGCCCATCAGGCTGGCATCCGTGGTGATCACCATCCACAACAGGGGCAGAAAGTACTTGCCCTGGTGCAGAGTGGGTGACAGAAGCCACCATGAAAGCTCCGTACTCGTGAGACGGCTTACACACCATCCTGTCCAAGGACAGGGGAGTCCTGTTCCATTTAGCAAGAATCTCTGCTTGCAGAGTCCTTGTGTGAAGCTGGGCAAACAAGATCTCCTCGAAAGATGAAACCATCAGCCCCAGGGACCTCATGAAGCTCCGCAGGGAGGAGAGATCGTTGTCTCTGAGCGACCTGATCTCACCCTGTAAAGTCTGGAGTTTTTCCTCCGGGAAAAAAACCTTTGTTTGAACGGAGTCCAGGATCATTCCCAGATACTGCAGACGTACTGACGAAGTCAGTGCCGACTTCTGGAAGTTGATGGTCCACCTGAACTCCTGGAGCGTCTGAACCCTGACCGTCAGCTCGCCCGACAGAGTGGCACACAAGCTCACCCTCAACAAGAGATCGTCCAAAAAACCGAGGACCGCAATCCCCCTCTTGCGCAGCAGAGCTAGCACCGGGGCCAACACCTTGGTGAAGACCCTGGGAGCCGAAGCTAGACCAAAGGGTAATGCCACAAATTGAAAGTGCTCCTTCCGCCACTGCGAAGCAGAGATACTGCTTATGACCTTCGTAGATAGTGATGTGCAGATACTCATCCTTCAAATCGATGGAGGCCAGAAAATCCTCTGGATGTAAAGACGCCACCACCAACCGGATGGATTCCATCCAGAACTTCTGCACCCGCACAAAGCGGTTCAGTGACTTGAGGTCCAGGATCCGACGTACCTTGCCCTCCTTCCTGGGCATTGTGAACAGGTTTGAATAAAATCCGCAAAATCTCACCCGCTGTGGGCAAGATATTGCACTGCTCCCTTGAGATCCATTAAGCGATCGGGAGACAGACGGAGATTTGATGGAAAGCACCTGTCTGTGGGGTAAGATTGAAATTCGATCTTGTACCCTGAACGAATCAGTTTGTGAACCCATTTGTCCTGAATTAGGGACAGCCAGGGTTCCTGAAAGTAACGCAGACGTCCCCCCACCCCTGAAACGGGTGAGGGCGTCCCTTCATGCAGAAGAAGACTGGGCCGCAGCACCAGACTGACTGGCCTTGGGCTTACCAGACCAGGACTTCTTGCTGGGGGCATTGAAGTGCTTCCCTTTTCTCTGTCGCTCATTGACAGGCGCAGACTTCTTGATTAATATCAGTAGGGTTTTACTGCCCCCTACAGGAGTAGGACACTAGGCAGAAAAAAAGTTCTGGCTACGCCTATGGGCAGTCCCAGGGGGTATACCCTTTCACTTCCTGCTATAGGATGCCAGTTTTTTTCTGTTTCTGCCTAGTCAGGAGTAAGGTCCTTAGTTCCTTCCTGGGATCTCTGGTCCTGGCAAGCCTTTTTTTAGATAATTTTTTTTAGCTAGTTTTTTTCTCCGGATTGTTCCTGTGAGATCTACAAGCAATTATGCCAGATCTGGGCTACAGGCTGAATGTTGAGATCCAGTGGTCACCCCAGCCGGCCAGCGAGCGCGTGCAGGCCCTAGCTCCGCTCTGGGTCGGCCGCGACATAGTCCCACTGGACGGGGACTGGCCCCGTGACTTAAACGTCTCGCCAGGTCGCCTACGGCCAGTATGAGCCTGAGTCGCAGCGTCCTTTTTGGCCGACAGCCCCCCCACCTCTGTGGAGAGGGGTTCTGTCAGGAGTTGGCGCCCGCCTGTTCTGGTATGGTGAGTAAAATGTTCCCCCTCTCCCCCTGACGGGTTTTGGGGTGGACACGGGCCCCTCCCTGGGATGGTTGGACCCCCACAATTCTGGGTTCCCCTCTGTCCGGTTGCGCACCCCCACCTATCTGCCCCTACCCCCCCCCCTCACTAGTGGGGATGTTGGGAGGTGACTCCAGAGGGCTGAATCTGGGTTACAGGCCGCAGATGGGGCGGGGGGTTGCGCCGCAGGTACCGTCCAGACGATCGTGCGGGGGGGGGGGTTTCTACCTGTGTTTTCCAGGCCCATCTGCCGATCGATCCGTGGGTAGGCACGGGTGGGGCCCTCGGGGGTCCCCTTTGGCGCTGCGGGCCGCCATTTTCTTGTAGCCTACATGTGCGCTGCATGGCGGCGGCCATCTTGGTACACCCGGCTCATATTTCAGTGCATAGTTCACTGTATGGGAGTTCCTGGAGTGCATGTGGGTGGAGCCCCTCCCCAGACCTGGGCGCAATACTCTGCAGAAGGATCGCAGACAAGTGCTGCTGCGACATTCTGGGCCTTCTGGTGCATCTGGCTGTGGGTTGGTGAGCCTTGGGGGTCTCTCTCTCTCTTTGCTGGGGGGTCTCTAGTGCACGCTGCCTGGCCACTTGGGGGCGCTATAGAGTGGCAGGACGCTCTTACAAAAAAAAAATTTTTTTTTCCACATAATTTGCTAATGGGTTCCCCTAATGTAAAGTGGACCCTGCTGAACATGAGTCCCCACCTGACCCCCTCGAGGTGGCCGCAGGGCCGCCGGGCTCCCGGCTGGCTATAGATGCACTTCGGTGGTCCTGGAATCATTTGTGTCCCGGCTGGAGGTGGCCTTTAAAGGACAAGGTGCTAAAAAACACCCTCTGCCTACCCCTGCCTTATCTGATGCCTCAGACTTTGGGTCTGCATCAGTCGCTGCTGACACGGGTCTCCCTGTCGGGTCTTCTGTCCTTTTTGCCTTCGCTGCCTCGCAAGCCTAGGCGCTGGTGGATGCACTGTTAGTGTCTGTACGTGATACTGTTGGATTGGAGGACGCAGCTGCGATTGAGGCGCAGGCTACATTGTCGCTCACGAGCCTTCCAGAGCAGCAAAGGTTTTTCCTTTACCTGCGTACTTGGACAATATGCTCAAACAAGAGTGTGACCATCCAAAACTTTCCTCTGGGGTTTTGGACACTACTCCCAGCCTGAGGGGATGCTAGGCGCTATCATTTTGCAGGGTCCCTCATTGACTAGTGGACTGTGCCACCTACGGTGGATCTGCCGGTATGCAGACTGTATGGAGCTACTGTGATCCTGGTGGAGGTTCCCCCATCCTGTGAGGATCCGGTGGATCGGAGGGTGGAATCTGTGTCCCGCTCTAGGTTCTCTCTGGCGGGGGGCCTGCTTTAAGACTGGTGCCCTGGGGTCACAAACATTGACTGAATGGGCTACGCTACTACGCCGTGCCCTGGAGGAGAGGCTACTCCCCCTTGCTGTTTCGGAGCTGCTGGACCAACTGGTGCAAGGGCTGCGGTTGTTTGTGCTCCTGCATTGGACACTGCTCCGTGTCCAACGTGTGTCCTTTTGGGCAGTGGTCCTCTGGCGCATGTTGTGGCTGGAGTGTTGGTCTGCGGATCAGCCTTGGATGATTGCTTAACTGATCTTTCCCCCTGGGGATAGTCTGTTTTGGACTTCCTTGGCTGACTTTTTTCCAAGTCTCACTGGGGGTTAAAGTACCTTTCTCCCATAGGCTGCGAAGGGTGAGGACCCACGTCGCTGAAGAGGACCCTCCCTTTCAGCGCACAGGGAGTTCTCTCGTCCCTCAGGGTCAGTCGATTAGGCACAGCCCTTCAAGGCTCCCTTGGGGGGGTTCCAAGCGACCCTGGTCTGGAAAAACAAGAATCAAATCTCTCCAGACCTGCGGACAAGGCCACTTTGACCTGAAGGTGCACCCCCACCCATATCTGGGGTGGGGGAATGTCCTTGCCGGTTCCCGGACCCGTGGCTCTCCTTGATTCAAGACAGCGTCCAATCCTGGACTTGAGATGAATTGTTTTGTGCTGGTTCAAAATTTTAAGATGGAATCCATCACACGGTGGTGGCCTCCCTGCATTGGGCTTTCTGGCCTCCATGGCTATCAATGATGCCTGCCTTCACATCCCCTATGCGCAGGACACCGTTTTCTGCGCTTTGCAGTGGGAGTGGCCCATTATCTATTTGTGGAGTTACCCTGTGGTCTCGCTTCTGCTCCTCAGGTCTTCACATAGGTGGTTGGCTCTAGTTCTGGCGCTGTTGTGACAGCGGGGACTGTCGGTCTGGGTGACTGGCCTTTCTGTGCCTGCCTTGGCCTCGCCCTTAACCAGGGTGTTTCTTCCTTCGGACACACTCCATAAGCTCCGGACTGAAATCAGCTGTTATGTCCAGCAAACGGTCGCCCCTTCGGGCTTGTATGCGTGTTCTGGGACTGATGGTGTCGGCCTTCGAGGCGGTCCCTTTCGCTCATTCCACACGAGAATCCTCCAGGACACCCTTCTCAAATGGAACGATAATCACATTTCCCTGAACAATCCGATTCAGCTGAGCCTGGTGACCAGGGAGTCACTGATAATGGTGGCTTCAGTCCCTGGTGCTATCTCCAGGGAAGTCCCTCCTTTTCGCTTTATTGGTCTATTGTTACCACGGATGTCAGTCTATCTGGATGGGGAGGGGTTCTCTGTGGATTTTCTGTTCAGGGAATCTGGTCCCTGGAATTATCCCGGTTGGCCTCTTACTGTGCTGGCACTGGGAGCGATCGGGCTTGCCTGTTTCGCTGGACCGAACGTCTTGGGATTGTCCAGGGTGCTTTCAATCGGACAATGCCACGGCCGTGGCTTATGTCATTTGCTGGGGGGTACCTTAATTGCCCCCTGCGGCCTTGGAAGTGGCCGGCATCCGCCGATGGGCGGAACGCTTGTTCCAGCTTTCTCCGTTGTTCCCTTTTCCGGAGTGGGAAATGGGCTGGTGGATTTCCTCAGTCGACGGACCTTGGATCTAGGAGAATGGTCTCTCCATCCGGAGGTGTTCCACCAGTTGTGCCCAAGTTGGGGCACTCCAGATAGGGATCTGTTGGCGTCCCGGATCAACAGTGATGTTCAGCGGGTTGTGGCCCGCTCCCGGGATTCTCGGGTAGACGCCGCTGACGCGCTGGTGGCCCCGTGGGGTCTGTATCAGCGGCTGTATGCCTTTACTCCTCTCAGGTTACTGCTGTGACTGCTTGCCGGATGGAGGTGGACAGGATTTCGGTGATTCTTGTGGTTCCAGACTGGCCTCGTTAGGCTTGGTACGCCGACCTGGTTGGGCTGGTCGCGGATGCTCCCTGGGGGATTCCTCTCAGGGAGGACCTTCTGTCAGGGGCCAATCTTCCATCCTGTTTTACGGTCGCTGGCTTTGCTTGCTTGGCTGTTTATTGCCGGGTGCTGAAGAAAAGGGGATTGTCTACTTCAATCATTCCTACTCTGCTCACACTAAGGAACGTGACTTCTTTGGTTGTGGTTCGGGCAATCTGGGTGTACCTGGCAACTATTGCCTTTTTTCGCAAGTCAGGTTCCTTTTTTTGTGCTCATGGATGGCCCTGGGAAAGGGTTGCCTGCGTCTGCTGCTACTGTTTCCAGATGGGTCAGGCAGACGGTACAGGATTGTTCAATAAGGGTCAGGTTCCACCTTTCCCTGTGAAGGCGCTTTCTGCTCGGGCGCTTGGTTCTTTCTAGTGTTTTTTGCCGTCCGGCTTCTGTACTTCAGGTTGGCGAGGCGACTACCTGGTCGTCTGTTCCCACCTTTACAAAGTTTTATAAAGTTGATGTGCTGGCATCTGCGGACGCCTCCTTTTTGCCGCAAAGTTTGCGGGCTGCTGTTTAAGGGGGCCCTTAGTCTCCCTTGAGGGTTGCTGTTTCTCAGGTGGGTCTCATCTTATTGTTTCGGTGAGTCCTGTTTTACCTGGTTGGCTATGTTTAGCCTTGTGGATTTGTTTCTGCTGTCCCACCCCTCATTTATGGCACTGCTTTGGGACGTCCCTACTGATATTAATCAAGAAGTCTGCGTCTGTCTATTAGCAACAGAGAAAACTGGATTTTTGACTTACCGTAAAATCCTTTTCTCTTAAGCTCATTGACAGATGCAGTACCCGCCCCTCTGTTTTTGAGTTGGGTTGGTATGATTTCTCTGACACTGCTTTGTTACAGAACTGGCATCCTATAGCAGGAAGTGAATGGGTATACCCCCTGGGACTGCGCATAGGCATAGCCAGAACTTTTTTTCTGCCTAGTGTCCTACTCCTGTAGGGGGCAGTATAACCCTACTGATATTAATCAAGAAGTCTGCGTCTGTCAATGAGCTTAAGAGAAAAGGATTTTACGGTAAGTCAAAAATCCAGTTTTTCCTGCACCCCTGAGGCACGAAAGGGCCCCCGATGAGCCTTGAAGGAAGGAGTGCGCAGGGCATTCTACCTTTAGCGAATTGGGGCAGGAGGCTGCTCTTACCCCCTGTGAGACCCTTGACAATCTCATCCAAGGATTCCCCAAAAAGGCGTTCCCCCTCCCCCCCAAATAGGGGATATCAGACACTGTCTTTTTTGAGGCATGGTCTGCCAACCAGCGCTTTAGCCACACCATGCGGCGGAGTGCAACCCCCACCACAGACAATCTTGTGACCAGGGGAGCCTCGTCCAGGGCCTCGTCAGACAGGTACACCATGGCCTGAGCCATATGGTCCGTGAGCTCAATGAGAGTCGGAGGAACAACCAAATTGTGCTTAAGCACCTTAATCCATTCCATAACCGTCTGAGAAACCAGCACGGAAGCGAACACAGGCTTGAGGAGTGAGCCCGCCACCAAGTACATGTGGCGGGAAAGTGACTCCACGCGCCTATCCATCAGGTCTTTAAACACCAGGGAGTCTTCCACGGGCACCACCATGGATTTATTCAACCTGGAGACAGTGTGGTCCACTTTAGGGGACACCATCCAGCGATTGGAAACCGGATCCGGAAAGGGGTAACAGTGTTGAAAACGCCTAGGCACCACCAGCATGTGCTTCATGCGACACCACTGTTCGTTCACGATATTGTGAAACTCCTCGTGGGAAGGGGAAAACCTGACCCGACTTCTGGGCTTTGCCGAACCCGAAGGAAACCCGCTTACCTGACAGGGTGGGCTCATCATCAATGTGCAAAGTCTCCCTAACGGAGCGAAAAAGTGCTTCAACCAAAGCGCGTTCTCGCGCTGCAGTGGAAGAGGACTCCTCTTCCTCCCCGTCTGAGTGTGCGGACAGGGAACCCTCAGGGAGGGCAGTGTCTTTTGAAATCAAATCAGGCTTGAGAGGGCATCGGCCGTTTTTGAACATTACCTTGTGACATCATCAGATCAACTTTGAATGCCAAAGTTTCAATGGCTGCAGAAGAAAGCTAGGGAAGGTGATCCGGATGCACTAACAAGATCTGTGGGAAAATTGTCACCCTGGGACTCCATTTGGCAGATTTACAAAAAAAAGGGACGCTGGCCCTTTAAATCTGCGATTGCGGTGCGCATCGCGAACCCGCACTGCTGCCGGAGACCCCTTTTTATATTGATAAAACAACTGTTCAAGCAACATGTCTTAAGGATAATGCCCAAAGCAATAAAGACCCTTTACAGTGCTAGAGAAATAGAAAAAAAGGCCGCTCTCCACAATTCCTCTGCAACTGCAGCAACTGAAAGAAGGACATAGGAAGTGACTTAATCCACTAGAGGCCGAACAGCGCCCTGAGCCACACAAAAATGGAATGCCGATTGAAGTAATTGGGTAAAATCACAGGGAAAATGGCCGCCGCCCTTACTATGCGGCTGCCCACATCCAAGATGACGCCGGAAACTGCGCCAATAGCACATGTTAGCAAAAATGGCTGCTGCCCACACTTTGATGAAGCCAGGCTTGCCCTCACCTGACAGGAGCCCAGGAACCCTGGCCACCGCGGGAATCCACTAGGAAGCCCCCCCCAGGACAAGGTAATATCCCCACGCAGTGGCATCGCTAGAATGCCCCCTAGAAGGAGCAGGGAGGTAGGGACCATCCTGACTGGCCAGGGGGACACCACAGAGACTGCAGCTCTGCCATCCCTATGGAGTGGGCCCACAGCACCCCCCCCCCCTCAGATGACTGTCCCAGGGACATGGGGGGTAGCATCACTTACCATCCCACGGACCGCGGGCTCTGCTCCGACACGGATCACCTCCCACCCTGAGTGGGGGTTCCGTCAGCCAAGAGGGGATGCTGCAACACAGGGTGTTCCAGGGTTGATGCGTCCCGGCAAAGAAAAAATCCCCGTAGGCTCATCTACTTCCATCGTGGCGAGGCCTGGGCGGACCACAAACTGCGCACACTCGTAGGCCAGGCTGGGGTACCATAAGGATCTGGATTATCCAGTGCGAAGCCCAGCCCGGCTGTCACTTGTAGTTCACCAGGAGGATCCCCCTGACTAGCTAGCGTTAGTGAGTGAGAAAATAAAATAAAACATTTTTCAAAGAAAAAATAAAAACAGACCAGAGTCCCAGCAGGGTATCCTAGGTCCTACTCCTGAGCTAGGCAGCAAGAAACTGAATAGTAGCTCTGAGGGTAATGTCTAGAGGGACAGCCCCTAAGGTGTGTCTAAGTAAAAGCTTTTAATTAGGTTTTCCCTACCTAGCCTGCTCCTGCAGATGGCGCCTGTAACAGACCGGGCACCTCCGTTGACGGATGCTCCTATTGCTTCCTGAGGGCTCCAAGCACTCCACCAGACACCGTAACCACTTGAGACCCCACAAACCGCCGCAGCTTGGTTAGAGTCTCGCCCTCTCCTACCCACCCTGGACCTACGACAAGGCTCCAGGTTCCCGTGGGTGACCCTCTCTTTCCCCAGAGAGTGAAGCAGGAACAAGAACAAGCTCTTACAAGAGCTTAGTGATTATCCAAGGGAGTATGAAGGACATAGCAATCCCTTGTAGCATATTCCCCCAATGAGAGAGACAGGACTCTAGATTGAGGGTGAAGTATAACTCAACTTTAATGGTACAGCTGCTCTTTTACAGTTTTCCCCCCACAAGGTTACCGCCCAGGTGGACCTTGTTGAGAACATGGCCCTGAGTTTCACAATCCAATGAAAACAGAGTTTTTACACTCCCATGTACACAAAGATATACACTGTTGGACAACCCCCCCCCCTCCCCCTTAGCAGTCAATCCACATTCACATATACATCCCATAATAAATTTGTCTTAAGGCAGACAGAATAATGTGAGGTCATTAACATTTAACAATGGGACAGGTAAACTTTAACACAATACACATTCCATTTCAATACACAAACAATAGGGAAGCCTGTAAATGACGGAATACACATCTAGTAAGGCAGACTTCATGGCAATGGTCTATAACAGTCTTAATCTCCCAGTATAAAGTGGGAATAAATCTTCATATTTTTATATGAAGATATTGCTGACAAATATCACCGTCTCATCTGAAGCAATTCAAACCATTAAGTATCTGTTTTTCACTTCCAGTGACGGTGAACACCGTCACAGCGCCATTACCCAATAGTGAAGAATACTTGGAAGGGCTGCGTCTGTCAGAGGACGTAAGAGAAAAGGGGTTGAACAGCAGTTGGCTTTAGGCACTATCAAAGGCCAAGTGTCGGCTTTGGCTATATGTTTCCAACGTTCGGTAGCTATGCATGCCTTGATTTGCACTTTCATTCAAGGGGTGCGCCATATGGCTCCGCCGAGATGTTCCCCGCTACCTTCGTGGGAACAAAATTTGGTATTGTTTGTTCTTTAAAAGCCTCCGTTTGAGGACATTAGGGAGATTTCTTTGCTTTCTTTGTCCCAGAAGGTTGTCTTTTCAGTTGCTATCACGTCTGTCCGTAGAGTGTAAGTTGGCGGTGTTGTCCTGCCGCTCACCTTATTTGGTGGTCCACAGAGATAAGGTGGTACTTTGACCTCATCAGTCTTTCCTTCCTAAGGTGGTTTCTGATTTTCCTTTGAATGAAGACATTGTTCTGCCTTCACTCTGTCCCAAGCCCAAGCATCCCAAGGAAATGGCCATGCACTCTTTTGGATGTGGCTCGGGTGAGCAGGGTTTACCTGGCGGCCACTGAGTCTTTCAGAAAATCAGATCCTCGTAAAGGATTGGCTTTGTCTGCCTATGGTCACAGCAGACGGCTGTTTAGGCGTATTCACTAAAGGGTCGGGTTCCTCCTTTCCCTGTGAAGGTGCATTCTATTAGAGCGCTGAGTGCCTCTTGGGCTTTTCGCCATCCGGCATCAGTGATTCAAGTTTTCAAGGCGGCATCTTGGCCGTCTGTGCATACTTTTACAAAATTCTACAAAGTAGATGTGTTAGCATCTTCGAATGCCTCATTTGGTCACAAGGTTTTCCAGGCTGCTGTCTAAAAGAGAGCTTTTGTTCACTTTGAGGGTGTATGTTTGTTTTTTCTAGGTGAGCTCTAGTTGTTCCTGGTTAAGCATAATGTTAGCTGGTTGTTGGCCTTTGGGGAAGTACGTTATTTTTTGGCATTGTTTTTTCCCACCCTTCATGCAAATACTGCTTTGGGTTGTTCCAATGGTCTAAGAAGATATGGAGCTGTGTCCCTCAGTGGACGATAGAGAAAACTGGATTTCTGTACTTACTGTAAAATCCTTTTCTCTGTAGTCCATTGACAGACGCAGCACCCACCCCTCTAATTATGAGTGAATAGGGTTTTTTGTCTTCTAAACACTGCTTGCAACGAAACTGAGGGCTGTAGGAGAGTGTGTGGGGTTATGCCTGCAGGGACAGCCCCCCATAGGCGTGGTAAAGCTTTTTCCTGCCTAGTGTCCTATTCCTGATGGTAGGAGCATAACCCAATGTTCTAAGAAGATATGGAGCTGCGTCTGTCAATAGACTTCAGAGAAAAGGATTTTACAGTAAGTATAAAAATCCAGTTATTTTTTGTTTAGTCATTCACTCTAGGGTGTGCAGGTAGAGGATATTTTTATGCTATTTTCTCTGATAGTAACAGATTTATTGTAGTGAATAGACAAATGGCAAATATATATTTTTTCTGCTCCTCTTTATTTTCCTCCCCCCCCCCCCTTTTTTTCCCCTTTTTTTATTTTTCCTTTTTTTCAGCTTTTTTTGTCTCCTCCTTTTTCCCCCTTTTTTTTCTCTTTTTTTATTCTGCTTTTTTCTCCGTTCTTCTTGTTTTCCGTCCTTGTTTTTTTCTCTTTTCCTTTTTTTTTTTTTCCCCTAATGTTCTTCAAATTTTGCAGAGGAAGTGCCAATGTCTTGGGAGCAGAGAGAGGAATATTGCGCTACTGCTAATAATTTAAAGATAATTAGTCTCAAAGAGACCATTAAATTGTTTTCAAACGACCAATTTATGAAAGCAAAATAACAGTCTACATAATGTCAGGGGTGATGCAGTTATTTTGAAGTAAAACAATTAATGCCACTGCGCTCTGTTTCAAATTGTGTCACGTAATCATCTAAAAAACCAGCACAGAGCATATTCTTAAGGGAATCACAGATATCTTTAAGGCTACGTTTACATGTCGGCATAGAGATCGCGGGCAGAATCACTGCGATTCGGAAATCATTGCAAATCGCGCCATAAGGTGAAATAGGCATTTCACTTATATAACCAGTATTACATCCATTACAATAACACCCTAAACGCTGTGCGATGTTGCCGCCAAATCGCGGTAACATCGCGCAAACAAAATCGCGGGACCCATGACGCCCCAAGAAGACCGGAAGGATTTTCCACCTTAATGACCAGGCCCTATTTTGCGATTCGGCACTGCCTTATTTTAACGGACAATTGCGCGGTCGTGCGACGCTGTACACAAATAAAATTGACGTCCTTTTCCCCACAAATAGAGCTTTCTTTTGGTAGTATTTGATCACCTGTGCGATTTTTATTTTTTGCGCTATAAACAAAAAAAAAACAATTTTTAAAAAAATATATATATTTTCACATTCTGCTATGTAACATTCTCAAAAAAAAATTAAAAAATCTAGATTTTTTTAACATTTTAGGCCAATTTGTTTTCTGCTACATATTTTTGGTAAAATAAAATCGCAATAAGCGTATTTTGATTGGTTTGTGCAAAAGTTATCACGTCTACTAACTACGGGAAAGATTTATGTCATTTTTGTTTTGGTTTTTTGGTTTTTTTACTAGTAATGGCAGCAATCTGCGATTTTTAGCGGGACTGCGACATTGCGGCGGGCAGATCGGACCCCTAACTGACATTTTTTACCCTTTTGGGGGGACCAGTGACATTACTACAGTAATCAGTGCTAAAAATATGCACTGTCACTGTAATAATGACACTGGCAGGGAAGGGGTTAATACAGTGGGTGATCAAAGGGTTAAATGTGAGCCTAGGGGAGTGATTCTAACTGTGGGGGGGGGGGGGCGTGGCTTGTGAAATGACCATAGAGACCTGTGATCCTATATATATATATATATATATATATATATATATATATATATATATACAGTGGGTACGGAAAGTATTCAGACCCCCTTAAATTTTTCACTCTTTGTTATATTGCAGCCATTTGCTAAAATCATTTAAGTTCATTCTTCTTCCTCATGAATGTACACACAGCTCCCCATACTGACAGAAAAACACAGAATTGTTGACATTGTTGCAGATTTATTAAAAAAGAAAAACTGAAATATCACATGGTCCTAAGTATTCAGACCCTTTGCTCAGTATTTAGTAGAAGCCCCCTTTTGATCTAATACAGCCAGGAGTCTTTTTGGGAAAGATGCAACAAGTCTTTCACACCTGGATTTGGGGATCCTCTGCCATTCCTCCTTGCAGATCCTCTCCAGTTCTGTCAGGTTGGATGGTAAACGTTGGTGGACAGCCATTTTTAGGTCTCTCCAGAGATGCTCAATTGGGTTTAAGTCAGGGCTCTGGCTGGGCCATTCAAGAACAGTCACGGAGTTGTTGTGAAGCCACTCTTTCGTTATTTTAGCTGTGTGCCTAGGGTCATTGTCTTGTTGGAAGGTAAACCTTCGGCCCAGTCTGAGGTCCAGAACACTCTGGAGAAGGTTTTTGTCCAGGATATCCCTGTACTTGGCCGCATTCATCTTTCCCTCGATTACAACCAGTCGTCCTGTCCCTGCAGCTGAAAAACACCCCCACAGCATGATGCTGCCACCACCATGCTTCACTGTTGGGACTGTATTGGACAGGTGATGAGCAGTGCCTGGTTTTCTCCACACATACCGCTTAGAATTAAGGCCAAAAAGTTCTATTTTGGTCTCATCAGACCAGAGAATCTTATTTCTCACCAACTTCAGGTGTTTTTTAGCAAACTCCATGCGGGCTTTCATGTGTCTTACACTGAGGAGAGGCTTCCGTCGGGCCACTCTGCCATAAAGCCCCGACTGGTGGAGGGCTGCAGTGATGGTTGACTTTCTACAACTTTCTCTCATCTCCTGACTGCATCTCTGGAGCTCAGCCACAGTGATCTTTGGGTTCTTCTTTACCTCTCTCACCAAGGCTCTTCTCCCCCGATAGCTCAGTTTGGCCGGACGGCCAGCTCTAGGAAGGGTTCTGGTTGTCCCAAACGTCTTCCATTTGAGGATTATGGAGGCCACTGTGCTCTTAGGAACCTTAAGTGCAGCAGAAATCTTTTTGTAACCTTGGCCAGATCTGTGCCTTGCCACAATTCTGTCTCTGAGCTCTTCAGGCAGTTCCTTTGACCTCATGATTCTCATTTGCTCTGACATGCATTGTGATCTGGAAGGTCTTATATAGACAGGTGTGTGGCTTTCCTAATCAAGTCCAATCAGTATAATCAAACACAGCTGGACTCAAATGAAGGTGTAGAACCATCTCAAGGATGATCAGAAGAAATGGAAAGCACCTGAGCTAAATATATGAGTGTCACAGCAAAGGGTCTGAATACTTAGGACCATGTGATATTTCAGTTTTTCTTTTTTTAATAAATCTGCAACAATGTCAACAATTCTGTGTTTTTCTGTCAGTATGGGGTGCTATGTGTACATTCATGAGGAAGAAGAATGAACTTAAATGATTTTAGCAAATGGCTGCAATATAACAAAGAGTGAAAAATTTAAGGGGGTCTGAATACTTTCCGTACCCACTGTATATATATATATATATATATATATATATATATGTGTGATCATTCCAAGGAGAAGAACGGTTGACTGTGTTTACAACAGCTGACCGTTCTTCTCTCTTAGCGGGGAGCGATCGCGGGTGTCAGGCGGCAATCGGAGCCACCTGACTCGTGCATTTGCTTCCCTGCTCCTGAGTGGGGGCGGGAGCGCGCACTCGCCCCCTAGCTTCCCACGTGCGACCGATGTAGGTCTATGCCGGTTTGCGCAGGAGAGGAGCAGTAAAAAGACGGCGGGTGGTCGGGAAGTGGTTAAAGAAACACGTTTACTGAAAAAACAACATCCACGTTTTTTTTTCCAAAACAATGTACACTTTCAGCAAATAAATAACATCGCAATGTTAAATTCCAAATTGCCATTGATAAAGTCATGCTTGAAACATCTCAGCAGAAGTATTAGTAGGACTGTATTAAACTTGGGACACCGAAGACACTATGAGAAAAGCAACGGTGTCAATCAGCAATAGCACAGGAAACCTTCGTACAAACGCAGTCCACACATCACCTTTATGAAAATACACACTAACCTGTTGATCAGACTGGCTGAGTGTCCAGCAGTCTATTTAAGCACTTCTAACCGAGGCAGGTGTGCGCCACAGGGACCTGAGCTGCACTACTGACTAATACATTTCAGGTGGGGAAGGCCCAAGGCTGATTTTTACACTTCTATTTTACAACCAGGTAGTGCCTTTTCCATAATGAGAGTAGCCCTCCCCTATTTCAATTTCAGGTACCCTCTCATGTATTCCTGTCCTGTACTCCCCCAGCAAGCTCTGACACTCTCCTGTACTATGCCAGCGGTCTCTGACCCTCTCCTGTACTATGCCAGCGTTCTCTGACCCTCTCCTGTACTATGCCAGCGTTCTCTGACCCTCTCCTGTACTACGCCAGCGTTCTCTGACCCTCTCCTGTACTACGCCAGCGTTCTCTGACCCTCTCCTGCACTACGCCAATGTTCTCTGACCCTCTCCTGTACTACGCCAGCGTTTTATAACCCTCTCCTGTACTACCCCAGCATTCTCTGACCCTCTACTGTACTACGCCAGCATTCTCTGACTCTCTCCTGTAGTACGCCAATGTTCTCAGACCCCCTCCTGTACTAAGCCAGCATTCTCTGACCCTCTCCTGTACTAAGCCAGCATTCTCTGACCCTCTCCTGTACTACACCAGCATTCTCTGACCCTCTCCTGTACTACGCCAGCATTCTCTGACCCTCTCCTGTACTACGCCAGCATTCTCTGACCCTCGCCTGTACTATGCCAGCATTTTCTGACCCTCGCCTGTACTACGCCAGCATTCTCTGACCCTCTCCTGTACTGCGCCAGCAGTCTCTGACCCTCTCCTGTAGTACCCCAGCAGTCTCTGACCCTCTCCTCTAGTACGCCAACATTCTCTGACCCTCTCCTGTAGTATGCCAGCATTCTCTGACCCTCTTCTGTACTACAGTGCTTTGCGAAAGTATTCGGCCCCCCTTGAACTTTTCGACCTTTTGCCACATTTCAGGCTTCAAACATAAAGATATAAAACTGTAATTTTTTGTGAAGAATCAACAAGTGGGACACAATCATGAAGTTGAACAAAATTTATTGGATATTTCAAACTTTTTTAACAAATAAAAAACTGAAAAATTGGGCGTGCAAAATTATTTAGCCCCTTTACTTTCAGTGCAGCAAACTCTCTCCAGAAGTTCAGTGAGGATCTCTGAATGATCCAATGTTGACCTAAATGACTAATGATGATGAAAAGAATCCACCTGTGTGTAATCAAGTCTCTGTATAAATGCACCTGTACTGTGATGTGATAGTCTCAGAGGTCCGTTTAAAGCGCAGAGAGCATAATGAAGAACAAGGAACACAACAGGCAGGTCCGAGATACTGTTGTGGAGAAGTTTAAAGCCGGATTTGGATACAAAAAGATTTCCCAAGCTTTAAACATCCCAAGGAGCACTGTGCAAGCGATAATATTGAAATGGAAGGAGTATCAGACTGCTGCAAATATACGAAGACCTGGCCGTCCCTCTAAACTTTCAGCTCATACAAGGAGAAGACTGATCAGAGATGCAGCCAAGAGGCCCATGATCACTCTGGATGAACTGCAGAGATCTACAGCTGAGGTGGGAGACTCTGTCCATAGGACAACAATCAGTCGTATACTGCAAAAATCTGGCCTTTATGGAAGAGTGGCAAACATGGTGGTGGTGGCAGCATCATGGTTTGGGCCTGCTTTTCTTCAGCAGGGACAGGGAAGATGGTTAAAATTGATGGGAAGATGGATGGAGCCAAATACAGGACCATTCTGGAAGAAAACCTGATGGAGTCTGCAAAAGACCTGAGACTGGGACGGAGATTTGTCTTCCAACAAGTAATGATCCAAAACATAAAGCAAAATCTACAATGGAATGGTTCACAAATAAACATATCCAGGTGTTAGAATGTCCAAGTCAAAGTCCAGACCTGAATCCAATCGAGAATCTGTGGAAAGAACTGAAAACTGCTGTTCACAAACGCTCTCCATCCAACCTCACTGAGCTCGAGCTGTTTTGCAAGGAGGAATGGGCAAAAATTTCAGTCTCTCGATGTGCAAAACTGATAGAGACCCCAAGCGACTTACAGCTGTAATCGCAGCAAAAGGTGGCGCTACAAAGTATTAACTTAAGGGGGCTAAATAATTTTGCACGCCCAATTTTTCAGTTTTTTATTTGTTAAAGTTTGAAATATCCAATAAATTTCGTTCCACTTCATGATTGTGTCCCACTTATTGTTGATTCTTCACAAAAAATTACAGTTTTATATTTTTATGTTTTTAAGCCTGAAATGTGGCAAAAGGTCGAAAAGTTCAAGGGGGGCGAATACTTTCGCAAAGCACTGTCAGAGGCGGCTTTTTTATTAGGCAAAATAGGCGATTGCCTAAGGCCTCGAGCTTATTGGGGCCTCGCAGCCGCCTGATTTGCCTGACGGATGAAGGGGAGAGACCGGCATCAGGAAGAATGGCGCTGCCTGCGGATGTTTGGGACCCAACTCCTCATGCTAGGACTCTGCACTAACACCAACTGGACCATCTCCTTCACGGGCTGCACGTAGGAAGAACCGGGGTGAGTCACTGCCCCTTGGCCCGCTCTAATGCACATAAAAAGGACCCCACCAGGGATGACAGAGGAGGAAACCATCTCACTGGTTGGTTGAGCTGCAGGCTGCCGGGTTAACTGGTAGGTGAAGCCCCGCCCCACACGTGTGTTGTGGTTTCACTCGGCAAAGCAGAGGCTGTTCAGGATGCCAGTAGGCGGTCTGATGAGTTCAGGGATTGGGGTGAGTCCACTGAAAGAACGGATCAATTTTTTTGCACACTGACACAAGACTGTTCTGTCCATCACAAGCACCTGTATGCAAACAACTCCTCTTCCATGTGACCGGACTGACTCCTGGAGCCCACACACACCCTGAGACATCACAGGTTATCGTGGTTCACACACAGGAGTGCAGAACAAAAAGCCTTCTTCTGTCTGCTCTTTCCTCCTATCCCTCTCTCCCCACCTTCTCTCTCTCCCCCCTCCCCACCCCTCCCTCTCTCCCCCTCCCTCTCTCCCCTCTGTCCCACCCATCTCTCTCTCACTCCCCCATCCCATCGCTCTTTCCTCTCTCTCCCTTCTCCCCCCTCTCTCTCCCCCTCCCACCCCTCTCTCTCTCCCCTCCCCCCACTTTCTCCCACCCTCTCTCCCATCCCCTTTCTCTCTCCCACCCCCTCTCTATCTCCTCCCACCCCCCTTTCTCTCTCTCTCCCTCTCCCCTCTCTCTATCTCCCACCCTCGCTCTCTAACCCCTCTCTCTATCTCCCATCCCGCTCTCTCCTCCTCCCCTCTCTTTCTCTATCCCCCTCCCCTCTCTTTCTCTCTCCCTCCCCCCCTCTCTCTCTTCCCTCTACCTATCCTCTCTCTCTCTCTCCCCCACTCCCCCCTCTCTCTCTCTCTCTCTCCCCCACTCCCCCCTCTTTCTCTCTCCCCCACATCCCTCCCCTCCTCTCTGCCACCCCCCCTCTCTCATCCACCCCTCCTCTCTCACCCCTCTCTCTCTCCCCCCCTCTCTCTCTCACCCTCCAACCCCTCTCTCTCTCTCTCTCCCATCCCCCTCTCCTACCTCTCTCTCTCCCCTCTATCCTACCTCTCTCTCTCTCTCCCCCACCTTCTATCCTACCTCTCTCTCCCTCCCGCCTCCTGTCTCTCTTTACCTCACCTCCCTCTCTATTACCTCTCCCTCTCTCTCCCACCCCTATCCTACCTCTCTCACCTCCCTCTCGCTCTCTACCACCGAGGCTGAGTTGCTGCACCATGAGCCTCTGGGTTGTACTTGCCCCCTGGGCCAAAAGTTGCCAGTCAGCCTCTGCACTGGGATCATAGGATGTGTGTAGAGGATGCACATGGGAGATCATCCCTGGCCCTGCATCCTCTAATGTCTGTCCCTTAAACACATTACATAGAGGATTAGCTCATGCATAAATTAATGAATTCTGTATTCAGGTTCACTGACCATAGTCATGCATTGGCTGTGTCCACAGCAGGTATGGGGCATAAAGTGGGGGAAATTAGTATTTGATCCCCTGCAGTCATGCCAATGAACATCCAAATGATTCAGAGAAGGATTGGTAGAAAGTGCTGTGGTCAAATAAGACCAAAATTTAGGTCTTTGGCATTAACTCGACTCGCCGTGTTTGGAGGAAGAAAAATGCTGACTGTGACCCTTAGTAGACCATCCCTACAGTCAAGCATGGAGGTAGAAATATGATGCTTTTGGGCTGTTGAGGGGAAAATGGATGGGACCATGTATTGTAAAAATCTTGGATGAGAACCTTCTTCCCTCAGCCAGAACACTGAAGATTGGTTATGGATGGGTCTTCCAGCATGACAATGACCCAAAACATACTGACCAAGGAGTGGCTCAAGAAGTAGCACATTAAGGTCGTGGAGTGGCCTAGCCAGTCTCCAAACTTTAATCCTATAGAAAATTTATGGAGGGAGCTAAAACTTCAAGTTGCCAAGCGACAGCCAAGAAACCTTAAGGATTTAGAGAAGATCTGTAAAGAAGAGTGGATCAAAATCCCTCCTGAGATGTGTGCAAACCTGGTCACCAACTACAAGAAACGTCTGACCTCTGTGCTTCCCAACAAGGGTTTCTCCACCAACTACTTAGTCATGTTTTTCTTGGGGATCAAAAACTTATTTTACTCACTGAACTGCAACTCAATTTATAATATCTGTATCATGTGTTTTTTCTGGATTTCTGATTGATATTCTGTCTCTATCATTTAACCACTTAAGCCCGGAGGATTTGGCTGCTAAAAGACCAGGGGTTTTTTTGCGATTTTTTACTGCGTGACTTTAACGGACAATTGCGCGGTCGTGCGACACTGTACCTAAACGAATTTGACGTCCTTTTTTTCCCACAAACAGAACTTTCTTTTGGTGGTATTTGATCACCTGTGCGATTTTTTGATCATGCGCTATAAACAAAAAAAGAGCGTCAATTTTGCAAAAAATAACAATATTTTTCACATTTTTTTATATGAAATTCCCCCCAAAAAAATGTAAAAATCAAAATTTTTTAACATTTTCGGCCAATTTGTTTTATGCTACATATGTTTGGTAAAAAAAATCGCAAAAAGCGTATTTTGATTGGCTTGCACAAAAGTTATCGCGTTTACTAACAAAGGGAAAGATTTTTGTCATTTTTGGTGTTTTTTTTTTTAACGCGTAATGGCGGCGATCTGCGATTTTTTTTCGGTACTGCGACATTGCGGCAGACAGATCGGACCCTTGACTGACATTTTTGACACTTTTGGGGTTACCAGTGATATTACTACAGTAATCAGTGCTATAAATATGCACTGTTACTGCAAAAATGACACTGGCAGGGAAGGGGTTAACTGTATTGGAGAGGGAGGGGTTAAGTGTGTCCTAGGGGCGTGATTCTAACTGTATAGAGACATTGCTATTGGTGTAAAAACAAAGATCAACGGTCCTACATAGTAGAACCGTCTGATCTTCATTTTTACACCAGGGAGAATGACGGGCGGCTTGTTTACATCAGCCGCTCCGCCTTTCTCCCTTCACCGGAGCGATCGTAGTGTGACCGGCGGACATCGGGTCCGCCGGTCACACGCACTAACTTGTCAGTGAACGAGCCGCGGCGGGCGCGCGCCCGCCCGCAATTGGCTCTCAAGTCAGTGACAGGCGAGTGACGTACCCATATGTCACTCTGCCTGGCCGGGGCTGACCGCCGCAGTATATAGTCGTGCGGGGGTCGGCAACCGGTTAAAATACACCTATGATAAATAATATAGACCCTTCATTTCTTTGTAAGTGGACAAACTTTGGGCAACATTTTGCAGGGGATCAAATACTTATTTCCCCCACTGTAGGTTTGGGAAAATAGATGATGGATCTATGGCCAAGGTAATGCGAAATGTAGGTATAACAAGTGGAAGTAAGTGACAATCACTATACAGAGGGAGCTTGTGTTGCAGTGCATATCCTGGTGTGATATGATCCAATGACATGCTGAATTGGCCATGGTTGAATTGCCATCAGTTCATTGTACATTGTGCAGTGCAATGTATTATAAAATTTAATTGCTTGAATTATTTTTCCCATTATGGGCGTGAGTGGGGCCTCGTGTCTAAGTTTTGCCTAAAGGCCCGTCCACACGTACCGATTGTCAGCCGTAAATATTCGGCCAACGTCCGATCGGCCGATTGTCGGCTTGTTAGTATGATGATTCCGACAACCGACTGCGACTTTTTGGCCGAACAAAATCTGGTCTGCATGCTATAAAATTTTTGTTGGCCAACACCAGAACGGCCGATTGTTTGTCAGTCAGTACAGATTTCGGCCGACAAAAGCCAGATGAGCAAGACTGGGCATGCTCAGAGAAGAAAAAACACACAGAAAGTTAACCATCACATGACATCACTTCTGAAGTTGGTTGTTGTTGGCCGACAAAATTCATGTGCAGTCTAGAGCACATTTCAACCAACACGACAGCACTGGACAAAAGACGGCTGATCGTTCGGCCAACAATCGGTGCGTGTATACGGGGCTTTAGGCCTCACAAAGTCTAGAGCCGCCTCTGTGCACTGTACCTCATCCAATGCAAAAGATGTAGCAAAGGATCTTATGAAGGCGAAACAGGACAGAAGTTGCAAGCGAGGATGGATTTGCACAGATATACCATCAAGGAACATAAAGAAGATTCTGCACACCTTTGGGACATCATTTCTCACAACCGGACCACACTATAGAAGACCTCAATGTTTTACTTCTTAAAGGGAATTTCAGAACTATCCAGGAAAGGAAAACTTTTGAATTAAGAATACTTTTTGACACAAAATATAACGGCCTAAATTTAGATATGGGTTTCCTTACTCATTATTCTACAGTTTTAAGACCCCCTCTGTGACTTTCACCCCCACCTTCCTCCCAGTCTACAGCTCTCCCTCTGTCTTATCTCACTAACTATGCTAGTTTTATTACCATTGCCAGTTACCTGAGGCGTAACTAGAACCTTCAGGGTCCCAGTGCAAGAAACCATGAAGGACCCCCCGATCCCTGGCTGGGGCCCTTCCCTTTCAGCCTGGGGCTCTTCCCAATGATCCTGGGGCCCTTTATTACGGTCCATCAGTGGGACCCTTTCATAAGTTCTGCATTGGGCCCCCTTCCTGCCAGCTTGGGGCCTCCCCACAGTGGTGGAATGCCAGGGCCCGGTAGCAAGTGTGACCTTTGCGATCCTGGAAGCTCATCCACTGGTGTCATTAGTTTTTATTTTTTGGTACTTTAATTGTATTATTTTTTTAACAATGTCACTGACTATGACTCTGTCCATTCAGAAAAGGAAGGAGCTGGTAAATTATATATTTACTGACCCCTTCCTGCTTCTCTATTGTGACACATCCCCTGCAGCAGCCGGCAGGAGAGGGGAGGGAGTACATTAGGGGGGGGGAACAGGGGAGCACACAGGGGCCCAGAGACAGTAGAACACAAGTGAACTGGATAGGAGGAGTGGCGGGGGCAGCATACAGAGGAACCAATCTCCTCCATTTTCCTCCTGTAGCTACAGGAGGAAAAAAGACGACGGTGATTTCTCTTCATGCTGCCCCCGCCATCCCTCCTATCCAGGTTTTCAGGGGAGCCACACAGGCCCCCTGGGGCCCGGTTGCAATTGCAACCTCTGCAACCCCTGTAGTTACACCCCTGCCAGTTACATTTGTTTATGTTTGTTTGGTTTTCTCTTTTCTTTTTTTGGCTTAGAGATTGTGTTTTTTTTTTTTTACCATTTTGCTAAGTCTTTTGTGAATCAGTTCTGCTTGGGCCTTGAAGAAGGGGACATACCCCGAAAGCTTGTCCTGAAAAATTGTATGTTAGTGCAAATAAAAAAAGTATCACAGACGGTGCTCAATTGTCTCTGTCACAAGTGCACAAATAAGGCTACAATCACCTCAAGCATGACCACTGCTTAGAAAGAAATCATTTAGACAACAGTTGAGATATAGCCTGATAAGATAACATTCCTTAAAGGTAATAAAACAACCATTGACAAGAAAAGTAATAAAACTTCCTATACTGTTGGTTCTAAAGTAAACATGTAGAATATGAGAAAGCTATGTGCATTAATTAAGTTTGAGGGGGTCAAGAGGCCTGCTTGTGTCCTAACTAATTAAAACTTTGGAAATACATTTAAATAAGAGAATACGAATATATGTATATATATATTTATATTAATGGTTAGACAATATTAACCACTTAAGCCCCGGAAGATTTTACCCCCATTCCGACCAGGGGGTATTTTGCTATTCGGCACTGCGTGATTTTAACGGACAATTGCGCGGTCGTGCGACGCTGTACCTAAACGAATTTGGCGTCCTTTTTTTCCCACAAACAGAGCTTTCTTTTGGTGGTATTTGATCACCGGTGCGATTTTTTGATCACGCGCTATAAACAAAAAAATAGCGTCAATTTTGCAAAAATAGCAATATTTTTCACATTTTTTTATATGAAATTCCCCCAAAAAAAATGTAAAAATCAAAATTTTTTTAACATTTTCAGCCAAACTTATGCTACCTATGTTTGGTAAAAAAAATTGCAAAAAGCGTATTTTGATTGGTTTGCGCAAAAGTTATCGCGTTTACTAACAAAGGGAAAGATTTTTGTCATTTTTGTTGTTTTTTTTTTTTAACGCGTAATGGCGGCGATCTGCGATTTTTTTTGCGGTACTGCGACATTGGTGCGGACAGATCGGACCCTTGACTGACATTTTTGACACTTTTGAAGTTACCAGTGACATTTCTACAGTAATCAGTGCTATACATATGCACTGTTACTGTAAAAATACACTGGTAGTGAAGGGGTTAACTTTATTTGGGAGGGAGGGGCTGTGTGTGTCCCTAGGGGCGTGCTTTCTACTGTGATTGGCTGTGGCTTGAGCTGTAAGGACACTGATCAACGGATCTACATACTAGATCCGAGTGATCAGTGTCTTTACAGCGAGGAGAATGACCGGTGGCTTGTTTACACAAGCTGCCTGACATTCTCCCTCTCCCCCGACGATCGCCGAGTGACCGGCGGACATCGGGTCCGCTGGTCACACGCGCGGGGGGGTCCGTGACCACGCGGGAGCACGCACGCGCTCACTCGCTCCCTAGACCCTCACAAGCTAGTGACGTAGCCCTACGTCTCTTTGCCTGTGAGGGGCTGACTGCCGACGTAGATCGGCGTTAGGCAGTCGGCAAGTGGTTAAATAAAGCAGTTAGCTTTATGCATATATAATCAATATAATGCCAAACTCCTATGTATGTAGCCAATATATGAATACACACAGAGGACTGTATAGTTAAAAACTATAAGACATTTAATACTTAAGGTGGGGTGATTGCAACTTCATTTTCCCAAAGTCGTAAATAGGTTATCCTTGAGTTGGTGAATTCTTACCAAAACAAGAAGGGTTTGATTCACCATGACTGGGTGCCATACTGTCTCTATACAAGTATTTTAAATGGGTAAAACCATAGACAAAAACAGTTCTAAATTATTTTAATAAACATATAGGGATTGTGGGAATGAATAGGTTTGTCTAGGTATCAATTTAAGGTTAGTTACAATGACGTAGATGTTGTTAACCAATCATATTGTACCACATGTAATTCTATGGTCAAAAATTGTTATAAGACGACTTTCGTGCCTTTCTTTCTTTGAACAAATAATGAATTTGTTCCCAGTTGCAGCTGCCAATAAAACCTCCTGTTTTTTTATGGAAATGTATTGCCTGGTCATTTGTTACTTTTCTATATCACAGCACGTGAGTGGAGAAGAGCCGATAAGCGGCTCTCCTGACAGGGGGTCTGCGCTAATAATATCTGCAGCCCCATCAGTGCCTAGAAAGGCTGCCCATCAGTGCCACCCATCAGTGCTGCCTATCAGTGCCTATAAAGGCTGCCCACCAGTGCCAGCTATCAGTGCCTATAAAGGCTGCCCACCAGTGCCAGCTATCAGTGCCTATAAAGGCTGCCCATCAGTGCCGCCTATCAGTGCCTATAAAGGCTGCCCATTGGTGCCGCCTATCAGTGCCTATAAAGGCTGCCCATCAGGAACACCCATCAGTGTCTATAAAGGCCTGCCCAACAGTGCCACCCATCAGTGCCTATAAAGGCCTGCCCATCAGTGCCTATGAAGGCTGCCCATCAGTGCCGCCTATCAGTGCCTATAAAGGCTGCCCATCAATGCCTATAAAGGCCTGCCAATCAGGAACACCCATCAGTGCCTATAAAGGCCTGCCCATCAGTGCCCATGAAGGCTGCCCATCAGTGCCGCCTATCAGTGCCTATAAAGGCTGCCCATCAGTGCCTATAAAGGCCTGCCAATCAGGAACACCCATCAGTGTCTATAAAGGCTTGCCCATCAGTGCCTATAAAGGCCTGCCCATCAGTGCCTATAAAGGCCTGCCCATCAGTGCCGCCTATCAGTGCCTATAAAGGCTGCTCATCAGTGCCTATAAAGGCTGCCCATCAGTTCTGCCTATCAGTGCCTATAAAGGCTGCCCGTCATTGCCGCCTATCAGTGTCTATAAAGGCTGCCCATCAGTGCCACCTATCAGTGCCTAAAAAGGCTGCCCATCAGTTCCGCCTATCAGTGCTTACAAAGGCTGCCCATCAGTGCCACCTATCCATGCCTATAAAGGCTGCCCATCAGTGCCGCCTATAAAGGCTGTCCATCAGTGCCTATAAAGGCTGCCCATCAGTGCCACCTATCAGTGCTTATAAAGGCTGCCCATCAGTGCCTATAAAGGCTGCCCATCAGTGCTGCCTATCAGTGCCTATAAAGGCTGCCCATCGGTGCTGCCTATCAGTGCCTATAAAGGCTGCCCATCAGTGCCTACAAAGGCTGCCTATCAGTGCCTATAAAGGCTGCTCATCAGTGCCACCTATCAGTGCCTATAAAGGCTGCCCATCAGTGCTTATAAAGACTGTCCATCAGTGCCGCCTATCAGTGCCTATAAAGACTGTCCATCAGTGCTGTCTATAAAGGCTGCCCATCAGTGCCGCCTATCAGTGCTTATAAAGGCTGCCCATCAGTGCTTCATATTAGTGCCCCCTCATCAGTGTCCATCAGTGAAGAGAGAAAAATACGTATTTACAAAATTTTATAATAGGATCAAAGAAACTTTTTTTTTTTTTTTTTTTCAAAACTTTAAGAGCCGGTTCACATACAAGCGACCCAACTTCCCGGGGCGACCTGTGAAGACTTCATATCATTGAAGTCAATGCAGGTCGCTCCAGGTCGCCCCAAAGTAGTACAGGACCCTTTTTCTAAGTCGGAGCGACTTGTGTCGCTCCTATTAGAACGGGTCCAGTGCTAATCTATGGCAGGCGACTTGTCAGGCGACCAAGTCACCTGACAAGTCGCCCCAGTGTGAACCGGCTCTCAATCTTTTTTTTAACCACTTTACCACCGGAGGATTTTGCTGTCTTACGTCTGAGCCACTTTTTGCGATTCGGCACTGTGCGACTTTAACTGACAATTGCACGGTCGTGCGACGCCGTACCCAAACGAAATTTACGTCCTTTTTTCCCCACAAACAGAGCTTTCTTTTGGTGGTATTTGATCACCTGTGCGATTTTTTGATCATGCGCTATAAACAAAAAAAGAGCGTCAGTTTTGCAAAAATAACAATATTTTTCACATTTTTTTTATATGAAATTCCCCCCCCCCCCCCAAAAAAAATGTAAAAATCAAATTTTTTTTTAATTTTTGGCCAATTTGTATTCTGCTACCTATGTTTGGTAAAAAAAATCACAACGATCTGTCCCTGTGTCACTCAGTCCCCCCCCCACACACACGTTAGTAAGCACCAGGCATACATTAACCCCTCCCTCTCCAATAAAATTAACCCCTTCCCTGCCAGTGTCAGTACAGTAACAGTGCTTATTTTTAGCACTGATTACTGTAGTAATGTCACTGGTCCCCCCAAAAGTGTCAAAAATGTCAGTTAGGGGTCCGATCTGTCCACTGCAATGTCGCAGTCCCGCTAAAAATCGCAGATCACCGACATTACTAGTAAAAAAAATAAGTAAAAATTACATTAAGACGCAATAACTTTTGCGCAAACCAATCAATATACACTTATTGGGAATTTTAATGATTGTTTCCCACTTGTTGATTCTTCACAAAATAAATTACAGTTTTATATCTTTATGTTTGAAGCCTGAAATGTGGCAAAAGGTTGCAAAGTTCAAGGGGGCCGAATACTTTCGCAAGGCACTGTAGATGTGTTACACATAGAGCAATAGATTTCAATAATTTCTTACTTTTAATTTTGATGATTTTGGCTTACAGCGAGTGACACCCCAAAATTCAGTATCTCAGAAAATTAGAATATTACATAGGACCAATAAAAAAAAAAAAGGGTTTTTAATACAGAAATGTTGTCTTAGTGAGAAGTCTGTCCATGTACAGTATAGGATGCACTCAATACTTGGTCGGGGCTCCTTTTGCATGAATTACTGCATCAATGCGGCGTGGCATGGAGGCGATCAGCCTGTGGCACTGCTGAGGTGTTATGGAAGACCAGGTTGCTTTGATAGCGGCCTTCAGTTTGCCTGCATTGTTGGGTCTGGTGTCTCTCATCTTCCTTTTGACAACACCAGCAGATGACACGGCTCCCCAAATCATCACTGACTGTGGAAACTTCACATTTGGACCTCATGCAACTTGGATTCTGTGGCTCTCCACTCCTCCTCCAGACTCTGGGACCTTCATTTCCAAATGAAATGCAACATTTTCCACAGTCAGTGATGATTTGGGGAGCCGTGTCATCTGCTGGTGTTGGTCCACTGTGTTTTATCAAGCCCAAAATCAGCGCAGCCCTCTAGCAGGAAATTCTAGAGCACTTCATGCTTCCCTCTGCTGATCAGTTTTATGGAGATGCTGATTTCATTTTCCAGCAGGACTTGGCACCGCCCACACTGCCAAACCTACCAATACCTGGTCACATGATCATGGTATCACTGTGCTTGATTGGCTCTCAAACTCGCCTGACCTAAACCCCATAGAGAATCTGTGGGGTATTGTCAAGAGGAGGATGAGAGACACCAGACCCAACAATGTAGATGAGCTGAAGGCCGCTATCAAAGCAACCTGGGCTTCCATAACACCTCAGCAGTGCCACAGGCTGATCGCCTCCATGCCACGCCTCATTGATGCAGTCAGGGGCGTAACTACAGGGGTTGCAGGGGTTGCAATCGCTACCGGGCCCCATGCTCCAGGGGGCCCGGTAGCAAACCAGTGGGTGAACTTCCAGGATCGCAAAGGTCACACTTGCGACCGGACCCTGGCATTGCACCACTGTGGGGAGGCCCCAAGATTGCAGGAAGGGGGCCCACTGCAGAACTTGTGAAAGAATCCTGCTGCGGGACCGTAATAAAAGGCCATGCAACTAGTGCAAAGAGCCCCAGGATTAGTGGGAAGAGCCCTGGGCTTGAAGGTAAGGGCCCTGGCCAGGGGTCTGAGGGGCCCTTCATGGTTTCTTGCATCAGGGCCCTGAAGGTTCTAGTTACGCCTCTGGATGCAGTAATTCATGCAAAAGCACACATGATCATGGGATCACTGTGCATGATTGGCCAGCAAACTCGCCTGACCTAAACCCCATAGAGAATCTGTGGGGTATTGTCAAGAGGGATATGAGAGACACCAGACCCAACAATGCAGAGGAGCTGAAGGCCGCTATCAAAGCAACCTGGGCTTCCATAACACCTCAGCAGTGCCACAGGCTGATCCCCTCCATGCCACGCCGCATTGATGCAGTAATTTATCCAATAGGAGCCCCGACCAAGTATTGAGTGCATCCTATACTGTACATGGACAGACTTTTCACTAAGCCAACATTTTTTGTGTTAAAAATCATTTTTTTATTGGTCTTCAGTAATATTCAAATTTTCTGAGATACTGAATTTTGGGGTGTCACTACTAGCTGTAAGCCAAATTCATTAAAATTAAAAGAAAGTGATGCTTTAAATCTATCGCTCTATGTGTATATTGAATTAAATTACGGAAATAAATAAACTTTTTGATGATATTCTAATTTGATGAGATGCACCTATAAGTCTGACAGCTGAAGGAGGTGCAATGGGAATTGGTGTAACGATATAATCACATTTGGGAATTTTGACTTCTTAATGATTTGTTTGCCAATAAAAAATGAGAATTATTTGAAGTTACAAACCTGCTGTCTACTCCCCTAATAAGTCCCTTACGATTCTTCTTTTATTATAAAATGACAGAATTTTCACCTGTCACGTACGATGTCAAGTACTTCGTCTAATTAGCAAGCAAACACACGGGAGCACCTATGCAGAGATGTTTAGCAAGGAACCATCAAACAACAGGTAAAACAGAGAACAGCAGCAAGAAGAAAAAAAAATTGGGATTAAAGCCTGTTAAAATGTTAAATGATTAATTGACACACCATCCTGATCACACAGGACTCAGTGTGTGTGTCAGGGCTGCTGTTATAAATCGCAGGGCCCCATACAGACTACCTGACAGGCCCCCCCCCCCCCCCAAGAAAATATTAAAGATATATTTAGCTAAAATTACAACAAAATCACTATTAGCAGACACAAATATAACTCACATGATTCCTGCTAAATCTAAAAAAAAAAAAAAAACAATTTTAAAGCGGAGTTCCGGGCACAGAAGTCATTTTTCAATGAACATACCCCCGGGACAGTCAGGGCTAGCACATTCCACAATGGCTAGCCTCTGATCTGTCCCGGTTCGCACTTACCTTTTAGAAGAAATACTTACTTATAAAATTTCTTCCACAGCGTTTCCATCTCTCTTGTGGGCAGCTGAAGCCGGCGCGGTCCTCTTCTGTGTCTTCTTCCGCGTCTTCTTGTCCCAGAATGCGCCTGCACCGGCCCCTCTCGTCACTTCCGGTGTGGCTCCGCATTCCTCCACAGCTTCTGGGCATGCCCAGAAGCTGTTTAGCAGGGGAATGCGGCGTCGCCCGGAAGTGACGAGCGGGGCCGGTGCCTGGGAGCGATGACGTTCAGCTCCCAGGAATCATCGCGAGACAGGAAGTGACGGGTGAGCCGCGGCGCTGAGGGAGGAAGTACTCTGAGGTGAGTATTTACGATCTTCAATTACAAGGTGAGTAAACAAAAAAAAAAAAAAAACCTAACTATCCAATTCCTTTTCAGGTGATGTCTACCTAGCGGAGGGGCAGAACACCAAAAAATATCGATTTTGTGCCCGGAACTCCGCTTTAAATAAAAATGAAGATGAGATGAGAAAAATATATGGGCTGGGCAGTTGGAGCTCTGGGATCAGAGAGAGAGAAACAAAGTTACAAATAAACTCCTGAGCAGAGATAACATTAGAGTCAGTGCTGGGAGGGGGGCCCACACAGGGAGGGGGATTAGTGAGGGACGACTGTCTCTTTCTCGACAGATAAAAACTGATAGCAGGGAGAGGGACAGATCAGATTCAGGTGCTGGAGGAAGATTTCTGTATTTGTTGTCCATCACTAATCCCCCTCTCTGTGTGGTCCCCCCTGTGTGCTCGGGCCCCCTACAAGAGGGCTGGTGGTCCCCCCCCTATCAGCGGCCCTGGGGGGTTTAACCTCTGGGTTGAAGTGGTTATTTTGTGCCCGGAACTCCGCTTTAAATAAAAATGAAGATGAGATGAGAAAAATATATGGGCTGGGCAGTTGGAGCTCTGGGATCAGAGAGAGAGAAACAAAGTTACAAATAAACTCCTGAGCAGAGATAACATTAGAGTCAGTGCTGGGAGGGGGGCCCACACAGGGAGGGGGATTAGTGAGGGACGACTGTCTCTTTCTCAGCAGATAAAAGCTGATAGCAGGGAGAGGGACAGATCAGATTCAGGTGCTGGAGGAAGATTTCTGTATTTGTTGTCCATCACTAATCCCCCTCTCTGTGTGGGCCCCCCTGTGTGCTCGGGCCCCCTACAAGAGGGCTGGTGGTCCCCCCCTATCAGCGGCCCTGGGGGGGTTTAACCTCTGGGTTGAAGTGGTTATTTTGTGCCCGGAACTCCGCTTTAAATAAAAATGAAGATGAGATGAGAAAAATATATGGGCTGGGCAGTTGGAGCTCCGGGATCAGAGAGAGAGAAACAAAGTTACAAATAAACTCCTGAGCAGAGATAACATTAGAGTCAGTGCTGGGAGGGGGGCCCACACAGGGAGGGGGATTAGTGAGGGACGACTGTCTCTTTCTCAGCAGATAAAAACTGATAGCAGGGAGAGGGACAGATCAGATTCAGGTGCTGGAGGAAGATTTCTGTATTTGTTGTCCATCACTAATCCCCCTCTCTGTGTGGGCCCCCCTGTGTGCTCGGGCCCCCTACAAGAGGGCTGGTGGTCCCCCCCTATCAGCGGCCCTGGGGGGGTTTAACCTCTGGGTTGAAGTGGTTATACTGAGATGATGCCTGCAGCTACAGGCATCATCCCGGTATAAAGTAATTTTAAACCCGCGCTAAGATCAAACACAGTGCAAAAATAAATAATATGTGAAACAAATATATAAAAATAGATATTGCAGCTCAGAAAAACTCAGAAAAAATAATAAACCAAAATAACACAGCGCTTGCAAGAAAACATGATTAACCAAACGTATAGTGAATAAAAAGTGCAAAATATTTCATGAATAAAGTATAATGTATAATCTCCAAAATATTAATAGATGATAAATAATGTCCAATAAATTGCAAAAAAAGTCCACAAGTAAATTCTATTTGTGCACTACAGTGTTATAAAACTAACAAATCAACAGAGTGCAATAAAGTGCTCCAGTGCGAAAATATAAGTTCTGAAAGATGATCACTCGTGCTCTTTGTGCCAGGTGACTTGAACCCCTTCAGGAACCCTACTCACCAGAACGGATGGACCCTTGTCAGGGGTCAAAAGAGCCTGTGTATAGATAGAGTCATCTGGTCTGTACTTATAGTTGATGGAATCAATATAATGCCAGATCTTCTCCTTGGTAGAATGGGCTATGGGGTATCCTTATCATTTTGGTGGCCCTGGATAGCTCCAACGAAATAACACCAAATGCCAGAATAGTGAAGCCCCTTTAAAAATATTTATTAATAATAGGCAAAAAAAATATACTCACAAACATAGTGATAATAAAAGCAGAGAACAAAGCTGTGGATGGTTCCGGGAACGCCGCAAGCGCGTGCGTTCCACGGCAAACCAGGAAGTGCTCCGGAAGTGACGTAACCAAGAGTATTCTACATTCTTTTTATTTATATTTCAGGAATTTTTTTAAAAAATCTTTTTTAAAATCTTTGAAAAGGAAAGTTTTATGAGAGAAATAATAAAGTTTTTTAATTTATTGCCATTTAATATTGTAAACCGGAAGTGACACCGGAAACATATATATCACGATAATTATTTGTGTGACCTAAATGAAGGAATTTTCTTCTTGCCACTGCACTTTATGAATGAGATTGAGCATAATTAACATCTTTGAATATTCTATCATACTTAACCACTTAAGCCCCGGAAGATTTTACCCCCTTCCTGACCAGGGGGTTTTTTGCGATTTTTTACTGCGTGACTTTAACGGACAATTGCGCAGTCGTGCGACGCTGTAGCCTGTACCTAAACGAATTTGGCGTCCTTTTTTTCCCACAAACAGAGCTTTCTTTTGGTGGTATTTGATCACCTGTGCGATTTTTTGATCATGTGCTATAAACAAAAAAAAGAGCGTCAATTTTGCAAAAATAGCAATATTTTTCACATTTTTTATATGAAATCCCCCCCCCCCCCCCCCAAAAAAAATCAAAATCAAAATTTTTTAACATTTTCGGCCAATTTGTTTTATGCTACATATGTTTGGTAAAAAAAAATCGCAAAAAGCGTATTTTGATTGGTTTGCGCAAAAGTTATCGCGTTTACTAACAAAGGGAAAGATTTTTGTCATTTTTGGTGTTTTTTTTTTTTTAAAGTAATGGCGGCGATCTGCGATTTTTTTTTGCGGGACTGCGACATTGCGGCGGACAGATCGGACCCTTGACTGACATTTTTGACACTTTTGGGGCTACCAGTGACATTACTGCAGTAATCAGTGCTATATATATGCACTGTTACTGATAAAATGACACTGGCAGGGAAGGGGTTAACTGTATTGGAGAGGGAGGGGTTAAGTGTGTCCTAGGGGCGTGTTTCTAACTGTGATTGGACATGGCTACTAGTGTAAAAACAGAGATCAACGGTCCTACATAGTAGAACCGTCTGATCTTCATTTTTACACAGGGGAGAATGACAGGCGGCTTGTTTACATTAGCCGCCTGCCTTTCTCCCTCGGGTCCGCCGGTCACACGCACTGACTTGGTAGGGAACGAGCCCAGGCGGGCGCGTGCCTCAGCGGGCGCGCACTCACCCGCTATTGGCTCACAAGCCGGTGACAGGCTAGTGACGTACCGGTACGTCACTTTGCCTGGCCGGGGCTGACCGCCGCAGTATATGTACTTGCGGCGGTCGGCAAGTGGTTAAAATAAATACCGAAAAAGTGACATTAAGATAATACTGCCGTACTTCGTAAACTGTGGGAGGGACACCGGATATGAGGTGTACTCCCAGCATAGTATAAATTTATGACCGCTTATCGGAAATTATGTCTTTGATAATGCCCAAGTGGGAGGGCGAAATGCATCATCCCGGTATTGTTTTTTTTTTTTTCCCGCCGGGGACGCTCTTTTTAATAAAAAGAAACCCAGCGGCTAATTAGCCACTGGATCGCTTTTACAGGTGATGGAACCGCCACCTTCCCAGGCTCTCCTGCTCCACCAGGGAGCCCGAGACTGAAGCCAGCTGTTCCGCCAGCTGTCCATAGAGATGACTGAAGACGGGAATGTACCCGATCATCTCTATGGTCTTAGAAACCAAAAGCAATGAGCATTTTGTCCCTTCCAGTTTTGATCCGATGCTTTCCCAAGCCAGTAATGGCTGGTTTACACCCGGAAAACCAATCTTGGTTTGATCAGATGCTTTTAAGGGCAGAGGAGAGATCTGGGGTCTAATAGACCCTACATGTATCAGTAAAGAGCACCTGTCACTGCCCATGCTATCGCAAGGGATGTTGTTCACCCCTTGTGAAAGCAATAAAGTTGATCCATAAAAGAAAAAAAAAAATCTAAAGAGACAGAGTAAAAAAATAAAAATAAATTAATAAAGAATAATAAAAAAAAATAAAAATAATTTAGCATTTTGCCCTTCCGTGCAAAGGTGAATGCACGCGTCAGTCCCACACACATGCGAATGTCTGACCGAGAGCAATCATTTAGAAAATCTAAAGTAGTAACCTGGAAAGGCCTTTAAAGAGTTGCCTATGGATAATTTAATGTACCGTCATTTGCCGCCATTCCACGGGCGAGCAAAATTTTAAGCTGTGACATGTTTGGTATCTATTTACTCAGTGTAACATCATCTTCTATATCTCCCCAAAAAATTGGGTATTATATTGTGTTTGTGTGCACTAACATTCATTAAGTTGTATCTTTTTTTAAAAATCGCATTTGAAAAATTGCAGCACAAATACTGCGACATAAACAATAGCGGCACCCCCCATTCTATTCTCTAGGGCCTCTGCTTAAAAGAATGGAAAAAAATATATATATATAGTAAGTACACCCCTCACATTTTTGTAAATATTTTATTCTATCTTTTCATGTGACAACATTGAAGAAATGACACTTTGCTACAATGTAAAGTAGTGAGTGTACAGCTTGTATAACAGTGTAAATTTGCTGTCCCCTCAAAATAACTCAACACACAGCCATTAATGTCTAAACTGCTGGCAACAAAAGTGAGTACACCCCTAAGTGAAAATGTCCAAATTGGGCCCAAAGAATCAATATTTTGTGTGGCCACCATTATTTTCCAGCTCTGCCTTAACCCTCTTGGGCATGGAGTTGACCAGAGATTCACAGGTTGCCACTGGAGTCCTCTTCCACTCCTCCATGATGACATCATGGAGCTGGTGGATGTTAGTGTAACGCTGAGCGCTCCAATCCCTGCTCCTGGACCGGAGCGCTCACGGCGTTCGTCCCAGATCCTCTCACCTGTGCCCGCTCCGGCTCTCTCCTCCGCTCCCCGCTCACGTGGTTCCCGGCGTGCGCGTCCCTGCACAATAGGGCGCGCGCGCACCGGCTGTTTGAAATATAAAGGGCCAGTGCACCAGTAATTGGTGCCTGGTCCAAATCTCCCTTCCTGTTTCCTGTTCTCTGTTGCCTGTTTCCTGTTTCATATTTAAGTGACCTGTCCCTTCTTGCCCTTGCCGGATCTTTGTTGCCTTGTTGCCTTAGTGTAAGCGTTACCTGTGTTATCCTTTGCCTGTTGCCGAACCCTTTGCTAACGACTACCGCCTCTGAACCTGTCCTGCCTGCCCTGACCTTTGCTACGTCTGACTACGCCTCTGCCTGTCCCTCTTGTACTTCGCCTATATCAGCAGTCGGTGAGGTTGAGCCGCTACCAGAGGACACGACCTGGTAGTTCCCGCCGCAGCAAGCCCATCCCGCCTTGCGGCGGGCTCTGGTGAAAACCGGTAACTACTTAGAACCGATCCTCTGGTACGGTCCACGCCAATCCCTCACTGACACAGCGGATCCACTCCTTGCACCGCTCCTGCTACCAGTCCGGACCCTGACAGTTAGAGACCTTGCGCTCCTTCACCTTCTGTTTGAGGATGCCCCACAGATGCTCAATTGGGTTTAGGTCTGGAGACATGCTTGGCCAGTCCATCACCTTTACCCTCAGCTTCATTAGCAAGGCAGTAGTTGTCTTGGAGATGTGTTTGGGGTCGTTATGTTGGAATACTGCTCTGCGGCCCAGTCTCCAAAGGGAGGGGATCATGCTCTGCTTCAGTTTGTCACAGAACATGTTGGCATTCATGGTTCCCTCAATGAACTGTAGTTCCCCAGTGCCGGCAGCTCTCATGCAGCCCCAGACCATGACACTCCCACCACCGTGCTTGACTGTAGGGAAGACACACTTGTCTTTGTACTCCTCACCTGGTTGCTGCCACACACGCTTGCCACCATCTGAACCAAATAAGTTTATCTTGGTCTCATCAGACCACAGGAGATGGTTCCAGTAATCCATGTCCTTAGTCTGCTTGTCTTCAGCAAACTGTTTGTGGTCTTTATTGTGCATCATCTTTAGAAGAGGCTTCCTTCTGGGATGACAGCCATGCAGACCAATTTGATGCAGTGTGCGGCGTATGGTCTGAACACTGACAGGCTGACCCCCCACCCCTTCATCCTCTGCAGCAATGCTGGCAGCACTCATACGTCTTTTTCCCAAAGACAACCTCTGGATATGATGAAAAGAAAAAAAAAAGGGGCTTAAACACCCCCCAGTTCAGCAATTGCAAATGATAATACCTTTAAATTCCAAATACCAAAAGTAGTGATATGATATGGACTAGGGTCCAGTGAGTGGTGAGAAATTATTTCTATAAATATATATTGTGCTGGTATTGCAAAGCAAAAGCAATAATGTGTACTACCTATATTCAGTGCAAACTGAATATTATGTGCATGTGATATTGAAAATTAATATAATTGGAATTAGCAAAAAACAGTTACTGGAAATCTAAAGAAAAAAGTAGGTGCAAAAAGTGAAAACTTTCACAGAAGGCTATAATAAGTCCACAAGTATAGCAATTTCAGGCAGGTTGGTGGTCAGATAACTCCCAGTGGAAAATGCTGCACTGTTGAGGATGGAGATTGGGGACACCACTATGTGCTCAAGAAGTGTCAGGAAAACTCACCAGATATGATGGATCCCCTCTTGTCTTACAAAAAAGGGGATCAGCCAGGCTTAAGGTGGTCATCCCCACCGAAGAGCTTATACGTATTTCCTGCGGTCCACTTTAGGCTCCCTTCCTTTCTGCTTCCTCCTTGTTCCCCAGAGGGTTTAGACGTATGTGGGTATATAGCAGGGGTATGCAAACTGTGGCCCTCCAGCTGTTGCAGAACTACAAGTCCCATGAGGCATAGCAAGACTCTGACAGCCACAAGCATGACACTCAGAGGCATGATTGGACTTGTAGTCCGATGTAAATTTTTTTTATTGGAAAATCAACTAATAAAAAAAGTTCCAAATAAATTTAAAAGGCCATTAAAACAGTCCAAGTGAAAATGGCACTTAGTCTTATTTTATTTTCATTTAATTTCCATAGCAGGAGAGGGTTTAGCAGCTGCTCTACACACACAACCCATTTAAACAAACATTTTTTTCACCTATAGAGGTGGTCCTAGGCGCGGGTGAGCACCTTTTTGTTTTTTTCTCTGGATATGACGCTGAGCACGTGCACTCAAATTCTTTGGTCGACCATGGTGAGGCCTGTTCTGAGTGGAACCTGTCCTGTTAAACCGCTGTATGGTCTTGGCCACCGTGCTGCAGCTCAGTTTCAGGGTCTTGGCAATCTTCTTATAGCCTAGGCCATCTTTATGTAGAGCAACAATTCTTTTTTTCAGATCCTCAGAGAGTTCTTTGCCATGAGGTGCCATGTTGAACTTCCAGTGACCAGTATGGGAGAGTGAGATTGATAACACCAAATTTAACACACCTGCTCCCCATTCACACCTGAGACCTTGTAACACTAATGAGTCACATGACATCGGGGAGGGAAAATGGCTAATTTGGCCCAATTTGGACATTTTCACTTAGGGGTGTACTCACTTTTGTTGCCAGCAGTTTAGACATTAATGGCTGTGTGTTGAGTTATTTTGAGGGGACAGCAAATTTACACTGTTATACAAGCTGTACACTCACTACTTTACATTGTAGCAAAGTGTAATTTCTTCAGTTTTGTCACATGAAAAGATAGAATAAAATATTTACAAAAATGTGAGGGTGTACTTACTTTTGTGAGATACTGTGTACTATATATACAGTGCCTTGCGAAAGTATTCGGCCCCCTTGAACTTTGCGACCTTTTGCCACATTTCAGGCTTCAAACATAAAGATATAAAACTGTAATTTTTTGTGAAGAATCAACAAGTGGGACACAATCATGAAGTGGAACGAAATTTATTGGATATTTCAAACTTTGTTAACAAATAAAAAACTGAAAAATTGGGCGTGCAAAATTATTCAGCCCCTTTACTTTCAGTGCAGCAAACTCTCTCCAGAAGTTCAGTGAGGATCTCTGAATGATCCAATGTTGACCTAAATGACTAATGATGATAAATAGAATCCACCTGTGTGTAATCAAGTCTCCGTATAAATGCACCTGCACTGTGATAGTCTCAGAGGTCCGTTTAAAGCGCAGAGAGCATCATGAAGAACAAGGAACACACCAGGCAGGTCCGAGATACTGTTGTGGAGAAGTTTAAAGCCAGATTTGAATACAAAAAGATTTCCCAAGCTTTAAACATCCCAAGGAGCACTGTGCAAGCAATAATATTGAAATGGAAGGAGTATCAGACCACTGCAAATCTACAAAGATCTGGCCGTCCCTCTAAACTTTCAGCTCATACAAGGAGAAGACTGATCAGAGATGCAGCCAAGAGGCCCATGATCACTCTGGATGAACTGCAGAGATCTACAGCTGAGGTGGGAGACTCTGTCCATAGGACAACAATCAGTCGTATACTGCACAAATCTGGCCTTTATGGAAGAGTGGCAAGAAGAAAGCCATTTCTTAAAGATATCCATAAAAAGTGTCATTTAAAGTTTGCCACAAGCCACCTGGGAGATACCAAACATGTGGAAGAAGGAGCTCTGGTCAGATGAAACCAAAATCAAACATTTTAGCAACAATGCAAAACGTTATGTTTGGCGTAAAAGCAACACAGCTCATCACCCTGAACACACCATCCCCACTGTCAAACATGGTGGTGGCAGCATCATGGTTTGGGCCTGCTTTTCTTCAGCAGGGACAGGGAAGATGGTTAAAATTGATGGGAAGATGGATGGAGCCAAATACAGGACCATTCTGGAAGAAAACCTGATGGAGTCTGCAAAAGACCTGAGACTGGGACGGAGATTTGTCTTCCAACAAGACAATGATCCAAAACATAAAGCAAAATCTACAATGGAATGGTTCACAAATAAACAAGGCCAAGTCAAAGTCCAGACCTGAATCCAATCGAGAATCTGTGGAAAGAACTGAAAACTGCTGTTCACAAACGCTCTCCATCCAACCTCACTGAGCTCGAGCTGTTTTGCAAGGAGGAATGGGCAAAAATTTCAGTCTCTCGATGTGCAAAACTGATAGAGACATACCCCAAGCGACTTACAGCTGTAATCGCAGCAAAAGGTGGCGCTACAAAGTATTAACCACTTAAGCTCCGGAGGATTTGGCTGCTAAAAGACCAGGGGGTATTTTGCGATTCGGCACTGCGTGACTTTAACGGACAATTGCGCGGTCGTGCGACGCTGTTCCTAAACAAATTTGACGTCCTTTTTGCAATTTTGCAAAAATAACAATATTTTTCACATTTTTTTATATGAAATTCCCCCCCAAAAAAATGTAAAAATCAAAATTTTTTAACATTTTCGGCCAATTTGTTTTCTGCTACATATGTTTGGTAGAAAAAATCGCAAAAAGCGTATTTTGATTGGTTTGTGCAAAAGTTATCGCGTTTACTAACAAAGGGAAAGATTTTTGTCTTTTTTTTTTTTTTTAACGCGTAATGTCGGTACTGCGACATTGCGGCGGACAGATCAGACCCTTGACTGACATTTTTGACACTTTTGGGGTTACCAGTGACATTTCTACAGTAATCAGTGCTATATATATGCACTGTTACTGTAAAATTACACTGGCAGTGAAGGGGTTAACTTTATTTGAGAGGGAGGGGCTGTGTGTCCCCCTAGGGGTGTGATTCTAACTGTGATTGGCTGTGGCTTGAGCTGTAGGAACAATGATCAACGGTCCTACATACTAGAACCGTATGATCATTGTTTCTACACCGGGGAGAATGACATGCGGCTTGTTTACACTAGCCGCCTGACTTTCTCCCTCTCCCCCGACGATCGGCGAGTGACCGGCGGACATCGGGTCCACTGGTCACATGCGCGGGGGGACGCGCACGCTCGCTCCCCAGAGCCTCACAGGCTAGTGACGTACCGATACGGCAAGTGGTTAACTAAAGGGGGCTGAATAATTTTGCCCGCCCAATTTTTCAGTTTTTTATTTGTTCAAAAATTTTGAAATATCCAATAAATTTTGTTCCACTTCATGATTGTTTCCCACTTGTTGTTGATTCTTCACAAAAAATTACAGTTTTATATCTTTATGTTTGAAGCCTGAAATGTGGCAAAAGGTCACAAAGTTCAAGGGGGCCGAATACTTTCGCAAGGCACTGTGTATATAGTTTGGAGGTTTTAAGTAAATTTCTATAAAAAAGCAGATGATTTTTTACAGCTATGTGAGAAGTGTCAGAATAGGCCTTGTCTTAAAGTGGTGGGGGTTAGGTACACAATAGGGCAGGGGGGACAAGGATGGAGAAGACAAATATAAGTGTAGGTCAGAGTTCCAATAATTCACACAATAGGAATCCAGGGGCACCACCAGCTCCAGCTATGATTACGCTTGTGTCAGGGTAACACCACAAGTCCCAGCAATCCCACTGTTCTTGCAGCTCATACAGAACTACAAGTCCCAGCAGTCCCAGTGAGCAGATGGCAGCACACAGTCAGTACAGAACTACAAGTCCCAGCAATCCTAGGGTCCAGATGGCAGCACACAGCCAGTATTCAAGTCCCAGCAGTCTCAGTGTTCAGACATTAGCACACAGCCAATACAGAACTACAAGTCCCAGCAGTCCCATTGCCTAGACATCAGCACACAGCCAATACAGAACTACAAGTCCCAAAAGATCTAAGCTGCATCTTTAAACTTCCTACTAGTTTCCTGTACCATTCGCATGGTTGTTTTGTCACACTTTGTGTGTTTCCAGCCGTGATCACTGCAGGTATTTGCTGGCTTTGCAAACAGCCATATATGGTAGATATCAGTCCCAGAAGCAGAAATCAGAAGATTCCTACTGCTGGTAGAATGCCCATACAAAGGGTTCTATAGACCTTGTCTACACTTCCTTCAAAATGTGGCATTGGACACGCTTTTTATAGCACTCTGAATGGCAATCAAAGTCACTACATAAAATGGTCACCTTACAGTCCCGGTCACACGTTGTGTTTGCTTTTCTTTGATTCATAAATGATCCCCCATGTCTCTTTCTTGGTGCTTCATAGCGTTCCTGAAGCCTCCATAGAAGTCTATGACAACGCTCTCTGACAGCACCTGAAGCTTTTGAGAGGCTTTTATTCAGAGTTAGCTTTGCTTTGTTTTGGAGGTATTGCAGGTATGAGATCCCTGAATGCACTGAGAAACCAACAGCGAACCGGAAAGACGTCATCAGCAGTCACTTCCGGCTCATGTATATATATTCTGGGAGTATCTGGTGCCGACATCACATCTGGTGTGCAGCAAGAAGGTGAGCGGGGTCCAGGCCAGAGTGGAGCAACTAGCAGAAGGCACACATAGGAACGTTGTAGTGGAGACTTGAGAGATAGGAATAAGCAGCAGCGGGTCAGCAGAGCTGGGGGACCAAGGCAGGGGAAACTAGCAGATATCACATGTGAGCAACATAGGAGCAATAAAGCGGGAGGTGAGCGATGAACTGGAGAGAAAGGAGTATCAGCAAACCAGAGGATCAGCAGAGCTTGGGGTGCTACTGAGTGGGGGATCACAGAGCTGGGGTACCAGAGCAGGAGAAACTAGCAGATGTCCCATGTGCTGAGCAGCATGAGAGCTTTATAGCGGGAGGTGAGCGGGGACGAGAGACAGAGGAGGATCAGCAAACCAGAGTATCAGCAGAGCTGGGGGTTACTACCAAGTAGGGGATCAGCAGAACTGAGAGTTAATACTGAGCGGGGGATCAGCAGAGCTGGGGGTTACTACAGAGTGGGGGATCAGAGGAGCTGGGGGCACCACTGAGTGGGGGGATCAGCAGAGGTGGGGGGTTACTACTGAGCGGGGGATCAGCATCTCTCTTTTCACTTTAGATTTACTTCCCTTTTCCCCAACTACCTCCCCTTATAGACACATCGCCCAACCCTGCCCCCTCCCTCAACACCTTTCCCTTTCACCCATGCAGGTACTTAAACTCACCATGTTGTGGGCGGGGTCATCTGCGCCTGTGCACGCGGGGGCTAACTTCCACGCAGAGTAATCTCATTAATGCCTTGGAACAGGCGGAGACTTCTATCATGTGAAAAATCGAACATTAAGGCAGTTCCCGACTTAGGGATGAGACTTCACTGTGTGCAGTAGTAAATGTAAGAAGTCTCTCTGAAAAGCGACCTGCCCCATGGTACTACACACTGTAACTGATGTATATTGCATTAACCACTTAAGCCCCGGAAGATTTTACCCCCATTCCGACCAGGGGGTATTTTGCGATTCGGCACTGCGTGACTTTAACGGAGAATTGCGCGGTCGTGCGACGCTGTACCTAAACGAATTTGGCGTCCTTTTTTTCCCACAAACAGAGCTTTCTTTTGGCGGTATTTGATCACCTGTGCGATTTTTTGATCACGCGTTATAAACAAAAAAAGAGCGTCCATTTTGCAAAAATAGCAATATTTTTCCCTTTTTTTTATTTGAAATTCCCCCCAAAAAAAATGTAAAAATCAAAATTTTTTAAAATTTTCGGCCAATTTGTTTTATGCTACCTATGTTTGGTAAAAAAAAATCGCAAAAAGCGTATTTTGATTGGTTTGCGCAAAAGTTATTGCGTTTACTAACAAAGAGAAAGATTTTTGTCATTTTTGTTGTTTTTTTTTTTAACGCGTAATGGCGGCGATCTGCGATTTTTTTTGCGGTACTGCGACATTGCGGCGGACAGATCGGACCCTTGACTGACATTTTTGACACTTTTGGGGTTACCAGTGACATTACTGCAGTAATCAGTGCTATACATATGCACTGTTACTGTAAAAATACACTGGTAGTGAAGGGGTTAACTTTATTTGAGAGGGAGGGGCTGTGTGTGTCCCTAGGGGCGTGATTCTAACTGTGATTGGCTGGGGCTTCAGCTGTATGCAGAGTGATCAACGGATCTACATAGTAGATCCAGATGATCAGCTCTCATACAGCGAGGAGAATGACAGGCAGCTTGTTTACACAAGCTGCCTGACTTTCTCCCTCTCCCCCGCCGATCGCAGAGTGGCCGGCGGACATCGGGTCCGCCGGTCACACGCGCGGGGGGGTCCGTGACCACTCGGGAGCGGGAGCGCGCCTCCGGGGGCGCGCGCTCGCTCCCTAGACCCTCACAAGCTAGTGAAGTAGCCCTACGTCACTTTGCCTGTGAGGGGCTGACCGCCGACGTAGATAGTCGTGCGGCGGTCGGCAAGTGGTTAAGAGGGATGTGCTGAGCCTGCACCCTCTCCACCAGTCCAGCATACCTCTGTTACTTCACTCCCAGTAACAGAATGGGGTCCTGCTGAGCACCTAGCATGGACCTCAAGCATGCTCTTTAACTCCTTTCATCCCGTACCTCATTACCAGACCATAGATCTCCGTAACGCGAGTTTGAATCTGGTTGCTATTGAATACTGACCGCTAGGGAGGCAGCCAGCACATCGACCCCCTCACTACTAGAGAACCAGGTACCACGCTTAACAGCTAGTTGCTTGTATCTTGAACTTGTACTTGGTTACCCATAGTAACTATACTCCTCTTCTCTGTGTCTTGCTGAGTTAACACTTTGTAGTGTTGTTACTTCATACCCTGTAGTGCATTTACAGACCAAAGTTCTTTTGATATGCCAGATCCATCCAGGGCTGCCGCTAGAAATCCTGGGGCCCCATACAGCCTACCTGACAGGGCCCCCCCTTCCACCGAAAATATCAAAATTATATTATAACCCCCTCCCCCAATCCCTCTTCCTAGCAGAAATCCCCCCCAATCACCCCTCACAGCGCAACCCCCAAAAACCCTCCACAAATTCACAACCCCATCCCCAAACAGAGTGCAGGGGTCAGGAATGAATTACGTATCAGAGTGCAGGGGTCAGGAATACGTTCAGGAGAATGCTAGATACAGAATGCAGGGTTCTGGAGTGCATTATGCACAGGGTTCAGGAGAGTGCTAGATAGGGAGTAGTGCCTTACTAAGCTGACCAAGATTTCCCATAGATGCATATGTTAGACAGGGAGCAGTGCCATACCAAGCTGACCAAGATTCTCCATTGAGGCCAATATTGAAAATCGGGAGTAGTGCTATACCAAGGTGACCAAGATTCTCCATTGAGGCCAATGTTAAAAATCGGGAGTAGTGCCATACCAAGCTGTACATAGTAGCGAATGTACATAAATGCCTCTGTACTGCACTTCTTCCCAGCTGCTACATTCTCTGCAACACACACACCTCTCCTCTGCCCTTATCTTCCCCAAAGGTCCCCCATCTTCCACATGATTACCTTTCTAAAATACCTTTCTGTTGCTGGCTGTCATATCTTCCTTCTCCTTCTTCCCTATGCACGTGTTGCTTGACACAGGGGGCGGGTCTGAGTAGCAGTCCCGCCCATTACCGACATCACAGCATGAATTTGACAGGTGCAGTCTCTCATTGTGGCTGCATAGTGCACACCCAGCTGGTTTGTTAGCCAATCCCTGGCTGTTCTAAATGTTCCCACTGCTGCAGGTCCTTCTGAGCTAGAAGGTAACATTTATCACCAGAATTATGCCGGACAAAGCCTCTGTACAGTGGGACAGTCCTGCCCAGGTTGGGAGGTATGCTGTCATCTACCGATCTTCCTGCTGTCTGGGCCCCCCTATGTGCCGGGGCCCCATACAGGAGTACTGGCTCTACCCCCTTGATGTACGGCCCTGGATCCATCATACACCTATTTGAATAACTTCAGACCAGGCTCAGAACAATTAATGTAACTTTAATGGACATAATGCGGCATACAGTTTAATATGAGCAATGTCCTTTCCCCAATCCTAAGTAGAATAATATAGTGTCCCAGACATACCTCTATGGGGTGAGTCCATGATGGCATTGTCCATGGCTTGGATGTCCTCCACAATTACACAAAAGTTTCTTTAGCAGCGCCTTGACCACGTTTATAGATGATGCTGTCACTCCTAGACCCACCGTTACCTGTGTTCCCGCTATCCGGATCCTTAGCTGTCCCCCTTTTTATAGCACAGTGTCAGGAGTGTTTAAAAGCTCCTGTTCTTCGACAGCTGCCGGTCTCATTCCAGCATCCTGGTTTTGGCTATGATGCATCCCTGCTGTCTGTCTGTCCACCTGTAAGGGGATTGATATGGTCAGTCTCTGGGTGGAGACCAAACCTGATTTAAGCCAGCCAAGCCTGCAGTCTCATGCATGTGTTAGTGCTGGTTACATGTGCTCAATTTGCCTGTTTGTCTGCCCTGCTCTGCTGTTTGGATTCCCTCGTTGATGATCTCGGATCTGATATCGGATTATTCACTGAACTCTGCCCGCCTTTTGACTACGGATTCACCCTGACTATTTTGAAACCTACCTGCCTTGTATCTAGACTGTCATTGAACCACTCTGCCTGTCTATCAACCGCAAGTACCTGTTTGCTTTGTTCAGTTTGCGCCTTCCCCAGCGTGGTGGCCAGACACTATAGCATTGTGTATAAGTCTTGGGGGCAACCAAGTATCGGTAGGCCTGCTTGCTTTATGGGAAAGGGGGCTGCTATAGGTAAAGAACACAGTCGCTATATATATATATATATATATAGTGTCTGACCACCTGCGTTAGGGGTAAGCGTGACTAACAGGTGGACCGGCTTGGACCAAAAGCCCAGGAACTGAGCTAAAAACAATTAACCCTTTCCTTAGGCCAGCTAACTATACTATACACATTTCCAACCGGTCAACAACCTTGTCAGCAAGACCTAGTAAAAAGGAATCTGCAGTCTACTTTCTCCACTGGTGGCCCTCTTATGCAGCGGCACTGCAGTTGGAGAGGAAGTCAAGAGAAACATGGTTCCTCTATGGTTTCCTGCATCACTGAAGAAGCTATCCCCACTGGATGCTCCTGCCCCACGTGACTCTAGCAGCCATTTTGGGTCAGGCAGAGCCTTTTTGGCATGCATTTTGTGAGTGGGTAGAGTAGGGACAGGTACCCTGCCTGATAGGGATAGATCTAACAGCAGGGAAAGGGTTCCTGATGAGGAGGGAAAGCGTAGGGCTCACAATCTCCCTGGACACCTTCCTGCTTGGGCTTCAGAAGGCCAGGCCACATTCTGCCCCTCTCAACAGGCGCTGAATCCTGCTCTCGAAGGAACTATGAATGTCCCCGGTTGGGCTGCTTTCTTACTTGGTTATTTATGAACGGTTTCTGCATTATTTCAATACAAGTACTTTCTTTGCACTGGGACTGAGTGTGTTATTGCCGCCGCATCACGCTGCACCCCACCTACAGGCAACTCTGGCATTTCCACATTTTTCACACAACTGTGATAAATAACAATTACGCAAATTGTTTATAATGCACATCTTCCTTATACTGCAGCCTATTGTTAACCACTTTACCACCGGAGGATTTTGCTGCTTTATGTCAGGGCCACTTTTTGCAACTTGGCACTGCGCGACTTTAACTGACAATCGCGCGGTCATGCAACGCCGTACCCAAACAAAATTTACGCCTTTTTTTTTCCACAAACAGAGCTGTCTTTTGGTGGTATTTGATCACCTCTGCGCTTTTTATTTTTTGCGATATTTATAAAAAAAGAGCGAAAATTTGGTGAAAAAATTGACATTTTCTACTTTGACAGTTAAAAAATATCCAATATATTCCATTTTTGTCATATATTTAGGCCAAAATGTATTTAGCTACATGTCTTTGACAAAATAATTCTCAATGAGCGTATTTTTAACCTCTTTAAGACCGGAAGATTTTACCCCCTTCCTGACCAGGCTATATTTTGCGATTCTGCACTGCGTTATTTTAATGGACAATTGCGCGGTCGTGCAACGCTGTACCCAAATTAAATTTATGTCCTTTTTTTCCCCCACAAATAGAGCTTTCTTTTGGTGGTATTTGATCACCTGTGCGATTTTTAATTTTTGAAAAAAAGAGCGACAATTTTGAAAAAAAAAAAACAATATTTTTTACATTCTGATATATAACATTCCCAAAAAAAATTATAAATCAAATTTTTTTAACATTTTAGGCCAATTTGTTTTCTGCTACATATTTTTGGTAAAAAAAAATCACAATAAGCGTATTTTGATTGGTTTGTGCAAAAGTTATTGCGTTTACTAACTACGGGAAAGATTTGTCATTTTTATTGTTTATTTTTTTTTACTAGTAATGCATACTTGCCAACTGTCACTTTTTTTCCTGGGACAGTCCCTGCAAATAGGAGCCTGTCCCAGGTAATTTACATTGTCCCTTGAAGCGCCTGTTAATCGGGCTGCCCATAAATGTTACGCAGAAGTAGAGCAGCTGAATGGGAGAATTATTCCAACTCTGCTACTACGGCCTTAAGTTTGAAATTCCATTTTTAATTTCCTGTAATTCTCTCTATATTGAGTAGACCCTATAATCTGATGAGTAGGCGGGATTAATTATGCAGAGTGGGCGGAGCTTCAGGGAAGTGGGTGTGGTAAGTAATTGATAGCTGTGCTGCAAAGTGTCCCTGGAATTTTTTTTTAAATGTTGGCAACTATGGTAATGGCGGCGATCTGCGATTTTTTTTTTTTTTTTTGCGGGACTGCGACATTGCGGCGGACAGATCGGACCCCTAACTGACATTTTTGACACTTTTGGGGGTACCAGTGACATTACTACAGTAATCAGTGCTATAAATATGCACTGTTACTGTAAAAATGACACTGGCAGTGAAGGGGTTAACTTTTATTGATGATCAAGGGGTTAATGTATGCCTGGTGCTTACTGACGTGTGTGGGGGGAGGGGACTGTGTGACACAGGCACAGATCGCAGGTTCAGCTATGCTGAATCCTCAAATCTGTGAATGTCTGTCACATAGGAGATCCGCCCGCTTTGTTTACACAAGGAGGGGGATTTCCTCACTCGATCCCTGACGATCGGGGAAGAGCGGCGGTGATCACCGCCTCTCCTCCCCTGGCCCGACTCCCGCTGTGTATGAATACTGCGGGAGTGAGGCTCCGGCGGCGCGCGCGCCGCCGAGAGAGGGGAATGTCTGGTGACGTCGCCAGACGATAACGAGCCACTGTGCCGCAGTAGAGGCACAGTGAGCAGTGCTTAAGTGGTTAATTGCTTTCATTTTCCATTGTGGTACAATAAAAAACACAAAGGGTTGGCTTGACTCCATGCCTCCTGAGATCCTGGATTAGTCCTTTAATAATGTGGGTGACTTCAATGACCATTTAGAAGACATAGGAGGCAAGAGAGGACATGCCCAATTTCAACTTTTAAAAGAAAAGTCAAAATATGTGTATACCTTCAGCTCCCCAGATCTCTGGACCTGTTGAACTTTCACATGTTATTTTCAGTGAAGGCAACTTCTGCTGATGACAATTTGAATTGAACATATAATCAGAGTTGTATAAAGTACTCGAAACCCATACTTGAGTAAAAGTACAAGTGCTCGATCAAAAAGTGACTTGAGTAGAAGTGGAAGTGCTCAATCAAAAAGTGACTTGAGTAGAAGTACTAAAGTATTCAACATTTTTTGTACTTAAGTATTGCAAGTAGTTTTTTTTTTAAATTTTGCTACTCAAGTACTGAAAGTAAAAGTACAAGTACTGTGTTATGTAGTTATTAAAGAAAGACGTCAAAAGTTTGAACATCATATTGTTTTTTATTATTTCAAATGCAGCTTTTATTTATACATACAGTGGCATTTATTTTCGTATGCGCTGATAATACACATGTTTTGAGCTTCATGAAACCGGCCATCTACTGTTCTGGCAGTGGTAATTTTTATAATTGTAACGAGTAACTATGTAGCACAAAAAAAAAAAAATTGGAGTAGAAGTATTGAAATCATCGAAAAACCGCATCTGGAGTATTCTGTCCAGTTCTGGTCGCCAGTCCTCAGGAGGGATGTGTTGGAGCTGGAGAGAGTCCAGAGAAGGGCAACTAAACTAATTAGGGGATTGGAGAACCTTGACTATGAAGAGCGTCTACAATCGCTCGATTTATTCTCCCTGGAGAAGAGACGTCTGAGGGGGGGACATGATAGCAATTTATAAATATCTTAATGGGGATCTCAGCTTAAAAAAAAGCTGTTCATTCGAAGGGATTGCATGAGGACTCGAGGGCATACAATGCGATTAGAGGAGAAGCGTTTTAACCTCAGGCAACGTGGAGGGTTCTTTACTGTTAGGGCTACAAGATTGTGGAATTCTCTACCACAAGAGGTGGTTTCTGCGGGAAGTATGGTGGCTTTCAAAAGACTCTTAGACGTACATCTCAAGGATCAGAACATCCAGGGGTATGAGAGATGATTACAGCCACACATATCTATAGAGGTTGAACTGGATGGACTATTGTCTTTATTCAACCTCACCTACTATGTAACTATGTAAGTAAAAGTGGAAGTAGGAGAAAAAAATTATACTCCAGGAAAGTACAGATACCGCCTTTCCGTACTTAAGTACAGTAGTGAAGTAGTTCTACTTAGTTACTATACATCTCTGCATATAATGAAACAGATGGAAGTTAGATGATTGGTTTTAAATTAAATTTTAACTACTTTCTATTCATTTTAACGAATATTCATTAAATACTTTTTTTTCTAGAATCGTGTTGTAAATCCTTTTATAACAATGAGGATGTTATAGTTTACGATAGCCCCATAAAACATCGGACTCTTCTTTTAACAACGATGGGTCTGTACAACAAGACTGTTGTCTTGGAGTTCATACTGGTTGGATTAACAGAAAACTCCAGACTCAAATGTATTTTGTTTGTCGTCTTTTTCTTTATGTACATCTTGACTCTGTTTCAGAATTTGGGACTTATAGTTCTCATCAGTGTGGACAGGAAACTTAAGACTCCCATGTATAGTTTCTTGCGCCACTTATCATTCCTGGACATCTGCTACTCTTCAACGGTCATGCTATGGATGCTGAAAGACTTGGCCTCATATAATACGTCCATATCAGTAGCTGGATGTAAACTTCAGATGCTGTCCTATATTGGGTTTGGAGTAACTGAGTGTTTTCTTCTAGCAGCCATGTCCTACGACAGGTATGTGGCCATATGCCACCCACTGACCTACCTCCAAATAATGAGCAGGCAGACCATCCTGATCCTACTCGTATTCTCCTACTTAGGAGGCTTGGTCAATGCCTTTGTTGAGACCGGATTCTCCGTCTTCCATCTTGACTTCTGTGAACAGCGTCCGTATATTTACCACTACTACTGTGACGTTATTGCCCTGATTCAGATTTCCTGTGGTGACACCAGACTCAATCAAATGATCCTCTTCTCCTTTGCAGGTTTTACTGAGTTCTCATCTTTGTTGGTGATCCTCGTGTCGTATGTGTATATTTTTGTATCTGTCTTACGTATTCGTTCTTCTCAAGGACGCAGGAAGGCCTTCTCTACTTGTGCTTCTCATTTGATGGTGGTGACTATATTTTACGGAACGGTCATGTTTATGTACCTCAGACCTTCATCTGCCTACAGCCCAGAGCAAGGCAAAGTGATTTCTGTATTTTTCACCATAGTCATTCCTTTTCTGAATCCTTTAATATATAGCCTGAGGAATCGTGACGTAAAAACTTCTGCCAAAAAAATGGGAATTTCCTTACTAAAGAAAGCGGGGAGATTTGGTATACATTGATAGCTATATCCTGTTACTTCATCTTTAAAGCATGCATACTCATATCTTTGATTGCCTTAGTCCCCGTTCACACTAAGGTGACCTGGGAGGTGACCTGGTCGTCTCACAGGTCGCCGTAGGTCGCCTCCCATAGAGTAGCTGTGGACCCGTTCTAATAGGAGCGACACAAGTCGCTCCGACTTAGAAAAAGGGCCCGGAGCTTCTTTGGGGCGACCAGGAGGCGACCGCCATAGACTTCAATGTTATGAAGTCCGTGGCGTCCGCTCCGAGGTCGCGGCGCGAAGTAGCGTCGCTTGTATGTGAACGGGGCCTTATTTCCTTTATTTTGTTTATTGAAATAATTGTTTTCAGTAAAGAAATTGAGTTACATTTTTCCTACTGCTCAACCATCTCATATGTTGGCCGCAATGTTTTTTCATCTCAAATATCTGCTGATTTGAAGTTTGTAGGCAGGTAGTGGTTAATGCTTCCTTCAGCCGGGAGGGTTAGTGTTAACCACTTAAGCCCCGGAAGATTTTACCCCCTTCCTGACCAGGGCCTATTTTGCGATTCGGCACTGCATGACTTTAACGGACAATTGCGCGGTCGTGCGATGCTGTACCTAAACGAATTTGACGGCCTTTTTTTCCCACAAACAGAGCTTTCTTTTGGTGGTATTTGATCACCTGTGCGATTTTTTGATCATGTGCTATAAACAAAAAAAGAGCGTCAATTTTGCAAAAATAATATTTTTCACATTTTTTTCTATATGAAATTCCCCAAAAACAAAATGTAAAAATCAAAATTTTTTAACATTTTAGGCCAATTTGTTTTATGCTACATATGTTTGGTAAAAAAAAATCGCAAAAAGCGTATTTTGATTGGTTTGCGCAAAAGTTATTGCTTTTACTAACTAAGGGAATGATTTTTGTCATTTTTGTTGTTTTTTTTTTTTAACGAGTAATGGCGGCGATCTGCAATTTTTTTTTTTTTTTTTGCGGGACTGCGACATTGCGGCGGACAGATCTAACCCTTGACTGACATTTTTGACACTTTTGGGGGTACCAGTGACATTACTACAGTAATCAGTGCTATAAATATGCACTGTTACTTTAAAAATGACGCTGGCAGTGAAGGGTTTAACTTTTTTTGAGAGTGAGGGGTTAAGTGTGTCCCTAGGGGCGTAATTCTAACTGTGATTGGATGTGGCTTGAGGTGTAAGAACAGAGATCAACGGTCCTACATAGCAGAACCGTATGATCTCCATTCTTACACAGGGGAGAATGACAGGCGGCGTTATTTACATTAGCCGCCTGCCTTTCTCCCGATGTAACGGACGATCGCGAGTGCCCGGTGGACATCGGGTCCGCCGGGCATACGCGTGGGGGGGTCCGTGACCGAGCGGTAGCGGGAGCGCACCTCCGGCGGCGCACGCTCGCTCCCTAGAGCCTCACAGGCTAGCGACGTAGCCCTATGTCGCTTTGCCTGTGAGGGGCTGACCGCCGCCGTAAATAGTCGTGCGGCGGTCGGCAAGTGGTTAATTGTGTGTAGCACCCTCTAGTATGTAGTTTCAAAACATCTGGGGTGCCAACCGTGGCATCTTAAGAGCATTAAAGGGCCCCGGGCAATGCAGTGCACTGGGGCCCTGCCTACACAATCACCCACCAGAATAAAAATGCAATATTCTCGATAAGGCGATATTTATTGGTACAGCATTGCCAGGCTAATGACAGCTTCCAAGTTCGGCGGCTGGGTCCAGTGAACACACACATGAAAGGGAGTCAGACTCGGCTGTGCTGTGTGTGCCTAATCCTGTGGAGGCGGACAGGCATTCCTGCAGTTGTGGGCTCCCCCTCCACGGCCCAAGTGGCCTGACAGCAGCGCAGGTGCAACAGACACTTGTTACATGCTATGTTCGACGATGGGATGCACATGAGAATCGGGACTAATGCTTCGCTTGGGCTGGGTCGCTGGGCAGGTGGGGCCCCTCGGGCAAGTGTGGCCCCCGGGCAACTATCCAGCGTGCCTATTCGGTAAGATGGCCCTGGGTGCCAAGGTTCGCCATCACTGGCCTAGGCCATTTATGTAGAGCAACATTTTTTTTTTTTTTTTTCAGATCCTCAGAGAGTTCTTTGTCAAGAGGTGCCATGTTGAACTTCCAGTGACCAGTATGAGAGAGTGAGAGTGATAACACCAAATTTAACACACCTGCTCCCCATTCACACCTGAGACCTTGTAACACATGACACCGGGGAGGGAAAATGGCTAATATGGCCCAATTTGGACATTTTCAGTTAGGGGTGTACTCACTTTTGTTGAAAGCGGTTTATACATTAATGGCTGTGTGTTGAATTATTTTTAAGGGGACAGCAAATTTACACTGTTATACAAGCTGTACACTCACTACTTTACATTGTAGCAAAGTGTAATTTCTTCAGCGTTGTCACATGAAAAGATAGAATAAAATATTTACAAAAATGTGAGGGGTGTACTCACTTTTGTCAGATACTTTAAGTATTAGAAAGTTGAAAAATTAAACACCGTTGGGGGCGTGGCTTGGATGTAGAGCGGAACGGACGTCTGCCCTGAGAGCTCCTGCCATCCTGATTCAATCTATGCCATCCTGAGGAATCCGCTGGCTATACCTGCCCAGGTTTTACACCTGACTTCTGAGGAATGGACTCCTGCCCTCATATGCCATCCAAAGGGAAGAAATCGGCAACCCCGTGCAAGCCTGCCACGCGCCAGGCCCTGCCTGCTGCCTGTCCGGACGCCATCTTGAAGGAGCGGCTCCGGGCCTTGCTGGCGGAGATGGAGGATGTGCGGGTCTCCAGCCCTGAGCCGGCTGCTTCGGGCAAGGACAGCGGTGATCCTACAAGCCATAGAGCACAGCAAGACCTCCCTTCTGGTCCGCATTGACCATCTCGCGGAGGAGTGCAACCTGATCCGCAATGACCTCAACAAGATCCGCGGTCGCCTCACGGAGGGGGAGGACAGGGTGTCCACGACGGAAGACTCGACGGCCCGCCATTCTGGCCTACTGGACACCCTGCAGCAGAAGGTGGACGCGCTAATGGCCAAGGCGGACAATGCGGAGAACCGCATGAAGCGCAACAACGTCCGTGTCCTTGGCCTGCCTGAGGGATCGGAGGGCGAGTCCCCGGCGGAGTTTGTGGAGGGGTTCTTTAGGCAGCTACTAGACTTTCGGGAGGTGTCGCCCAGGTATGTGGTGGAGCGGGCGCACCGCGTCCCTACCGGCAGAAAGATTCCCGGAGCCCCTCCGAGACCCTTCCTGGTTCGCTTTTCTTAACTACCGGGACCGGGATCGCGTTCTGGGTGAGGCCCGGAAGCATCCCGAACTGAGATTCGAGAATGCCTCCATTCAGCTCTATGCAGACTTCTCGGCTGATCTCCAGAGGAAGAGAAAGTCCTTCACTGATGTCCGGCGCAGACTGCGGGAAAAAGGGGTCCAGTACGGCATGTTGTATCCGATTCGGCTTCGAGTCACCCATGGGGGCACAGTGCGGTTCTTCAACACCCCGGACGACACGGATGCCTGGCTGCTAACCACTCGTTGAGAGGCGTGAGTACTGGCTCTTGTCTACACTGCTGTCCTCCCCCCTTCCTGCCTGGATCCGAGTTGCTGCACCCCTGTTTCTCCCTTTGCTTCCCTGGATGCCTACCCTGTCCTTGTTTTTCCTCAGTCCGGATCCCTGTTGTGTCCTCACCCTATTTTTGCCTGTCCCCAATTTTGTTTTTTGGCTGGGACCTTGGCCTCCCCCTAACTCACTGCTCCTTATACGGATGGCTTCACTTCTCCTATGTTGGGGAGCTCTCGGGCTCTACTGATTGGATGTCCAACACTGCAATTTTTTTTTCCGGTACTTTGATTTGACTGCCCTTTTATTTCCCCCTTCCCTCTTCCCTTGCCACTGACTGTGCAGTGGGGTGCCACACGCTTTCCCTGTTTTTTCGCGGGTGGATCTCCCCTCGCACCCCATGTTTGCGGCCTGAAGTGACTGTTTCCCTCTTGTGGCCGCAAGAAGTAACACATGTTTTGGGATGAAGCCGTGCCAGGGTGTTGTTGTTTTCCTAGTCGGCAGGGACTACTTTTTTTGGGACTGTTCTGTCTTTTTTTTTTCTCTTGGCGCTTGTGCCGAGGGATTTTTCTTTTTTTTTTTCATGGCTGCTAGCTCACTGTATTGTATTTTGTGCTCAGGTATTACCTCTATAATGCACCTTTACCGAGTATTGTTTGTTCCCTGGTCCGGCCTATGTGTGGCTGGTGGGGAGGAGTGTGTGGTGTGGGGACCTCCCCTCCTGGAGCCGCCGCGATGCTCCCTCCCTGGGATCCTGCACTTATTTTGTCTTGGATACCATGGCGGGGAGTATTAGGCTTTTTTCGTGGAATGTGCGGGGCTTAAATAATAAAATTAAACGTTCCTTGATGTTCAAGTACCTTCAATCTCATAAGCCGCATATTCTGTTTCTCCAGGAAACACATCTCACTGGCAGCTCTGTGCTGGCTCTGCGCCGGCGCTGGGTGGGGCACTCCTTTCACGCCACGTACTCCTCCTATGCCAGGGGGGGTCTCCATCCTTATCAACAAATCGTTCCCATGCCATATAGAGCAGGTTGTTACCGACCCGCAGGGACGATATATTATTCTTGCCCTGCGTTTTGAGGCCAAACTTTATGTGTTTGTAAACGTATATGTACCCCCGCCCTTCTCTGGTGCTGTGTTGTATCAGATTTATGAGCGCCTGGCTGCATTCTCCACTCCGGGGATCTTCCTAGCTGGTGATTTCAATGCCATCTTGGACGGGGCGCTTGACACATCCAACCCAGGCAAGGGTGCATTGAGCTTGTTCACTGGGCCTCTGCTTTACAGCTGACCGAAATTTGGAGATGGAAAAATCCTGACCTCCGCCACTTCACGCATGTGTCAGCGCCCCATAGGTCTGGATCGCGTATTGACCTCGCCTTTTGCCCCCCTTCGGCTCTCCAGCTTGTGACTTCTGCCGTGTACCTGCCTTCTGGTATATCGGATCATTCCCCATTGGAGCTCATGCTGGAGCTGGGGGGACGGAGGGGGCATGAGTGTTGGAGGCTGGGTACTAGATGGTTGCGGGATTCTGGAGTGGAGGAGGCAATGCAGGGCAAGATCTCTCAGTACTGGGAATGTAATGAGGATTCGTCCTCACCTCTGATTTGCTGGGACGCTTTTAAGGCCACTATTCGTGGAGACTACATCAGTGCTATCAAGGCGGCCAGGGTGGAGGGTGCTGCGGAGCTGCTGGCGTTGGAAGAAGGGGTATCCTTGGATGAATCTGATTTTGCCTTGGATCAGACTCCTGAGGCGCACTCCTCCCTGGCCCAGGCCCAGAGGGCGTTACATTTGCATGTGTCCTCGGCCGCCTTGGCTGAGGTTGGTTCACTCAGGGCTAAAGTGTTTGAGAGTGGTGACAGGAACGGGAGGCTCCTGGCTAACCTGGTGGCGGATTCCAAATCTCAGACAGTCGTTCCCCTCATCCGAACGGAGGCGGGGGACACCACTGCTGACCCTGCTGCTATTCTTGCTGAGTTCCGGAATTACTATCAACGTTTGTATTCTGTGCCCTCCCCTCTGCGGGACGTGGTGGACCTGGGGGCCCTTGGGGATCTCTCCTTGCCGCGCTTGGACGAGGATGAGGCCGCTTCCTTGGAGGCGGACTTGACCTTGGAGGAGGTGGAGGCAGCTATCCGCTCTCTCCCCCCCGAGAAGGCCCCGGGTCCGGATGGCCTGCCGGGGGACTGGTACAAAATGTACATAGCGGATCTGGCTCCCAGATTGTGCAGTCTATACCGAGCGAGCCTGGACTCGTTGGCTCAGGCCCACATTGTGTTGATCTTGAAACCTGGCAAAGACCCTACCCTTTGCTCGGCTTATCGGCCGATTTCCCTTCTTAATTATGATTTGAAGATTCTGACAAAAATCCTTGCCACCAGGTTGATGAAGGTCCTCCCGCTCTTGGTTGACATAGACCAAACGGGTTTCATGCCGGGGAAATCTACGGATATCAATATCCGCCGGGTGTATACACATTTGCAGGTCCCTGCGGAGGAACAGAGCCAAAGAGTCTTAGTGTCATTGGATCTAGAGAAGGCCTTTGACTCTGTGGCCTGGCCCTACCTTAGTGAGGTGCTCCGCTCGTTTGGTTTTGGTCCTACCTTTCGCAAGTGGATTGACATTCTTTACAGTAAGCCTCAGGCACAGATCAAGTTGGGGGGTAGAGTGTCGCCTGTATTTGATATCCGGCGCGGCACCCGTCAGGGGTGTCCACTGTCGCCGGCGTTGTTTTCGCTGGCGGTGGAGCCCCTGGCGAGGGCTGTTTGGGGTTCTGGAGAGTTCGGGGGGATTCGGGTGGGGTCCCTGGAGGAAAAACTGGCATTGTACGCGGACGATATCATTCTGTTCCTCCGGGACCCGGGACCCTCCCTCCGGGCTGTCCTGGCCCTGCTGTCACGCTTTACGGAACTGTCGGGTCTCCGAGTAAATTGGGAGAAATCTCTTTTGCTCCCGGTGGACGCGGACTCCCGGACACGGCAGACCCCTCTTTGCCCTTGTGCTGGGCGGACAGTGTCAGATACCTGGGGGTCACGATCTCCCCGAGGGTGCAGGATTTCTGTGCTCTGAACCTCTATCCTCTCCTCCAGTCCTTCAAGGACAGGCTCCGGGCGTGGGCGAACCTCCCGCTGACTTTGATCGGGAGCATAAACCTTGTTAAAATGAAGTTGTTGCCTCCCCTGCTGTATGTTCTGCGACAGTCGCCGGTGTGGATCCCGAAAAGGATCTTTAGAGCCATTCATTCCCAGATGACCGCCTTCATATGGGGGGCTCGCCCCCCGAGGTTGCGGCTGGCTGTCCTACAGCGGCCCTGGACGCATGGGGGCCTGGCTTGCCCAGATTTTTTCATGTATTTCGTTGCCGGTCTACTGACCCATGCCCACAATTGGCTTATATCGGATGACACGAACTCTGCGGTGGTGCTTGAGGCGGCGCTGCTGGGGTCCTATGAGGCACTGCGCAATGCCCTACTCCGTGGCGCCCGAGCTCCGTACCCCCTTACCAACTCTATGAAGGCGGTCCGCTGGGCTTGGGAGCTGGTCTCTCCCTATACTAAATCTGACCCCCACGGGCTCTCTCCTAATACCCCCTTATGGCGTAACCCGGAGTTGCCTGAGTTCTTATCCATTCCTGACCCGTCTCTGTGGGCCTCTAGGGGTATAAGGTGTCTCTCACACATTTGTCAAGGGGATGGTTTGCAGAGCTTTGATAGGCTTAAGGCCAACTTTGATCTGCCTAACTCATACTTTTTCAGGTTCCTGCAACTCCGCCACGCCTTTCGGACTCAGTTTGGGGGTTCTCCCCCTGATATGACTCCGGCGGATTTGGAGCTCCTCCTTCGGGACGAAAATCTTCGGAAACCGCTGTTCTCAATCTACAGATCCTTGCTGCCAGGTGTGCATGTGGGTCTGGAGAGATTGCAGGAATTCTAGGTGGCGAAGGTGCAGGACCTGGATTCGGAGGATGGGGAAGATGTCTGGGATTACCCGTTTAAATATTTGGTCTCCTCGAGGGACCGGCTGGTCCAATTTAAAATTGTGCATAAATTCCATCCTTACGCCCTCCAGATTACACAGGGTGTCTTCTGACATCCCGGATGCCTGTTGGCACTGCGGTGCAGATTCCCCATCCTATACCCATATGATCTGGCACTGTCCGTCCTTGCAGGGGTTTTGGTCTGAGGTCCGGGGTTTCATTACCAAACTGACTACTATTCCTATCCCGGCTGAGATTGAAACTTGTATTTTGGGGCTTGTGAACGCGCTGGCCCACACTGTTGCTACACGTACCCTCCTGGGGCTTCTGCTCTTCTATGCCAGGAAACTGGTGGTGATGCGTTGGAGAGCCCCTGGGGTCCCGACGTTATCACAATGGAAGACGCTGGTGAACTCCGTGATACCTCTATATAAAGCGGTTTACAAGTTTAGGGGATGTTCCAAAAAATTCCACAAAGTGTGGGATCTGTGGTTGGACGCTGCAGATACCGCAGACGATTCTTTGGCTCCGGCCGTTGATGTGTCTCGACCAGTTACTTAGGTTTGCTTGTATATATGCATTGCGCTGTGTGAATTTTTTGATTTACGATGTGTACTGGACCACGAATGGGAACACCAATGCTTAGTGGACTCGGTACTTACCTGTGATACTCTGGACTACCTTTGAGCTGCAGCCACTGTTGAGGGGTTAGTGGGGGTTTTTTCTTCCCCCCCACCCCTTTTTTTCCTTTTTTTTTTTTATTATGTTCTTTTTGTTTTCACTTTTTCGTTGTTTTGTTTTGTCGAGCCGGGACATGCCCAAATGGCTCTGTTTTGTATGTTGTTATAAAACTCAATAAATATAATTTAAAAAAAAAAAAAAGAAAGTTGAAAAATTGAGATAAAATACTGGCGTAGAAAGAAAAAAAGAATGAAAAAAAAAAGGGACCCCCTATAAATCCAGTGCACTTAAAAATACAATCCAGTGAAAACAATCCAAATAATAATAAATAATAAATCCTTCATGGATTTCCACCAAAAAGTGGTACAATCTTTCTGCCACCAGGGCCTGATGCATCGTGAGTGTATACCAGCTCGGACGCATGTTGCCACGCTTTTGGCATTAGCTGGAATGCACGCCAATACCTGGTGGATTGGTTCGAACTCCTCCCACCATCGGTTTGAACTCCAACCACGCCCTCCCCTGATGAACTGCATTGAGCGGTGGGTGTGGCAAAATTATGCACAGTGCATTATGCGCGGACTTCAGGGGTTCCTTATGTACAGTGTTAAGAGTTCAGGGGTGTGCTAAGTAGAGAGTGCAGTTTTAGGGTGCCCCTATGCACCGAGTGCACAGTTCAGGGGTGTGCTGTATACAGAGTATAGGGTTGAGGAGTAAGCTACATACAGAGTGCAGAGTTCAGGGGTGCGCTGTATACAGAGTATAAGGTTGAAGAGTGAGCTACGTACAGAGTGCAGAGTTCAGGGGTGCGCAGTATACAGAGTATAGGGTTGAGGAGTGAGCTACATACAGAGTGCAGAGTTCAGGGGCGTGCTGTATACAGAGTATTGGGTTGAGGAGTGAGCTACATACAGAGTGCAGAGTTCAGGGGTGCGCTGTATACAGAGTATAGGGTTGAGGAGTGAGCTACATACAGAGTGCAGAGTTCTGGGGTGCGCTGTATACAGAGAATAAGGTTGAAGAGTGAGCTACATACAGAGTGCAGAGTTCAGGGGTGTGCTGTATTCAGAGTATAGGGTTGAGGAGTGAGCTACATACAGAGTTCAGGGGTGAGCTGTATACAGAGTATAGGGTTGAGGAGTGAGCTACATACAGAGTTCAGGGGTGTGCTGTATACAGAGTATAGGGTTGAGGAGTGAGCGACATACAGAGTGCAGAGTTCAGGGGTGTGCTGTATACAGAGTAAAGGGTTGAGGAGTGAGCTAATACAGAGTGCAGAGATCAGGGATGCATGGTATACAGAGTATAGGGTTGAGGAGTGAGCTACATACAGAGTGCAGAGTTCAGGGGTGTGCTGTATACAGAGTAAAGGATTGAGGAGTGAGCTACATACAGAGTGCAGAGATCAGGGGTGCGCGGTATACAGAGTATAGGGTTGAGGAGTGAGCTACATACAGAGTGCAGAGATCAGGGGTGCACGGTATACAGAGTATAGGGTTGAGGAGTGAGCTACATACAGAGTTCAGAGTTCAGGGGTGTGCTGTATACAGAGTATAGGGTTGAGGAGTGAGCTACATACAGAGTGCAGAGTTCAGGGTTGTGCTGTATACAGAGTATAGGGTTGAGGAGTGAGCTACATACAGAGTGCAGAGTTCAGGGGTGCGCTGTATACAGAGTATAGGGTTGAGGAGTGAGCTACATACAGAGTTCAGGGGTGAGCTGTATACAGAGTATAGGGTTGAGGAGTGAGCTACATACAGAGTTCAGGGGTGTGCTGTATACAGAGTATAGGGTTGAGGAGTGAGCTACATACAGAGTGCAGAGTTCAGGGGTGTGCTGTATACAGAGTAAAGGGTTGAGGAGTGAGCTAATACAGAGTGCAGAGATCAGGGATGCATGGTATACAGAGTATAGGGTTGAGGAGTGAGCTACATACAGAGTGCAGAGTTCAGGGGTGTGCTGTATACAGAGTAAAGGATTGAGGAGTGAGCTACATACAGAGTGCAGAGATCAGGGGTGCGCGGTATACAGAGTATAGGGTTGAGGAGTGAGCTACATACAGAGTGCAGAGATCAGGGGTGCACGGTATACAGAGTATAGGGTTGAGGAGTGAGCTACATACAGAGTTCAGGGGTGTGCTGTATACAGAGTATAGGGTTGAGGAGTGAGCTACATACAGAGTGCAGAGTTCAGGGTTGTGCTGTATACAGAGTATAGGGTTGAGGAGTGAGCTACATACAGAGTGCAGAGTTCAGGGGTGCGCTGTATACAGAGTATAGGGTTGAGGAGTGAGCTACATACAGAGTTTATAGTTCAGGGGTGCGCTGTATACAGAGTATAGGGTTGAGGAGTGAGCTACATACAGAGTGCAGAGTTCAGGGGTGCGCTGTATACAGAGTATAGGGTTGAGGAGTGAGCTACATACAGAGTGCAGAGTTCAGGGGTGCGCTGTATACAGAGTATAGGGTTGAGGAGTGAGCTAAATACAGAGTTTAGGGGTTAGGGGTGTGCTAAGCACAATGTGCAGAGTTCAGCTCTCTTGGGTGTCCACATCTTCCTTCCACCCTTCCTCCCCTCTGCACCATTCTCCCCCACCCCACACCTATGCACACATCTTTCTCCCCCCCCCCCCCAAAAGATTCCTCACATCTCACTTACCCGGCCCAGCTCTAGTACCTCCTGTCAGTGTAGGTGGCTCAGCCACTCTCTATCAGGAAGATCATTGCTTAGAATCTGTGTTACCAGTCAAAGATGAGGATCACAGTGCAGCTTACCACAGCATGCCCCATCCCACACTGCACTTGCCATCTGAATCTTTCTTGTCCCTGCCATGAGTGCAGGGCAGGAAGGGATTAGTGAATGTTTTCACCAAATTCCAGCTGAAAAAAAGCCCTAGGTGCAAGGGCCACATGAAATAGTCAGGAGGGCCGGATTCGGCCCGCGGGCCTTGTGTTTGACACATGTGGCACAGAGTATACCACTCTGTTTTTTTCATTCACAATATGGCCATGTGCCTATATTAGGTCAATGATGTCACAAGCATCCCCACCTATCAGTCGTGAAGCGAGGAATCTCTGGCCCACATCTAATTGGCCCAGCAAATCTAACTTCCAGGTTTGAACGAACTTGAGTATGGACCCAATCCAAGCTCATCACTACTGAAGAACAAAGAAAAAATAAAAAAAAGAAAGGTTAAATGCATGGTGCAAAAAATCAAAACCAAAAAGAGTAGAGCCATTCGTTTTCTACTCCTGTAATAAGCCAAGCTGTCTAACAAAAGTATGTAAACCCAAAAACAAACATTTTCTAGCATTGCACCTCATCAGTCCTTTTTTTAAAAAATTTTAATAAAGGAATTGTCAAAAATTTGTGTTGTGTCTTTACTCACTTTTTACACTTTTTTGGTTAATGGATAGGGGTATTTACCCCATACTCATTCACACAGGGGGGAGGGGACCAGGATCTGGAGGCCCCCTTGTTAATCTTGTTCCAGATTCCTATAAACCCCCTGCTCATGGAACCCCACAACCACCGGCCAGGGTTGTGGGGAAGAGGCCCTTGTCCCCATTAACATGGTGGTTGAGCTGATGATATTAGCATCTGCTATGAGTCTAACTGTGTGAAACAATCTTCATATGTTACTTGAGATATATTGTTGATAAATATTATTGTCCCGTTTGAAGTAATCCAAACCATATTCTCAGTGTCCATTAAGTACCTGTCCATCATTTCCTTGGTCACTCTGTATCCCTAATAGACACAGGATGAATTACACATAAGAGGGGCCAAGGGGGCTGAGAGAGGGATTTCCCAACCTCTCTAAGGTAAGCTGTGTTCCACGGGCCCCCCCAACCAAAGTGACTCCCGTCACATCGGCCTTGGGGCAGTTTAGGCGTTTTGCACTTACAGAAGTATTATCAATAATCAGCACAACTGGCTGTCCTGTGTGTTACTGCAGCCGCCGCACTGATTGCTAGGATCGCCTGGCGTCTAGCAACCAGTGACGCCACTAAGTCACAAGGAGAGTGCGAGACAAGGCCCCAGCATTCAGAGCAGAGGAGGATTTCAATTCCTCCTCTGCCACTCCGTGCCTAGTGACTCAATTTTGGCTCCAGCTCCCCTTACCTCCTCTCATCTCCCTCCATCTTTTCTAGCACCGCGCGGCTCAGAGCCTGAGCCTGAACGAAGGGAGCATGAGCACCGCACCACACATCTGAGAGAGGAGCCTGTCCAGTGTCCACCTGCCTGAGCCTGAGGTGAGGCAGCCTCGCTGGCCTGTGTGAAGTGCTGCTGGAAAGGGAGGAGTTAACTTTTATCCCCATGCTGCCCACTACTATAGGGGGCTCATGTCCAGGCTTTGGGATAGGCTGTACAATCTATAGATGTGTGAAATTTCAGAATTTTTTTTTAGGATATGACCTGCTGTGATTTGATTTTCAAATTATCTGTATGTATATGTACTGATTCAGGTGTCAGGGGCAATCTATGGATGGAGAGAGGGAGGGGCCCTCAGTACACCTGGATGCCAAGGTTTGAGCATAACCCATCAGTACACATAAGTAAAAATAAATAAGTTCTTCACCACAAAAATTGTTAAATCTTTTTAGGTGTGCTGTGAAAATTTTTAGATATTTTTGGTGTGCCGCAAGACAAAAGACAGTTGAGTTTGTTTAACTAAAAAATTAGCATATTTATTTGGCATAATATTCAACCCCCTTTTTATCATACACAGGACTTCATATAACTTTCATCTGTCTCCCCCTGAGATCCACCAACTGCATGTGGGCTCTGTTCTCCTCTTGGCTTCCTGGCTTACTTTGTTGTTGGTATCCTTGACATACTCCTGGTTCAAGTTGAGGATATACAGCAGCTGTCCCCAACCACCCTGGCACCAGGGACTGGCCGCATGGAAGCGAACCCCTCCATGACCCCAGGGGGGACCTGCTTGCAGCCTGTAACTTCGGGAGCTAAGAGGTCCAGATTGTCACCTCGAGGAGAGAAAGAGGGTGGTGTGGGGTGTTGGGGGTGCAGCCTTTCACCTCATGGGGGAAGGGGTGCAGCCTGGACCTCACCAGTGCTCTATAAGATCCTGTCCCTGGCTCTCCCTGGTTCTCCAAATATACTGCAAAACAACAAGAAGAGAAGGGTGCACCGACCTAGTGCATTACCACTAAAAATGTTTTGTAAAAATTAGAAAAACAGCATGCATTATACTCACAAAGGCATTATATACTGTATACACGCATGTTAAAAAAGTGGAACCAATCGCCTCCATGACTGCTGGGATGCACCGATGATGCAAGAAGACCTGATGACGTCTGTATATGCCTGGCTGACTCGTTTCAAGGGAGAACCCTCTTCCTCAGAGCCCAAAGTACTACTGGCCCACCATGAATTTAAATAGGAATATAAAGCCAATCTTTACCACCCTCAATTATCAGCCCTGCCCCACAGGAAGCAAAGATAAGGAGTGTGTATTACTGGGGTGGGGTTTGTTTACTGATAGTCAGTGGCATCCAAAAAAGTGAATGACCACACAGTTCAAACTACCACCCCTATATACGCAAACCAGCTGCCGGGATTCATGTTGTCATCCGTGCCTCAAGCCGCATCGCGCTTGCTTGAGCCGCACGCCCAGCCAGTACACTGGGCAGTGTGGGCAGATTCATTATACGGCGCATTACTTCCAGGTGCGCAGCGGCATCATTTCTGGTTTCGTCTGAGGCTGCCCCACATCGGGAATGACAGCCCTGATGACCAATGTAGAGAGCGTCTCGGAAAGCCATCCGAGCCTGCCCCCACCAGAGGTACACACAGGAAGGAATGAAACATGGCTCCCCAAGTCCCTCACAGTCCCAAATCAAGGAGAACTTGGTATCCCATAAAGTGTGCTGTAGTCTCCAAAACACCCCGAAAAACAAAAGATGAGGGGAGAGACAAGACCATAACCCAATAAGGAACTGTGCAATATAATGCATTATACACTGCCTAGCCAAAAAAAAAGTCGCCACCAAAAAATTTAATATTTTGTTGGCTTTGATTACGGCATGCATTCGCTGTGGCATTGTTTCGATAAGCTTCTGTGATGTCACAAGATTTATTTCCATCCACTGTTGCATTAATTTTTCACCAAGGTCTTCTATTGATGATGGGATAGTCAGAGCACTGCGCAAAGCCTTCTCCCGCACATCCCAAAGATTCTTAATGGGGGTAAGTTCTGGACTCTGTGGTAGCCAATCCATGTGTGACAATGATGTCTCATACCTCCCTGAACCACTCTTTCACAATTTGATCCCGATGAATCCTGGCATTGTCATCTTGGAATATGCCCGTGCCATTAGGGAAGAAAAAAACATCGATGGAATAACCTGGTCATTCAGTATATTCAGGTAGTCAGCTGACCTCATTCTTTGGGCACATCCAATAGGATAGTTACTGCATGCTTAGTTTAGTTACTGTAGTTGCTTAGTTAAATCCAGGTGGCAATTTTTTTTGGCCAGGCAATGTATAATGTAATACTGTACAGGGCCGCTGATAGGGGGGGACAACCAGCCCTCTTGTAGGGGGCCCGAGTACACAGGGGGGCCCACACAGAGAGGGGGATTAGTGATGGACAACAAATAGAGAAATCTTCCTCCCGCACCTGAATCTGATCTCTGTCCCTCTCCCTGCTATCAGCTTTTATCTGCTGAGAAAGACAGTCGTCCCTCACTAATTCCCCTCCCTGTGTGGGCCCCCCTCCCAGCACTGGCTCTAATGTTATCTCTGCTCAGGAGTTTATTTGTAACTTTGTTTCTCTCTCTGCCCAGCCTGTATATTTTTTTCATCTCATCTTCATTTTTATTATTATTAAATTATGTGAGTTATTTGTGTCTGCTAATAAAGATTTTGTTGTAATTTTAGCTAAATATATCTTTAATATTTTCTTGGGGGGGGCCCTGCCAGATAGTCTGTATGGGGCCCCGCGATTTCTAAAAGCAGCCCTGATACTGTAGATCAGGGTTTCTCAACCAGGGTTCCTTCTGAGGTTGCTAGGGGTTCCTTGAGAAATGGACAATTTCTGCCTCTCAGATAAGTCCCCAATGACACCATTGTTCCTTTTAGAAATCTGTAAGAGGGTAATTCTTCCCAATGATGACAAGAGTAAGGAGCATTCTTCCCACTGACTGTCACACTAATGTGTCATGAGTTGTAGATTTTCAATTTTTAGCAGGGGTTCCCCCGAGACCAGAAATTTTTTTCAAGGTTTCCTCTGTATTGAAAAGGTTGAGAAAGGCTGCTGTAGACTTTACAAATCACAAAAATTACATTGGCGCAATAATTAAAAACATGTACTACACCTATAAACTAAAAATCGCTTCTAAATTAGGACTCTGTAATTGGCCTTTACTGAATACAGTACAGGTGCATCCAAAGGAACTGTCGCCAAAAAATGCCATACATGTGCAGATTAATGTACTGACACCTGTGCGTTTCTGCATGTACATAATCGCTCCCACATGTGCATGCTCGTACCCATGCATGCACAGGCTTAACCTCGTCCATACACCTGCATCACATAAAGGCTTTTAGTTTCCAAAGGTTACACTGGACTAGGGACAAAAAAAAAAAGAGGGGCTGCTTAGGGAAGGGAAATAAGCCCAAAAGAGGGAGGCAAGGTTTATTCAGTACCTACTTCCATACAGATTGGACTGGTGGGACCATATTAGTAACAGTATCAATGACAGATCACTACTGGCGGGTCTCTATATGACAGAGATAAATGAATTGGTACCTGTAATTAGGGATCGATCGATATTGGTTATTCGTTGCCGATATCGATATTTTGGCCATTGCATATCGGTATCGGCCGATATGGGCCGATATTTTGAACATTTAAAGTTTTGCAAAATAAACACAATTTTCGACACAAATCTGTTACTGAACATGTTAATGTTTGTTTATTAAAATTTTTAACATTAAGGGCTCGTTCCTCACACCTTAACATGAAAACTGATTGGAAAACCGCACTTGCAGGGACATCAGAAATTCACATCATCTGATTGTGAATGATGCATAAACTGCTACAGTAAGGCACTCACTCACTGCAATCATTTTAAATCACTACTGCAGTGCAGTCAGTGCAAAACTGCTAGAAAAAAAGCTAGACAGTGGGGAGTCAGTGGACTATTGCTGCAGTAGTACACTCACTCACTGCAATCATTCTAAATTACTACTGCACTACTGCGGTGACTGCACTGCAGTAGTGATTTAAAATTATTGCAGCAGTGAGTGGCGCACTACTGCAGCAGTAGTCCACTGACTCCAATCCACTGTCTAGCTTTTTTTCTAGCAGTTTTACACTGACTGCAGCGCAGCGCAGTCAGTGCAAAACTGCTAGAAAAAAAAGCTAGACAAAAGCTAGACAGTGGAATGGATTGGAGTGGAGTGGACACTAGTACTATACTACTACACTTTCAATACTCCCAGCTAAGTAGAACAATATTATAGTGCAGAAAGCTTAGCATTTCAGCATGTTCACCATTTAAACGGCTTCTGTTTTTTTCATAAATTGCTGCCACTCCACTAAAAACAGGCTCACTTGGTACTGAGGAAGGAGGAGCAGAAAGGTATCTTCTAGCATGAGAAGCAAGTCTTTTGTAGCGTGCCTCATTTTCTTTCCACCACTGAAGAGGATCACTTCTTCTATCAACTACTGGTTCCTTCAAATAGAGATGAAGTGCATCATCCAGGCTCATTATTGCAGATTCAGAAGAATCCTCCGCATGAGGCCCCAATAAAACACTGAACATGGCATCTATTCGACCACGATTAATTTTCTCTTCTTCTGTCCATTGTCTTTTTGGACACTTTTCTCTTTTTGAAGCATCCTGCTCTTTCACATTAGAAACCTGCTCTTCTTGACTTTTTTTTTTCAGCAGGAACCTCCTGCACCTCCTGTTGAATATCTTCTGTCAGCCATTGATTTGCCTTGGCCAATACATCATCAGAAGAGAAAGGATGGTTCTTGTATCGAAGATCCAAAAGACATGCAAGCACAACATTTTTATTCTGTTCATGCTTTTCAAGACATTTGGCGAGGCTGTCCCTCATGGCCTGCCTACATGGTTTAGTGCCATGTGTGTTGGGTCCTTCATTCTCTTGAAGAAGCATCTTCAGCACTCTTACACATGGGATGACAGATGACACAGATGAGTCGTAATGATTCACCTCTAGTTTCACCTCTATGGGGAGGAGGGTCTCAATGACATTGGCTACAATGTCCCGCTGATCAGCAGTAGGACAAGAATATCCTCCATATTCACCGTAATATATGATAAGAGCTCGCTTCTGCTCCGGCATTCTTTGCAGCATGTGTAGCGTTGAGTTCCGTCATGTTGGAACAGCCTGAATCAAGTTGTTTTTGGGTAGGCCAAGTTCTTCCTGAATGCACCTCAGTCGCTGCTTGGCAAGGATTGAATATTGGAAATATACTGTGCACTTCTTCAGCATGCTAAATATGTCAAGCAAAGCTCTCGGGTTTGACAGATAATCATTTACCACCAGATGGAGGGTGTGTGCCATGCAACTGAGGTCTGACACTTCAGCAAGTCTCATTCCTTTCACCATGTTCACTCCACTGTCTCGAAGCACAAGCATCACTCAGTCTTTGGTGACTCCCCATTCTTCTAGCATGCCTAGAAACCTTTCTCTAATGTACTCCCCAGTGTGGGATCCTTGCATCACTTTTGTATTCAACACCAAATGCCTTCTTGTCCACCCGCTCTCAATGAAGTGGCATGTAAGACTCATTAGTGATTCTGTTTGTCCTCCTGACCAGCAGTCAGTCGTGAATGAGAGTGAGTTGCCAGCATTCTCTGGTTTCAGTATAACCTTTACTTTCTCAATGACTTTTTGGTGAATCTTTCCCAGCATTTTGGTTCGATAATACTTGTCACTTGTCACTCTTCAGTGTGTACCTTGGCTTAACTATGGACATTAACCACTTAAATCCAGAGTCAGACACCATTGTAAATGGCTGGTTATCAGTGACCATCATCTCTGTGATTACTCTGTCCAGCAGTTGGGATCTTCCATCTGATTTTAGCCACCTGTTTTTTTGTGAAACATATCTGTTATTGTTGCCTGGGATAGTGATGTTTCACCTTGTGATTCATTTTGTTTTTTCTGTGCTGCATGATATAATTCATTCATTCGTTTTGCAGTTATTGATCCCATGCTTACATTGTTTGTGCACGTGTTGCACACTGCTTTTCCTGGAGATGGAGATGAGAAATAGTCCCAGACCACACTTTTAATTTTTCTATCTGCATTGAAATTTGAAAGACACTACTGAAATTGAATATAGGCTTAAAAAAAACTGGCTGACTGGCACCCTTTGGTGATGAGTGGCTAGCACCCTTTGGTGGGTGGTTGGCTGGCATACTTTGGTGGGTGAGTGGCTGGCTGGCACCCTGTGGTGGGTGACTGGCTGACTGGCACCCTCTGGTGGGTGGCTGGCTGGCTGGCACCCTTTGGTGGTTGGGTGGGTGGCTGGCGCCCTGTGGTTGGTGACTGGCTGGCACCCTTTGGTGGGTGGCTGGCTGGCACCCTTTGATGGGTGGCTAGCTGGCACCCTAGGGTGGGTGGCTGGCTGTCTGGCACCCTGTGGTGGGTGGCTGGCTGGCTTGTACCCTTTGGTGGGTGGCTGCCTGTCTGTCACCCTGTGGTGGGTGGCTGGCTGGCACCCTGTGGTGGGTGGGTGGCTGGCTGGCACCCTGTGGTGGGTGTCTGGCACCCTTTGGTGGGTGGGTGGCTGGCTGGCACCCAGTGGTGGGTGGCTGGCTGTCTTGCACCCTGTGGTGGGTGGCTGTCTGGCACCCTGTGGTGGGTGGCTGGATGGCACCCTTTGGTGGGTGGCTTGCTGGCACCCTATGGTGGGTGGCTGGCTGGCTGGCACCCTGTGGTGTGTGGCTGGCTGGCTAGCACACTTTGGTGGGTGGCTGGCTGGCACAGGCCCAAGGCCTGTGGCTAGCTAGCTGGTACAGGCAGGGCCTGTGGCTGGCTGGTACAGGCCTGTGGGTGTGTGGGTGGCTGGCTGGCACCGGGCAGCTTTGGGTGGGTGTATGTATGACAGCTGTGTTAAACACACTGTGTGCACTGTACACTGCACTGTACACTCACTGTCCCGAGACTCCCCGACTCCAGACGAGGCTGAGGGAGGCGGCCTAAGGAGGCAGAAGCTGTCCCAGTGCGCTGAGGCGTGTGGTGCAACATAAGCAATGATGTCACGACAATATCGGTAACCTCCGGGGCCGATTACGATATATTGGGAAAAGTGCATATCGGCCCTCGATATATCGGCCTTGCCGATAATCGGTCGATCCCTGTCTGTAATGGTGTTCTTCCATGTTGTTATAAAGGGCAATACTGAAAGGTGGAACAAAGCATGTGCCTAAGATAACCCTATGATTTAGGAAGAGGACCTGCCTCAACCTAGTACACTACCCCAGTAGTGTCTACTAAATACCGGGCTTGTTGGTATGGACATAGTAGTCAAAATTCACAAGAATTGGAACCAATAAAGGACCAAATATTGCCTATCCCAGAATTGGTGTCAAAGGAGTTGGCTTCCTTAAAGGTGACATAGAGTGATTTTCTTTATGTTTGTTTTCCAAGAACTGGTAGGGTCCTATTAAACCTATGTTCCATACCCCATAGGGGGGGGGGGGACCACCAGTCCTCCTGTAGGGGGCCCAGGCACACAGGCAGGCCCCAACAGAAAGGGAATAAGTGCAGTCGGGCAGAGGGGCATTTAAGGAAGGAAGTCCTGTGCGGCTCTCTGCAGCAGCTAAAAGCCAGTTTCTCCCCCTCCTGCCAGCTTTCAGCTGCTACGGGGAGAGACACAGGGCATCATTCCTGTAATTGCTTCTCTGACACCGATCCCCCCTCCATGTTCTGCCTGCTTCTGATCCCCCCCATCCCATGTGCCCCCCTTTCACTGTGCCACTCCCCCCCTGCAGCGCTGCGGGCTTCCCTGTCCTGTAAAAATAAAATTGATTGTAAAAAAATAATAATAATTAAACATTGTAATAAGTAATTTTAAAAAATTGTAAAATAAAATATTTGTAAACATTTTTATCATTTTTAAAAACATATATAATTTTTTTTAAAAAATATATAAAAAACAATTAGAGAGGGCTAATTCACACAGGTTCTGTTATGTTTGTGTCCACTAATTATGATTTTAGTGTATTTTTAGTGCAAATATTGTCTTGACATATTCCTGCTAGGTGGGTTGTACGGGGCCCCCGTGATTTCTAACAGCAGCACTGGGCATATGACCCTATGCTTTATCCACTGTGGGCACAAGAGTAATAGACTAGTAGGTAATGCCAATGAACCAGGCGATGTACTAGTCACATGTATCACACTGTGTGACCACTTTGGACCCACCTGGCCCGGATAGGGAAGAGAGTGAATATGTATCTCATACCTATTGGGCAAACATAATGGAAAAAGGAAAAAAAGGGGAAAAAAAAAGGCCTCAAGGATCTAAATGTACATTTCGCTCATGTTGGGACCGAGCCTCATAACCCGTTACATCCTCCTTCTTTATGACCACAGAGAGGGAAGGGAGTAGTGGTGCTAGGAGAAGGGGAGGGGGTGCTCTCTGGTGGTCGGAGGGTGGCAGTGCAGGTTGTGCTGGCTCTCTCTGCCTGTCGCTCCCAGCAGGCCACGGGCCAGCAGCGATCCCCAACCGGGGGGTTGGGGATCCCTGGTTTACAGCACAGTATGTGTTTATTAGTGATTTTACTATTTATGATTATTATTATCATCTATATGAAGTGCAAAATTTCCTTATTCAACAATTTCACTTTGAATGTTTTCAGATTTCTGCAATGTATTCCTCCATGGCATCTTCCTGATGAGGCTATGATGAGAAACACGTAGAACAGAGCACCATCTTCTTCCTCCTGATGAGGCTATGATGGGAAACGTGTTGAAGAACAGAGCACCATCTTCTTCCTCCTGATGAGGCTATGATGGGAAACGTGTTGAAGAACAGAGCACCATCTTCTTCTTCCTGATGAGGCTATGATGGGAAACGTGTTGAAGAACAGAGCACCATCTTCTTCTTCCTGATGAGGCTATGATGGGAAACACGTAGAAGAATAGAGCACCATCTTCTTCCTCTTCTAATATAAAAAGATTAGAAGATAGAAATTATAGATAAAGATAAAAGATAGGGATAACCTATGAGATAAGTTGAAATTATCTCATTGGTTATTTCTATCTGTTAAAAAAGTTTTTTGAGGTTTTTCTTGATGGTGATCCAATTGCGAAATACCTTCTTGATTATTATTGGTTGTGCATTGCTTGTATATGCATAATACTGTGTGTGATGTCAGTATTTTAATTCTTTTAACCACTTGCCGACTGCCAGCAGTACATATACTGCGGCAGGTCGGCTCTCTCTTTTGTGAAACAACATAACTTTACGTTATTTCACAGGACCGCTAGTGGGGGCGCGGTTGGCTACAGGGGGAGCCAGTCAATGAGTCATGATGGCCAGTGCCCAGAACACTTCCGAGATGTTCAGGATCTCTTCTCTGTAATCCTCAATTTCCTCTAACCACCACTCCAAATCGCTCCCAAAGTCGGCTTCCTTGGACAGCCTTTCTAATGACAGTCCCAGGCCGCCGTAGCAAAAGCCTTCCGTTAGGCACACTTGGGTTACATACCAGTGGAGGGCTCTGTAGCTCTCGTCCAACAGCATCTCCACCTGGACCAGCCTGCTTAACTCAGCTTTCCATTCCTTGTGCGGTTGTCTCCCCAAAAATACCATTCAAACTTCGTACTGGGACTAGTACCTTTCCTTGAGGGAAGGAAAGGATTTTTCCCTGGTGCTCACGGGCTAGTGCTTCCTTCCTGTGATCCCAGCGGATTACATCATGCCAGCCTAGCAGGACCTTCTCTGACACTGATCCCCTGTGCCGTATCCGCATCTCACGTAACCTCCCTCCGAATTCCTCTTCCATGGCGGCTGATATCTGTACTTCTCCTCTTCTGCTATCCGGACCTTGGATCCCAGTGGAGGTATGGATGTCCCAGACTGCAGGAAGCATCCAACTGTTTGCCACCAATGTAATAGAACCGCGACCCACACTGTACTTGTGGACTTCCGTCAGTATACGGCTTCCTCCCAGTCGTAAACATAGATATCAGATATTCCCAGCCGCCCCATACAAAGCTAGCAAACAACTTAGCTTCTACTGGAATCTCTGTTTATTGAACAGTCACACAGAATTTATATACAGCATGGACCTCCCCCTCCTGATCAGATTACCACACACAGGTCAGAGGTTGCCTGATTACATTATCCTATGCAGATGAAATTGTCTGCCAGTGACAGTCTGTCCATCTCCTACATTGAAGTACATGGAATACACATCTAAAGCATTGCTTTAATTATTTAGGTGTCACAGACTTCATGGCAACAGGCTATAGGTCTCACAGTGTAAAGTGGGATCAAATCTTCATATTTCTTGAGAGATATTGTTGATAAATATTACTCTCCCATTTGAAGTTATCCAAACCATTTTCTCAGTGTCCATTAAGTACAGTATCTGTCTTTCACTCCCAGTGATGGTGAGTCACACAACAGGTCTCTGTCTTCATGCAGAAAGCCCATCCCACACACAGTTAGAAAACACCCCCTAGGGACACATTTAACCCTTTGAGCGCCCCTGGTGTTAACCCCTTTCCTGCCAGTGTCATTATTACAGTGACAGTGCATATTTTTAGCACTGATTACTGTATAAATGTCACTGGTCCCCCCAAAAGTGTCAACAATGTCAGTTAGGGGTCCGTTCTGTCCGCCGCAATGTCGCAGTTCCACTAAAAATCGCAGGTCGCCGCCATTACTAGTATAAACAAAATAAATAAATAAAAATTACATAAATCTTTCCCATAGTTTGTAGACGCGATAACTTTTGCGCAAAGGAATCAATATACACTTATTGTGATTTTTTTTACCAATAATATGTAGCAGAATACAAATTGGCCTAAAATTATGAAAAAACTTTTTATGGGAATGTTATATAGAAGAAAGCAAAAAATATATATATATATTTTTTTTTTTCAGAATTGTCTCCTTTTTTTTGTTTATAGCGCAAAAAATTAAAAACACACAGATGATCAAATACAACCAAAAGAAAGCTCTATTTGTGGGACAAAAAAGGACATCAATTTTATTTGGGTACAGCGTCGCACAACCACAAAATTGGTATATATTTACTCGCCCCATCTTTTATATTTTACAAAAAAAATTGGACATTTATACAGTATATACATATTATAATTGTGTGCATTCAATTAATTTCAATATATTTTTTACTGAAATTATAGATTTGATAAACAACTATGGTAATATTCTGTGATGTAAAAAAATGTACAAGTTTAAGAACTACTATGTTTTTATTTTATGGGTTCTCTGCTTTCAGAACATATAATGTTTTGGGGGTAAAAAATGTACAAAAAACAAAAAGACTCCAACAGTGAAAAGCTTAAGATGAGAATTTCCCTTTATTTAACTATTAATCTCATCATTGTTTAGCAAATTGTTTGCAAATTAAAAACCTAATTCTCTGAGGTGACAGACCTGCCATCTGCTCCCCTAATAATAAGTCCCTTATGGTTTTCCTTTAAATATAAAACTACTGAATTTTTACTTACTATGTATAATGCCATCATGTAATTAGTCCAATTAGCAAGCAAACACCCAGAATAGCACCAATACAGAGATGCTTAGTGAGGAAACCATCAAAGAACAGGTAATACAGACAACAATCGCAATAAAAAAGAAATGATATAGGTTGTATAGATGAGGTTATGGGATTGGCCAAAAATTAGATATAGCAATCACAAAGATTAGTTACATAGTTAGTCAGACTGAAAAAAGACCATCTAGTTAAACAAATGTGAAAAATAAAATGCAACCTAAAATAATAATTATAGCAATTCCAAAAATGCAGCCTAAAATTAATAATGAAATCCATTCAAAAAATGTAACCTAAAATTATTAATTAAAGCAATTCCAAAATTCCAACCAAAAATTATTAATTATAGCATTCCAAAAATGCAACCTAAAATTATTAATAATGATATTCTAAAAAAAAGGCAACCTAAAATTATTAATTAAAGCAATCCCAAAATTGCAACCTATAATTAATAATTGTAGCATTCCAAAAATGCAACCCTAAAATGATTATTTATAGCAATTCTAAAAATACAACCTAAAATCATTAATTAAAGCAATCCCAAACTGCAACCTAAAATTATTATAGCAATTCTAAAATGCAACCTAAAATTATGAATTAAAGCATTCCCAAAAATGCAGCCAAAAATTAATAATTATAGCAAATCAAAAAAACTGCAGAGGACATATATGATATCCACATCCACTTGCATGCAACCAATTATTGTACAGACATTCTTTGCTATATAAATAAACATTGATAGAGTGTGGGATGGCTAGACCTTCTGTCAGGTTTTTATTTCTGCCTGTGTCCCTGCTCAGTAGAACCATCCCCGTTTGCACTGGTAACCATTAATACCAGGGACATCCCTACACATCAGGAGCCCCGTAGCAAAATGGAGCTACTTAGTGCTCACTCAGTAGCTCTTCAATCTTATTTTCAGCATCTCAGATCTCAGAAGTCCTCCCACCCCTTCTTTACCACAGCAAGGAAGTCCTGAAAGAGGTGCTCTAGTAGTCAGAAAAACAAAAAACAAAAAAATTGGCGGATCGATCCCCGCCGAGCAGAGAACGGTCTGCACCGGACAGTGGACTGTGTGAAAGGAGCCATTATGTTTTTTTTTTTTTTTTACCATTCTGCTAAAAATTTTATGAATCAGTACTGCTTGGACCTTGATGAAGAGGACATACCCCGAAAGTTTGTCCTGAAAAATTGCATGTTAGTGCAGATAAATAAAGTATCACGGACACTACTCAATTGTCTCTGTCGCAAGTGCACTAATATGGCTACAATCACCACATACATATTTAAGGCAGAGTTTGTTCTATTTAATCATAAATTCTGTGTAATACACATGGTCTTGATGAAGCGGATGACCCCGCAAAACACGTAGACCAACTTACAATATTGTCATTGCAAATGCTGAGAGAGAGAGGAGTTGATAAAATAGTGGGTGATTGTTATAATACATACGCTAATGACATTATTGTATCTTTGAATTAGGAGTCTAGAACATCAATAAATTCTGTAACCCACAGAGATTTTTTTGTACATCCCAAGAGAGTCTTTAACCGACTATGATTGTAATGTTTTTACTATCAATCTGTATAATCAGATCTGGTTTTACCCCTTTACACTGACCATACGCAAATATGCGCCCCCAATGGACTGTTTTTTGTTTTTTTTTACATGGGGCTGCCTATTTGCTTATCTCCCCTTGTGCTGAGAGCTAAGAGCCCCTAGTCCAATTCCATTTGATTGGCTATCACAGTGATCAGTCTGCCCCCGTGTGTTAGCTCCTTGCACAAAGCAGTTCAATCAGTAGGTTCTGTTTGTACACTGATTGAACTGCTTTGTGCAAGGAGCTAACACACGGACCTTATTACTCCAGTGCATCTTCTGGATCCTGAGAGAACCCTGCCGCTGGACAGCCATTAGGAAGGTTTTGGGTAACGCAGGCGGTGACTCCAAAAGGAAGACAACTCCTCCTATACAGGGCATCCGCCACCGGCTCAGAGCTACTCCCCTGCCACGGAGAAGAGACCCCCCGCATAACCATTGTACAGGTTGTATCACTGAAAACGCCACCTGGTGGCCATTCTTGGACTTTATTATTTTTTCAATAATTCCCACTAATCACATTATGTGTGGCATTTTTATCGGGTATCTGTAACCTGATAATACACTTGTGTTTTTGGGATCTATCTTTTTATGCACGTGGATCATCATATATATTTTGTTATTTGCACATACCACCACATGGTTTGTGGGTGTTTATATAATTTTGTGGGTGTTTATATAATAATTTTTTTGGATATATATGAATAAACACTTGTGTCTTTATAATTTTTATTCGGATATTTTCACTCACATCTTTTTGGTGACACTCTGGTATTTGTAGGTCACTGTAATTCATTTATTTTATTTCACGCCAATTGTGGCAGTACACACTATTTTCTAAGGTAGTGCCAACACCAATCGTCACATATTATTTCTTAATTTTTATCATATAGTTTGCTCAAACATACAATAATAATCTTTATGCTCACCAACAATACATTATCAATTGTTATTGTCTCCAAACAATGTGTTAAAAATATATAGGTTATATGGGGTCAGAACGGGACTATGCCCTGGCATAAGATAGGCGGCTTCCAGCGCATAGTCCCATTCTGACCCAATATAACCTATACTGTATATTTTTTAGTGATCTGGAAAAATAAATACTATAGAGACTAGGTGTGGTCCGATATCCCTCAGACCTGACCCTGGTTGCTTATCCGTTGTCGGTTGGCTGTCATCTGGCCGTAGTCATGCCGCATCGTTTGGAGACAATAATAATTAAATATTGATTGCTGGTGAGCATTAAGATTATTATTGTATGTTTATGCAACCTAAATGATAAAAATATATACAAGACAACTTAAAGAGGTTGTAAACCCTCTCTTAGAACTTGTACCTATAGGTACTGTAAATATCTTCTAAACTTGCACTGTTAAGATGTGGACCAGGCCTATAATGTGACCTGTAGGCACTGGGTTTCGCTGTGGCACTCCCCAGCAGTGGCATAGCGTGGGGAGTGCAGGGGGGGGCGGCCACACCGGGCGCAACATCTGGGGGGGGGGGGGCGCACCCGCAGTGTCACTCTGTCTGTCTGGCTCTGACATACACAGTTCACACACTGTCTGCGGCTGCCTCCATCTCTAGGCTGGGAGATGTCCAGTGCGGCTGCCCTATGGCTGAAAATGGCGGGTCAGGGCAGGGCTGGACTGTGCCTCACTTGTCCATTGGTGTAGGGTGGGGTGGCTTTGCAAGCCAAGCCCCGCCTATGCCGCCTCTCCTCACCGCTCAGTCAGTTTAGCAACGAGTGAGTCAGCAGCCTGGCGCTGTCACAAAGTGTTTCTTTTTTTTTTAATCACCTGATTAGAGCCAGAGGCTCTAATAGGCTTCAAAAAAGGGTGGACCCGGGGCGCAGAGCAGTGCGCCCCGAGCCCACCCATTGTGTGACAATAGCGAATGAAAATTTGTTATTGTCACACGGATGCTCCTCCTGGCCAATCAGGAAGTGGGTCCGAGACGCGCTTCCTGATTGGCCAAAAGGCGAACGCATGCCATTGGCCGAGGAGGAGGACTCGAGGAGACGTGGGGGACTGAGGCGAAGCCGCCGCTGCAGGTAAGTCTCTCTGCATTGAAGGGGGCACGCTGGTCATTCTGCATTGAAAGGGGGCATGCTGGTCTCTCTGCATTGAATGGGGGCACGCTGGTCTCTATGCATTGAATGGGGGCACGCTGGTCTCTCTGCATTGAAAGGGGGCACGCTGGTCTCTCTGCATTGAAAGGGGGCACGCCGGTCATTCTGCATTGAAAGGGGGCACGCCGGTCATTCTGCATTGAAAGGGGGCACGCTGGTCTCTCTGCATTGAAAGGGGGCACGCTGGTCTCTCTGCATTGAAAGGGGGCACGCTGGTCATTCTGCATTGAAAGGGGACACGCTGGTCTCTCTGCATTGAAAGGGGGCATGCTGGTCATTCAAACTTGTATTTAGATGCATTTTACTTTAATTACATCAGTATTTTCATAACAAACAATATATGTGCTTAGGGGGGTAAGGGTTTCTTTAACTAATCTAGTGGAAGAGACTCGAGTGCTAAAATCTCGCGGGTTAGGGGGCGCACATTGCTTGCCTTGCCCCGGGTGCTGACAACCCACGCTACGCCACTGCTCCCCAGGTACATATTGTAACAAGTGAGTTAGCCACAGAGGTCTGGGACCATGATATACCTGTGTAATGGAATCCTGTCCCTGAAAACCCTTTAGGAGTATACCTGCCAGATCCATATGACTCCCTGCAAGGTCCAGAATTTCTCCTCCTTGCTACTACCCTACAGTGACCAGGACACAAATGGCATTAACTGTTCCTTCTTCAGCAGTGGCTTGTGAGTACCCCTTGTGTAAAATTCCTCACTTTGCATAGTGAAGCATGGTGGATCATAAGGGTAAGGGTGGCGGTTCTACGCACTGTGCCAGCTTACAATACACTAACTTGGGTGGCTTGCATTGTAAATTGATAGCCCAAATCACTGCCCCCTTCTTGAGTCCACACACTCTATGACGTCCTCTTTCATACTTGTGAATACACCCTGGCTGTGATTATCTGTGAGATCCTCAGCTGCAAGAGCCCCACTGAAAGCAATGCTGCCTACTCACAGCTAATTTCCGGGAACCCTCGCTGGGGTTAATCACTCCCAGGGTGAATTTGCAAGTGTGAATGCCTTTGTTAAGGCATGGATTCCTCCTCTGTTTTGTCCAACAAGGAATTTTCTGCACTTATGTCTGAGTTTATGGGAAAATTTTCAACCATCTTAGCTGACTAGCAGATGGTGCAACTGTGCTCCCAAGCCTTCTCCTCTAAAGTCCATCTCTGATTTCCCAGTGGCTGCAGCGGCTTCTTCACATTCAATTGAGGATGATAAGGATTGTACTCTATACTCTAAGGCTGAGGATACCATTTTGGTCCCTATGTACTACTATTAAAAAACTGAAACAAAAATTATTAAAAAGAAAAGGTGGGTACAGCTCCATGTCCTTATGCCTCCTGAAATTCTATATTGGTCTGGCATGGGTGGCCTTAATGACAACTTAAAATGCTTGAAAGAAGAGGACAGGGCCAAGTTGTACTTTTAAAGGAAAAACCAAAAAATGTGAATGTAGCGCACCCCCCAAGGAGCCGCAGGTGAACTGGGATCCCCCACCCTGCACAGCCTGTCAAACCGCATCCTCACAGGCACCCAGAGTCAGAAAACAGTCCAGTGCTTTGTTTTTGTAATTTATTGAGGGATTAGAACTTGGTTGGGGATTGGGAAATTATGGGAGACCCGCTTGACTTCAAACAACTGCAAGGACAACTTTCCTATATACAGTCTATATACACTTCTTCTCTTCCTCCAGCACTAACTTGCTTGCAGAACTCCACTGGCACACTGATGGTTAAGCTGACAAGAAAGGCTCTAAGTCAGATTTTAAGAGCAACAGCCCAGGAACCCGAGGCTTCCCGAGAATTGACATCCCTGTGGCTACTGATCCCAGCACCACCTCTTCAGGCACTGCTAGCTCTCCTGGCTAACTTCTCCACAGTTCTCTCCAGACTGACACTTTTTCCACAGTCCTCCCAGACTGAACACTCACCACCCCACCCGGCTGATTCCTCAGGAGATCCCCCGGATTTACTGACCTGCTCCCGCTGTCCTCTCTTTGCTCCCATGCATCCAGGAAGTATTCCTCTGTGTGTTGTACAGGGTCCCTCCAGCACCAGTTGCCCAGGCCCGTGGTCACCCCCCTCCCCAGACTAGGGGGCACCCTCAAGGGCCACCGGCAGCCTCCTCAGCACTCTAGCTCCATCTTCCACCTGACTGCCCCTTGCTGGCCTGATTCAAGAGTATTTATGAGGTGGCCTGCCCCTTGCCAGCCCATTTTCTGGGGATTAGCTAGGGCCCTCATCAATACTCCAGGCAGCACCTCCTAACCTCCCTCCCATTCTTCTGGAAGCTTCTCCAAGGTTCCAGCAAGTAGGGGGAGATACCAGAGGTGCTCCTTGCTGAGTCATCCAGCCTCCCTGTGTCACTCACCCTGACCCAGATTGAACTCAGCCTGGCCTCGCAGCCAGGCTAAATGTTTCTACTCTAACAACTATGTACAATCTAGCACACTAGAGGGTGCTACATGTATAACTTCAGTTCCTTAGATCTCTAGATCTAAGGTATTCCTTAGGTATCTAGGTCTGTCCATATCAGTAGCTGAATGTGGATTTCAGATACTGTCTTACACTGGATTTGGAGTTACTGAGTGTTTTCTTCTGGCAGCCATGTCCTATGACAGATATGTGGCCATATGTCACCCACTGACCTACCTCCAAATAATGAACAGACAGACCATCCTGATCCTACTTACTCACAGCCAGGCTAAATATTTCTACACTAACAACTATGCACAATCTAGCACACTAGAGGGTGCTACATGTATACGGTAACTTCATTTCCTTAGGTCTCTAGATCTGTTGAAAATTGACTTGTCGTTTTTTACAAAAGGTAATGTCTTCCGATCCATCTTATTCATCATATGTTCAGTTTAAATTACCCAGTTTGGTGACACGTTTTAAATATAATTTTAACTACTTTTCATTAGGTAAGCTTATTTTATGTTGGGGTTCCTCTTACAAGCAAGAATGTTCTAATGTACGATAGCCCCATAGCACATCTACCTCTTCTAACAACCATGGGTCTGCACAACAAGACTGTTGTCTCAGAGTTCATACTGGATGGATTAACAGAAAGCACCAAACTAAAACGTATTTTGTTTGTCTTCTTCTTCTTTATATACACCCTAACTCTGTTTCAGAATGCGGGACTTATGGTTGTCATTACTGTGGACAGGAAACTCCATACTCCTATGTATAATTTCTTGCGCCACTTATCGTTCCTTGACATCTGCTACTCTTCATCTATCACGATAAGGATGCTGATGGACTTTGTGTCACATGACAGGTCCATATCAGTAGCTGAATGTGGATTTCAGATGCTGTCTTACACTGGATTTGGAGTTACTGAGTGTTTTCTTCTGGCAGCCATGTCCTACGACAGATATGTGGCCATATGCCACCCACTGACCTACCTCCAAATAATGAACAGACAGACCATCCTGATCCTACTTGTGTTCTCCTACTTAGGAAGCTCCCTCAATGCGTTTGTTGAGACTGGCTTATCAATCTTCCACTTGGACTTCTGTGAAGAACGCCCATATGTTCACCACTTCTACTGTGACGTCATTGCGTTGATTGAGATTTCCTGTGGTGACACCAGACTGAATCAAATGATCCTCTTCTCTTTTGTCAGCTTTATTGAGTTCTCATCTCTGTTGGTGATCCTCATGTCCTATTTTTACATCTTTCTATCTGTCCTACGTATCCGCTCTTCCATAGGGCGCAGGAAGGCCTTCTCTACTTGTGCGTCTCATTTGATGGTGGTGACTATATTTTATGGAACGGTCATGTTTATGTACCTCAGACCTTCAACTGCCTACAGCCTAGAACAAGACAAAGTGGTTTCTGTGTTTTACACTATAATCATTCCTTTTTTTAATCCTTTAATATACAGCCTGAGGAATCGTGATGTAAAAACCTCTGCCAAAAAATTAGGAATTTCTCTACTAAAAAAAGTTAAAGGTTTTGCTATACCTTAACAGTTATATAAGCCAATGCCTTTCAGGGACAATGGGTGGTCTCCATTCATCAGGGTTTTAAGAACTTGTTTTGTATGCAGAGGTGCTAGATCCAATAGGGGGAAAATTGGAGTGTAATGGTTCATATGACTCTTACAGCTGGTTAAAGCTATGTTGAAGGGGAATCTCTCAGTCAGTGACTTCTGAAACGCGTTGGATTGTCCTTTCCAATGTACATGAACAAATACATGCTTTTTGGATTTTATATATTTGGTGTCGTGCTCCTCTTTTCTCAAATAGCTCTCTTTTTTTTTTTTTTGCTGCCTGTGTCCCTGCTGGGGATATTCTCTCTCTCTATTTGTCCTAGTAAGGACCATTGGTATGCATAGCCTATTGCATTAGGGTGTGACCCCAGAGCACGAACACACACGTGTGTATATCAGCAAAGCAGTGGATGGTGTCAGTAGAGCAGACGTTGGTGTTGGTAGTTTTTATTTTTATCATTTTTTACAAAAAAAAAAGATTTTTTTTATTATTTTTTACAATATTATTTTTTATTATTTTTTTCTATTTTTTTAGGAGCCCTGTTGGGGGGTTTTGGTAAAATATCAAGGGTCTAAACAGACCTTTGATGTCTCACTTTTTTTTTTTAGGAGCCCTGTTGGAGGGTTTTGGTAAAATATCAAGGGTCTAAACAGACCTTTGATGTCTCACTTTTTTTTTTTAATTTTTTTTAGGAGCCCAGTTGGGGGGTTTTGGTAAAATATCAAGGCTCTAAACAGACCTTTGATGTCTCACTTTTTTTTTTTTAATTTTTTTTTTAGGAGCTCTGTTGGGGGGTTTTGGTAAAATATCAAGGGTCTAAACAGACCTTTGATGTCTCACTTTTTTAATTTTTTTAGGAGCCCTGTTGGGGGGTTTTGGTAAAATATCAAGGGTCTAAACAGACCTTTGATATCTCACTTTTTTTTTTTTTTTTTTTTTAGGAGCCCAGTTGGGGTGTTTTGGTAAAATATCAAGGCTCTAAACAGACCTTTGATGTCTCACTTTTTTTTTTTTTATTTTTTTTTTTAGGAGCTCTGTTGAGGGGTTTTGGTAAAATATCAAGGGTCTAAACAGACCTTTGATGTCTCACTTTTTTTTTTTTTTTTTAGGAGCCCTGTTGGGGGGTTTTGGTAAAATATCAAGGGTCTAAACAGACCTTTGATGTCTCACTTTTTTTTTTTTTATTTTTTTTTTAGGAGCCCTGTTGGGGGGTTTTGGTAAAATATCAAGGCTCTAAACAGACCTTTGATGTCTCACTTTTTTAATTTTTTTAGGAGCCCTGTTGGGGGGTTTTGGTAAAATATCAAGGGTCTAAACAGACCTTTGATATCTCACTTTTATTTTTTTATTTTTTTAGGAGCCCTGTTGGGGGGTTTTGGTAAAATATCACTTTTTTATTTTTTTTATTTAAAGAATACAGTACAGACAACAAACTCATATGCAGGTAAGTAAAATAACAAGTCTTCCGATACAACACGTAAGTACGGTTTACAAAAATGATCAGTCTAAGATATACCTCAACGTTAATTGTCACATGGCATGAAAAATACACATAGTATATGCGAAACACAGAACCTCCACAATAGTGGGGTTGGACTCACGCTGAGGAAGATGTCTCCTGAGAGTAATAGGAAAACCAACTGGATTTGAACAACAAGGGAGAGTGGGTAGAGGCTTGAGCCTGTGTGCATCCAGTAATCTTTTTCTTTTGTAAAGTGAAGACTGAAAAGAGAAGAAAGAAGATGAACTGCAGGAAAGAAGGAGAGGAAGAAGAGAGAGAAAAAAAAAAGGGGGGGCAAGAGTGGACCCGGCTGGTAGGGATGACATCCCTCAATGAGCAGCAAAGGTTGCATCAACCTGCATGGCGCCGGTCCCCTACGTAGAGCCAGAGTAGGCCAGGTACTCGTCCGAGACACGGAAAATGTTCCAAGGCATCCACCTAGTCCAGTGTGCCTCACTCGTCCCCCAAAGGGCTGACGTGAGATCCTCCATATGCTCAAGCTCGTTCACCCTGGCAAGCCATTGTGAGACAGTAGGGGTAGATTGTTGTTTCCACATAGCTTGAATGCACGCACGAGCAGCATTCAACAGGTGTTTAAGGAAAGATTTGTGATATCTGTTTTTCGACATTGGCGTGGATGTCTCACTTTTGAGACAGAGAAAGGGACTGAGGACAGAGCTTCCCCTTTCTCTGCAGTCTCAGCTGCCCTGGACAGTGAATGAATGGGAAGTGCTCTGTGCTGAGCGGCTTCCTGTTCATTCACAAACTGAAGCATAGTAAACATAGTTTAAATGAATGAACACAGGAGCGACTGGTACAGATCACTCACTGTGTTCATTCAGAAAAGGAAAGGGTCAGTAAATTAAATATTTACCGGCCCCATCTCCACTCTCCATACTGAAAACATCCCCTACAGCAGCCAGCAGGAGTGGAGACTGGCAGCACTGCAGGGGGGTGACAGGAAGCAGGAGAAATTGGCACTGCACAGGGTGATAAGGGTGTGCCCGGGCACACCCGGCACACCCTGTGTGCATGCCTATGGTATTGACTCTCACTGTGACAAAAAATGATGGGAAGAACTTGTATTTCAGCTCTCCACCATCACAACAGACTTCCATTATTGCTTCTTCAAGGAAAAAATAAACTTCTATAACCCTAACCTTTTTTTCCACTGCTCAACACACATGCGTAGACACACACTCCTGAGAGCGCATTCACTGCACAAAGAGTTTCAGTCTGGGCTACAGATCGGTAGCTGGCAGGACCAGTTTCCGATCACGTGACCATAGTATTCACATGATCGCCGATCCTTGCTGCCCCAACCCTCAGAGATGCTTGGATTGGCGGGAATAGGTTAGGGATATAGAAAAATTTATACATACTTGTTGCGCAAAGTGTGTTCTAGTATCATAAAAATACCTCCCAAAATAAAGAGAGAATTGAATTGATGCCTTGATATGCTTTGTTCTTCCGAAATTATTATACAGAATTAATATTATACAGGATTTATATAGTGTCGACAGTTTACACATTACTTTACACCTTGAGAGTAGGAATCAGAGGGCCCTGCTAGTTAGATTCCTCCATCCCTAAATTTTGATTAAAAAGGAAAAAGAAAAGCTTGGGACATGAAATGAGATGAGAACCGAACAGTAGGTAGATGGTGATATGTAAGAACACAGTAAAAAATATACACGGGTGCATCTCATAAAATTAGCATATCAACAAAAAGTTAATTTATTTCAGTAATTCAATTCAAAAAGGTAAACCCATATATTTTATATAGATGTGTTACACACAGAGTGATATATTTTAAGCACTTCTTTCTTTTAATTTTGATGATTATGGCTCACAGCTTGGGATGAGCTTTGAGTTCGAGTTGAAGGTAACTTTGACTCGAACATCGCCAATTTGATCGTTCGTCGAATGATGAACAAATGTGCTTCTTCGCGGGAAATTTGAAATTCCCATAATGCACTGCATGCGCGCAGCGCGTGCAGCGCGTTATGTGATTGGCCAAAGCATGCACCCTGACCTCATGCTTTGGCCAATCAAATGATCTCTGCCATGATTGGACTAAAGGCAGGCTGCCTTTAGCCAATCATGGCTCAGGGGCCAAGTACACGCCCCACACTACATAAAGGCTGCTTGCGCAGCCGCAGCGTGTAATGTCATTGTGCGGGCGATCAGACAGGGACAGGCACGTGATTCAGGCAGGGAGAGAGTAGTTTTTTTGGAGTCAGGCAGTGCAGAGAGACATTCCTAGCAGTGTAGGGAGGGCAAGGTTCCTGTGTGAGGTAGGGAGAGATTGATTTCTTTACATCATATCAGACAGTATAGCACCAGTGAGTGAGTAGCAGTGTAGGGAGGCCCAATGTTCCTGTGTGAGGTAGGGAGAGCTGTCTTTCTTTACATCATATACCAGTCACAGTATTGTTCATTGGTCAGTTTCTGCAACATTCTAAAATATTCACAGACCTGTAGGAATAGAGAGATCACTGCTGATATCAGCCACAGTAACCTTTGCTCAGTTTTGGATCTTTCTATAGGGGTCTCAGACCTCTAGGAATAGAGATCACTGCAGAAATCAGCCACAGTAACCTTTTGCTCCTTTGTGGATCTTTCTATATGGAGCACAGATCATCCATCTATAGGATTATAGATTACAGAGAGAGTATTGATAATCGGTCACTTGCGTACATCTATAACCACTATAGCTCCTCTATAGGGCTATCAATTACATCATATCAGGTCATTGAGTATCTATTGGTCAGTTGCGTATACCCTATATTGATCTGTATCAACATCATGTCCGAAAGGCCGACAAGGAGAGGCCGATGCTCACAGGCCACGAAAAGAGGGCAAGCAGCCTCTGTGTCCATTGTGAAAGTGGTGGTCACAGTCGACATAGTGCATTCTCTGCAGACGGGGCACGCCTGTCCTTTATTTTGGGTGCTGCCCGTGCTATTCATCCACAACATGTGGAAGAGTTGGTGGAGTGGATCAATAAGCCATCCTCATCCTCCTTCCTCTGACACCCACACTCCCAGTAGTTTGCCTTCCACTGCAGCAGCCAAAGCGGCCCATTCCACAGGCTCCTTCTCCACAGCTACTCCTTCAGTTGACCCACCATCATGCACGGAGGAGTCATCTGAACTATTCGATCATAGTGTCAGTGACATGCTCCTGGAGGATGCGCAGCAATTTGAAAGCTGTGATGTTGGTTCCCAGGTTGATGAAGGGAGTAACATGAGCCTAGAGAGAGGGGGGTGACAATGACGGACAAGAAACCAGCAGTCATGCTGCCACAGCTGAAGCATATTGCCAAGTTTGCTCCAGTGAGGAGGAGGGAGGGGATGATGAGGTCACTGACTGTACTTGGGTGCTGGACAAGATAGAGGAGGAGGAGGAGGAGGAGGAGGGGGAGGATGAGGAGGACGCACAACTCCAATGAGGCAGGATGTGCTCCAGGGGCCACCATAGCAGTAGCCAACCTATGGCATCACAGCACAGAGCTCCACAGGTGCAGGGTGCTGCAAAATCCCTGCAGACTCCAAAAAGTTAATTAGAGTGCGCTTTTTTCAGCATCTGTGCAGTAGACCGCAGTGTTGCAGTTTGCAACATCTGTCTAAAGCTGATCAAGTGTGGTCAGAACACCAGCAGCTTGGGCACCACATGCTTGACAAGGCATATGACGACTTGCCATTCAGTCCGTTGGCAACAGCACCTGAAAGAGGCACCAGATCAAAACAAGGAATGGGACCTGCTGGTAAGAATTCCATGCAAATGTGAAATCGCATGTGCTATACAAGTGCCAAAAATTGGGCCTTTGCCGAAGGTGGTGCCTGAGCACCGTAAACAAGGCCTCACAGTTACTCTTGGTGGGTGCAGGAATGGGACCTGCTGGTAAGAATTCCATGCAAATTTAAAATCGCATGTGCTACACAGGTGCCAAAAATTGGGCCTTTGGTGTTAATGGTGCCTGAACACCTTAACCCCTCACTTTTGTTGCCAGTGGTTTAGACATTAATGGCTGTGTGTTGAGTTATTTTGAAGGCAGCAAATTTACACAGTTATACAAGCTGTACACTCACTACTTTACATTGTAGCAAAGTGTAATTTCTTCAGTGTTGTCACATGAAAAGATAGAATAAAATAATTACAAAAATGAGAGGGGTGTACTCACTTTTGTGAGATACTGTATATATATGTATATTTACAAGGCTCACTTGTAATAGAAAGACACAGGTCTGACTGTGTCATCAGTGGGTGGCTCTGCCCATTACACTCCACATAAAACTGACAATATGCAAAGGGTGGGCCAACTCAATATTGAACCCTACGGTTTAAGACTGGGATGCTATTAAAGTTCATGTGTGTGTAAAGTTACATGTGCATGTAATATAGTTTATGTAGCTACTAGTCCATTGTTTAGTATATACACAACATTGGCCTTGCGCCAATCTATTGGTACCAAGTCAATCATTATAATTACCTCTCAAAATTAGTAACACTTGATAAGTGATCTCAACTCTTTAAGGACACATGGGTGTATGTAATCTGCACCAAGTGCTTTATTAAGTTCTAATTAAGTCTAATTGTTTCTAGACCATATTGATATGGAACTTTTGTTAATATCATCCTCAATTTGTAAATACGCAACATCACCCTACTTTCCTACACAGAGGTCAGGTTTGTTTTCTCTTTCGTCTTAACATACTGAAGCAACCTGATATTAATTTTGCCACCTTTTTTACAGCTTTTGCTTAATTCTTTATAAATCTCGAATATGTTTACCCTCCTTTTGTTTAGGAATACATTTTACAATGTGTTTCTATAACATCAACTTGAAGCACTCCCATTTATGATGTGGCAGGGATGTCCATATTTGCGTGGCTACACTTAAGTAACTAAGACCAGACCATATATATTTAAAAGTAAGATTTATTTACAGTGAAATACAAGACATCCAAAAACCAGCAAACACAAAGATACAGTTGATCCAAAGATCCAGTGACAAAATACTTAACTAAATGACAGAATAATTAGAAATCATAACTAATAAAATTATTTACAGTGCCTTGTCATGTTACAACCAAAAACGTAAATGTATTTTATTGGGATTTTATGTGATAGACCAAAACAAAGTGGCACATAATTGTGAAGTGGCTTTCAAATTTTTTTTACAAATAAATCTGTGAAAAGTGTGGGGTGCATTTGTATTCACCCCCCGAGTCAATACTTTGTAAAACCGCCTTTCTCTGCAATTACAGCTGCAAGTCTTTTTGGGGATGTCTCTACCAGCTTTGCACATCTAGAGAGGACATTTTTGCCCATTCTTCTTTGCAAAATATCTCAAGCTCCGTCAGATTGGATGGAGAGCGTCTGTGAACAGCAATTTTTACGTCTTGCCACAGATTCTCAATGTGATTTAGGTCTGGACTGTGACTGGGCCATTCTAGCACATGAATATGCTTTGATGTAAATCATTCCATTGTAGCTCTGGCTGGATGTTTCGAGTCTCAAGTCTTTTGCAGGCTCTAACAGGTTTTCTTCTAAGATTGCCCTGTATTTGGCTCCATCCATCTTCCCATCAACTCTGCCCAGCTTCCCTGTCCCTGCTGAAGAAAAGCATCCCCACAACATGATGCTGCCACCACCCTGTTTCACAGTGGGGATGGTGAGTTCAGGGTGATGTGCAGTGTTAGTTTTCCCCCACACATAGCGTTTTGCTTTTAGGCCAAAAAGTTCAATTTTGGTCTCATCTGAGCAGAGCACCTTCTTCCACATGTTTGCTGTGTCCCCCACATGGCTTTTCCCAAACTGCAAACGGGACTTCTTATGGCTTTCTTCCACCAATAAATTTCTTCTTCTCACTCTTCCATGAAGGGCAGATTTGTGGAGCGCACGACTTATAGTTGTCCTGTGGACAGATTCTCCCACCTGAGCTGTGGATCTCTGCAGCTCCTCCAGAGTTCCCATGGGCCTCTTGGCTGCTTCTCTGATGAATGCGATGAATGCTCTCCTTGCCCGGCCGGTCAGTTTAGGTGGACGGTCATGTCTTGGTAGGTTTGCAGTTGTGCCATACTCTTTCCATTTTCCGATGATGGATTGAACAGCGCTCCGTGAAATGTTCAAAGCTTGGGATATTTTTTTATAACCTAACCCTGCTTTACACTTCTCCACAACTTTATCTCTGACCTGTCTGGTGTGTTCCTTGGTCTTCATGATGCTGTTTGTTCACTAAGGTTCTCTAACAAACCTCTGAGGGCTTCACAGAACAGCTGTATTTATACTAAGATTAAATTACACACAGGTGGACTCTATTTACTAATTAATTGACTTCTGATGATGACTTCTGAAGGCAATTGGTTCCATTAGATTTTATTTTAGTTAGGGGTATCAGAGTAAAGGGGGCTGAATACAAATGCCCCCACACTTTTCACAGATATTTTTGTATAACAATTTGAAAGCCATTTATCATTTTTCTTCCACTTCACAATTATGTGCCACTTTGTGTTGGCCTATCACATAAAATCCTAATAATTTACATTTATGGATTTGGTTGTAACATGACAAAATGTGGAAAATTTCAAGAGGTACGAATACTTTTTTAAGGCACTGTATGGCCTTACTGTGGAAAAGTAAATCTTCCTCTCAACCTTTACCATTGTTGCAAAAAAAAAAAGAAAATTAAACGCAACCTGAACAACATGAAAGAGATCACTGTGGTTCGGCACCCTTCATTTTTTGGAGAAATTAACTAGCAAGGCCTAACTAAATAGTAAGGAAAACTCAGAAAAATATAATAAAACAAATGTCACAGTGAAAATATACATTTATACTAGTAGGGCAGAGGATGGTGTCAGTAGGTCAGAGAATGGTGTCAGTAGAGCAGGGGATGGTGTCAGTAGCTCAGAGGATGGTGTCAGTAGAGCAGGGGATGGTGTCAGTAGGGCAGAGGATGGTGTCAGTAGGGCAGAGGATGGCGTCAGTAGGGCAGAGGATGGTGTCAGTAGGGCAGAGGATGGCGTCAGTAGGGCAGAGGATGGTGTCAGTAGAGCAGTGGACTGTGTCAGTAGAGCAGGGGATGGTGTCAGTAGGGCAGTGGATGGTGTCAGTAGGGCAGTGGACGGTGTCAGTAAGGCAGAGGATGGTGTCAGTAGAGCAGTGGACAGTGTCAGTAGGGCAGAGGATGGCGTCAGTAGGGCAGAGGATGGTGTCAGTAGGACAGAGGATGGTGTCAGTAGAGCAGTGGACGGTGTCAGTAGGGCAGAGGATGGTGTCAGTAGGTCAGAGGATGGTGTCAGTAGGTCAGAGGATGGTGTCAGTAGGTCAGAGGATGGCGTCAGTAGGGAAGTGGATGTTGTCAGTAGGGCAGAGGATGGCGTCAGTAGGTCAGAGGATGGCATCAGTAGGTCAGAGGATGGTGTCAGTAGGGCAGAGGATGGTGTCAGTAGGGCAGAGAATGGCATCAGTAGGGCAGAGAATGGTGTCAGTAGAGCAGTGGATGGTGTCAGTAGAGCAGTGGACTGTGTCAGTAGGGCAGAGGATGGCGTCAGTAGGTCAGAGGATGGTGTCAGTAGGGCAGAGGATGGTGTCAGTAGGGCAGAGGATGGTGTCAGTAGAGCAGTGGATGGTGTCAGTAGGGCAGAGGATGGTGTCAGTAGGGCAGAGGATGTTGTCAGTAGAGCAGTGGAGGGTGTCAGTAGGGCAGAGGATGGCATCAGTAGGGCAGAGGATGGCGTCAGTAGGGCAAAGGATGGTGTCAGTAGGGCAGAGGATGGCGTCAGTAGGGCAGAGGATGGCGTCAGTAGGTCAGAGGATGTTGTCAGTAGAGCAGGGGATGGTGTCAGTAGGTCAGAGGATGGTGTCAGTAGGGCAGAGGATGGTGTCAGTAGAGCAGTAGACGGTGTCAGTAGGGCAGAGGATGGTGTCAGTAAGGCAGAGGATGTTGTCAGTAGGGCAGAGGATGGTGTCAGTAAGGCAGAGGATGGTGTCAGTAAGGCAGGGGATGGTGTCAGTAGGTCAGAAGACAGTGTCAATAGGGTAGAGGATGGTGTCAGTAGGTCAGAAGACGGAGTCAATAGGGCAAAGGATGGTGTCAGTAGGTCAGAGGATAATGTCAGTAGGGCAGAGGATGGTGTCAGTAGGGCAGAGGATGGTGTCAGTAAGGCAGAGGATGGTGTCAGTAAGGCAGGGGATGGTGTCAGTAGGTCAGAAGACAGTGTCAATAGGGCAAAGGATGGTGTCAGTAGGTCAGAGGATGGTGTCAATAGGGCAGAAGATGATGCCAGTAGGACAGTGGATAGTGTGTAGACAGTGCCAATAGGGCAGTGGACAATGTCAGTAGAGCAGTGGACATGTCAGTAGTTTTTTTATTTTTATTATTTTTTTTAATTATTTTTACATTTGTATTTTTTTTATTATTTTTTTACAATGTTATTTATTATTATTGTTTAAAACATCCCTGCTAGAGGGCTTTGGTAAAATATCAGGGGTCCAAACAGACCCCTGATGTCTCATCTTTGAGACAGAGAAAGGGGCTGAGGACAGAGATTTCCCAGCCATTTTCTCTGCAGCCTCAGCTGCCTGGGACAGTGAATGAATGGGAAGTGCTCTATGTTTAGTGTCTTCCTGTTCATTTAGAAACTGAAGCATAGGGAACACAGTTTACTATGCTTAAGTTATGAAGGAACACAGTGAGTGATCGGTAGCGGTCACTCATTGTGTTCATTCAGAAAAGGAAGGGGCCCATAAATGGCATATTTACTGGCCCCTTCCTCCACCCTCCATCCTGAAACATCCCCCACAGTCGGCAGGAGAGGAGGAAAGCCAGCAGTGCTGCTGGGGGAGAGGGCAGGGAGGGGACATGGGGAGCACATGGGGTGCCCGGAAGCCAAAAGAGGAGGAACAGGTAGGGTGGCGGGGATGGCATTTACTGGTACCAGTCCCCTTTCCCTCAGCAGCTGCTGAATGCCAGCAAGAGGAGGAGGAGGAGGAGAGGAGGAGGAGGAGAGGTGGCTTTCAGAGCTGCAGGAGGAAAAGGGATCGGTACCAGTAAATGCCTTTCCTCCTGTCCAAGTTTGGGGGTCGACAAGGAAGGATTGTGGTCTACCCATCACCTACCTGCTATTGACAGGTTGCCGAACCTCGCCCTAAAGTGTATTTGTAGTCAAAACTTTTCTTTTTAGTTTTGGATGGAGTAAGGAAAGATTATATTTTGCCATCTGTGCCCCCACTAGGGAGATTCTTGTTCACTTCCTGCCTCAGGGACACAACAGGAAGTAGAAAATCTCAACAGAGTATTTTCAGATCCCCTCTTGGGCAGTTGTTACCAGAGCAGGCGTCCCATTGGAAGGATTTCTGGAGGCTCTTGTTCTAGTGACAACTGTTAGATTTTAGATTCCCTATTGCTTTCTGAATCAGTGACATTGGTCACCAGGAAAACAGCAAGGATATATCAAGGATGATATACAATAAAAAGAGTGAGTGGGAGAACCTGTCCAATTAGAAAATGGTGGCACAATCCCCCAAAAAACAATATTTAAAAAACACAGGGTATCCCCGAAGCTCCCAACGAGGGAGACACAGTAATAGGTCAGATTTTTAACATGCCACACACTGTGATAAGAAAAATAATAATATGCTTAAAAAAAACAATATTTGTTAGTTCATAGGTAAGATTTGGAAACACAATCTAAAAACATGCAAACAATGCTGCCAAGTAGGTTAAACAACCAACAGAGCCAAATTGACAGAGTGGGATTGACGAGTTTCCCCCAGATTGGACTTTTTCAGGATCCACACAATATAATAACCCAAAAATAGCTGATATAGTGACAGGTAGATGAAAAAGGCTGATTCACACTAATTGTATCCCAGATAGTATCAGGAATGATGATAATTATATTTAACCAGGAAAGGAGCCCGCCTTTAAAGCCACTAGACCAGGGCAGAAAGGGGATCGTGGCCATAGCCTCGGATGGAAATACCACCAGCCATCTACATGGGTCATAAACAGTGCCAACCCTATATATCACCAAGCAGGCAACAAGAAGTGCCGAATGGCAGGAATGGGCGTTCACATGTTTTTAGATTGTGTTGTCAAATTTTATCTATGGACTAATAAATATGGTTGTTTTTAGGCATATTGGTATTTTGCTCATTACTGTGTGTGGCATGTTAAAAATCACCCCTATTCCTGTGTCTCCCTCATTGGGAGCTTTCGGGATACCCTGTGTTTTTGAAACAAGGATGATAAACACTTTACATTTCCATGCCCTCTTTACCATAGGTAGAGCAGGGAGATGGAGAGTTTCTGTCCATTACATAAATCAATATCCAGTGCAAAGTTCATGCATTGGTCCAAAAGTAGATGGCGTATGTAGGTATTAACCATCATTGGTTATGTGGAATGTCATACTGGTAGAACAAGCTTTTGAGGTCATTTGTAGGTAATTGACAAACACTGGTTATGTGGAACATCAGACTCATAGAAGAAGCTTTTGAGGTCATCTGTAGGTATTGACCATCACTGGTTATGTAGAACATCAGACTCGTAGAAGAAACTTTTGAAGTAATTTGCAGGTATTGACACACACTGGTTATGTGGAATGTCATATTGGTAGGGAAAGCTTTTGAGGTCACTTGTAGGTGTTGATCATTACTGGTTATGTTGAATGTTATATTGGAAGGACAAGCTTTTGAGGTCATCTGTAGGTATTGACCATTACTGGTTATGTGGAACATCAGACTCGTAGAAGAAACGTTTGAGGTCATCTGTAGATATTGACCATCACTGGTTATGTTGAATGTTATATTTGAAGGACAAGCTTTTGAGATCATCTGTAGGTATTGACCATCACTGGTAATGTGGAACATCAGACTCGTAGAGGAAGCTGTTGAGGTCATCATCTGTAGGTATTGACCATTACTGGTTATGTTGAATGTTATATTGAAAGGACAAGCTTTTGAGGTCATCTGTAGGTATTGACCATTACTGGTTATATTGAATGTTAAATTGGAAGGACAAGCTTTTGAGATCATCTGTAGGTATTGACCATCCCTGGTCATGTGGAACATCAGACTCGTAGAGGAAGCTGTTGAGGTCATCTGTAGGTATTAACTATCGCTGGTTATGTCGAATGTCATATAGGAAGGTCAAGCTTTTAAAGATATCTTAAGGTATTGACCATTACTGGTTATGTGGAAAATCATATTGGAAGGGCAAGCTTTTAAAGACATCTGTAGGAAATTACCATCACTGGTTATGTCAAATGTCATACTGGAAGGTCAAGCTTTTGAGGCCAAGTAGTTTTCTGAAAGGCATGGGCTGAATAAACACATGAACTAGTCTGAATTCCAGGTTTTCATACAACTGCTGCGCATCAGCCTGAGCTGAAGTTGTTGTTGCAATAACTGCCTCACAGCCCCTTTTCCGAGCAAAGTCCACAATCGTCATGACCAGAGCCTTGGCAATGCCTTTTCTGCGGTGGCTCTTGGATACGGTAAGTCTCTTGATTTCCAAATGTTTTTTAACACCATTACTGGTTATGTTGAATGTTTTTATTGGAAGGACAAGCTTTTGAGATCATCTGTAGGTATTGACCATCACTGGTAATGTGGAACATCAGACTCGTAGAGGAAGCTGTTGAGGTCATCATCTGTAGATATTGACTATCACTGGTTATGTCAAATGTCATATTGGAAGGTCCAGCATTTAAAGTCTATCTTAAGGTATTGACCGTTACTGGTTATGTGGAAAATCATATTGGAAGGGCAAGCTTTTGAAGACATCTGTAGGAAATTACCATCACTGGTTATGTCAAATGTCATACTGGAAGGTCAAGCTTTTGAGGCCAGGTAGTTTTCTGAAAGGCATGGGCTGAATAAACACATGAATTATTCTGAATTCCAGGTTTTCATACATCTGCTGCGCATCAGCCTGAGCTGAAGTTGTTGTTGCAATAACTGCCTCACAGCCCCTTTTCCGAACAAAGTCCACAATCGTCATAACCAGAGCCTTGGCAATGCCTTTTCTGCGGTGGCTCTTGGATACGGTAAGTCTCTTGATTTCCAAATGTTTTTTATCACAATTACTGGTTATGTTGAATGTTATATTGGAACGAAAAGCTTTTGAGATCATCGGTAGGTATTGACCATCACTGGCAATGTGGAACATCAGACTCGTAGAGGAAGCTGTTGAGATCATCATCTGTAGGTATTGACCATCACTGGTAATGTGGATCATCAGACTCGTAGAGGATGCTTTTGAGGTCATCTGTAGGTATTGACCATTACTGGTTATGTTGAATGTTAAATTGGAAGGACAAGATTTTGAGATCATCTGTAGGTATTGACCATCACTGGTAATGTGGATCATCAGACTCGTAGAGGAAGCTGTTGAGGTCATCATCTGTAGGTATTGACTATCACTGATTATGTCAAATGTCATATTGGAAGGTCAAGCATTTAAAGATATCTTAAGGTATTGACCATTACTGGTTATGTGGGAAATCATATTGGAAGGGCAAGCATTTAAAGATATCTTTAAGGTATTGACCATTACTGGTTATGTGGGAAATCATATTGGAAGGGCAAGCTTTTGAAGACATGTGTAGGAATTTACCATCACTGGTTATTTCAAATGTCATACTGGAAGGTCAAGCTTTTGAGGCCAAGTAGTTTTCTGAAAGGCATGGGCTGAATAAACACATTTATTATTCTGAATTCCAGGTTTTCATACATCTTCTGCGCATCCGCCTGAGCAGAAGTTGTTGTTGCAATAACTGCCTCACAGCCCCTTTTCCGAGCAAAGTCCACAATCGTCATGACCAGAGCCTTTGCAATGCCTTTTCTGCGGTGGCTCTTGGATACGGTAAGTCTCTTGATTTCCAAATGTTTTTTATCACCAGGAAAAGAAGCTGGAAGTGCTGCCACTGTCCCCACAACCTCTCCTCCCAGCTCTGCCACCCAACAGCAGTGACCATCCCTCTCCAGGTAGTATTTCTGGATGTCCAACGGGTCACCAGAGAGGGCTTTTTGGGAGAAGGACCGGAACATATACCGGGCTCCAAGCCATAAGTAGACAATGACCAAGACCAAAGCAGCAATGCAGGTAGGAACAAGTGTAGTACTTAGCAGAGGAAGAAAGAGCAAAGACAAAAGAGTAAGGTAGATGTGTGGCAGCTGTAAAGCATTTCTAAAGGCCCTGTTAACATGCTCCATTCTACTGGCAGCAAACAGCCTCCTGACCGTTTCATGATCAGAATCCTCGTACAGCCGGATTGTGAACTGAGACATGATAATGCTGTAAAGAAATGATAATATACGTGTTAATATTTAAATTGGAACTGGTTTGAATTTAATATCACATTTGTAGATCCTCTCTATATCTAGCTGTACAGTGATCAACATTCTTAAATATTTGCAGAGGTAAGAACAGTTAGCCTCAATCTGCCTGCATAGACAGTCTGAGCAACCAGATAGCAATGAACTCAGAGAGAGGAACAGTGAAGCACACTCCGGTTGTAGCACCACTAAGGATGAAGTGCAGTCTTCATAAATAAAATGCCCTGGACTGGGACAAAAAATAGGCCTGGGCATTTTAGACTGAGCAGCCCATGACATATTTACCAGGAGGCACGGAGAGCACGGGGGGGGGGGGGGGCTGAAGAGCACAGGGGGCGGAGAACACAAGGGGGGCCATAAAGCATAAGGGGGGCAAGGAGAGCAGGGGGGAGGGCAGACAGCACAGGGAGGAACAGAGAACACAGTGGGGGCTGGAGTGCACTTGGGGGGGGGGGGGGGGGTGAAGAACATGGGGGTCCAAAAGGCACATGGTTGGCCTAGAGCACTAGTGGGGCCAGAGAGTTTGTAGATGCTATAACTTTCATGCAACCCAATTAACCACTTTATGACCGCCCGCCGCAGTTATACTGCAGCAGGCAGCCGCTCCTGCGCAAACCGCCCTTAGGTATACATCGGACATGCGCAGGGAGCTAGGGGGCGAGCATGCACCGCCGGCGGCACGCTCCCGCCCCCACTCGGCAGCGGGGAAGCCGATGCACAGATCAGGCGGCTCCGATTGCCGCCTGACACCCACGATCGCTCCCCGCTGAGAGAGAAGAACGGTCGGCTGTTGTAAACACAGCTGACCGTTCTTCTCCCTGGAATGATCACAGAGCTCCTGTGATCCTTCTATATAGGATCACATGTCTCTACGATAATTTTGCAAGCCACGTCCCCCACCCACAGTTAGAATCACTCCCCTAGGTACACATTGAACCCCTTGATCACCCACACTGTTAACCCCTTCCCTGCCAGTGTCATTAGTACAGTAACAGTGCATATTTTTAGCACTGATTACTGTAGTAATGTCACTGGTCCCCCCAAAAGTGTCAAAAATGTCAGTTAGGGGTCCGATCTGTCCGCCGCAATGTCGCAGTCCTGCTAAAAATCGCAGATCGCCGCCATTACTAGTTAAAAAAAAAAACAATAAAAAATAAAATAAATCTTTCCCGTAGTTCATTTAAAATACGCTTATTGCGTTTTTTTTTTTTTTTTTTACCAAAAATATGTAGCAGAAAACAAATTAGCCTAAAATGTTAAAAAAGTTTTTTTTTTTTTTGGGAATGTTATATAGCAGAATGTGAAAAATATTGTTTTTCTTTTTTCAGAATTGTAGCTCTTTTTTTGTTTATAGCGCAAAAAATAAAAATCGCAGAGGTGATCAAATAGCACCAAAAGAAAGCTCTATTTGTGGGGAAAAAAAGGACATCAATTTTATTTGGGTACAGCGTCGCACGACCACGCAATTGTCCGTTAAAATAACGCAGTGCCGAATCGCAAAATATGGCCCTGGTCATTAAGGGGGCAAATCCTTCCGGTTCAGAAGTGGTTAATATACACTTATTGGGATTTTCTTTTTTTTTTTTAACCAAACAGATGTAACAGAATACATTTTGACCGAAATTTATGAAGAAATGCAATATTTTTTAAATTTTTTATTAGATATGATTTATAGCAGAAAGTAAAAAAATATTACGACCTCCCAGAATAAGCCAACCGTGCTGTTGCCGTCATTCGGCTATGGCCCAGTCGGCAAGTGGTTAAACGCAGTGCCGTATTGCAAAAAATGGCCTGTCATTAAAGCGGAGTTCCGGCCTCGGAAATGTTTTTTCAAAATAAATACCCCCGGGACAGTCAGGCCTAGTACATTCCACAATGGCTAGCCTCTGAACTCTCCCGGGTCACACTTACCTTTTAGAAGAAATACTTACCTTGAAAATTTCTTCTCCAGCGCTGCCATCTCAGGTGTGGGCAGCTTGAAGCCAGCGCGTCCTCTTCTGCGTCCTCTTACGTGTCCTCTTCTCCCAGAATGCGCCTGCACCGGCCCCGCTAGTCACTTCTGGGGCTAGCGCGTCATCCCTGCACAGCTTCTGGGCATGCCCAGAAGCAGTGGCGACTGGTGCTCAATATTTTTTTTTGGGGGGGGGGGGGGGCGCAAACAGAAAAATGTAATAGGCATTGCTTTGCGGCAAAAAACGCTGTAAAAAATTGCGTGACTTTGAGGTCACAAGAGTGTGAAAGGGGCCTTCAGTAATCAAGGTATAGTGTGCCCCCTTCAATGCACAGAGACCAGTGTGCCCCCTTTCAATGCACAGTGACCAGCATGCCCCCTTTCAATGCACAGAGATCAGCTTGCTCCCTTTCAATGCACAGAGACCAGCGTGCCCCCTTTCAATGCAGTGACCAGCGTGCCCCCTTTCAATGCACAGAGATCAGCGTGCCCCCTTTTAATGCAGTGACCAGCGTGCCCCCTTTCAATGCACAGAAATCAGCGTGCCCCCTTTCAATGCAGAGATCACCGTGCCCCCTTTCATTGCACAGATGCCAGCGTGCCCCCTTTCAATGTAGAGATCACTGTGCCCCCCATTCAATGCAGAGATGCCAGTGTGCCCCCTTTCAATGCAGAGATACCAGCGTGCCCCCTTTCAATGCAGAGATGCCAGCGTGCCCCCTTTTAATGCAGAGATGCCAGCGTGCCCCCTTTCAATGCAGAGATACCAGCGTGCCCCCTTTCAATGCAGAGATGCCAGCGTGCCCCTTTCAATGCAGAGATCACCGTGCCCCGATTCAATGCAGAGATGCCATCGTGCCCCCATTTAATGCAGAGATGCCATCGTGCCCCCTTTCAATGCAGAGATGCCATTGTGCCCCCTTTCAATGAAGAGATGCCAGCGTGCCCCCTTTCAATGCAGAGATGCCAGCTTGCCTCCTTTCAATGCAGAGATCACCGTGCCCCCATTCAATGCAGAGATGCCATTGTGCCCCCTTTCAATGCAGAGATGCCATCGTGCCCCCTTTCAATGCAGAGATGCCATTGTGCCCCCTTTCAATGCAGAGTGAACAGTGTGCCCCCTTTCAATGCAGAGTGAACAGTGTGCCAAGCCCCCCCCAGACCAGTGCACTTACCTGTAGCGGCGGCTTCTCTTCAGTCCCTCTGCGTCTCCTCGAGTCCTCAGTCCTCCCGCCTCCTCCTTGGCCAATGGCATGGGGTTTGCCTTTCGGCCAATCAGGAAGCGTGTATCAGACCTGCTTCCTGATTGGATCAATTTTAATTCGCTATTGTCACACAATGGGTGGGCTCGGGGCGCACTGCTCTGCTCCCCGGGTCCACCCTTTGCTGGAGCCTATTAGAGCCTCTGGCTCTAATCAGGTGACAAAAAAAAAAAAAAAGCCCTATTGAACTCCATGCGTCTGGTGCCCCGCATGTAGATTAGGGGGCCGGACGCATGGATAGGGGGGGGCGGCGCCCCTGCGCCCCCAACGCACCGGCCGCCACTGCCCAGAAGCTGTTTAGCAGGGAATGACACGCCTGCACCGGAACTGACGAGCGGGGCTGGTGCAGGCGCATTGACTCCTGGGAACAATGACGTTCAGCTCCCAGGAGTCATCGCAAGCAGGAAGTGACGGAGTATCCACTTGTTTTTTAGGGGATTTACAGCAAGCAGATGGGCCAATGTTCTTTTTGAGCCCGGAACTCCGCTTTAAGGGCTCTTTCACACGGCCGCTCCGTGTGAAAGCTCCGCTGCGGGACTTTTTTTTTTTTTTTTTTCACGGAGCGGATGACATTTGTGTCATCCGCTCCGTAAGTCCGCATATCATCCCATCCGTTTGCGGATGATATGCGGACATAATGTAAGTCTATGGGGATTGCGGATGTCAGCGGATGACACCGCTGACATCCGATTTTCCTTCCTTTCCGTTTTTTGAACGGAGAAAAAATAGGGTTCTGTTCCATTCCAAAAAACGGAACAGAACTGAAAGGAAGGAAATCGGATGTCAGCGGATGGTATTCCGCTGACATCCGCAATGCCATTGACTTACATTATGTCCGCAAATCATCTGCAAAAAAATAGGATGATTTGCGGACACACGGAGCGGCCGCGTGAAAGAACCCTAAGAGTGTAAAACCTTCCGGAAGTGGTAATAAGTCATAACCAGAATCAAACCATAAATACCACAATACAAAGTGCATGTATAAACGTGAATAAAATATAATAAAAAAGTCCAATCCACACTCTAGTTCAGGGGTGTCAAATTCAATTTAATCGCGGGCCGCATTCCGCATTATGGTTGCCCTCAAAAGGGCCGGTTGTATCTGTAAGACTAGATGTCCAGAGCACCCCTACCCTTACATAAGACATCAAGAGCCTCTCCACCATCAGAAATTGAGTCCCCCCACCCTCCCTTACATCACAGTGTACCACTCTTATCTTGTGCCGCTGCTGGGTAGAAGCTGTAGGCATTGCTGGAAAACAAAAAGTACAGGGCCTGGAGGAGGACCAAAGGACCTGCAGTTGCAGGAGAGGTGCAAGGGCCACATGAAATGGCCTGGAGGGCCGGATTCGGCCCGCGGGCCTTGTGTTTGACACCTGTGCTCTAGTTGATGAACTCCAAAAGGTGCTCAGTGTCCAAAAACAATCATCAGTGATAATGGGTTAAGATAAATGTGTACATCCGGTGCAATCCACCACCAGTTACACCAGCTGCTCACCTCATTTATGGAAATACAAGCACCTTGCCCTTTAACTGGGTGACAATAGCTCTCCAGGAATGCTCAGGAACTTATGGGCCACCAGGGATCCCCGCGCTCTCCAGAAAGCAATGAACTGAACCTCCAGGAAATGGAGCTCAAAAAGAATGAAGAGTCCTCATTGTGCACTATATAAAACTTTAGATAATCCAGAGGAAATATACTCACATCTTCTAGGTGCACAAATCCTGGGCCTCGGAACAATTGCCTCTTTTATACAGTCTTGCCCCCCTTTAAGGAACAACGCCAGCATGGATGTCACATACAAGTGTGCTTCCTTCCTACTTGGAACACGCTGACCTCATCAAGCTACGCGACCCGGCATGATTCACCACGTCCACCGCGGCTTTCTCCTGGGGAAATGGAAGCTGTGATGTGTGCCAACATTATATAATCTCACAGGAATGTATGATCAACAAAAACAGGCGGTGCCACCTTATGTAAGGGAGTACTCTTATTAAATATACACTATATTACCAAAAGTATTGGGACGCCTGCCTTTACACGCACATGAACTTTAATGGTATTCCAGTCTTAGTCCATAGGGTTCAATATTGAGTTGGCCCACCCTTTGCAGCTATAACAGCTTCAACTCTTCTGGGAAGGCCGTCCACAAGGTATAGGAGTGTCTATGGGAATGTTTCACCATTCTTCCAGAAGAGCATTTGTGAGGTCAGGCACTGATGTTGGAAAAGAAGGCCTGGCTTGCAGTCTCCGCTCAAATTAATTCCAAAGGTGTTCTATTGGGTTGGGGTCAGGACTCTGTGCAGGCCAGTCAAGTTCCTCCACCCCAAACTCGCTCATTCATGTCTTTATGGACCTTGCTTTGTGCACTGGTCCAAATCATTTGGTGGAGGGGCAATATGGCGTCGGGTTGTTTTTCAGGGGTTGGGCTTGGCAACTTAGTTCCAGTAAAGGGAGCTCTTAAGCCATCAGCATACCAAGACATTTTGGTATGCTATTGTGGTACAGTTTGGGGATGGCACTTCCTGCTCTAACATGGTTGCCCAGCAGTGCACAAAGTAAGGTCCATAAAGACATGGATGAGTGAGTTGAGGCCTGGCTTGCAGTCTCCACTCTAATTCATCCCAAAGGTTGAGGTCAGGACTCTGTGCAGGCCAGTCAAGTTCCTCCACCCCAAACTCGCTCATCCATGTCTTTATGGACCTTGCTTTGTGCACTGGTGCTCAGTCATGTTGGAACAGGAAGGGGCTGTTATACCTGAAGGGTTTCACATGCACTGTCACTTTAAGGCTGGCTCCACCCAGGAGTGATGACAAGGGTCAAGGGGCAGAGTGGCCATCTTAGACACATGTAAGAGATGCATTGATATACAGAGCTGTCCTGTAATGCATGTTGGAGTGTACAGTGAGTCCTGAATAAACATCCGTTGTTCCAGATCAGAGTCCTGTGTCTTTCACAACACAGAGAATATAACAGGGGCCATCCCCAAACTCCTCCCATAAAGTTGGGAGCATGAAGTTGTCCAAAATGTCTTGTTATACCGACGCCTTAAGAGTTCCCTTCACTGGAACTAAGGGGCCAAGCCCAACCCCTGAAAAACAACCCCACACCATAATCCCCCCTCCACCAAATGATTTGGACCAGTGCATAAAGCAAGGTCCATAAAGACATGGATGAGCGAGTTTGGGGTGGAGGAACTTGACTGTCCTGCACAGAGTCCTGACCTCAACCCGATAGAACACCTTTGGGATGAATTAGAGCCGACACTGGGAGCAAGGCCTTCTCACCCAACATCAGTGCCTGACCTCACTAATGTGCTTCTGGAAGAATGGTCAAACATTCCCATAGACACACTCCTAAACCTTGTGGACGGCCTTCCTAGAAGAGTTGAAGCTGTTACAGCTGCAAAGGGTTGGCCAACCCAACATTGAACCCAATGGGCTAAGACTGGGATGCAATTAAAGTTTATGTGCGTGTAAAGGCAGGCGTCCCAATACTTTTGACAATATAGTGTTTATCCTAGTGATGTGGCTGTCTTGCCATTCACTGAACAGCACCAGTAAGGTGCAATGAAGCTAACTATCATGTGGACATTCCTTCTTCTGATATAAGGATCTATGGCTAGGAATGTCGTGAGGAGGCCAATGGCGAGGAGCAGGGCACAAGATGGCGGTGGTGTCAGAATACATTGTTGCAGATCTGGAGAGTATTCCTCTATCTATCTCACTTGTGTGGATGGAAGAACCCATTCATTTTTTTTTTTTCATTCAGCCAGTAGAGAGGTGCTACATGGTGCAGCAGCTGTAGACACTCAGAGTCCGGTTGCACAGAACTTGTTCGGCACAGATGTTCGGCAATTCACAACATGCCCAGCAGGAAGGCGCCCCGACTGGGAACACTCACAGAATGCAACACTGATGTGTAGCAGACTAGGCCAACAGTGTCTGCCTTGAGTAGTGGAATGCGACCGGGCCAGTCTGTACCCAAATGGGGAGACGTCCAAGAAGAATGGCATGTCCCTATCGTCTCTCTACTCGTCTGGAACCTCTCCTTGCCCCTAATCACTGTGTCTTTCAGATAGGTGACCTGTCCCTACACTACCCACATGCAAAATGCACACCAAACCTGTGAGCCAGGGCCCTATATAGGCTCTACAAACATAAATTCTCCTGCGCTCAGGTGGTATGTGACAAAGGATAAATGATCTTATGTGGTCTTTATAGGCACCGCTTTAGGTCTTGCCAAGGTTAAGCAAAATACACTGAAAAACAACAAGAAAGGGCGCGCCGACCTCGTGCATTACCACTAAAAAGGTTTATGAAAATCCAAAAGCCACATACATTGTACTCACAAACAAATGATGATTGCACACATGTAACCAAGGCTTTTTTTCAGGGGGAACTCAGGGGAATGCAGTACCGGCACCTCCAGAACTGAATGTATGTAATAGCAGGTGCTGGAGGGTCTATTGATGCTGGCTGATGAGGGATCTATTGTTGCTAGAGGGATCTATTTTTATGTAGGAAGGTGGGTCTATTGTTGCTGGGGAGTTCTTCTGTTGCTTGTGAGGGGTCTATTGTTGCTTGGGTGGGTCTTATGTTGCTGGGGGTCAAATGTTGCTGGGAGGGATTTACTGTTGAGGATGGGTCTTTGTTGCTGGCTGCTGTAGGGTCTATTGATGCTGGCTACTGAGGAACCTTTAGTTGTTGGAAGGGATCTATTTTTGCGGGGGGGGGGGGCTATTGTTGCTGGGAAGGTCTATTGTTGCTAATAGGGATCTATTGTTGCTGGGGGTGGATGTTATGTTGCAGGGGGTCAGTTGTTGCTGGGAGGGATGTACTGTTGAGGGTTGGGTCTTTGTTGCTGGCTGCTGGAGGGTCTATTGATGCTGGGGTGGATCTATTGTCATTGGAGTGACCATTGTTGCTGGATCTATTTTACTGTCTTTCTTGTTTTCATTAACAAATTCCATACAAAATACTTAGCACCACAAAATAATAATTGGGTCTGTATTCGCTAAAAGGGGTGGTATTGGGAGGTGGGTAAGGGGTGGAACCAAGGAACGGTGCTTGGAGGTGAGTAAGGGGCAGAGTCAAAGGATGACTCAAAAGGGAGTTCCTGAACCTATTCTCTGAGAAAAAAAGCCCTGCAGGTAACACAATAGAACCAGTCGTCTCCAAAGTAGCCAGGGTACCCCTGTGCTGGATGACGTGCTGGTGTCTGCAAATGTCTGGCTAGGCTGACACGTTTCGAGGGAGGACCCTCTTCCTCAGAGCCAAAAAGTGCTACTGAGCCAGACATTTGCGGACACCAGCACGTCATCCAGCACAGGGGTACCCTGGCTACTTTGGAGATGACTTTTTCCATTGTGTTACATGTGTGCAATCATCATTTGTTTGTGAGTACAATGTATGTTGCTTTCGGATTTTAATAAACCTTTTTAGTGGTAATGCACGAGGTCGGTGCGCCCCTTTCTTGTTGTTTTCCTTAAATAGGCTCTACCTGACCCAAAATGGCTGCCAGAGTCACATGGGGTGGCAGCATCTAATTGGATAGCTTCCCCAGTGACCCAGGAAACCATAGAGGGACCGTGCTTCTCTTGACTTTTCCTCCAACTGTGATGCCGCTGTGGCTGAGCACTACCTACAGAGGAGAAAATAGACTGCAACTACCTGCAAGCCCGCTGGCTGAACAAAAAAAAAAAAAAAAAGATCCATCTATGGCCATTACATTTCTAGGCATAGCATAGCAGTAGACATTTTTACCAGCAATTCCTAAAGGCTTTTACCTTTCCATTGGCGATGTAGATGTAGCACCCTCCTAGGTAGGTGCTAGGTAGGTAAAGCCTAGTGTCTCCATCTGCTTATCAAGGGAGCCTGATTTGTAGTTTTTCCTGTTGCATGTGTCCATGTGTGATTCATCTGGGCTGAGGGAGTTTCCCCACTGTATCCAATAGGGGAGCCTGTTGGACGGTGGAGGAAACCCAGCCAGTGACACACAGGCTTTTGTAACTATCCCAGTGGGATATAGTGAGATATGTTATAAAAGCGGAGGGCACATGTGACACGGTGTCTTTGGGTGGGAAGCCAGGTCCCAGAAGGAGGGTGACAGTTGTCTCTCCTTCTGCTGCAGTGGATGGTGGTCACAGGTGGTCGGCCTTGTGAGCCAGGAGTGTGGAGCTGAGTCAGGAGGTCCAGGAGAACTGACTAGTGGAGTTGGAGGCAGAGCAACCTTGGAAACCGGGAAGCTTGCCAGAGGTCTGCCCAGGAAGGGGACCACTCCAGTGGAGAGTCAGTGGACACGTGTCAGCGCACTCAGCAAGTGAGAAAGGGGGGTGCCAAGTTAGGATCCTGAGGAGTGATTCAAACAGGAACACATTATCTATCTTCATTTCAGTGGCAGGGTGAAGCAGCGGCCTTGCCGCACACTACAGCTAGTTGTCCTCACGATTATGCATAGTTCATAGTTGGAGTATCCCAATCATCCCTTCTCCCAGCCCAGTTCCAAATAAAAACACAAAAACCAACATCCCCTGGATTGATTATTGACTGAGCCAAGGACTTTCAATGCTAATTATCTGCTATCCTTTGCTAAGGGTAACCCAGGGGAATCCAGAAAGTGAAATACTCAGCAGTCCTCTAGGGGGCAGTGCTACATAGAAAAAAACTTTGCTTGCACTTTTCATTGCCCCAGTCAGCCTGTCCTCTATAGAAATTGAGCTGGTGGTGGGCAAGAGGACTATCCTGAGGCATGCAAGTTATCACAGTAGTAGGACCAGGCCACCTTACACTGGTAGCCTACGCTAGTAAACTACAACTCCCAAGCTCCCTTCCCCCTGTTGCAAATTAGGTGCGTGGTATTGGCATGCTACAGTGTAGCATGACCGCGCAATTGTCATTCAAAGCGTGAGAGCACTGGCCTGGGCAGGAAGGGGGTGAAAGTACCCGGTAGGCAAGTGGTTAATCATAGTTAGTAATAATGTGTCCACGGTAACTTCCTGCTGTTCCTGGATGTGGTTTGTGCCCGTGTGTATGATGATGTTTGGGGTTGGTGAAATATGGGTCGTTAATGACTCCTGTTGCCCGTTCAATTGTTGAACAGTGAATTTTTGGAGACTCTTGTTCCTGGGAAGAGTCGTTTGGGGTTAAGGAATTTCCCATTTGAGTCTATTATTAAAACTATGTCAGGAGTTTGTTGCCTGTTCTTGTGGTTTGATAATGGTTTGTTTGTGGTTTCCGGATTATTCGAGTTGTCTTGGCTATTGGTGGGCTTTATAATGTTTAGTGTTGAGCGAACACGGACTGTATTATTCGTGTTCGTACCGAATAATTGGATTTTTTTTACCCGAACACGGACACGGACACTTTACTGTATGTTCGGGTAAAAATCCGTGTTCGGTCGTTTTATTTCCGGGTTTTGCATGCTTTGGCGCTCTTTTCATGGCGGGCTTTCAACAGCCAATCAACAATCGTTTAACTGGTGTGCCTTAAGCCATCCCAGCCATGCCTGCAAATGTCTTAGTAGCTGTGATTGGCCGTCTGAAGCATGTGACCAAGTCTTTATAAGTTCGAGGCAGCTGCCGCAGCAGCGTCATTCTGCTGCTTAGCTAAGGGACAGAGCACACATCAACGTGCTGGCTGCTGATTAGGGAAAGATAGGCAGGAAAAAACCATTTGTGTCCGGATAGAATTGAGGGACAGGTCGGAGTGTTTAGGCAGGGCGAGTTGTAGGCATTTTAGGGATAGAGTCTGCTGAATTATAGGGTCAGTGTCTTCTACAAACTACAATCGATATTGCTGTGTGGGGGGTGGGGTCTGCACTCAATCCTGATCTACGATCTCTTCTCAATCCTGTTAGGGACAGAGTCTGCTGAATTTTAGGGAAACTGTGTTCTACAAACTACAATCGATATTGCTGTGTGGTGTGGGATTGGAGATAGGCAGGTGTCAGTGATCCACATCCATTTTTCTGTGTGTGAGCTGCAGTGAACACAATCTTTTTGGGCTGCAGTGAACACAATCTTTTTGGGCTGCAGTGAACACAATCTTTTTGGGGTGCAGTGAACACAATCCTTTTTGGTGTGCAGTGAACACAATCTTTGTGGGGTGCAGTGAACAAAATCCTTTGTGGGGTGCAGTGAACACAATCTTTTTGGGGTGCAGTGAACAAAATCCTTTTTGGGGTGCAGTGAACAACATCCTTTTTGGGGTGCAGTGAACACAATCTTTTTGGGGTGCAGTGAACAAAATCCTTTGTGGGGTGCAGTGAACACAATCTTTTTGGGGTGCAGTGAACACAATCTTTTTGGGGTGGAGTGAACAACATCCTTTTTGGGGTGCAGTGAACAAAATCCTTTTTGGGGTGCAGTGAACAAAATCATTTTTGGGGTGCAGTGAACACAATCTTTTTGGGGTGCAGTGAACACAATCTTTGTGGGGTGCAGTGAACACAATCTTTTTGGGGTGGAGTGAACAACATCCTTTTTGGGGTGCAGTGAACAACATCCTTTTTGGGGTGCAGTGAACACAATCTTTTTGGGGTGCAGTGAACACAATCTTTGTGGGGTACAGTGAACAGAATCTTTGTGGGGTGCAGTGAACACAATCTTTGGGGGGTACAGTGAACACAATCTTTTTGGGGTGCAGTGAACACAATCTTTGTGGGGTGCAGTGAACACAATCTTTTTGGGGTGGAGTGAACAAAATCATTTTTGGGGTGCAGTGAACAACATCCTTTTTGGGGTGCAGTGATCAAAATCCTTTTTGGGGTGCAGTGAACACAATCTTTTTGGGGTGCAGTGAACAAAATCCTTTGTGGGGTGCAGTGAACAGAATCTTTGGGGGGGTACAGTGAACACAATCTTTTTGGGGTGCAGTGAACACAATCTTTGTGGGGTACAGTGAACAGAATCTTTGTGGGGTGCAGTGAACACAATCTTTGGGGGGTACAGTGAACACAATCTTTTTGGGGTGCAGTGAACACAATCTTTGGGGGGTACAGTGAACACAATCTTTTTGGGGTGCAGTGAACACAATCTTTGTGGGGTGCAGTGAACACAATCTTTGGGGGGGTACAGTGAACACAATCTTTTTGGGGTGCAGTGAACAACATCCTTTTAGGGTGCAGTGAACACAATCTTTGTGGGGTGCAGTGAACAACATCCTTTTAGGGTGCAGTGAACACAATCTTTGTGGGGTACAGTGAACACAATCTTTGTGAGGTGCAGTGAACACAATCTTTGTGGGGTGCAGTGAACACAATCATTGTGGGGTGCAGTGAACTCAATCTTTGTGGGGTACAGTGAACACAATCTCATACTTCTGAAGATTTGAGGGTGCTGCCTGTTCCATACTCCCCCTACTCCTCATCTAGCCTTTTAGGGGTACAAACAATAGTAATTGGGGCCCAGTGTGGTTGTGTACGTGTGATATACATACACTTTTTTTGGATCATATTTTCTATTCCGCTATTTAATCAAAAACCTTTGGGGATCAGTTAAATTGGGGGATAGTCTGTGTTGGTACGTGTGAGAGAGATCCACCTTTCCAAGTTTTTGGGGTTCATCTCATACTTCTGAAGATTTGAGGGTGCTGCATGTTCCATACTCCTCTTCCTCATCCTCCCTTTAGGGTAGGAAAAAATTTAATCGGGCCTAGTCTGTGTTTGTACGTGTGAGATACACAGTTTTTTATCCTATTCCGCTATTCAATACACACCCTTTTGGTGTAAAAAACATTAAATTGCGGCATAGTTTGCATATTTGACATTTGCATATATTGTGCCTTGTTGCGCTGTTTTGGGTACTCCACCAACATGGCCAGTGGCAATGACGCCATTCTCAGCTTAACTATCCCACTTCTATGCCTCCTTGAAAAAACAATTTGGGCGATGATGGAAGAGGATGTGGCACAGGATGAGGAGGAGGAGGAGGAGGATGAAGAGGTAACATTTCAAAGGCTTTCAGGGCAGTCATTCGCAAGGGGCTCCGAGGGTGGGTTCCTGCACACACAAACGCCAGGGACACAATTGTCCAGCAGGGGCACAGTTCTGGAGGATGAGGAGGATGAGGAGGAGGAGGAGCTGGAGGAGGAGATGGAACCATGTTCACAGCAGGGTGGCACCCAGGCCAGCTCATGGCCATCACTGGTGCGTGGCTGGGGGGATACAGAGGACACGGACGATACACCTCCCACAGAGGACAGCCTTTCGTCGCCTCTGGGCAGCCTGGCACACATGAGCGATTACATGCTGCAGTGTCTCCACAACGACCGCCGAGTTGCCCACATTCTAACTTGTGCTGATTACTGGGTGGCCACGCTGCTGGATCCCCGTTACAAGGACAACGTACCGTCCTTAATTCACTCACTGGAGCGCGATCGCAAGATGCGCGAGTACAAGCGCACGCTGGTAGACGCCATGCTGCTGGCATTCCCATCTGACAGCGGGGCCACAGTGGAAGCACAAGGCAGAGGAGGAGGAGGAGGAGGTCGCCAACGCAACCAGGGCACCGCCAGCACCTCAGAAGGCAGGGTTAGCATGGCCGAAATGTGGAAAAGCTTTGTCAGCACGCCACAACAAACAGCAGCACCAGCAGCTCAGATGGAACGTCTTAGCAGGAGGCAGCATTTTACCAACATGGTGGAGCAGTATGTGTGCACACGCCTACATGTAGTGAATGACGGGTCTGCCCCCTTCAACTTCTGGGTCTCCAAATTGGGCACATGGCCTGAGCTTGCCCTTTACGCCTTGGAGGTGCTGGCGTGCCCTGCAGCCAGTGTATTATCTGAACGGGTATTTAGCACGGCTGGGGGCGTTATAACAGACAAGCGCAGCCGCCTGTCCAGAGACAATGTGGACAAGCTCACGTTCATTAAAATGAACCAGGCATGGATCCCACGGGACTTTTCCGTACCTTATGCAGAATAGCAATGGATACCGACCTTACCCACCCATTGTTCCATTTTTGCTCTTTCTCACTCTTTTGGGGTGTACCCTCATTTAAAATTTTTGAAAAGAAGCAGTGTTGGCTACCTCGTCCTCCTCCTCAGGGCCAGATTAATGTAGGGGCTATTGGAGCTGCAGCTCCAGGCCCCTACCTTTTATATAGGCCCCGGGTTGGCCATATTCACTGTTACCGCTCTTCTGTCACTTGTAAACACAGAAGTCTGGCTTCTATGCTCGCTTCCCCAGGCAGCACCCTCAGAACCTCCCCACACAGCGTGAAGGCCGGACAAGGAGGGACAGTTGCCGATGCATGGATGTGTTTATGGGCTTCAGAGACAGCATCCCATGTTGAATTAGGCATGCATGGCTGCACCCTTCCTCCTCTGGGTGCATGGCAAGGCACGGCCCTTAAGGCCCTTCAAAATCCTCAGCACCAAGCCCATGATGCTGTTAATCCGGCCCTGGTCCTCCTCCACCGCCGCTTCCACCTACACCGCCCATAGGTGTGCGCAGCCTATTGCATTAAGGTGTGCACCCCAAAGTTGAAATACACATGCATGTGTTTGCCAGCAGGGAGAGTAATGTATCGGGGCCATGTACCTGTAGGCAAGGAGAAATAGAGCAGAGCAGGTACCAGGGAGATCTTTCCCATCTCCTCACTGGCAATGCTATGTGCCCTAGGTGATTAGGGTGTGCCCAGGCACACCCAGCACACCCTGTGCGCACGCCTATGTCACCGCCACATCCACCACCACCTCAACCTCCCTCCTACTCCATATGGGCCTCGTCCTTCAGAGATGAAGAAGAACATTGTTTTATTTTTCTGTTTTTTTTTGTTGTTTTAAGTTATTTCCCTATCCACATTTGTTTGCAGAGCACTTGCCATGCTCTTAATTACGTTTTGCTGCCATTTGCAGCACTCTAGCCCTTTCCTTTGGTGTTTTAGAGCCATTTTAGTGCCTTAAAGTTCGGGTCCCCATTGACTTCAATGGGGTTCGGTGTCCGGGAAAAGTTCGGTAAAAGTCCGGGACACGGACCCGGACTTTTTTTTAAAGTTCGGCCGAACCCGTCGAACACGGACATCTAGGTGTCCGCTCAACCCTAATAATGTTCATTTTTGGAAGTTGATGAGTTTCATTAATCTATTGTTAGCTAATGGATACTTTGTCTTACAGACCATAGCCTGTGATTGCTTTTCCTGGTTGTTGGTCTTCATTTGTGATTTTTGTGTAATTATCTCTTCCCTCAGTTGAGTGTTTTCTTGTTGTATCTATTGCATTGTACTTGTAGATTGAATTTCTTCGAGGATAGATTTGTGTTGAGATTTCAGTGTTTATACCTCTTCCCCTGTCTTTGAAGCCTTTCTTTGAATTGTATAAAGTCTCTCTCGAGTTGAGATAAGCAATCACCTGAGCACAATGGGTGAGGGGACATCAGGCATGTCTATGGACAATGTATCTCTTGGTATCGGTTCCTCGTGATTTTTGACTGGAAATTGTAGATCCTGATAGACCTTGGTCTGATCTTTAATTTGTGGGAAGACCTGTTTAACCGCTTCCGGTCCGCGCTATAGCCGAAGTACGGCTACAGCGCGGACTCTAATTTCCGGGAGGCCGTCTTTATACGGCCTTCCAGAGACAGGCTCCCCGCGCGCTCCCGCGAGCGCACATCGGGGAAAATCTGTGTTGGCCGTGTCACTTGGACACAGCCAATCACAGATCGTGGTGAATGGCCAATCACAGCGGCCATTTACCACGGGATCGGACCGTGCAATGAGAGATGATCTCATATGTAAGCATATGAGATCATCTCTCATCGCCAGCTCTCTTCCTCACAAAGAGACTGCAGTGTGAGGAAGAGGAGAACCCGAACACCGGTAAGGGGACACAGGAATCTAATCAGGGCACTGATCACCAGTGCCCTGATTACAGAAGAGGGGAATAAAATGCCACAACTGCCCACAGTGCCCGCCATCAGTGCCCCCCATCAGTGCCCACAGTCAGTGCCCATAGTGCTGCCAGTCAGTGCCCATCAGTGCCTGCTCATCTAGGCACTGATGGGCACTGACTAGCAGCACTATGGGCACTGAGTGTGGGCACTGATGGTGCTGCCCATCAGTGCTGATCAGTGCCACCCGTCAGTATCCATCAGTGCCACCCATCAGTGTCACCCATCAGTGCCCATCAGTGCCGCATCTCAGTGCCCATCAGTGCCGCCTCTCAGTTCCCAGCAGTGCCACCTCTCAGTGCCCAGCAGTACCACCTCTCAGTGCCCAGCAGTGCCACCTATCAGTGCCCAGCAGTGCCACCTATCAGTGCTCATCAGTGCCACCTATCAGTGCTCATCAGTGCGGCATATTAGTACCTCCTCATCAGTGCCACCTCATCAGTGCCCATAAGAGCCACCTCATCAGTGCCCATAAGTGCAACCTCATCAGTGCCCATCAGTGCAGCCTATCAGTGCCCATCAGTGCAGCCTCATCAGCGCACATCAGTGAAGGAGAAATATTTATTTATTTTCAAAATTGACTCACAGAAAATAAGAAAAACTTTTTTTTTTTCAAAATTTTCTGTCTTTTTTCTTTTTTGTAAGAAATAAAAAAGCCAGAGGTGATTAAATACCACCAAAAGAAAGCTCTATTTGTGTGAAAAAAAAATGATAAAAATTTCATATGGGTACAGTGTAGCATGATCGCGCAATGGTCATTCAAAGCGTGAAAGCGCTGAAAGCTGAAAATTGGCCTGGATGGGAAGGGGGTATAAGTGCCCAGTAGGCAAGTGGTTAAACTGCTCTAATTTTTCATCTGTGCCTTGTGCCATGATGGTGCCATTGTTATATATGTTCAGGGTTAGTACCCTGCAATTATCCTCCTTATCTGTAGCTGGAAAAAGTACATGAGCTTCTTTTTGGGCTGATTACCAGCGTTTTTGATAGATGTCAATGCCTGCCTCCAAAAACGCCTGAAAATCGTGTTAAAATCGCGGGTAAAAACGCGCAAAAACGCTACGCTCAAGTGTGAATGCAGCCTAAAGTTGTTCCTTTTTTATGGCTTTCTTTGTTTGTTTACTGTTTTCTTCCTCGGAAAAAAAAAATCTCCAATACATCAGACCCCCTGCTGACTTTGGCTTGTATAAAGGAGTCTGTGTTCGGGGGATTTTCTTTGTTCTGTTCCATTTTTAGTACAGAAATTGCTTAAAAATGCATGCAGATTTTTCTTTATATTTGTCTGTTTGTTGTTGGTGTTCTAGTAGGATGATCCTGCCTTGTGTCACTCACTGTTTGCTTGAATCCTTCAACCTTTGATGCTCTCTGATGTTGGCTACTTGTCTACTGGATGGTCTTGGTGTTTTTTTGCACTTCTGTCTTTATTCTCCTGTTTTCCGTTAAATTATTTCTTCTTGTTCATCTCTGTCTTGCATGTAGTCTCAGTTTTCCTTGGTTTGTCTTTGCAATTTTGCTCATTACAAGGTATAAAGAGATGACGTTTCAGGAGCTCATCCTTAGTGCTGCTGCTCCCTCACCCCTCGCTCTCTCACTTCCCTCTCTCTCCCCCCTCTCTCTCTCCCTCTCTTTCCTCCTCTCTCTCACCTGGATCTGTCTTACCCCCTTCGCTCTCTCCCTCTTTCTCCATCACCCCCTCTCTCTCTCCCCCCCCCTCTCTCTCTCCCCCCCCCTCTCTCTCTCTTTCCCCCTTCCCTCTCTCTCTCCCTCTCTTTCCTCCTGTCTCTCACCTGACTCTGTCTCACCCCCTTCGCTCTCTCCCTCTTTCTCTATCACCCGCTCTCTCTCTCTCTCCCCCCTCTCTCTCTCTTTCCCCCTTCCCTCTCTCTCTCCCTCTCTTTCCTCCTCTCTCTCGCCTGACTCTGTCTCACCCCCTTCGCTCTCTCCCTCTTTCTCTATCACCCCCCTCTCTCTCTCCCCCCCTCTCTCTCTCTCTTTCCCCTTCCCTCTCTCTCTCCCTCTCTTTCCTCCTCTCTCTCACCTGACTCTGTCTCACCCCCTTCGCTCTCTCCCTCTTTCTCTATCACCCCCTCTCTCTCTCACCCCCCTCTCTCTCTCATCCCCTCTCTCCACCCTCTCTCCCCTCTCTCTCCCCCCCTCTCTCTCTTTCCCCCCCTTCCCTCTCTCTCTCTCCCTCTCTTTCCTCCTCTCTCTCGCCTGACTCTGTCTCACCCCCTTCGCTCTCTCCCTCTTTCTCTATCACCCCCCCTCTCTCTCCCCCCCCTCTCTCTCTCTTTCCCCTTCCCTCTCTCTCTCTCCCTCTCTTTCCTCCTCTCTCTCACCTGACTCTGTCTCACCCCCTTCGCTCTCTCCCTCTTTCTCCATCACCCCCCCCCTCTCTCTCATCCCCCCTCTCTCTCTCCACCCTCTCTCCCCTCTCTCCCTCTACCCCCCTCTCTCACCCATTCTCCCTCTGTCACCCCCCTCTCCCTCTCATCCCCCTTTCTCTTGTTCCCCCCTCTCTCTCTCACCCCCCTCTCTCTCATCCCCCCCCTCTCTCTCCACCCTCTCTCCCCTCTCTCTCTCTACCCTCTCTCCCCTCTCTCTCTCTACCCCCTCTCTCACCCCTTCTCCCTCTGTCACCCCCCTCTCCCTCTCATCCCCCTTTCTCTTGTTCCCCCCTCTCACTCTCACCCCCCTCTCTCCCCCCCGACTCCCTGTCTCACCCCCCCTCTCTCTCACACATCCATCCCCCTTCTCTACACAAGGCAATTAACCTCTCAGGCATCTTTACTGCACTATGTAACCAGCAGGTGCTACTTACAGCCCCCGAAAACCACACCCGATGTTCGCCGCTGCACGCAGAGCGTGCCACACTTTTTTCTCTATTAGGGCCCAAATCATGATCTTGCACACTGGCCCACTGCTTTTATAAAATGCTCCAGATGGCATCATAAAGATGGCTGCCACACAGCAGCCATCAATAAACCTGGAAGTGCCCAGCAGCTTCTACAGAAAGAAGCCAGGAACTTCCATGCAGGCTATGCTGCAGTAAATATTTAAATGCTCCCTCTATGCAGCTGAGCTGCAATTTGTAGGTGGAGCTTGGTGTAGGTGTGGCTTGAGTGGGGACACAGGGGGGCCCCATGATCTCCGATTGCCCGGGGGCCCCATGAGTTGTCAGTCCGCCCCTGATATCCTGATGACCCTGATGACCCTGTGGCGTAGCGTGTAGGGGAGGGGCCAATCTGTCATCACGCTGAGGCGCACATTGTTAGCATACCATGCCGTATGGAGATAAGTGTAAGAGAAGGTGAATTCTAAACTCAAGATTGCCACCAAAAAAAAAAACCAAACAAACAACGCATCAGTCCATAAAGTGTCCTTTGGTATGAATTTGCTTGCATATGCTCAATCTTTCATAAAAACAGGCTTGTGTTCACGTATCCAAATGACTGCTTCCTTAATTAGTGTTCACCACTATGTGCTCCAATCATCCACATACATTAATGATAATCCCCCCCATCCAATGTGCCCTCATCTGGGGGATAAGACCAACCAATGGTCTAGATGCACTTTGTCCCTCTCTGGGGATCTGTTTCATGCTATTCCACTCCTTTGGTGGCAACCTTGAGTTTAGAATCCACCTTCTCTTACACTTATCTCCATATGCCACGGTATGCTCACAATGCACGCCTCAGCGTGACGACAGATTGGCTCCTCCCCTACGCGTTACGCCACAGGGTCACATGGCTTCCTCAGGGAGATATATGATTTTGTTTTGTTAATGTTATTTATGGTTTGATATGATATGCTGATTCTAAAGATTGCTATGCAAACAGATTTAAAGGGATACTAGCACATTAGCATCTGGGAGCGTGGCACCACTTTTGAATATAATTAAAAGTAAAGTGTCTATAATGTTTAAAATACAGGAATACACTGTCTCACCCTGCTCTGCACATGCCTAGTTGTTCTCTATTTTTATGCACTGTGCTGAAAATGTAGAGGCCGATCTGCTGACAGCCTAAAGATTTAGTGCTGCTCAGGGGCTTTGGACTTCAGCAAAATGGTAGCCTCCAGCAAGAAGAAACCGGAACAATGTAGGAGGCAATTTATAACGCAAACTCACTTGGCAACATCATTTTAAAGTGGTTCTAAAGGAAGAAGGTTTTTACATTCTGTTTTATGCATTAAGGTAAAAAACCTTCTGTGTACAGCTCCCCCGCCCCCTTTGACTTACCTGAGTCCCATCTCAATCCAGCGAGCATAAGAGCAGTGGCTCTCCTGGGTCTCCTTCTCCTTATTGGCTCACACAGCAGCGGGAGCCATTGGGAGCCTCCCGCTGCTGTCCATCACAGCCAGTGAGCCAATGAAGAGAGAGTGGGGGCGGGGCAGGGCTCTGTGTGTGAATGGACACAGGTTTGTTGATATCACGTCTCATTATCCATTTTTTTTTTTTCCAACAGCATCTACAGACATAACATCATATTAGATAAATGAACCAGTTGTTCTTTCCTAAACCTTTATTGATTTGGTCCATCTAAGAGTTTCAGTTCTATTCCTATATGTATATATCACACAAGTACCTTGTATGTTACATGCTTGGTGTTGGTAAAACAATGCTCTGAGGCCGACCAAAAAAAAAAAAAAAATTGTATTCACATGAACCAGTTGTTCTTTGTTACACATTTATTGAGTTGACCCGTCCCGGAGTTTCACCTCCATATTCATATGTATAGACCAGTTGTCTCCAAAGTGCGGACCTTTGCTAGCCTTTATCCAGTGCGTGGACATAATTCCGTAACGGACAACAATAGGGCACTATTCCTCCCTCCGACAGCAACAATGGGGCACTATTCCTTCTACTAACACCAATGATGGGACACTATTCCCCCCAGGTAATACCAATGACAGGTCACTATTCCTCCCACTGGCACCAATGATGGGGCACTATTCCTCCCACTGGCATCGATGATGGCGCACTATTCCTCCCACTGACACCAATGATGGCGCACTATTCCTCCCACTTACACCAATGATGGCGCACTATTCCTCCCACTTACACCAATGATGGGCACTATTCCTCCAACTGACACCAATGATGGCGCACTATTCCTCCCACTTACACCAATGATGGGCACTATTCCTCCCACTGACACCAATGATGGGCACTATTCCTCCCACTGACACCAATGATGGGCACTATTCCTCCCACTGACACCAATGATGGCGCACTATTCCTCCCACTTACACCAATGATGGGGAACTATTCCCCCCACTGACACCAATGATGGGGCACTATTCCTCCAACTGACACCAATGATGGGCCACTATTTCTCCAACTGACACCAATGATGGCGCACTATTCCTCCCACTGACACCAATGATGGCGCACTATTCCTCCCACTGACACCAATGATGGGCACTATTCCTCCCACTGACACCAATGATGGCACACTATTCCCCCCACTTACACCAATGATGGGCACTATTCCTCCCACTTACACCAATGATGGGCACTATTCCTCCCACTGACACCAATGACAGGGTACTATTCCTCCCACTTACACCAATGATGAGCCACTATTCCTCCCATTGACACCAATGATGGGCCACTATTCCTCCAACTGACACCAATGATGGGCCACTATTCCTCCCACTGACACCAATGATGGGCCACTATTCCTCCCACTCACACCAATGACAGGGTACTGTTCCTCCCACTGACACCAATGATAGGCCACTATTCCTCCCACTGACACAAAGGATATGCCACTATTCCTCCCACTGACACCAATGATGGGCCAATATTCCTCCCACTGACACCAATGACGGGGTACTATTCCTTCCACTGACACCAATGATGGTGCACTATTCCTTCCACTGACACCAATGAGGGGCACTATTCCTTCCGGTAATACCAATGATGGGGCACCATTCCTCCTTTGTCTCTCACCAGTGGCGGCCCATCCACTGGGGGTGCAGGGGCGCCACCCCCCCTATCCATGCGTCCGGCCCCCTAATCTACATGCAGGGCGCTAGACGCATAGATTCCAATGGGGTTTTTTTTTTTTTTTTGAAGCACGCGATTAAAGCCAGAAGCTCTAATAGGCTTAAAAAAAGGGTGGGCTCGGGGCGCAGAGCACTGCGCCCCAAGCCTACCCATTTGTGTGAAAATAGCAAATGAATATTCTCTGAGACCCGTTTCCTGATTGGCCGAAAGGAGAAGCCATGCCATTGGCCAAGGAGGAGGAGGAGGGAGGAAACACAGGAGACTGAGGGTAAGCCGCCACCGCCGCTGCCTGCCTGCCCTCCACATGGTGAGTGAGCCGGCGACCCGGGGGAGGGGGTATGGTAAGCAGGCTGGTGTGGTCCGGGGGGGGGGGGGGGTATGGTGTGGTACATCTGACGCCCCCGCCGGCCCATGGAGCACCAGCCAACAGTGTCTCTCACTGATGCTAGACTTGTTTTACCCCCACTGGCCACAATCCGGCTCCCCTAAAGCCTGAAGGACAGTAAACTGGCCCTTTGTTTGGAGACCCCTGGTATAGATCACAAAGGAACCTTGCCTGTTAGATGTTTGGCGTTGGTGGAAAAACACTCTAAGACTAACCAAAACGATTCACCAACGATGGAGCACTATTCTTTCCATTGATATCAATGGTGGGGCTCTATTCCACCCAACACCAATGATGGGTCACTATTCCTCTCTCTGACAGCAACAATGGGCCACCATTCCCTATACTGACAGCACAATGGACCACTATTCCTTCCACTGACAGCAACGATGGGCCACTATTCCTTCCACTGACAGCATGATGGGCCACTATTCCTTCCACTGACAGCATGATGGGCCACTATTCCTTCCACTGACACCAATGAGGGGCACTATTCCTCCCACTGACACCAATGAGGGGCACTATTCCTTCCATGGACACCAATGAGGGGAACTACTCCTCAGTAATACCAATGATGGAGCATTATTCCTCCTCCTACTGCCCACAGGCACTATGCAACTGAACACAACTACTCTCACTGATGATAGGCCTGGAACTTTTTCTATCCCCCCTGGCCACAATCCAGCCCCTATAAATTCTGAAGAACATAGTATGGTATAGATACAGTATATGGTATAGATCACAGAGAAACCTTGCCTGTTAGCTGCTTGTTGTTGGCAGAAACACACTCTTAGACTAACAAAAAAGAAAATCATTCAGATGAGACAGTTGTTCTTTGCTACGCATTTATTCACTTGGTCCATCAATGAATTTTATTTCCATTCTCATGTGCATATATCACACAGAAACTCAGTTCATTCAATGCTTGGTGTTGGAGGCCTACCAAAAAGAAAATCAATGGGATATAATGTTCACGGGAATGAGGGTTTTAATATAGTTTGATATTATCTCAAAGCTTTTCCATCATGTCAGAGATGTCATCAATGGTTTGGGAGGTCATATTGGTAGGCCAAGATTTTAAAATCAAAAAATTTGGACTTGAACTCTGAAGTAAATGCGCCCATTTGTCTGAAGCCCATCTTTTCATACATCTTCCAGGCACTGGACTGAGATAAAGTAGTTGTTAACACCACCGCCTCGCAACCTCTCTGCCGGGCAAAATTGATCACCGTCTTACACAATGCCTTGGCAATGCCTTTACCGCGGTGATTTTTAGACACTGAAAGACGTTTCAGTTCTATGTGTTTTTCTCCGCCGGGTTCTGAAGAAGGAAGGGCGGCCACCGTCCCCACCAATTCTCCTCCTGACTCCGCAATCCAGAAGCCGTAACCATCCCGATCCAAGTAGTACTTCCGGATGTCCAGCATGTCGTCCAACAGGGAAAACTGGACATACTCCATATGCAAATATCGGGATCCGAACCATAATCCAGCCAATGCTAAGGCCAAGGTAAGGATAGAATTGCCGATGGACACAATGTTTAACGCAGGAAGGAGGAGCAGAGCGGACAACAGAAGCCAGATGTGCGGTTGCTGTAAGGCGCGATTAAAGGCTTCACCGCTGTTCTCTACAGTGCCGCAAGCAAACAAATTTCGGGCCACATCATAGTCAGAATCTCGGTACGTTCGGATAATGAAAGGAGACATGATAACGTTCTGTAAAGAAATTACCAAACGACTGGTCAATATTAACTGAAAGCTGAAGAAGTAATAAAAGAACATGAAAAGTGAGATGCAAGTTGTTAGCGGTTGTGCGTTTGTTGAAGATCTGTCTGATGGGAAGAGATGGTAAAACATTAACCTGATAGAAGAATAAAATAATGGCTTATGGATTAAGCCTAGGCTCACACATACAGTATCTCACAAAAGTGAGTACACCCCTCACATTTTTGTAAATATTTTATTCTATCTTTTCATGTGACAACACGGAAGAAATGACACTTTGCTACAATGTAAAGTAGTGAGTGTACAGCTTGTATAACAGTGTAAATTTGCTGTCCCCTCAAAATAACTCAACACACAGCCATTAATGTCTAAACTGCTGGCAACAAAAGTGAGTACACCCCATAAGTGACAATGTCCAAATTGGGCCCAAAGTGTCAATAATTTGTGTGGCCACCATTATTTTCCAGCACTGCCTTAACCCTCTTGGGCATGGAGTTCACCAGAGCTTCACAGGTTGTCACTGGAGTCCTCTTCCACTCCTCCATGATGACATCACTGAGCTGGTGGATGTTGGAGACCTTGCGCTCCTCCACCTTCCGTTTGAGGTTGCCCCACAGATGCGCGATGGATACCCATTAGAAATTTTTTTCAGACAGATAGAACTTTCTTTTAATGGTATTTAACCACTTCCCGCGAATCGACGTAGCTGTACGTTGGCTCGGAGAAGTGATTGTAGCGGGATGATATGCAGCTGCAGGCATCATCCCGGTACTGTTTTTTTAGAGGCGGCGGTCGGCTTTCAGTCCCCACCCCCCCTTCCCGCCGCCTTCCGTGGCTCTCCCGTCCCATCGGGAGACCCGAGCAACCAGCCGGCATGTCAGCCAGCTGGTTGGAGTCCCGAACAAAGCCGGATTCGGCTTTGATCGGGTCTCCGATGTAGTAACCCGGAAGAGACGGTCATGACGTCACTTCCGGTTTACTCGGCGCGTAACGGCGCCAAATTTAAAAAACTGTCAGTATTCAATAATTGCCAATTTCGGCATTTTGAATACTTTGAAGTGCAGTGGAGGGGTTTGGGACCTTTTAGACCCCCGATCCCTCCATAAAGAGTACCTGTCACTGTGACAACAATACCTGTCACCTTGTGACAGCAATAAAAGTGATCAGACTTTTTTTTTTTTTTTAAAACAGTAAAAATAAAAAAAATAAATAGGAATAAAGAAAAAAAAAATGTTAAAATCGCCCCTGTCGCCACAAGCTCGTGTACGAAAGAAAACGCATATGTAAGTCACGCCCTCAAATGATATCATCTTTCACAATATAAAAAAAAAAAAATAGGGGTTAACTTTACGGTTTCGTTTTTTTTTTTTAATGCCGTGAAATGTATTTTTTTTTTTTGAAAAAAATTATGTTTGAAAGACCGCTGCGCAAATACCACATGACAAAAAATGTGTTTTTCCAGGTTTTTTTCAATGCCGGTCATTCTTACATTTAGCTGATTCATTGGTTGCTAAGGACACAGCGGCCACCCGGTCCCTAACAACCAGTACACATTCCTACCGCATACCTTAACCACTTACCGCATACTGACGTAGGGGTACGTCGGTAAACTTTGCGGTGTTATACCGGGATGATGCCTCTAGCTAGAGGCATCATCCCGGTACTGTGGTTTAGAGCTGACGGTTGGCTTTCCGTCGGTACCGACTGATGCGGCTCGATCGGTACCCGGGGGGGTGGGAGGGGACGCCCCCCCCCTCCCGCGGCTGTTACCGGGGCTCCCGTCCCACCGGAAGCCCCGAGCACCCAGCCGGCACGTCCGCCGGCTGGATGGAGTCCCGATCAAAGCAGGAAACGGCTTTGATCGGGTCTCCGATGACGTAACCCGGAGGCGGCGTCCATGACGTCACGTCCGGGTTACTGTGCTGCAAAAGGCGGCAAATTTGAAAAACGGCTGTATGCAAAAATGCCGTTTTCGGCGTTTTGCATACAGGGAAGTGTAGTGGAGGGGTTTGGGGTCTTTTAGACCCTCGATCCCTCCATAAAGACTACCTGTCACTACATATTGGTGTCACAAGGGATGTTTACATTGCTTGTGACAGCAATAAAAGTGATCAGATTTTTTTTTTTTTAAAACTTTAATAAAGTTAAAAAAATAAATGGGAAAAAAATAAAATAATAAATGTAGCCGCCCCCGTCACCGTTAGCTCGCGCACAAAAAAAAAAACGTATACGGAAGTCGAGCCGCAAATTAAATCGCTGTTCAAACCACACATGTGAGGTATCGCCGCGATCGCCAGAGCGTGAGCAATAATTTAAAAAATGTTTCCAAAAAAATGGCGCTTTAAAGACCGCTGCGCAAATACCGCGTGACAAAAAATATTGCAATGACCGCCATTTTATTCTCCAGACTCTTTGCTAAAAAAATATATATAATGTTTGGGGGTTCTAAGTAGTTTTCTAGGAAAAAATACTGGTTTTAACGCGTGAACAAAAAGTGTCCGAAATAGGGCTGGGGCTTAAAGCGGAGTTCCACCCTGGAATTTTTATTTTTTTTTAAATACCCCCGGGACAGTCAGGGCTAGTGCATTCCACAATGGCTAGCCTCTGATCTGTCCCGGGTTGCACTTACCTGTTAGGACAAATACTTACCTTGAAAACGTCTTGTCCAGCGTTGCCATCTCAGATGTGGGCAGCTTGAAGCCAGCGAGATCCTCTTCGGCGTCTTCTTCCGCCTTCTTCGGTCCCACGATGTCCTGCGCCGGCCCCGCCGTCACTTCCGGGTCGCGCGCGTCATCCCTCCACAGCTTCTGGGCATGCCCAGAAGCTGTTTAGAAGGGGATGACGCGCGCGTCCCGGAACTGACGTCGGGGCCGGTGCAGGCGCAATGATTCCTGGGAGCGATGATGTTCAGCGGCCGAGGAAGGAGGAAGAAGGAAGTAAGGTGAGTATATTTTCTTCGCTACGAGGTAAGTAAAAAAAAAAAAAAAATGTGATTATCCATTTCTTTTTCAGGTGACCCGGAGCGAGAAGATGGAAGTAAGTATAAAATTAGGGTGGAACTCCACTTTAAGTGGTTAACCTTTGCTTGATTACTGCATGCATTTCATTATTTATTTCCTTCTCTCAATTGAGTTTAATGTCTGTTCATGCAGTGCTCACCGAACGCTTTCAGCGTTTTGCGGTAAATACTGAAGAACCATATCGTGAATTGACAGTTTCAGGATCGTATTTAGGTATTTAGGGAAAATGTGTCTGGACACATCTGCTTGAAAGGAGAGTTTTTAGGCAGCAAGGATGACCTTGGAGGAGGGGTGAAGGTTAAAAAAAAAAAAAAAAAACAATATCTTACCAAAGTCGCATAGGAATTCTTATCTAATGCTGATGCAACTTCTGTGAGTGTTTAACACACACTTTACAACCAAAAGTATTGGGACGCCTGCCTTTACACACACACTGTAAAGAAGAGTTTAATGGCATCCCAGTCTTAGTCTGTAGGGTTCAATATTGAGTTGGCCCACCCTTTGCAGCTATAACAGCTTCAACTCTTCTGGGAAGGCCGTCCACAAGGTTTAGGAGTGTCTATGGGAATGTTCGACCATTCTTCCAGAAGCACATTTTCGAGGTCAGGCGCTAATGGTGGACGAGAAGGCCTGGCTCGCAGTCTCCACTTTAATTTATCCCAAAGGTGTTCTATCGGGTTGAGGTCAGGACTCTGTGCAAGCCATTTAAGTTCCTCCACCCCAAACTTGCTCATCCATGTCTTTATGGACCTTGCTTTGTGCACTGGTGCGCAGTCATGTTGCAACAGGAAGGGGTCATCCCCAAACTCCTCCCACAAAGTTGGTAGCATGAAATTGTCCAAAATGTCTTGGTATGCTGACGCCTTTAAGCCCCGTACACACGTACCGATCGTCTGCCGATGATCGTCCGTCTTTTGTCCCCGGAATGTCGGTGTCTGTTGAAAAGTGCAAAGACTGCACAAGACTTTTGTCCGACGACTACAGCCGATTGCAGAAGTGATGTCATGTGATGGTTAACTTTCCCTGTGTTTTTTCTTTTCTGAGCATGCCCAGTCTTGCAAATCTGAGGTCTGTCGGCCGAATTCTGTACTGACTGGCGAACAATCGGCCATTCAGGTGTCGGCATACAAAAATTTTCATGCTTGCAAGACAGACTCTTGTCTGCAGAATGTGCGCTGACATCTGTCGGAGGCACCATACTAACAAGCGTACAATCGGCAGATCCTTCGTCCGCGGACGTTTGTATGCCGACGATCGGTACGTGTGTACGGGCCTTTAGAGTTCCCTTCACTGGAACTAAGGGGCCAAGCCCAACCCCTGAAAAACATCCCCAAACCATAATCCCTCCTCCACCATATGATTTGGACCAGTGCACAAAGCAAGGTCCCTAAAGACATGGATGAGTGAGTTTGGGGTGGAGGAACAAGACTGGCCTGCACAGAGTCCTGACCTCAACCCGATAGAACACCTTCGGGATAAATTCGAGCAAAGACTGCGAGCCAGGTCTTCTTGTCAAACATCAGTGCCTGACCTCACAAATGCGCTTCTGGAAGAATGGTCAAACATTCCCATAGACACACTCCTAAACCTTGTGGACGGCCTTCCCAGAAGAGTTGAAGCTGTTATAGCTGCAAAGGGTGGGCCAACTCAATATTCAACCCTACGGACTAAGACTGGGATACCATTAAAATTCATGTGCGTGTAAAGGCAGGCGTCCCAATACTTTTGGTTGTATAGTGTATGTTAAACACACACAGAGGTTGCATCAGCATTAGAAAAGAATTCCAATGCGACTTTGGTAAGTTAATTCTTTTTTTTTGCTGCCTAAAAACTCTCCTTTTAACCACTTTACCACCGCTCACTGTGCTGCTACTGCGGCTCGTCATCGTCCAGCGACGTAGACCTACGTCACCAGACATACCCCTCTCTCGGCGGCGGCGCGCCGCCGGAGGCTCGCTCCCGCTGTATTCAGTCACAGCGGGAGTCGGCCCAGGGGAGGAGAGGCAGTGATCACCGCCGCTCTTCCCCGATCATCGGGGATCGAGTGAGGAGATCCGACCGCTTGTGTAAACAAAGCAGGCGGATCTCCTAAGTGACAGACAGTGACAGATTACAGGATTTAGCATAGCTCAACCTGCGATCTGTGTCTGTGTCACACATTCCCCTCCCCCCACACACGTCAGTAACACCAGGCATACATTTAACCCCTTGATCACCAATAAAAGTTAACCCCTTCCCTGCCAGTGTCATTTTTACAGTGACAGTTCATATTTATAGCACTGATTACTGCAGTAATGTCACTGGTCCCCCCCAAAAGTGTCAAAAATGTCAGTCAAGGGTCCGATCTGTCCGCCGCAATGTCGCAGTCCCGCAAAAAAAAAAAAAAAACGCAGATCGCCGCCATTACTAGTTAAAAAAAAAACAATAAAAAATGACATAATTTTCCCGTAGTTAGCAGCTGCGATAACTTTTGCGCAAACCAATCAAAATAAGCTTATTGCGATTTTTTTTTTTTTTTTAACCAAAAATAGGTAGCAGAAAACAAATTGGCCTAAAATGTTAAAACATTTTGATTTTTACATTTTTTGGGGGGGAATTTCATATAAAAAAATTTGAAAAATATTGTTATTTTTTCAAAATTGTGGCTCTTTTTTTGTTTATAGCGCAAAAAGTAAAAATCGCACAGGTGATCAAATACCACCAAAAGAAAGCTCTATTTGTGGGGAAAAAAGGACGTCAATTTCATTTGGGTACAGCATTGCAGGACCACGCAATTGTCCGTTAAAGTAACGCAGTGCCGAATCGCAAATTATGGCCTGGTCAGGAATGAGGTAAAACCGGTCTTAAAGTGAATAAAAATACGCTCATTGAGAATTTTTTTGTCAAAGACATGTAGCTAAATACATTTTGGCCTAAGTATATGACAAAAATTGAATATATTGGATATTATTTAACTGTCAAAGTAGAAAAATATTGTTATTTTTTCAAAATTGTCGCTTTTTTTTATTAATATCACAAAAAATAAAAATCGCACAGGTGATCAAATACCACCAAAAGAAAGCTCTGTTTGTGGGAAAAAAAGGACGTCAATTTCGTTTGGGTACAGCGTTGCATGACCGCGCAATTGTCAGTTAAAGTCGCACAGTGCCGAATCGCAAAAAGTGGCCCAGACGTAAAGCAGGAAAATCCTCCGGTGGTGAAGTGGTTAAGCAGATGCAATTCACACCCAAGCGTAGCAGAATCATTGCGTTTCCGCTCGCATAGGGCAACCCATTCACATGAATGAGCTGCCCTTTGTGCAACAAGCACCCTAAAGTCACTCTAGAACCTTTTTGGAGCGTTGCGTGTTTTGGCACGACTGTAGTTGCACGACAAAGGCTTGGCAAAACATGCGACTGCGTCATGCGTTTGCCACGCCTTATCGAAACACGCGGCAAAATGTGCATTTTCTGAGCGGGTCGCAGTGCGCACAGAAATGCACAGATGCAAGAGCAGCCTAAATGGTAATGCAAGCGCGACGTGAGTTTGCCACACATTACTGAAACGCACAGAAAAGTGCATGTTTTTGGGGCAGGTTGCCATGCATTCAGAAACACGCAGGATGTGAATGCAAGTTAAATGCTAACTCTAGAGCGACACAGAGCTTGCCACGCCTTTTAGAAAACGCATGGCAAAGCGCATGTTTTTCATCATAAATTTGGAATAAAACACGCAGAGGCAGAAAGGCACCTGGAAGGCATCTGGACTGCGTATTTGTGGTGTGAACTGGCCCTTAACCACTTGCTGACCACCAAACATACAAAAACATCTTGGCTGCAAGTAGGCATAGCAACTTATAACATGAGCTTGTTGCTATTTTTTTTTACCCCCCCCCCCCCCCACCCCCACACTATCTGCGGTAAATGGCTGAAAGAGCCAGATACGTTCCCCCATCTCCTCTGCCACGACTGGACCCGGAAGCTATGATCACTTTCAAGTCAAAAGCTGGCATTCCCTGGCTGCAATAGCAAGGGGGGGCAGCTAATCAAGCACAATCTGTGCTTGATTAGCTGCATTCGAGGGCAGGGGAGACAGTGGGAGTCTAATAGACCCCCTGATGTCTACATAAAGAGTACCTGTCACTTACCTCTGTAGCTTCCTTGTGATAACAATAAAGTTAAATAAAACAAAAGTTGAACAAAAATATTTAAATGCCTATTTTACCTATCTGAAGCCACAGTACCATAATTACCCTGTTTATTTCCTGGGGTCCTTCTTCGGGTGTCCACATCATTGGCTACTTTACCACCTACTCCTCCTCCAGCAGCTGGGATCTCTCTCATAGACTCTACAGGCAGGAGAACTCCAGAGACCAGAGCCCAAGAAGACAATGAGCAGGGAAAAATGTCTGTCCCCCCCCCAGGGCAGGATATCAGCTCTGCTCATAGCAGGGGCGGATCCAGAGTCTAGTCTCGGGAGGGGCACTGCCAGAAAAAAGGTGTTGCTTACAGAACTGTTTGTAATGTATTATACGGTCCTAACCTTGTTTAACTACCTCAATACCGGGCACTTTCACCCCCTTCCTTCCCAGACCAATGTTCAGCTTTTAGCGCTGTTGCATTTTGAATGACAATTGCGCGGTCATGCAACACTGTACCTACACCAAATTTGTGTCATTTTTTCCCCACAAACAGAGCTTTCTTTTGGTGGTATTTGATCACTGCCAGGTTTTTTCTTTTTTGGTGCACAAATAAAAAAAGACCGAAAAGTTTGAAAAAAAAAAAATAGTTTTTTGTTTAGGTTATAAAAGTTTGTAAATAGATACGTTTTTTCCTGCACTGATGAGCACTGATGACGCCGCACTGACAGGCACTGATGAGGAGACACTGATGGGGTGGCACTGATCGGGTGGCACTGATATGCAGCACTGATGGGCACTGATAGGTAGCACTGATATGCAGCACTGATGGGCACTGATAGGTAGCACTGATATGCAGCACTGATGGGCACTGATATGTGGCACTGATAGATAGCACTGATATGCAGCATTGGTGGGCACTGATAGGCAGCGCTGATGGGCACTGATAGGTAGCACTGATATGCAGCACTGATGGGCACTGATATGAGGCAGTGATATGCAGCATTGGTGGGCACTGATAGGCAGCGCTGATGGGCACTGATAGGTAGCACTGATATGCAGCACTGATGGGCACTGATATGTGGCACTGATATGCAGCATTGGTGGGCACTGATAGGCAGCGCTGATGGGCACTGATAGGCAGCATTGATGGGCACTGATCGGCATTGATAGGTGGCACTGATGGGCGGCACTGATCGGCACTGATGGGGGGCACTGATAGGCAGCACTGGTGGGCAATAATGGGCACTGGTGGGCGGCACTGATAGATGGCAATAATGGGCACTGGTGGGCAGCACTGATAGATGGCATTGGTGAGCAGCACTGATAGGGGGGCACCACTGGCAGGCTCTCTGAGCCCTGTTTGCCATCCCTGGTGGCCATGGTGGGCATCCCTGGTGGTCATGGGTGGGCATCCCTGGTGGCTCTAGTGGCACCCCCCCCAGGGCTGCACTGGTAATCAATGTTCTGATTACCAGCACAGACCCCCCCTGTGATCAGTGAGTAATTAGAAATACTCCCTGATCCCCCCGGCTGCAGTATCGATCCTCTCCTTCTCCTCACTGACAGGATCTGTCAGGAGGAGAAGAGATCGAAGCCGTTACAATGGCTGTATTTACATTGCATGACGGCTGTGATCAGGAGGGCCAATCACAGGGCCCTCCTGCCGCATCTTGTTGCTCTGTGTCCGAGGGACACAGGCACATCGAGATCGCGCCGCTGCGCATGCCCGCGGCGGCGCAATCTCGCTCCTTCTGAAGGACGTTCCGGAACGTCCGATCAGAAGGACGAGACTCCCACCCGGCCGTATATGTACAATGGCCGGGTGGGAGGTGGTTAAAATAGTGACACGTTTATCATTCCAGATTAGAATATTATATATATATATATATATCTTTCACATTAGAGAAAAAAAATGGGCTAACTTTACAGTTTTCTTTTTTTTATTCACATAAGTGTATTTTTTTCCAAAAATTTGCGTTTGTAAGACCGTTGCGCAAATACGATGTGACAAAAAAATTGCAACAATCTCCATTTTATTCTTCAGAGTGAGGGTCCTTTCACACAGCGCACTGTCCAAAGAGGACCGTTCTGCTCAGCGCGGGGATCGATCCGCCAATCCCCGCTGAGAAGGCGGATGACAGCTCCTTCTCTGCTCTGTGTGTGGAGACGGAACTGTCAGATCCCCGCTGTCCTCTATGGGGGAGATCAGATGAGAACGGACCGCCTGTCCATTCTCATCCGATCCGCCAGATGAAAATAGGGTTTCCATCCGTTCTGATTTCACGGACAGGATTGGACAGGATTGGATCGGATAGCAGTGGATGTCAGAGGAGATGTCTCTGCTGACATCTGCTGCCCCATAGGGATGCATGGAGCATCCGATCCGGTCCACCTGAAAAACTGAAAGGAGGATCGGATCGCCCGTGTGAAAGGGGCCTTAGTCTCTGCAAAAAAAAAAAGTTTTGGGGGTTCTAAGTAATTTTCTAGCAAAAAATACCAATTTTAACTTGTAAAGTAATAGAAATAGACCTGTTCCTTAAGTGGTTAAAGAGGAGTTCCATCCATTTTAATAAGTTGAGATGTATGTAATCCCCTTTAACCACTTTACCACCGGAGGATTTTCCTGCTTTAGGTCCAGGCCACTTTTTGCGATTCGGCACTGTGAGAATTTAACTGACAATTGCGCGGTCACGCAACACCGTACCCAAACAAAATTTACGTCCTTTTTTCCCCACAAACAGAGCTTTCTTTTGGTTGTATTTGATCACCTCTGCGCTTTTCATTTTTTGCGATATTAATAAAAAAAATGCAACAATTTTGAAAAAATAACAATATTTTTCTACTTTGACAGTTAAAAAATATCCAATATATTCAATTTTTGTCATATATTTAGGCCAAAATGTATTTAGCTACATGTCTTTGACACAAAAATTCTCAATGAGCGTATTTTTATCCACTTTAGGACCGGAAGATTTTACCTCATTCCTGACCATATTTTGCGATTGGCACTGCGTTAGTTTAACGGACAATTGCACGGTAGTGGGACGCTGTACCCAAATTAAATTTACGTCCTTTTTTTCCCACAAATACAGATTTCTTTTGGTGGTATTTGATCACCTGTGCGATTTTTACTTTTTGCGCTATAAACAAAAAAAGAGCGACAATTTTGCAAAAATAACAATATTTTTCACATTTTTTTTATATGAAATTCCCCCCCCCCCCCCCAAAAAAAATGTAAAAATCTAAATTTTTTAACATTTTAGGCCAATTTGTTTTCTGCTACATATTTTTGGTAAAAAAAAAAAAAATCGCAATAAGTGTATTTTGATTGGTTTGCGCAAAAGTTATCACAGCTACTAACTACGGGAAATTTATGTCATTTTTATTGTTTTTTTTTTTAACTAGTAATGGCGGTGATCTGCATTTTTTTTTGCGGGACTGTGACATTGCGGCGGACAGATCGGACCCTTGACTGACATTTTTTAAACTTTTGGGTGTACCAGTGACATTAGTACAGTAATCAGTGCTATAAATATGCACTGTTACAGTAAAAATGACACTGGCAGGGAAGGGGTTAACTGTTATTGGTGATCAAGGGGTTAATGTATGCCTGGTGCTTACTGACGTGTGTGGGGGGAGGGGGTTCTGTGACACAGGCACAGATCGCAGGTTGAGCTATGCTGAATCCTGTAATCTGTCCCTGTCTGTCACTTAGGAGATCCGCCCGCTTTGTTTACACAAGCGGGCGGATCTCCACACTCAATCCCTGACGATCGGGGAAGAGCGGCAGTGATCACCGCCGCTCCTCCCCTGGCCCGACTCCCGCTGTGACTGAATACAGCGGGAGCGAGCCTCCGGCGGCGCGCGCGCGCCGCCCACAAGGGAAGGAGTCCAGCGATGTAGGTCTACGTCGCTGGACGATATCGAGCCACTTTGCCGCAGTAGGGTCAACGTGACCGGGCGGCAAGTGGTTAAAAATGCTTTTACCAATGCAAACTATTTTTTTTTTTGTAAGGAAATACCGTTTTTCTTTTTTATTCATCCGCACTTCCGGGTCCGGCCGCCTATAGGTGATTACGTCACTCAGCGATTTGCAAGGGCTCCTGGGATAGCGGCGTCATGTATCCCGGCAGCCCTTGCGAATCGCCTAGTGACAAAATCTTGCCTTATTTCCAGACCGGCACCAGCTGTTCTCAGGGATGTATTGCATTCAGTACACGCTCCGCCCCTCCTCCTCTCAATGAGCGAGGACTGAAAGCATTACATCCCGTAGAGCTCACTCCCCCCCTCCCCCGTTGGCTTTCAGCTGCTGCAGAGAGAGTCATATAAAGGATGGGTTCCAGTAATTGACCCCTTCCTGCGCACCATTAGTTTCACCCTGTTGCCCTGGATCCCCTGAGTGCTCCCCTACCCCCGCACCATTGCTGGCTTCCCTCCTCTTCTTCAAGCAAACAATAGAATCCTTCAAGATTGAGAGTGGGGGTAGAGTTAGGTAAATATGTCATATTTACCATCCTCTTCCTTTCCTAAATGAACACAGTGAGTGATCGGTACCTATCACTCACTGTGTTCATTCAAACCTAAAGCATTGGCTGTATAGGGCCCGTGTCAGGTTACATAGTTACATAGTTACATAGTAGTTGAGGTTGAATAAAGACAATAGCCTATCCAGTTCCCCCTGTGTAGGTGTGTGTGGCTGTAATCATCTCACATAGCCCTGAATGTTCTGATCCTTGAGATGTACGTCTAAAGCTGAATACACACTATCCAACTTTTGTGGTTAGATTTCCTTCAGATTTACCTTTTCTATGTAGTGCAAGGGCCGGCCAGATTGCAAACAAATTGAAAGTGTTTAGGTTTGACCTCATATTATATGGTTTTGGTAAGTCTGAAGGAAAAAGTCTTCAGAAAATCTTAGTGTGCATGGCCCATAAGAGTCTTTTGAAAGCCACCATACTTCCCGCAGAAACCACCTCTTGTGGTAGAGAATTTCACAATCTTGTAGCCCTCACAGTAAAGAACCCCCCACATTGCCTGAGGTTAAAACACTTCTCCTCTAATCGCATTGTATGCCCTCGAGTCCTCATGCAATTCCTTCGACTGAATAGCTTTTTTTTTATCCTGAGATCACCATTGAGATATTTATAAATTGCTATCATGTCCCCTCTCAGACGTCTCTTCTCCAGGGAGAATAAATCAAGCGATTGCAGACGCTCTTCATAGTTAAGGTCCTCCAATCCCCTAATTAGTTTAGTTGCCCTTCTCTGGACTCTCTCCAGCTCCAACAAATCCCTCCTGAGGACTGGCGACCAGAACTGGACAGAATACTCCAGATGCGGTCGGACCAGAGTTTTATAAAGTGGAAGGATTATAGTCTTATCTCTGGAATACATCCCTTTCTTTATGCATGCTAATATTCTGCTGGCTTTGGCAGCTGCCGCTTGACATTGCATGCTGTTGCCTAATCTATCATCAACTAAGACTCCCAGATCCTTCTCCATTTTTGATTCCCCCAAGGGTTCCCCTCCTAACGTGTATTGTGCTTTTATGTTTTTAGTCCCCAAGTGCAAAACCTTACACTTCTCCACATTAAACCTCATTTGCCAAGTCGTTGCCCACTCCGTTATTTTGTCCAGGTCATTCTGTAGGATATCTGCTTCATGCTGTGCAGTTATTGCCCTGCCCAATTTTGTGTCATCTGCAAAAACTGATAACGAACTACTGATCCCGTCCTCAATGCTGTTTATGAATAAATCGAACAAGGTTGGTCCCAGGACTGAGCCTTGGGGGACCCCCACTTACCACCTCAGTATGAGGCCCCGTGTCTGTATGGGGCTCCATGGTTTTTAAAGGCAACCCTGTTGACATGCAATGCACTGTATAAATGTATTTTTTTTGCTGGAGTTGGGCTTTAAAGGAGAAGTATGAGGAAAGCTTGTTTGGCTGTACTTCTCCTATGGATCACAAGAGATGGTGATGGTGACACTGGGGTTGGGATCCGCCCACATGCCTGGACCGACACCCAACCCAGGCTCTCAGTGAGCCACTGGGAGCCTGAGCCGGCCGCTCCCGCTCCTCCAGCGCGGGGGGGTTGGGGTCTCAGAGCAGAGATCCAGTAACTGACAGTCACCAGCTCTCTGCTCAGGGAGCTCTGAGAACCAAGTGATTGGCGGTATTTGATCGCTCAGTTCTCAGTCTTGGAGCCAGCGGGCGGACATATGCATCAGACTGATGCTGCATCCACCTAGGTACAGTGGGGAAAATAATTATTTGATCCCTGCAGATTTTGTAAGTTTACCCACTAACATAGAAATGAGGGGTTTATAAATGTTATCATAGGTGTATTTTAAATGATAGAGACAGAATATCAACCTAAAATCCAGAAAAAACACATTATACAAATTAGGGATTGACCGATTATCGGCAAAGCCGATATATCGAGGGCCGATATGCACTTTCCCCGATATATCAGAATCGGCCACCAAGGTGGCCGATATTACCGATATTTCGGGAAAGTGCTGTACCGAAGTGATGCCTGCAGCTAGAGGGATCACCCCAGTATCGGCGTCCATAGCCGACGGTTGGCTGTCTTGTAATGACAACCGATGCGGCTGAGAAGCCGCTTGGCTGCCATTACAAGGAGCGGGAGGTGATGTCCCCCTGCTTCTCGTCGCCTTCCGCGGCTCGCCAGGGTCTCCCGTCCCACCAGGAGACCCGGGCAACCAGCCTGCACAGCCGCCGAAGACACGAACAAAGCCGCATTCGGCTCTGATCGGGTCTCCATGCAAAAACCCGGAAGTGATGTCATGACATTACTTCCGGGTACTCGGCGCCAAATAAAAAAAAATGACAGCATTCAAAACAGCCAAACTTGGCGTTTTGAATGCTTTTAAGGCAGAGGAGGGGTTTGGGGTCTTTTATATCTTTGTCGTATGTCATTTTTACCAGCAGGCCCTGTCCCTGTACCCTGCTAACTGTGAGGGTTTACGGTGTTCAGGCACCACCAACAGCAAAGGCCCAATTTTTGGCACCTGTATAGCACATGCAATTCCATATTTGTATATAATTCTTACCAGCAGGTCCTGTTCCTGCACCCAGCAAGAGTAACTGCGAGGGGTTACGGTGTTCAGGCAGCACCAACAGCAAAGGCCCAATTTTTCTGCACCTGTATGACAAGTACATGTGATTTGAAATTTGTATGTATATTTGTATATGACATTTTTTGCTTTAGAAATGTCAGTATTGCTGCAGCAGGCTACATACATTGTAGAGATGCGCTACTTTACAGGCACATTCAGGGGACCCCCCAGGCACAATATTTGAAGGAAACTTTCATTTTTATACTTTCACTTTAAGCCTCATTAAAATCAGTAAATCAGTGTTCCTTTAAAAACGATCGTTTTTAAAAACTTTTTTTCATTGCTACATGTTCCCCAGGTCAGGACCCGGACCCCCCATACACTTTTTTGGGGCAATGACTTGCATTTAAGCCTTCAAAATGAGCCCATTTGATTTTCAAGGTTTGAGTCCCATAGACTTCGATGGGGTTTGTTTGTTTAACCGATTGCCGCCCGCCCGCCGTCATATGACGGCGGAGCGGTGCGACCATTATCCTGGGCCGCCGTCATATGACGGCGGCACTTTAAGCAGGGCAGGCGCGCGATCGCGTGCGCGCCGCCCTGCACTGCCGGTGTCGGGGTGTCCCCGGGACACCCCCCGTCACCGGCAGGGGGGAAACAGCCAATGGGCGTGGCTGTTTCCCACGTGATCGGCTGTGTTCCAATGACACAGCCGATCACAATGAAGGCGCCCACAAGATGACCGCGCATGCGCGATCGGGAGCGCGCAACGCGGTCATGTCGGTGGCACTGTGTTCCGTAGGAACACAGCTGTCACCGGCGGTAGTAAACAGTCACTGACAGTGACTGTTTACTATGTGATCGGCTGTGAATCCATTCACAGCCGATCACAAAATGTAAACAAAGAGCAGTAACTCAATGTTACTAGCTCTTCTCTCCTCATACAGCTTCCAGTGTGAGGGGAGAAGAGCTAGAAATAGTGAGTTACTGCTCTGTACACCTGTCACAAAGTAAAAATCACACTAATAAAGGTCCCCACACAGTCCTCAGCCCCCCCCCAATGTCACCTGTCACCCAACATTCACCTCATCAGTGCCCAGAAATCGACACCCATAACGTTCACATGTGAGCGTAGCGATCGCAGGCAGAATCACAGCGATTCTGCCCGCGATCCGGAAATCATTGCAAATCGCGGGACGCCTGTGCGTTGCCCCTGATTTGCAATAGCACCCCAAACGCTGTGCGATGTTGCCGCCATTTCCGCCTGCCGAATCGCGGTAACATCGCGCAAACATCGCATGACGCCCAAAAAAGGTACAAGAGTTTCTTTGGAGCGTCATGCGTTGTTTGCGCGATGTTACCACGATTCGGCAGGCGGAAATCGCAGCAACATCGCACAGCGTTTGGGGTGCTATTGCAAATCACGGGCAACGCACAGGCGTCCCGCGATTTGCAATGATTTCTGGATCACGGGCAGAATCGCAGTGATTCTGACCGTGATCGCTACGCTCACATGTGAACATAGCCTAAAGTTCACCGGTCACCAGAGACTGCCATCAGTACCGCCGTGCACCATCGCCCGTCACCTGTCACCCATCAGTGACCATCGCCCGTCACCTGTCACCCCATCAATCACCGTCACCTGTCACCCCATCAGTCATCGTCACCTTTCACCCCATCAGTCATCGTCACTTGACACCCCATCAGTGATCGTCACTTGTCACCCCATCAATCATCGTCACATGTCACCCCGTCAGTGATTGTCATCTGTCACCCCATCAATCATCGTCACCTGCCACCCCATCAATCATCGTCACCTGTCACCTCATCAATCATCATCACCTGTCACCTCATCAATCATCGTCACCTGTCACCCCATCAGTCATCGTCACCTGTCACCCCATCAGTCATTGTCACCTGTCACCCCATCAGTCATCGTCACCTGTCACCCCGTCAGTCATCGTCACCTGTTTGCCATATACATGCAATCACTTACTGACCGCCTAAGGACTATATGCGTCGGCCATTAAAAGCTAAATACTGGGGTTATGGCAGCAGATAGCCCCCACAACCCCGGTATTTTTTGAAACGGCGGGCGGTCGGCTTTCAGATAAGGGAGGTCCCAGTGGCGGATTCGCCGCGGAATTACCCTTACGGTGCAGGGGAAGAGGTGCCCCCCCCCCCTCCTGCCACGTCCCAGACGTTTTCCCAGCTTACCGGACCCGCCGGCAGCGGGGAAAACTATCTGGTCCCGGATCCTCAGAGACAGGAAGTCGAGTGAGGGCAAAATGGCCCTCATTCAACTCTATGGTCTTGGAGGACCGGAGCTACGTCAAAAGACGTTGCCTAGCAACCGGTATAAAGGGCCGCTTTTTTTTTTTTTGCTTTTTTTTTTTCCTCTTTCAACAATTTTTTTTTTTTTTTCTTTTTTAGTGTAGTTGTGAGGTGTGAGGTCTTTTTGACCCCAGATCTCACAATAAAGAGGACCTGTCATGCCTATTTCTATTACAAGGGATGTTTACATTCCTTGTAATAGGAATAAAAATGATCAAAACATTTTTTTTTTTAAACTGTGTAAAAATAAAAAAATAATAAATAAAATAAATAGGAAAAAAAAAAAAAAAAAAAAAATTAAAGCGCCCTGTCCCCATTAGCTCGCGCGCAGAAGCAAACGCATACCAAGTCCCGTCCACATATGTAAACGGTGTTAAAACCATACATGTGAGGTATCGCCGCGATCGTTAGAGCGAGTGCAATAATTTGAGCCCTAGACCTCCTCTGTAACTCTAAGCTAGTAACCTGCAGAAATTTTTAAAATGTTGCCTATGGGGATTTTTAAGTACCAATGTTTGGCACCATTCTGTGATAATGCGCAATTTTGAAGCATGACATGTTGGGTATCTAATTACTCGGCGTAACATTATCTTTCACATTATGGAAAAAAATTGGGCTAAATTTACTGTTTTCTTATTTTTTAGTTCAAAAAAGTGAATTTTTTTCAAAAAAATCGCATTTGGAAGACTGCTGCGCAAATACGGTGTGATAAAAAATATTGCAACGATCTCCATTTTATTCTCTAGGGTCTCTGCTAAAAAAAAATATATAATGTTTGGGGGTTCAAAGTAGTTTTCTAGCAAAAAAAATGATTTTAGCTTGTAAACACCAAGTGTCAAAAATAGGCCCAGTCTTAAAGTGGATAAATGGACAACTTTGTGTAAAGCGCTACTTGGATGTGAGGCCTATGTATGTGGCCAGGCTGTGAAAAAGTGTTACACATGTGGTATCGCCATACTCAGGAGGAATAGCAGAATGTATTTTGGGGTGCAAGTTTTGCTATGTACATGCTATGTGTTAGAAATATTGCATAAATGGACAGCTTTGTGTAAAAAAAAATGTGTTTTCATTTTCTTTCCACATTTTCCAAAAACTTGTGGAAAAAAATGACATATTCAAAAGACTCATTATGCCTCAAAAATTATACGTTGGGCTGTTTGCTTTCCAAAATTGGGTCATTTTATGGGGGTTTCCATTTTCCTGGTGCTCCAGGGCCTTCAAAAGTGCGATAGGTTGTCAGGAAATTATATGTGTAATTTGTGCTCCTAGAATGCCGGACGCTGCTACTTGGATGTTAGGCCTCTGTATGTGGCCAGGCTGTGAAAAAGTCTCACACATGTGGTATCGCCATACTCAGGAGGAGTAGTAGAATGTGTTTTGGGGTGTAGTTGCAAGTATACATGTGCTGTGTGAGAGAAATAACCTGTTAATACGGCAATTTGTAAAAAAAATAAAAATAAAAAAAAATAAATCTTCATTTTGCAAAGCATTGTGGGAAAAAATTACAACTTCAAAAAACTCACCATGCCCCTTATTAAATACCTTGGAATGTCTACTTTCCAAAAAGGGGTCATTTGGGGGGTATTTGTACTTTCCTGACCTTTTATTGTCTCAAGAAATGAGATAGGCCTTCTTTTGGTGGTATTTGATCACTGCCAGGTTTTTTCTTTTTTGGTGCACAAATAAAAAAAGACCGAAAAGTTTGAAAAAAAAAAATTGTTTTTTGTTTAGGTTATAAAAGTTTGTAAATAGATACGTTTTTTCCTGCACTGATGAGCACTGATGACGCCGCACTGACAGGCACTGATGAGGAGACACTGATGGGGTGGCACTGATGGGGTGGCACTGATATGCAGCACTGATGGGCACTGATATGTGGCACTGATAGATAGCATTGATATGCAGCATTGGTGGGCACTGATAGGCAGCACTGATGAGCACTGATGACGCCGCACTGACAGGCACTGATGAGGAGACACTGATGGGGTGGCACTCATATGCAGCACTGATAGGTAGCACTGATATGCAGCACTGATGGGCACTAATATGTGGCACTGATAGATAGCACTGATATGCAGCATTGGTGGGCACTGATAGGCAGCGCTGATGGGCACTGATCGGCGGCGCTGATGGGCACTGATAGGTGCCACTGATCGGCACTGATGGGCGGCACTGATGGGGGGCACTGATAGGCAGCACTGGTGGGCAATAATGGGCACTGGTGGGCGGCACTGATAGATGGCAATAACGGGCACTGGTGGGCAGCACTGATATATGGCATTGGTGGGCAGCACTGATAGGAGGGCACCACTGACAGGCTCCCTGAGCCCTGTTTGCCATCCCTGGTCGCCATGGTGGGCATCCCTGGTGGTCATGGGTGGGCATCCCTGGTGGCTCTAGTGGCACCCCCCCCCCCAGGGCTGCACTGGTAATCAATGTTCTGATTACCAGCACAGACCCCCCCTGTGATCAGTGAGTAACTAGAAATACTCACTGATCCCCCCGGCTGCAGCACCAATCCTCTCCTCTTCTTCTCCTCACTGACAGGATCTGTCAGGAGGAGAAGAGATCGAAGCCGTTACAACGGCTGTATTTACATTACATGATGGCTGTGATCAGGAGGGCCAATCACAGGGCCCCCCTGCCGCATCTTGTTGCTCTGTGTCCGAGGGACACAGGCACATCGAGATCGCGCCGCTGCGCTTGCCCGCGGCGGCGCAATCTCACTCCTTCTGAAGGACGTTCCGGAACGTCCGATCAGAAGGACGAGACTCCCACCCGGCCGTATATGTACAATGGCCGGGTGGGAGGTGGTTAAAACAGTGACACGTTTATCATTCCAGATTAGAATATTATATATATATATATATATCTTTCACATTAGAGAAAAAAAAAAATGGGCTAACTTTACAGTTTTCTTTTTTTATTCCCATAAGTGTATTTTTTCCCAAAAATTTGCGTTTGTAAGACCGTTGCGCAAATACGATGTGACAAAAAAATTGCAACAATCTCCATTTTATTCTTCAGAGTGAGGGTCCTTTCACACAGCGCACCATCCAAAGAGGTCCGTTCTGCTCAGCGCGGGGATCGATCCGCCGATCCCCGCTGAGAAGGCGGATGACAGCTCCTTCTCTGCTCTGTGTGTGGAGACGGAGCTGTCAGATCCCCGCTGTCCTCTATGGGGGAGATCAGATGAGAACGGACCGCCTGTCCATTCTCATCCGATCCGCCAGATGGATGGAAAATAGGGTTTCCTATCCGTTCTGATTTCACGGACAGGATCGGATCGGATAGCAGTGGATGTCAGTGGAGATGTCTCTGCTGACATCTGCTGCCCCATAGGGATGCATGGATCATCCGATCCGGTCCGCCTGAAAAACTGAAAGGAGGATCAGATCGCCCGTGTGAAAGGGGCCTTAGTCTCTGCAAAAAAAAAAAGTTTTGGGGGTTCTAAGTAATTTTCTAGCAAAAAATACCAATTTTAACTTGTAAAGTGACAGAAATATGCCTGTTCCTTAAGTGGTTAACCACTCAAGCCCCGGAAGATTTTACCCCATTCCGACCAGGGTTTTTTTGCGATTGGCACTGCGTTAGTTTAACGGACAATAGAGCTTTCTTTTGGTGGTATTTGATCACCTGTGCGATTTTTACTTTTTGCGCTATAAACAAAAAAAGAGCGACAATTTTGAAAAAATAACAATATTTTTCACATTTTTTTTATATGAAATTCCCCCCCCCCCCAAAAAAATGTAAAAATCTAAATTTTTTAACATTTTAGGCCAATTTGTTTTCTGCTACATATTTTTGGTAAAAAAAAAAAAAATCGCAATAAGCGTATTTTGATTGGTTTGCGCAAAAGTTATCACAGCTACTAACTACGGGAAATTTATGTCATTTTTATTGTTTTTTTTTTTAACTAGTAATGGCGGTGATCTGCATTTTTTTTTGCGGGACTGTGACATTGCGGCGGACAGATCGGACCCTTGACTGACATTTTTTAAACTTTTGGGGGGACCAGTGACATTAGTACAGTAATCAGTGCTATAAATATGCACTGTTATAGTAAAAATGACACTGGCAGGGAAGGGGTTAACTGTTATTGGTGATCAAGGGGTTAATGTGTGCCTGGTGCTTACTGACGTGTGTGGGGGGAGGGGGTTCTGTGACACAGACACAGATCCCAGGTTGAGCTATGCTGAATCCTGTAATCTGTCCCTATCTGTCACTTAGGAGATCCACCCGCTTTGTTTACACAAGCGGGCGGATCTCCACACTCGATCCCCGACGATCGGGGAAGAGCGGCAGTGATCACCGCCGCTCCTCCCCTGGCCCGACTCCCGCTGTGACTGAATACAGCGGGAGCGAGCCTCCGGCGGCGCGCGCGCCGCCCACAAGGGAAGGAATCCAGCGACGTAGGTCTACGTCGCTGGACGATATCGAGCCACTTTGCCGCAGTAGGGTCAACGTGACCGGGCGGCAAGTGGTTAAAAATGCTTTTACCAATGCAAACTATTTTTTTTTTTTGTAAGGAAATACCGTTTTTCTTTTTTATTCATCCGCACTTCCGGGTCCGGCCGCCTATAGGTGATTACGTCACTCGGCGATTTGCAAGGGCTCCTGGGATAGCGGCGTCATGTATCCCGGCAGCCCTTGTGAATCGCCTAGTGACAAAATCTTGCCTTATTTCCAGACCGGCACCAGCTGTTCTCAGGGATGTATTGCATTCAGTACACGCTCCGCCCCTCCTCCTCTCAATGAGCGAGGACTGAAAGCATTACATCCCGTAGAGCTCACTCCCCCCTCCCCCGTTGGCTTTCAGCTGCTGCAGAGAGAGTCATATAAAGGATGGGTTCCAGTAATTGACCCCTTCCTGCGCACCATTAGTGCTCCCCTACCCCCGCACCATTGCTGGCTTCCCTCCTCTTCTTCAAGCAAACAATAGAATCCTTCAAGATTGAGAGTGGGGGTAGAGTTAGGTAAATATGTCATATTTACCATCCTCTTCCTTTCCTAAATGAACACAGTGAGTGATCGGTACCTATCACTCACTGTGTTCATTCAAACCTAAAGCATTGGCTGTATGGGGCCTGTGTCAGGTTACATAGTTACATAGTAGTTGAGGTTGAATAAAGACAATAGTCCATCCAGTTCCCCCTGTGTAGGTGTGTGTGGCTGTAATCATCTCACATACCCCTGAATGTTCTGATCCTTGAGATGTACGTCTAAAGCTGAATACACACTATCCAACTTTTGTGGTTAGATTTTCTTCAGATTTACCTTTTCTATGTAGTGCAAGGGCCGGCCAGATTGCAAACAAATTGAAAGTGTTTAGGTTTGACCTCATATTATATGGTTTTGGCAAGTCTGAAGGAAAAAGTCTTCAGAAAATCTTAGTGTGCATGGCCCATAAGAGTCTTTTGAAAGCCACCATACTTCCCGCAGAAACCACCTCTTGTGGTAGAGAATTCCACAATCTTGTAGCCCTAACAGTAAAGAACCCCCCACGTTGCCTGAGGTTAAAACGCTTCTCCTCTAATCGCATTGTATGCCCTCGAGTCCCCATGCAATCCCTTCGACTGAATAGCTTTTTTTTTATCCTGAGATCACCATTGAGATATTTATAAATTGCTATCATGTCCCCTCTCAGGCGTCTCTTCTCTAGGGAGAATAAATCAAGCGATTGCAGACGCTCTTCATAGTTACGGTCCTCCAATCCCCTAATCAGTTTAGTTGCCCTTCTCTGGACTCTCTCCAGCTCCAACACATTCCTCCTGAGGACTGGCGACCAGAACTGGACAGAATACTCCAGATGCGGTCGGACCAGAGTTTTATAAAGTGGAAGGATTATAGTCTTATCTCTGGAATACATCCCTTTCTTTATGCATGCTAATATTCTGCTGGCTTTGGCAGCTGCCGCTTGACATTGCATGCTGTTGCCTAATCTATCATCAACCAAGACTCCCAGATCTTTCTCCATTTTTGATTCCCCCAAGGGTTCCCCTCCTAACGTGTATTGTGTTTTTATGTTTTTAGTCCCCAAGTGCAAAACCTTACACTTCTCCACATTAAACCTCATTTGCCAAGTCGTTGCCCACTCCGTTATTTTGTCCAGGTCATTCTGTAGGATATCTGCTTCATGCTGTGCAGTTATTGCCCTGGCCAATTTTGTGTCATCTGCAAAAACTGATAACGAACTACTGATCCCGTCCTCAATGCTGTTTATGAATAAATCGAACAAGGTTGGTCCCAGGACTGAGCCTTGGGGGACCCCCACTTACCACCTCAGTATGAGGCCCCGTGTCTGTATGGGGCTCCATGGTTTTTAAAGGCAACCCTGTTGACATGCAATGCACTGTATAAATGTATTTTTTTTGCTGGAGTTGGGCTTTAAAGGAGAAGTATGAGGAAAGCTTGTTTGGCTGTACTTCTCCTATGGATCACAAGAGATGGTGATGGTGACACTGGGGTTGGGATCCGCCCACATGCCTGGACCGACACCCAACCCAGGCTCTCAGTGAGCCACTGGGAGCCTGAGCCGGCCGCTCCCGCTCCTCCAGCGCGGGGGGGTTGGGGTCTCAGAGCAGAGATCCAGTAACTGACAGTCACCAGCTCTCTGCTCAGGGAGCTCTGAGAACCAAGTGATTGGCGGTATTTGATCGCTCAGTTCTCAGTCTTGGAGCCAGCGGGCGGACATATGCATCAGACTGATGCTGCATCCACCTAGGTACAGTGGGGAAAATAATTATTTGATCCCTGCAGATTTTGTAAGTTTACCCACTAACATAGAAATGAGGGGTTTATAAATGTTATCATAGGTGTATTTTAAATGATAGAGACAGAATATCAACCTAAAATCCAGAAAAAACACATTATACAAATTAGGGATTGACCGATTATCGGCAAAGCCGATATATCGAGGGCCGATATGCACTTTCCCCGATATATCAGAATCGGCCACCAAGGTGGCCGATATTACCGATATTTCGGGAAAGTGCTGTACCGAAGTGATGCCTGCAGCTAGAGGGATCACCCCAGTATCGGCGTCCATAGCCGACGGTTGGCTGTCTTGTAATGACAACCGATGCGGCTGAGAAGCCGCTTGGCTGCCATTACAAGGAGCGGGAGGTGATGTCCCCCTGCTTCTCGTCGCCTTCCGCGGCTCGCCAGGGTCTCCCGTCCCACCAGGAGACCCGGGCAACCAGCCTGCACAGCCGCCGAAGACACGAACAAAGCCGCATTCGGCTCTGATCGGGTCTCCATGCAAAAACCCGGAAGTGATGTCATGACATTACTTCCGGGTACTCGGCGCCAAATAAAAAAAAATGACAGCATTCAAAACAGCCAAACTTGGCGTTTTGAATGCTTTTAAGGCAGAGGAGGGGTTTGGGGTCTTTTATATCTTTGTCGTATGTCATTTTTACCAGCAGGCCCTGTCCCTGTACCCTGCTAACTGTGAGGGTTTACGGTGTTCAGGCACCACCAACAGCAAAGGCCCAATTTTTGGCACCTGTATAGCACATGCAATTCCATATTTGTATATAATTCTTACCAGCAGGTCCCGTTCCTGCACCCAGCAAGAGTAACTGCGAGGGGTTACGGTGTTCAGGCAGCACCAACAGCAAAGGCCCAATTTTTCTGCACCTGTATGACAAGTACATGTGATTTGAAATTTGTATGTATATTTGTATATGACATTTTTTGCTTTAGAAATGTCAGTATTGCTGCAGCAGGCTACATACATTGTAGAGATGCGCTACTTTACAGGCACATTCAGGGGACCCCCCAGGCACGATATTTGAAGGAAACTTTCATTTTTATGCTTTCACTTTAAGCCTCATTAAAATCAGTAAATCAGTGCTCCTTTAAAAACGATCGTTTTTAAAAACTTTTTTTCATTGCTACATGTTCCCCAGGTCAGGACCCGGACCCCCCATACACTTTTTTGGGGCAATAACTTGCATTTAAGCCTTCAAAATGAGCCCATTTGATTTTCGAGGTTTGAGTCCCATAGACTTCGATGGGGTTTGTTTGTTTAACCGATTGCCGCCCGCCCGCCGTCATATGACGGCGGAGCGGTGCGACCATTATCCTGGGCCGCCGTCATATGACGGCGGCACTTTAAGCAGGGCAGGCGCGCGATCGCATGCGCGCCGCCCTGCACTGCCGGTGTCGGGGTGTCCCCGGGACACCCCCCGTCACCGGCAGGGGGGAAACAGCCAATGGGCGTGGCTGTTTCCCACGTGATCGGCTGTGTTCCAATGACACAGCCGATCACAATGAAGGCGCCCACAAGATGACCGCGCATGCGCGATCGGGAGCGCGCAGCGCGGTCATGTCGGTGGCACTGTGTTCCGTAGGAACACAGCTGTCACCGGCGGTAGTAAACAGTCACTGACAGTGACTGTTTACTATGTGATCGGCTGTGAATCCATTCCAGTGTGAGGGGAGAAGAGCTAGAAATAGTGAGTTACTGCTCTGTACACATGTCACAAAGTAAAAATCACACTAATAAAGGTCCCCACACAGTCCTCAGCCCCCCCCCAATGTCACCTGTCACCCAACATTCACCTCATCAGTGCCCAGAAATCGACACCCATAACGTTCACATGTGAGCGTAGCGATCGCAGGCAGAATCACAGCGATTCTGCCCGCGATCCGGAAATCATTGCAAATCGCGGGACGCCTGTGCGTTGCCCCTGATTTGCAATAGCACCCCAAACGCTGTGCGATGTTGCCGCCATTTCCGCCTGCCGAATCGCGGTAACATCGCGCAAACATCGCATGACGCCCAAAAAAGGTACAAGAGTTTCTTTGGAGCATCATGCGTTGTTTGCGCGATGTTACCGCGATTCGGCAGGCGGAAATCGCAGCAACATCGCACAGCGTTTGGGGTGCTATTGCAAATCACGGGCAACGCACAGGCGTCCCGCGATTTGCAATGATTTCTGGATCACGGGCAGAATCGCAGTGATTCTGACCGTGATCGCTACGCTCACATGTGAACATAGCCTAAAGTTCACCGGTCACCAGAGACTGCCATCAGTACCGCCGTGCACCATCGCCCGTCACCTGTCACCCATCAGTGACCATCGCCCGTCACCTGTCACCCCATCAATCACCGTCACCTGTCACCCCATCAGTCATCGTCACCTTTCACCCCATCAGTCATCGTCACTTGACACCCCATCAGTGATCGTCACTTGTCACCCCATCAATCATCGTCACATGTCACCCCGTCAGTGATTGTCATCTGTCACCCCATCAATCATCGTCACCTGTCACCCCATCAATCATCGTCACCTGTCACCTCATCAATCATCATCACCTGTCACCTCATCAATCATCGTCACCTGTCACCCCATCAATCATCGTCACCTGTCACCTCATCAATCATCGTCACCTGTCACCTCATCAATCATCGTCACCTGTCACCCCATCAGTCATCGTCACCTGTCACCCCATCAGTCATTGTCACCTGTCACCCCATCAGTCATCGTCACCTGTCACCCCGTCAGTCATCGTCACCTGTTTGCCATATACATGCAATCACTTACTGACCGCCTAAGGACTATATGCGTCGGCCATTAAAAGCTAAATACTGGGGTTATGGCAGCAGATAGCCCCCACAACCCCGGTATTTTTTGAAACGGCGGGCGGTCGGCTTTCAGATAAGGGTGGTCCCAGTGGCGGATTCGCCGCGGAATTACCCTTACGGTGCAGGGGAAGAGGTGCCCCCCCCCCCTCCTGCCACGTCCCAGACGTTTTCCCAGCTTACCGGACCCGCCGGCAGCGGGGAAAACTATCTGGTCCCGGATCCTCAGAGACAGGAAGTCGAGTGAGGGCAAAATGGCCCTCATTCAACTCTATGGTCTTGGAGGACCGGAGCTACGTCAAAAGACGTTGCCTAGCAACCGGTATAAAGGGCCGCTTTTTTTTTTTTTGCTTTTTTTTTTTCCTCTTTCAACAATTTTTTTTTTTTTTTCTTTTTTAGTGTAGTTGTGAGGTGTGAGGTCTTTTTGACCCCAGATCTCACAATAAAGAGGACCTGTCATGCCTATTTCTATTACAAGGGATGTTTACATTCCTTGTAATAGGAATAAAAATGATCAAAACATTTTTTTTTTTAAACTGTGTAAAAATAAAAAAATAATAAATAAAATAAATAGGAAAAAAAAAAAAAAAAAAAAATTAAAGCGCCCTGTCCCCATTAGCTCGCGCGCAGAAGCAAACGCATACCAAGTCCCGTCCACATATGTAAACGGTGTTAAAACCATACATGTGAGGTATCGCCGCGATCGTTAGAGCGAGTGCAATAATTTGAGCCCTAGACCTCCTCTGTAACTCTAAGCTAGTAACCTGCAGAAATTTTTAAAATGTTGCCTATGGGGATTTTTAAGTACCAATGTTTGGCACCATTCTGTGATAATGCGCAATTTTGAAGCATGACATGTTGGGTATCTAATTACTCGGCGTAACATTATCTTTCACATTATGGAAAAAAATTGGGCTAAATTTACTGTTTTCTTATTTTTTAGTTCAAAAAAGTGAATTTTTTTCAAAAAAATCGCATTTGGAAGACTGCTGCGCAAATATGGTGTGATAAAAAATATTGCAACGATCTCCATTTTATTCTCTAGGGTCTCTGCTAAAAAAAAATATATAATGTTTGGGGGTTCAAAGTAGTTTTCTAGCAAAAAAAATGATTTTAGCTTGTAAACACCAAGTGTCAAAAATAGGCCCAGTCTTAAAGTGGATAAATGGACAACTTTGTGTAAAGCGCTACTTGGATGTGAGGCCTATGTATGTGGCCAGGCTGTGAAAAAGTGTTACACATGTGGTATCGCCATACTCAGGAGGAATAGCAGAATGTATTTTGGGGTGCAAGTTTTGCTATGTACATGCTATGTGTTAGAAATATTGCATAAATGGACAGCTTTGTGTAAAAAAAAATGTGTTTTCATTTTCTTTCCACATTTTCCAAAAACTTGTGGAAAAAAATGACATATTCAAAAGACTCATTATGCCTCAAAAATTATACGTTGGGCTGTTTGCTTTCCAAAATTGGGTCATTTTATGGGGGTTTCCATTTTCCTGGTGCTCCAGGGCCTTCAAAAGTGCGATAGGTTGTCAGGAAATTATATGTGTAATTTGTGCTCCTAGAATGCCGGACGCTGCTACTTGGATGTTAGGCCTCTGTATGTGGCCAGGCTGTGAAAAAGTCTCACACATGTGGTATCGCCATACTCAGGAGGAGTAGTAGAATGTGTTTTGGGGTGTAGTTGCAAGTATACATGTGCTGTGTGAGAGAAATAACCTGTTAATACGGCAATTTGTAAAAAAAATAAAAATAAAAAAAAATAAATCTTCATTTTGCAAAGCATTGTGGGAAAAAATTACAACTTCAAAAAACTCACCATGCCCCTTATTAAATACCTTGGAATGTCTACTTTCCAAAAAGGGGTCATTTGGGGGGTATTTGTACTTTCCTGACCTTTTATTGTCTCAAGAAATGAGATAGGCCTTCAGTACATCAGGTGTGATCAAGTGTGATCAATTTTCAATGATTCGCACCATAGCTTGTGGACTCTATAACTTTCACAAAGACCAAATAATATACACTTATTTGGGTTTTTTTTACCAAAGATAAGTAGCAGTATAAATTTTGGCCAAAATTTGTGAAGAAAAATTACTAATTTGCAAAATTTTATGACAGAAACAAAGAAAAATGCGTTTTTTCACGATATTTTCAGTCTTTTTTTATTTATAGCACAAAAAATAAAAAACCCAGTATTGATCAAATACCATCAAAAGAAAGCTCTATTTGTGTGAAAAAAAGGACACAATTTTTGTATGGGTACAGTGTTGCATGACTGAGTAATTCTCAGTCAAAGTGTGAGAGCGCTGAAAGCTGAAAATCGGTCTGGGCAGGAAGGGGGTGAAAGTGCACTGTAGGCAAGTGGTTAAACAAACTTTTCCTCTGTTCGCGGTGTTCTGCTGTGATCCGAATCGGGGGGTGTTTGGCTCATCACTAGTGATCAGTACCAATCACTAAGCCTGTTTTTTTTTTTGTTTTTATTCATTCATAGCTGGGGCATAGTAAACTGTGTTTACTATGCCTCAGTTTATGACTAAACAGGAAGCAGAGCTATTCCGGGTCATTCATTCTGTGCAGCTGAGGCTGCAGAGAAAGGGACTGATGAATCTGTCTTCATTCCCTTTCTCTGTCTGAAAAGTGAGACATCAGGGGTCTGTTTAGATTCCCTGATATTTTTTCTATTATGGGTCCTAAAAAATATGTAAAAAATAATAAAAAATAAAATCGTAAAAAAATAAAAATAAAATAAAATCGTAAAAAATATTAAAAAAATAAAACTGCAAAAATAAAAAAACTACTGGCCCCAGTAGCGGAACTACCAGGATCACAAAGGTCGCACTTGCGGCTGGGCTCCCGCGTTTCGCCACCATGGGGGGACCCCAAGTCGGCAGAAGGTGGCCCTATGAGGGACCGTAATAAAGGGTCCCACGATGGGAGAAAAGGGCCCTGGGATCAGTGGGTAGGGCCCTTGTTGGGGCCAGGGGGGGCCTTCCTAATTTCTTGCACCGGGGCCCTGAAAGTTCTAGTTACGCATGTGCGTAATACCATTCAATTTGAAATCCAATCATGTAGATGTGAACGCACAACAATGCTGAAGTCAATCTATATACATTAAGTGGACTACAACATGAATACATAAAAATCTAATTTCATTTAAATATTATTGCACTTAAAGTGACAGTCCACAATGTCATATACCATATAATAGTCTCTATACACAGTTCTAGTGTGGCCCGTAATAAGTGCAACATAAACATGCTGTTTCCATGTAGATGTAAAAGTGACTCCAATCATGCTCCTCCTCCAAAAACCAGACTCACCAGAATGTAAGACCTCTGTTGGGTCAAGTAGCGCTTTATAAAATAGCTCCTTTAACTCCTGACAGGTTCCTCCTGGCTCTCCTTTGTGATCTTCTGCTATTCACCTTATACTGGAACCAGATGGAAGTAAATGGACAAAAGGCAAACCTCCATAGCGTTATACCATAGATTTTATTTGTTAAGAAATTTTAATTGCCCTTACAACAATAAAGAGGTATACAGCTTTAAAATAACCACTCTCCGGGATGCCCTGCGCTCCATGGACTGGATATTCCAAAAACTGGAAATGACGTAATGACACAAGTGGGTACACTCAATGCGTTTCGTCATCAGGAGCAGCAGCGTGTGTACTTCCGGGCTGGAGCCAACCAAGACCATCCGAGTGCCTGTTTGTAATGTTCTGGTACCTTTGGTACCCTAATTCCACTTTTCCTAAGTGTATGCGCCCCACCATTCTCTTTTGGTAAGGTGCGCATACACCTTTAAGACCGATGCTGTCATCACTGAGCGCCGCTGGAGCGGCTATTTCAACCTCCGGCGGTCTCACTCACATGTTCGTTCAACGCCGCATAATCTGCCTTGAAGCTCTCATGCTTGCAAGCATACCTCGCTATCGGAACCACGCTGCTGATCCCTGTATCCCGTTACCGGATCATCCGCTCTTGCCGAACCTCTCCTCTACTACATTGCTACTAGTGATAAGTACCCCACAGGGGAAACCTCTATAACCTTCATACTAAAGCTTACACTATCTAGCTCTGCATACTAAGGACTATTACTACATCTGCACTAACTAAGATTGCTAGCTCTTGAGCCTAATACCATCTGCTCTTGCACTGGGTTGGTCTATCCTGTATGTTCACCTGCTACTCTATCATCTGCTACCATACATGATTGCTAAACCTATCTGCATCCCATCTGCTACTATCTTACTTTCAAGAACATTCCTTTCAAGTGTCTGTCATCTACCATCTCTACCCAACCTGTCTCTTCAGCCTATCATCACTATATTACTATACATATAAGTCACTCTAGGAACATCTTATTGAGTGTGTGTATTTACTTGCTGAATTGAGACTATCCACACATGATGAGTCTTGGGAGTTGGGATTGGTGTCTCAGCGTTTCTCTACATGACTACTGAAGTGGAATATTTCTGCAGCTGTAAATCCACATTATACATAAAACGCAGGAGCGTTACAGATTGAACGAACCTCAAATGGATTCAGCAGAAATAACCACTCAGGTGACACAATTAAAACAGCAAGTAACTGCGTTAATACACGCACTTGCTGAATTAAGAGAAGAAAATCAGGCTCTGACGCAGCAGGTAACCAGACTGACACAACTTACCACTGCTCAGTCCCCTGAACCCAAAATAAATCCTCCTTTGGTATTTACAGGCGATCGCAAAAAATTTCGCGAATTTAAAAACGCATGTGAGTTACTTTTCTTGCTAAAACCCCGTACCTACCTTACTGATCACATTAAGGTTTGTACTATTATTTCTTACCTAACAGGCGATCCTCGGGCCTGGGCAGACTCTCTTTTTGAGAAAAACGATCAGCTTCTCAAATCCTATGCCTTATTTCTAGCAGAACTTACTAGCTTATATGATGATCCCAATAGGCAGAGTACTGCCGATCTTCAATTAAGGTCCTTGAAACAAGGTAGGAGACCTGTGGAAGACTTTGTCGCAGAATTCAAGAGCTGGACCCTTGATTCAGAATGGAATGATGCATCTCTGAAAACTCAATTTAGGCTTGGCCTATCAGAGGCCGTTAAAGACGAGCTTGCCCGAGCGGATCTGCCAAAAACCCTGGATGCATTGATACAACTCAGTATCACCATAGATAGAAGACTACGAGAAAGAAAGGCTGAAAAAATGGGAATGCCATTATCCAGTTCTTCTCGGATTTCGGCCGATGACCCCACTCCTATGGAGGTAGGAACCATACGCCCACCTCTATCAACTGTGGAAAGAGCCAGAAGACGATCTGGTAATCTCTGCTTGTACTGTGCATCCCAGATCACAAGATAAACGTCTGTCCCCTAGTCTACAAAAAGAGGGGTGAGTGTTCACATGTCTTCCTAGGGGGATTGACAACTTCAATTACTAACCCTTACCTTTTTGTTTGCTTAACATTACAGTGGGACCAGAACAGGATTACTACTAAGGCCATGATTGACACAGGATCTTGTGGAAATTATATTGACATACGTTTTGCTGCTTTAAATAAAGTCCCTATTATTTCTAAACCTAAACCTGTCTCAGTGAGTCTTATTAACGGTGTTCCTTTATCCTCTGGTCCGATCACTGATCAGACACAGGCACTCCTAGTCACTACTAACGGGTCTCATATGGAGACCACTACCTTCGATCTAATACCTTCACCCCACTTTCCCATTGTTTTGGGACTTCCCTGGTTACACACACATCAACCAACCATAGATTGGAAGGAACGGACCCTGGCCTTCCTCTCTTGCTATTGCGAGGGTACGTGTAACCTCCCGTCTTCCGGGAAGATCCTGTCTGTGGTGACAGATGAGATTGCACCACTATGTTATCAGGATCTCTCTGAGGTTTTTCTTGAGAAAAATGCTCAAGCACTACCTCCCCATCGAGACTATGATTGTAGCATTGATCTACTCCCAAATAGCAAATTGCCGTTCGGTCATGTTTATCCTCTTTCACAGGATGAACTTTCCCATCTCAAAGAATATTTGGATGAGAATTTGAAAAAAGGTTTTATTAGACCTTCCACTTCTTCCACAGCAGCAGGACTCTTTTTTGTCCGCAATAAGGACTCAAGTCTCAGGCCTATCATCGACTATAGGCAATTGAATGCTATTACAATAAAAGATCGCTATCCTCTACCGCTTATCCCTGAGCTTATTGAGCAGGTGCGTGGAGCTACCTATTTTTCAAAATTGGACCTGAAAGGGGCATACAATCTCATTCGAATCCGTGATGGACACGAGTGGAAGACTGCATTCAGAACCAGATCCGGATTGTTCGAATATCTTGTAATGCCATTCGGGCTATGCAACGCCCCTGCAGCCTTTCAACGATTTATAAACGATATTTTCACAGACTTACTAGATGTCTGTGTTGTGGTATATCTGGACGATATACTTATATATTCACGATCCTTGTCTGAACACATAAGACATGTAAGACTAGTATTATCGAGATTGCTTGCACACAACCTTTATGTGAAACTGAAAAAATGCTTGTTCCATAAAGAAGAGGTACTGTTTCTAGGCTACATCATATCCAAAACAGGAATCGAGATGGACATGAGTAAGATATCCTGCATTCAGGATTGGCCTACACCAACCACCCGCAAGGCGCTACAGCGATTCCTTGGATTTTCTAATTTCTACAGGAAATTCATCAGGAACTTCTCTGCCATTGTGAGACCCCTCACACAGCTCACTAGCATTAAGAGACCATTCAAATGGTCAGATGAAGCAAATAAAGCTTTTCACCTGTTAAAGACAAGGTTTACTTCTGCTCCCATACTACGCCATCCAGACCCATCCCTCCAATACATTCTGGAAGTAGATGCGTCAAACATGGCAGTAGGAGCAATACTCTCCCAATGACCAACTAACACTTCACCACTCCATCCAGTCGCCTTCTTTTCTAAATCCTTAAGCAGTCCAGAGGTAAATTACCCAGTGGGTGAAAAGGAACTGCTTGCTATAAAATTGGCTCTGGAGAATTGGCGACATCTACTCGAAGGCACCCAATTACCAATACTTATATACACGGACCATAAAAATCTCCAATATCTTCAGACTAACAAAACTCTCTCTCACCGACAGGTACGATGGTCACTATTCTTTCTAAGGTTTAACTTCCTAGTGACCTACACACCTGCAGATAAGAACAAAAAGGCGGATGCACTATCACGACTAACTGAAGAAAACTACTTCGAAATCCCTTCCGTTCCTATAATACCTCACAAGCGTATTATTGGGGTTGTCCGTTCTTTGAAGGAAGAGGTTTTGCATGGTATAAGTTTGGATTCACCCCTACCACAACTAAATACCGATGCAGAAGGCTTCCTCTACTACAACGACAAACTTTACATACCACCTACCATACGCACCAAGATTTTGGAATTATCGCATGATGTGCCTATGGCAGGACATATGGGTATGACAAAGACTCTTAATCTGATTACCAGACAATTCTGGTGGCCTGACATGAAAACATCTATACAAAAATTCGTCTCTTCATGCAATGTCTGTGCCAGGTCCAAAATTGACACTACGAGACCATCCGGTCTACTATGCAGTCTACCAATACCCCAAACTCCATGGGAAGTTGTGTCCTTGGACTTTATAGTAGAACTACCTCCTTCCAAAGGATTTAATACCATCTTGGTGTCAGTGGACCATCTGACAAAAATGGCACATTTCATTGCTATTCGCAGACTACCTTCGTCCAAACAAACGGCAGAACTCCTGATGAAACATGTCTTTAAGTTACATGGTATCCCAAAAACTCTTCTGTCTGACCGTGGATCACAATTTATTTCCAAGTTCTGGCAAGAACTATGTCACATACTACGAATTGAGCGGAAGCTCACTTCTCCTTACCATCCACAGACCAACGGACAGACTGAAAGAGTCAACCAATGCATCGAGCAATATTTACGTTGTTACACTTCTTACCAACAGGATGATTGGGTGGATCTTCTCCCTCTGGCAGAATTTGCCTACAACAACGCAACCCACAGTACGACCAAGCAGAGTCCGTTCTACTTGAACTATGGGTTTCATCCCTCTATTCTTCCACCACGCATCCTTCCTTCAAATAACCCAGTAGCCTCAGACTATCTTACCCAAATAAAGGACTCTCTGGGTTTGCTTAATACTACCATTGCACACGCTCACAGTCAACAAAAGAAGTACTATGATCTTCGCAGAAGACCTTCTCCTCAGTATGCTATTGGGGACCTCGTTTGGCTCTCAACAAAAAATTTAAGACTGAAAATCCCTAGCAAAAAGCTTGGACCTCTCTTCTTGAGACCTTTCCCAATCAAGAAACTTATTGGAAAAGCTGCAGTACAGCTTACATTGCCAATAGACCTCAAAATACATCCCATTTTCCATGTGTCGCTACTGAAGCCCCATGTTCCTGACCAAGGAATAAGGCCTACTATCCCACTTCCTCCTCCTGTACAAGTTGAAGGTGGAGAAGAATATGAGATAAAAGAGATTCCGGATTCTCGTATCCACAGAAGAAAACTTCAATACTTAGTTCGATGGAAGAACTATGGGCCCCAAGACGACACCTGGCTAAACACCTCTGACATACATGCCCCTAGATTAATCCGCAACTTTCATGCGAAGTACCCAGACAAACCAGCTCCAGAGGCCTTCAGGAGCCGGCCTTAAGGGGGGGGGGGGTACTGTAATGTTCTGGTATCTTTGGTACCCTAATTCCACTTTTCCTAAGTGTATGCGCCCCACCATTCTCTTTTGGTAAGGTGCGCATACACCTTTAAGACCGATGCTGTCATCACTGAGCGCCGCTGGAGCGGCTATTTCAACCTCCGGCGGTCTCACTCACATGTTCGTTCAACGCCGCATAATCTGCCTTGAAGCTCTCATGCTTGCAAGCATACCTCGCTATCGGAACCACGCTGCTGATCCCTGTATCCCGTTACCGGATCATCCGCTCTTGCCGAACCTCTCCTCTACTACATTGCTACTAGTGATAAGTACCCCACAGGGGAAACCTCTATAACCTTCATACTAAAGCTTACACTATCTAGCTCTGCATACTAAGGACTATTACTACATCTGCACTAACTAAGATTGCTAGCTCTTGAGCCTAATACCATCTGCTCTTGCACTGGGTTGGTCTATCCTGTATGTTCACCTGCTACTCTATCATCTGCTACCATACATGATTGCTAAACCTATCTGAACCCCATCTGCTACTATCTTACTTTCAAGAACATTCCTTTCAAGTGTCTGTCATCTACCATCTATACCCAACCTGTCTCTTCAGCCTATCATCACTATATTACTATACATATAAGTCACTCTAGGAACATCTTATTGAGTGTTTGTATTTACTTGCTGAATTGAGACTATCCACGCATGATGAGTCTTGGGAGTTGGGATTGGTGTCTCAGCGTTTCTCTACATGACTACTGAAGTGGAATATTTCTGCAGCTGTAAATCCACATTATACATAAAACGCAGGAGCGTTACACTGTTACAGTGTGTTTGGGTGGCTCGGGAGGGCAGGTCTGGCGGAGGTGGTATTCAAGTAAAAACAAAACCTCCTGCGCTTAAGTGCTGTCTGATGGAGTAGAAAGAGGTGCACTACAAACTCAGATGTAAAGAGAGCTGTTTGGTCTTGCTGCCCCCTTCAGGATCAAGGGTATCCAGAACCACTGGTAGAAAAGACAAAAAAAGAAAAAAAAAAAAAAAAAAAAAAGAAAAAAGAGGGGCGCACCGACCTAGTGCATTACCATAAAAACTTTTATTAAAATATTAAAAGGTGTACAATATACTCACAAGACTGGTGTGGTACAACACACATCAAGAATAGCATATACAGTCTCCAAGGTAGCCAGGTCCCAATAGTGACAAATGGGCATACAGATAGTCGCATGGGGCTGCTGTGGCTAGGCTGACGCGTTTCAGGGGCGAGCCCCCTTCCTCAGAGCCAGAAAAGATGCTGCACACATAGATATATACACAAAAAAATAGAAAAAAAAACTTGTGTGTGTATATATATATATATATATATATATATATATATAAATGAAACACATGTCCAAACAATTGTATTTAACGGAAGAGTGTATGAATATAGCCAAGCTGGCAAAATATCTACTCAATTAGTAGGGGTTATATACATTCAGAAGACATAGCATAGAACCTTCCAAAGTGGAACATTAATTATCCCCGACATGTTTCGCAGATGATGACCCGCTTCTTCAGGAGGATGATTGTTATATTCACTCTAAAAGATATAGTAATAGAATGTAAGTATAAATGTATAACCATATACATCATACATATAGAGACACGTTAAGTCATAGTCAGGAAAATGCATAAAACATATACATACATATATGCTGCTGGTATAGGTGAAAAAAACCATAAAAGATACTATTGCTCATGAAAGAAGGTACACCAGTTATCTGATACTGCAGAACAGCCCAGCCAACACAACATTTTTATTTTTGGGATGCTGGTACCAATATCAGTACTTACCCTAGTGCAGTGATGGCGAACCTTGGCACCCCAGATGTTTTGGAACTATGTTTCCCATGATGCGCTCTGCAGTGTAGTTGAGCATCATGGGAAATTTAGTTCCAAAACATCTGGGGTGCCAAGGTTCGCCATCACTGCCCTAGTGGCTCTTCCATCATTCTACTTACCGGCAGGGCAGCCATCAGAGATTTTGGGGCCCCTTACACAGTTTTAGGCCTGGGCCCCTCCCATGGATCCAACCACCAACATTTCCTAGGGCCCACCTACCATGGCGTCATCCTCCTCCAGTCCCATGTCCTCCTTCTCCTCCAGTCCCATTTCTTCCTTCATCCCATGCCCTCCTCCTCCAGTCCCATCTTCTCCATCCCAGGAAAATAAAGGTGAATGGTTCTAGTAAATGCCACCCCTCCTGTCCAAGAGTGAACAGCTGGAGAACAGGGGAGGGCAGGGCAGGGCCTACAGCTGTGTGTGAGGGCTAGTGAGGGGCAGGACACCCCACATAGTGCCAGTCTGCAAGGGAACGGCGGAGCTTACAATTGAGTGGTATTGCGAGGACAGGTTGCAACCCAACCCTGTTTGGGGCCCCTCGGAATGCCTGGGCCCCCTACATGTGTATGGGCTGTACCCCCCTGATGGTGGCGCTGCTTTCCGGTACTTACTATTGAAAGATAAAATAAAAAATATGTTTTTTGTCTTAAAATCTACCCTAAAGCATAAGTACAGCCAAAGCTCATTTGGCTGTACTTCTCCTGTGGATCACAGGATTGCAGTTCATTCTGCACTCCTGTAACGCGTTTTCAGCAGTCAGCGGGCTAAAGCCTGCTGTCAGCTGACGTCCCAGGCCGGTCGGGCCAGATTACGACAATGAAGTCAGGATCCGCCCACATGCCTGGACTGGCACCTGGCTCAGCCTCTCAGCAAACCGCTGAGAGCCTGAGTCGGAAGCTCCTTCCCCCTCTACAGCCCAGTGCTCCAGTGAGCGCAGGGTGGGGCACAAACAGCGATGACTAACAGTCAGCAGCGCTCTGCTCAAGGAGCTGTGAGAACCGAGCGATCGGCTGTGATTGATCGCTCGGTTCTCAGTGTAGAGGCGCTGGGGGACAGATGCAGCATCGGACCTGATTCTGAAAAAAAAAAAAAAAAAACACATCTCTTTTGAATCAGCTTTCTAATTGCACTTTGTACTTGTTTGTAACTTAAATACTGAAAATTGCACTTAAAACTGTACCTTACTTTTGGAAATGTCAGTAAAAACTTGGCTGTGCCAGTAAATTTTGAGTGCGGTGTCAGAAAATTTCAATCTGGTAGGTTGGCAACACTGCTTCTATCTCTCTCTTTCTTTATTTCGTGTCTCAAATGCAAGCTTTTGTTCTGCTATTCTCAGACTTCCTGTTCTAGGGTGGCTACGTTCATTCTCCATGCCCGCCTTGTGTATGTAGCACCCTCCTAGGTAGGTGCTAGAAGAGAGAGTATAGTTTTTGAGTCTTTCTGCTTACCAGAAAGGTTGCCAGGTAAATGTAAGGGGGGGGGGGGTACTGTAATGTTCTGGTATCTTTGGTACCCTAATTCCACTTTTCCTAAGTGTATGCGCCCCACCATTCTCTTTTGGTAAGGTGCGCATACACCTTTAAGACCGATGCTGTCATCACTGAGCGCCGCTGGAGCGGCTATTTCAACCTCCGGCGGTCTCACTCACATGTTCGTTCAACGCCGCATAATCTGCCTTGAAGCTCTCATGCTTGCAAGCATACCTCGCTATCGGAACCACGCTGCTGATCCCTGTATCCCGTTACCGGATCATCCGCTCTTGCCGAACCTCTCCTCTACTACATTGCTACTAGTGATAAGTACCCCACAGGGGAAACCTCTATAACCTTCATACTAAAGCTTACACTATCTAGCTCTGCATACTAAGGACTATTACTACATCTGCACTAACTAAGATTGCTAGCTCTTGAGCCTAATACCATCTGCTCTTGCACTGGGTTGGTCTATCCTGTATGTTCACCTGCTACTCTATCATCTGCTACCATACATGATTGCTAAACCTATCTGAACCCCATCTGCTACTATCTTACTTTCAAGAACATTCCTTTCAAGTGTCTGTCATCTACCATCTATACCCAACCTGTCTCTTCAGCCTATCATCACTATATTACTATACATATAAGTCACTCTAGGAACATCTTATTGAGTGTTTGTATTTACTTGCTGAATTGAGACTATCCACGCATGATGAGTCTTGGGAGTTGGGATTGGTGTCTCAGCGTTTCTCTACATGACTACTGAAGTGGAATATTTCTGCAGCTGTAAATCCACATTATACATAAAACGCAGGAGCGTTACACTGTTACAGTGTGTTTGGGTGGCTCGGGAGGGCAGGTCTGGCGGAGGTGGTATTCAAGTAAAAACAAAACCTCCTGCGCTTAAGTGCTGTCTGATGGAGTAGAAAGAGGTGCACTACAAACTCAGATGTAAAGAGAGCTGTTTGGTCTTGCTGCCCCCTTCAGGATCAAGGGTATCCAGAACCACTGGTAGAAAAGACAAAAAAAGAAAAAAAAAAAAAAAAAAAAAAAAGAAAAAAGAGGGGCGCACCGACCTAGTGCATTACCATAAAAACTTTTATTAAAATATTAAAAGGTGTACAATATACTCACAAGACTGGTGTGGTACAACACACATCAAGAATAGCATATACAGTCTCCAAGGTAGCCAGGTCCCAATAGTGACAAATGGGCATACAGATAGTCGCATGGGGCTGCTGTGGCTAGGCTGACGCGTTTCAGGGGCGAGCCCCCTTCCTCAGAGCCAGAAAAGATGCTGCACACATAGATATATACACAAAAAAATAGAAAAAAAAACTTGTGTGTGTATATATATATATATATATATATATATATATAAATGAAACACATGTCCAAACAATTGTATTTAACGGAAGAGTGTATGAATATAGCCAAGCTGGCAAAATATCTACTCAATTAGTAGGGGTTATATACATTCAGAAGACATAGCATAGAACCTTCCAAAGTGGAACATTAATTATCCCCGACATGTTTCGCAGATGATGACCCGCTTCTTCAGGAGGATGATTGTTATATTCACTCTAAAAGATATAGTAATAGAATGTAAGTATAAATGTATAACCATATACATCATACATATAGAGACACGTTAAGTCATAGTCAGGAAAATGCATAAAACATATACATACATATATGCTGCTGGTATAGGTGAAAAAAACCATAAAAGATACTATTGCTCATGAAAGAAGGTACACCAGTTATCTGATACTGCAGAACAGCCCAGCCAACACAACATTTTTATTTTTGGGATGCTGGTACCAATATCAGTACTTACCCTAGTGCAGTGATGGCGAACCTTGGCACCCCAGATGTTTTGGAACTATGTTTCCCATGATGCGCTCTGCAGTGTAGTTGAGCATCATGGGAAATTTAGTTCCAAAACATCTGGGGTGCCAAGGTTCGCCATCACTGCCCTAGTGGCTCTTCCATCATTCTACTTACCGGCAGGGCAGCCATCAGAGATTTTGGGGCCCCTTACACAGTTTTAGGCCTGGGCCCCTCCCATGGATCCAACCACCAACATTTCCTAGGGCCCACCTACCATGGCGTCATCCTCCTCCAGTCCCATGTCCTCCTTCTCCTCCAGTCCCATTTCTTCCTTCATCCCATGCCCTCCTCCTCCAGTCCCATCTTCTCCATCCCAGGAAAATAAAGGTGAATGGTTCTAGTAAATGCCACCCCTCCTGTCCAAGAGTGAACAGCTGGAGAACAGGGGAGGGCAGGGCAGGGCCTACAGCTGTGTGTGAGGGCTAGTGAGGGGCAGGACACCCCACATAGTGCCAGTCTGCAAGGGAACGGCGGAGCTTACAATTGAGTGGTATTGCGAGGACAGGTTGCAACCCAACCCTGTTTGGGGCCCCTCGGAATGCCTGGGCCCCCTACATGTGTATGGGCTGTACCCCCCTGATGGTGGCGCTGCTTTCCGGTACTTACTATTGAAAGATAAAATAAAAAATATGTTTTTTGTCTTAAAATCTACCCTAAAGCATAAGTACAGCCAAAGCTCATTTGGCTGTACTTCTCCTGTGGATCACAGGATTGCAGTTCATTCTGCACTCCTGTAACGCGTTTTCAGCAGTCAGCGGGCTAAAGCCTGCTGTCAGCTGACGTCCCAGGCCGGTCGGGCCAGATTACGACAATGAAGTCAGGATCCGCCCACATGCCTGGACTGGCACCTGGCTCAGCCTCTCAGCAAACCGCTGAGAGCCTGAGTCGGAAGCTCCTTCCCCCTCTACAGCCCAGTGCTCCAGTGAGCGCAGGGTGGGGCACAAACAGCGATGACTAACAGTCAGCAGCGCTCTGCTCAAGGAGCTGTGAGAACCGAGCGATCGGCTGTGATTGATCGCTCGGTTCTCAGTGTAGAGGCGCTGGGGGACAGATGCAGCATCGGACCTGATTCTGAAAAAAAAAAAAAAAAAACACATCTCTTTTGAATCAGCTTTCTAATTGCACTTTGTACTTGTTTGTAACTTAAATACTGAAAATTGCACTTAAAACTGTACCTTACTTTTGGAAATGTCAGTAAAAACTTGGCTGTGCCAGTAAATTTTGAGTGCGGTGTCAGAAAATTTCAATCTGGTAGGTTGGCAACACTGCTTCTATCTCTCTCTTTCTTTATTTCGTGTCTCAAATGCAAGCTTTTGTTCTGCTATTCTCAGACTTCCTGTTCTAGGGTGGCTACGTTCATTCTCCATGCCCGCCTTGTGTATGTAGCACCCTCCTAGGTAGGTGCTAGAAGAGAGAGTATAGTTTTTGAGTCTTTCTGCTTACCAGAAAGGTTGCCAGGTAAATGTATGTTGCTCTCTGCCTACCAGAGAGCAGGATCCATTGGTGGGGTCTGCTCATGGTGCTCAGGTGCAGCTCAGCTTGTCTGAAATGTTTCACACTGGTCCAATAGGGAGGCATATTGGACAATGGGAGGAAACCTGACAAGTGAGGGCACAGGCATTGTTACAGTACCAGTGATTGACAGAGGAAAGTGCCTTGGTGTATGCTGGGATACTGTATAAATGCCAAGGGCACATGTGCTGGGGGTCTTTCCGCTGGAGAGTGGGGTCGGCTGCCCCTCCTCTGTAGGAGTTGTCATGTGGTCAGAGAGGAGCTGAACCCAGATGTCCTGCAGACCTGACTGGAAGGGAGACACTGGAGAAAGGATCCTATTCTGCCTACAGTGAGTAGAGTTCTGTGTCATGGGGCCTGACCTGAGGGGGTCACCCCTTCAGCTAGAGGGATAAGTGGATGGGTGTCAGTCAAGGGGATGCTAGAGAGTGCCCTGAAGAGAAAAGTAGTGGCATCAAGTCTGCTGATGAAAAGAGCAAGAAGACCTAATCCTTCCATACAATTGGCAGGATGGTAAAAGCAGTGTGTCTGCTTCCACAAGTAACCTGGTGAGGCCAAGTGAGAGTTGTCTTCATCTACTGTGAATAGTTCAGTTGGAGTATCCCACTATTCCCTTCTTCCATCCAAGTTTTACAATAAATAAAAACCAAAACCCCTGGACTATTTATTAAGTAACAAACGGGAGTAGGGGTGGATATGTGAAAAAAACCCTAGTGACTGTCTGCAGGTAATCAGAGGAGACCCAAGAAGTCATCACACAGCAAGCCCTACGGGGACAGTGCTACATGTATGTGAATGTAGCCCCCCGAAATGAACTACATGTCTATGTACAGATGCAATGGGAATCCCCCTTACAGTGGAAGGGAACTCTTATGTAAAGAGAAACGCTGCAGATCATGATCTAAGGAGGGAACTCTGATATAAGGGGGGGCTCTGGTGACCAGAGACCACCTTATATCACAGTCCACTGCGTTCCCCTTTACATCAGAGTTCCCACCCACATCAGGGTCCACAGAGTTACCCCTTGCACCAGAAGGAGGAATCCTGCAAACTCTGATGTATAGGGGAACGCCAGTAACTCTGATGGGGAGGGCACTCTGGTGATCAGAGACCACCTTCCGCAGAGTGAATACACTAAGGTAAGGGGGGATTACTAATATAGGGGGGGGGGCTTTATATCAGTGCCCCCTTACATTATTGTATTCACTGTCCCCTTACATCAGTGACCCCCTCCCCATCAGACTGGCCTGGCGGTGCTGTCACTGACCTCCTCTCATGTGCACCATGCAGAGTTCAGCCAGACGGTTCCAGGTTGGTGGCTCTGGTTTTATCCTATAGTCTCCTCTCCACAGTCCACACACATCTGACTTCTCCCGTGACCCCCATCCTGGAGGCGCTCTCACTCTTGACTCCTCTCCAGACTCCCCCTCAGGGACTACAGACATGATAAAAGACAAGACATGGTTAGAGGTTGCGGACATGGTACAGGAGATGGTCAGAGACTGCAGACATGGTACAGGAGGTGGTCAGAGACTGCAGACATGGTACAGGAGGTGGTCAGAGACTGCGGACATGGTACAGGAGGTGGTCAGAGACTGCGGACATGGTACAGGAGGTGGTCAGAGACTGCGGTCATGGTACAGGAGGTGGTCAGAGACTGTGGACATGGTACAGGAGGTGGTCAGAGACTGCGGTCATGGTACAGGAGGTGGTCAGAGACTGCAGTCATGGTACAGGAGGTGCTCAGAGACTGCTGACATGGTACAGGAGGTGGTCAGAGACTGCACTCATGGTACAGGAGGTGGTCTGAGACTGCATTCATGGTACAGGAGGTGGTCAGAGACTGCGGACATGGCACAGGAGGTGGTCAGAGACTGCGGTCATGGTACAGGAGGTGGTCAGAGACTGCACTCATGGTACAGGAGGTGGTCAGAGACTGCACTCATGGTACAGGAGGTGGTCAGAGACTGCATTCATGGTACAGGAGGTGGTCAGAGACTGCGGTCATGGTACAGGAGGTGGTCAGAGACTGCACTCATGGTACAAGAGGTGGTCAGAGACTGCATTCATGGTACAGGAGGTGGTTAGAGACTGCGGTCATGGTACAGGAGGTGATCAAATGCTGCGCAAACATGGTAGTTTCCTCCTCTGTCCCCTTTACCTCTAGACATCAGTGTCCTCCTGTGCTGTGCCCCATTCACCCCTCCACAGGCACATCAGTGTGTCCTCCAACCTCTGCCCCCTTTATGGCTGCAATACTGTCCCCTCACTCAGATGAGTGTCTGTCCTCCTCGCTCTGAGCCAGTCCTCCTCGCTCTGAGCCAGTCCTCCTCGCTCTGAGCCAATCCTCCTCGACTCCTTCTCTGCTCTGGCGGCTAGGCGCCACTGAGAACGACTGAATGCCTCTCATTTAAAAATGGCGCCAGGTGGCACCATTACGTAACTGCTTTCCTAAAACCGGCAGGTGTTGGAACGGCGCATACGCAGTTATGATGTCTGCCCGCAACCATCTTTTTTACGGGCACCTCTGCCCGTAACGGGCATTTACAGGCAGCCCGAAAATGTGCTGAAATTTACGGGCTGCTTGTAAATTAACTGGCGGTTGGCAACACTGGCTCTATGCAGGTAAAGGTCAAGTGCATCAGTGGAGGATCAAGTGCACACATTCAAAAAATATAACAGCAGTGTAAGACTTTTTTGAGAAAAAACAGAGCTATGGTATACTTGATATTTTAGAGCAATTTAAAAAAATTAGTTTCACTTATTTACAGTATATATCCAAAATATCATGAGATGACTCTACAGTCTAGGTCCCTGGTGCCCAACCTGCAGCCCAAGGGCAATATTTGGCCCTTTGGTATATGGTGTGTGGTGTCCTCAGACCTCAGCATTCTGTAGCAGGAACATTAATTAGGATGGTAACATTGATCCCTACTAGCCTCCTGTAACATGTTCCCAGTGTCATATTGTCTTCGGCAGCATATCCCCCGCCAACAATGTATTCCGTACTCACTCTCTGACCATCGTGTCCTCTATAAGGTCTGCGTTTTCTAACAGTCCTCTCAAGCATTCCATATATTGAACATTATGTGCCGCCCTTTGGTGATATCAGAGGCCACATTTGAAGCCCCCTGTAGCTCATAAGTTGGCAACCACTAGTCTAGGTGCATTGGGCAGAATCTGGCGGTAAGGGGAGGATACTTACTATTTTTTTTTTTATTAATGTCGCAATTTATCATGATGGGGGGGGGGGGGCAATGTATTAGAGGATGAATGGGCTCCCTTCTGGCATACCTACCCAATCTATCCATTATTACACCTATCCAATCTACCTGGTCAATCTAACCATTATTATATATGTGCTCCTACTATGGACAGGGCCATCGTTAACGCAGGGCAAAAGGGGCAGCTGCCCAGGCCCCAAGCATTGTCTTAGCCAAAAGCAGCTTCCCCGTCTGCCCGCAAATAGCATTAAAGCCAGTGATGATTTTGTCCCATGATCACAGTGTTGGTCTCACTAGTGTTGCTGCGGTTCCCAGACCCTTAATCTGCACTTTCAGCCAGCAGTTCTGTGGCTTCTCTGGTGGTGGCAGGAGTACAGCTCTGCTGCTCCGGACATCTGTCTTCCCCTCCAGCAGCTTACGCTATACTAAGTGGTAGGGAGGAGCGTCTGTGCTGGGCAGCCCCGGCTTCAGTACACAAGCCAAGTAAGTGTACTGAAGCTGCTCCTGAGTCCCTACTCCACTGCCGGAGGTGAAGAGAGAGGTTCCGGGTATCAGTATCATCAACACTAATGACGCAGCTACACAAGGTTCTGTGTGGGCTCCGCCCCCTGTGTCAGGGGCGTAACTACAGGGGTTGCAGGGGTTGCAATTGCAACCGGGCCCCATGCTCCAGGGGGCCTGTGCGACTCCCCTGTACACCTGGATAGGAGGGGCGGCGGGGGCAGCATGTAGAGAAATCACTGTCCTCCTTTTTCCTCCTGTAGCTGCAGGAGGAAAATGGAGGAGATTGGTTCCTCTGTATGCTGCCCCCGCCGCTCCTCCTATCCAGTTCACTTGTGTTCTGCTGTCTCTGGGCCCCTGTGTGCTCCCCTGCCCCCCCCCCTACTGTGCTGCCCCCCCTACTGTGCTCCCTCCCCTCTCCGGCCGACTGCTGCAGGGGATGTCTCACAATAGAGAACCAGGAAGGGATCTGTACATATGTAATTTACCAGCTCCTTCCTTTTCTGAATGGACAGAGTCACAGTCAGTGACATTGTAAAAATATAAAATAAAATGATGAAAAAATAATACAATTAAAATATCAAAAAATAAAAACTACTGACACCCGTGGGTGCACTTCCAGGATCGCAAAGTTCACACTTGCACCCGGGTCCTGGCATTCGACCACCATGGGGAGGCCCCAAGATGGCAGGAAGGGAGCCCACTGCAGAACTCATAAAAGGGTCCTGCAACAAGAGTAAAGGGCCCCAGGATCAGTGGGAAGAGCCCCAGGCTTGAATGTTCTAGTTACACCTCTGCCCTGTGTACTCCCGCTGCCACCAAAGAAGTCACAGTAGTCTAAGGAATGGAACAGTATGTCTCCATTGGGTTTAAACAGGTTGCAAAGATTGTGAGGTTACATAAGATGATGCAAGATACAGAGGGGTGGGGGTGCTGGGGATACAGAAGGGGGGGGGGGAGTGCATAGATGTGCTGGGGGAGTACATAAATGTACTAGGGGGGGTGGGACAGGGGCATACTGGGGGTATGGAGACCTTCAGGGGGAACAGGGGTTCTGGAGATACAGAGACGTGCAGAGGGTATGGAAAGGTGCCAAGGGTATAGAGAGGTGCAGAGGGTATGAAGGGGTGCAGAGGGTATATAGAGGTCAAGAGGGTATGGAGGGGTGCAGAGGGTATGAAGAGGTGCAGAGGGTATGGAGGGGTGCAGAGGGTATGGAGGGGTGCAGAGATGTGCAGAGGGTATGGAGGGGTGCAGAGATGTGCAGAGGGTATGGAGGGGTGCAGAGGGTCTGAAGGGGCACAGATGATATAGAGGGGTGCAAAGATGTGCAGAGGGTATGGAGGGGTGCAGAGATGTGCAGAAGGTATGGAGGGGTGCAGAGATGTGCAGAAGTTATGGAGGGGTGCAGAGACATGCAGAGGGTATGGAGGGTGGAGAGAGGTGCAGAGGGTATGGTGGGGTGCAGAGAGGTGCAGAGGGTATTGAGAGATGCAGAGGGTAAAGAGGAGTGCAGAGGGTATGTAGGGGTACAAAGATGTGCAGAGGGTATGGACAGGTTCAGATGATATGGAGGGGTGCAGAGATGTGCAGAGGGTATGGAGGGGTGCAGGGGGTATAAAGGGGTGCAGAGATGTGCAGAGAGTATGGAGGGGTGCAGATGGTATGGAGGGGTGCAGAGGGAATGAAGGGTATGGAGGTGTGCTGGAGGTACAGAGATGTTCGGGGGGTACAGAGGTGTGCTGGGGTGGCCCTGATTATGGAGGCTTTCAAATGTCATAGAGTTAGGAGTGCAGTATACTGGGGTGCCTTGTCACAGCCTCTGCAGCTTACACATGTATTTGCAAATGTGTGCAAACTAAACCTTGTGAACTGTTAGAAAGGACAATTTGGATTGTTGCAGGCTGGCTGGTAATTTGAGCAGGGAATTATTCTTTGTTGTATTTGTTTGACATGCATCGCCATTCCATGTGCTCCTTGCTGTTAGGCCAGTCATAGGTTGGGGCTGTTGCCGTTTGTTTGTACCATTGGTTATTTGGTGAGGGGGTGCACTGAACACCTTAGCTGCCATTGTGCTTTTTGCTGGGTGTCAAGTGCACCCCTGTGCCTTTAAGGAGGGATGGGCTCCCTCTAGGCATACCTGCCCACAATCTATCCATTATTATTCACAATATTACCAAAAGTATTGGGACGCCTGCCTTTACACGCACATGAACTTTAATGGCACCCCAGTCTTAGTCCATAGGGTTCAATATTGCGTTGGCCCAAAAGTTGAAACCAAAAGAAGCGCAATTTGTTGTAAAAAGTAAATCCACCACATTGACTGAATTCATACTTTAAAACCAGTAGGGAACGTTGCAGCATTATTTATTTCAGGTACTTACGTATATAGCGCCGTCAATTTACGCAGCGCTTTTCATACACTATGTTACCAAAAGTATTTGGACGCCTGCCTTTACATGCACATGAACTTTAATATTTCCCAGCCTTAGTCTGTGGGGTTCAATATTGAGTTGGCCCACACTTTGCAGCTATAACAGCTTCAACTCTTCTGGGAAGGCCGTCCACAAGGTTTAGGAGTGTGTCTATGGGAATGTTTGACCAGAAGCGCATTTGTGAGGTCAGGCACTGATGTTGAACGAGAAGGCCTGGCTCGCAGTCTCCTCTCTAATTCATCCCAAAGTTGTTCTATCAGGTAAGAACTCTGTGCCGGCCAGTCAAGTTCTTCCCCTCCAAACTAGCTCATCCATTTCTTAATGGACCTTTGTTGTGGAAATTTTATTAGAATTAGTGTGGACATTTTTCAGGATGTGTTTTATTTAGCTTGTCATTATGGCTCCTGTTGTCAGTTTGCTTGCAATATGCTCATTAGAGCGTGTACTGGCGAACCAGCATTGAGGAAAGACTACTGGCAGTAAAAACCTTCCTTTAGATATTTGGACTTTGCTCTACACAAACATCTCCACCGGCGAACACATGCGCTATGCTTGGGTCTGTTTGCCAGTAGAGATCTATGTGTATTGCAGTGCGGAGTTCAAGGATCAAGCAGCAGGGATATTACCACCAGCGGGGGGGGGGCTGTATTTGGTGCAGATTTGTCCCCCCACCGGGGATATGTTTGCTCTGAAGTTAATATCGTTTTTTGATATCTATCTGCCTTTATGAACACATGCTCATGTCTTTCTACTGTGCCTGATCACCATAGTGGAAACAGTATGGCTCTTTCCCTGCAGATAGCCTCACGTCTATGGGAACAGTAGTATAATCTTGTTAGGCATTGTTCTCTGAGCCTTGCTGAGGGGGATTCATGCCAGTAGTAGTGGCGGGAATACATGCACGAGTTTGATCAGAGCAGCGTTCACGGTTTACACGCTGGTTTCATTGTGTAGTGTATCCAATACACTTTGGTCTGGCCCCATGGTGCAGGGAGTCTGTGCGGCTCCCCTGTCACGTATGTCTACACCTGAATAGGAGGGCTGGCAGGGTGGCATATAGAAGAACCAATCCCGTTCCTGCAGCTGCTGAAGGCCCTTTGAGCATCAGGAGGAAATTTGAGAAGGTTCACCTATATGCCACCCCGCCAGCTCTAATATCCAGCCTGGTACTAGCTGTGTCTAGGACCAAAAGCTCCACCTCCCAGCTCCGCCCCCGATTCCAGCTCCAACTCACGCTTCTTGGCTCAAGGCTGTTCCTGCCACTGGGCATGGTAGGAGAAAACACGAAAAACTCTTCTGGAAGACCCCAGAAAAAAGAGGGCCTTATGGGGAGGAAAAAATGACACAATGGGGTATAAACCACAGTATTACTTTATTGTTGCAAACATGTGCTAATAAAAGTGAAAAATGGTGTTGTTAACAACTCTAAGTTTAAAAGAATGAAAATGGGGTGAAAATACAAAAACAGTACATACAGTGACAGCATATGACATAACAAAAGAATTAAAAGCATAGATGGATGTATGCATCCGGACACCAGGTAACCATTGGCACAGATGGCAGTATCCCACGGCAACCTGCCGTATATGACTTAAGGAATATACTTAACTAGGGAGTGCAAAAAGTGGCAAGCCCCTGGGGGGCTCGAGCTTGTGAACCAAAGGCAACAGAAGCGCAGATTGAAAGGAAAGAAAGGTTCTGGGAATAAGGTTTCGTATGTATGAGACAATGGGAGGAAAACTGGAAGTGAAATAAAGGATGGTCTCCTTCTACCACTCTCAATGAAAGGGGGAGTATCACTGAAATTCCTCTTGCTGTTATAGTTCCACATGGATCCAAGTGTATTAAATGGCAAAACTAGTCAAGAGGGAATAGCCAGGACCACCCCTAAAATGTCTTAATAAAGTCCTTCAAGGCTGGTTCCTATAGGAAATAAGTGAATTGTTCACTGTATTACCACATCAATGCTGGTATATAAGGAGACAGTCAAAAAAGAGAATGTTCCCATAATGTGTTGCATAGGTCGCCTTAATGAACAAGGCAAGCAATGGTGAGAAGATGGATAGTAGTCACTGTACTGTCCTAAGTACGTCTCCAAGGATTTCAGTTCACTTATGTACGCTAACAAACTTGGTCAGTGCCTGCATTTGTCCATATGTTTCCTGGCCTCTCTTAGATCGATATACCTTGCCTGAATATCCTCGATTATGTGTGGCTCCTATGCATGACTTTTTCCCATGTTGAGCACTGGTAAAGGGAAATGCTCCTAAAGTAGCTGTCGCCACAACGGCAGTTTCAGCGGCAGTGGAAATCAGCCTCTCGCTGGTTGACTAGCTCGTTGCCCATATGGGGATCCCGGAAGCGGCGTCCGTGCACCAGTGACGTTACCTGGTGTCCGGGCGCATACATCCATCTATGTTTTTAATTTTTTATTGTGTCATATGCTGTCACTGTATATACTGTTTTGTATTTTTACCCCATTTTCATTCTTTAATGACAAACAGCAACACAATTTTTCACTTTTGTTAGCACATGTATGAAACAATAAAGTAATACTGTGGTTTATACCCCATTGTGTAATTTTTTCATCCCCATAAGGCTTTTTTTTTTCTGGGGTCTTCCAGAAGAGTTTTTCGTGTATTTGGTTCTGAGCCAGGAGATGACTATCTACTAGGTGGTAACCGTTGGGGCATTAATGCAAACCTTCAATATAGGGCCTTTTTCTTAAATTTTTTTCTATGCTAGGAGAAAAGCTCCCTGCCCTGAGGCCACTCCTGGTAAGTCACAAATACAATCTCTGCCACAGAGAGAGGTTGTAAAAGAATGCACAGTGCTCTGCCCAGCCAATATAGTGTGTCCAGGTGTCCTACTGACTGTCACTCTGCCCCCTTATACTGCCTTCCACTTCCCCCCTCCCATCACACTGCACCCCCTATACTGCCCTCCACTGCCCCTCTCCCATCACACTTACATCTTACATCACTTCTCTGCATTAAGATAAAAAACCTTCTGTGTGTACAATTCCCCCCCCCTCAGCCCCTCCAATACTTACCTGAGCCCATCTCTATCTAGCGATGTTGCACGAGGGACTCGGCTGTCTGGGTCCGGGACTCTCCTACTCATTGGCTGAGACAGCAGTGGGCACCATTGGCTCCCACTGCGGTCAATCAAAATCAGTGAGCCAATGAGGAGAGAGAGGGGGCAGGGCCCTCCACCCCAAACTCACTCATTTATGTCTTTATAGACCTTGTTTGTGCACTGGTTCAGAGTCATATTAAAACAGGAAGGGGCCATCCCCAAACTGTTCCCACAAATTTGGGAGCATGAAATTGTCCAAAATGTCTTGGTATGTTGTTGTCTTAAGAGTTCCCTTCACTGGAAATAAGAGGCCAAGCCTAAACCCTGAAAAACAACCCCACACCATAATCCCCCCTCCACCAAATGATTTGGACAAAAGCAAGATCCATAAAGACATGGAGGAGCGAGTTTAGGGTGTAGGAACTTGACTGGCCTGCACAGAGTCCTGACCTTAACCTGATAGAACTCCTTTGGGATAAATTAGAGCGGAGACTGCGAGCCAGCCCTTCTCTCTAACATCAGTGCCTGACCTCACAAATGCGCTTCTGGAAGAATGGTCAAACATTCCCATAGACACTCCTAATCCTTGTGGACAGCCTTCCAAGAAGAGTTAAAGCTGCTATAGTTGCAAAGGGTGGGCCAACTCAATATTGAACCCTACGGACTAAGACTGGGATGCCATTAAAGTTCATGTGAGTGTAAAGGCAGGCGTCCCAATACTTTTCAAGGCTCTGAGGAAGAAGCCAAGCCTCGAAATGCGTAAGCCTTTCCCAGCTTCAGAGGATGGTACATCCTGTATCTTGATGCTGATAGCAACTTACCTATTTGATATGCTTGTACCAAGAACTCGTTTGTGAGTATTTTTATACCTTTTTAATTAAATAAACAAACCTCTTAGAGGATAATGCACTAGGCCAGTGTGCCCTTGTGTTTGTTTTTTGTCCCAATACTTTTGGTTAGATAGTGTTTGTAAAGTGCTGCGTAAATTGACGGCGCCATATAAGTACATGAAATAAATAATGCTGCAACGTTCCCTACTGGTTTTAAAATATGAATTCAGTCAATGTGGTGGATTTACTTTTTACAACAAATTGCCCTTCTTTTTGTTAAAAATATTATTTCTGGCTGGAAATTTTTGACTAAATCTGTTACACCATCCATATTGCACTATGGTATATTCCCCATATAACACATAGAAAAGAGCACAAGTACTTAGACAGGTCACATCACATGTAGCAGGACAGCTCTGCATAGAAATAAATCATAGATGAAACCACAAATAAATCACGTGGGTGCACACCAGTGGCGGCTGGTGCTCCATGGGTTGGGGGTGGCAGATGGACCTGACCACGGACCACACCAGCTCCAGCCTGAATCGCACACCATATTCCCTCCCCCCCCCCGTCGCCGGCTCGCTCACCCTGTGCTGTCCCTGGACTGACGTGTGGCAGCAGCGGCGGCTTCCCCCTCAGTCTCCTCCGTGACCCCCTTCCTTGGTCGGGCTTCCCCTGCGTCTCCTCCATCCTCCTCCTTTGCCGATAGGATGGCTTTTCCTTTCGGCCAATCGGGAAATGGGTCTGATTTAATATTCATTCGCTATTGTCACACAACTGGGTGGGCTCGGGGCGCAGTGCTCTGCGCCCAAAGCCCACCCTTTCTTGAAGCCTATTAGAGCCTCTGGCTCTAATCATGTGCTTCAAAAAAAAAATCCCCTATTGGAATCCATACATCCAACGCCCTACATGTAGATTAGGGGGCCGGATGAATGTATGGGGGGGGGCGGTGCCCCTGCGTCCCTAATGGACGGGTCACCAGTGGTGCACACTGTAAATTTAAATGAATAAGGAACACAGATAAGAAACATTTTGACATTTATTCCCTTTGTTTCTTAAAGGCCATTCATTTTCATTGTTTGGGCAATGCATAGATATCAGTTTTAAGTTTTTCGGACACATATTTTCACTGGAATTTGGAAATGTCGTAGCGGTAGAACAACGCTTTTAAGTCAAACAGTTTAATGAATCTCTGCGGCAGATAAAATGTATGGACGAGCTTGAATCCCATTTTTTCATACATTTTCCAGGCATCGATTTGTACAATGTTTGTTGTCAGTATCACGGCTTCGCAGCCTCTCCTCTGCCGGGCAAAGTCAATCATCGTCCTACACAAGGCTTTGGCGATCCCTCTACCCCGGTGGCTTTTGAACACTGAAAGCCGTTTCAGCTCCAAGTGGTTTTCTCCACCGGGATATGGAGAAGGAGCGGCGGCCACTGTTCCAACCACTTGTCCTCTGGACTCTGCCACCCAGAAGCAAGAGCCATCTTGTTTCATGTAGTACATCTGGATGTCCAACAAGTCATCATGTAAACAAAACTCAACGTAAGACTTCAGGAGATACCAGACTACGAGCCATACAAAAGAAATGGCCATCGCCAAGGCAATGATGGAGGTAGTAAAGGACACAATGCCTAATAATGGAAGAATGAGAAAGGTCAGTAGTGTGACCCCAAAATGTGGCCGTCTTATGCCACGCTTAAAGGCTTCATTTACATGCTCATTAGTTCCACACGCAAACAGTCGTCTGGCCGCGACGTAATCCGAATCCTTGTACGGTCGTATTAGGAAATGAGACATATCTCTCTGTGAAGGAATAATAAAAAAAAAAAAGGATAACTAACACTGTACTGTGCCACGGCAGATGATGGCACTACATAAACTAATATTAATAAAACTCGGGGGTCTATTTAGTATTGGTGTCACACAGAATTTACATAGTTACATAGTAGTTGAGGTTGAATAAAGACAATAGTCCATTCAGTTCAACCTGTGTAGGTGTGTGTGGCCGTAATCATTTGTCATACCCCTTAATGTTCTGATCCACATATTCACACAACTTTCTCCCAGGATTCACACATTTTACCCAAATGCATCCAATTACACTGAACAAAATTATAAACGCAACACCTTTGTTTTTGCCCCCATTTTTCATGAGCTGAACTCAAAGATCTAAGACTTTTTCTATGTACACAAAAGGCCGATTTCTCTCAAACATTGTTCACAAATCTGTCTAAATCTGTGTTAGTGAGCACTTCTCCTTTGCCGAGATCAGGGGCAGACTGGCAACTTTCGGCCCAGGGGGCAAGTACAAATCAGCTGAATCCGGGTTCCCAACCTGGGCAGCAAGGGGCAGTTGAGGGGAGCTGGGACAGCTCGGTTGGGGCTGGCCAGTGAAGAAGAGTCTCCAGTGGGGCATGGTACCTACCTCTGCTCAGACACAGTTTATACCTTCCATGCTGGGCAGGGAGACCTGCGCTCTGTCCTTGTCTTCAACCCACACTCAGTAGGTCAGTGGCAGGTGTGGCATATCAGGATGCTGATTAGACAGCATGATTATTGCACAGATGTGCCTTAGGCTACCCACAATAAAAGGCCACTCATGTGCACATGTGCAGTTTTACTGTATTGGGGGGGGGGGGTCCGTAAACCAGTCAGTACCTGGTGTGACCACCATTTGCCTCACGCAGTGCAAGATATCTCCTTGGTATAGAGTTGATCAGGTTGGTGATTTTGGGCTGTGGAATGTTGGTCCACTCCTCTTCAATGGCTTTGCGAAGTTGTTGGATATTGGCAGGACCAGGAACACGCTGTCCTATACGCCGATCTAGAGCATCCCAAACATGCTCAATGGGTCCGGTGAGTATGCTGGCCATGCAAGAACTGGGATGTTTTCAGCTTCCAGGAATTGTGTACAGATCCTTGCACCATGGGGCCGCGCATTATCATGCTGCAACATGAGGTGATGGTCGAGGATGAATGGCACAACAATGGGCCTCAGGATTTCGTCACGGTATCTCTGTGCATTCAAAATGCAATCAATAAAATGCACCTGTGTTTGTTGTCCATAACGTATGCCTGCCCATACCATAACCCCACCGCCACCATGGGTCACTCCATCCGCAATGTAGACATCAGCAAACCGCTCACCCACACGATGCCACACACGCTGTCTACCATCTCTCCTCTACAGTGAAAACTGGGATTCATCCGTGAAGAGAACACCTCTCCAAAGTGCAAGATGGCATTGAATGTGAGCATTTGCATACTCAACTCGAATACAACGACAAACTGCAGTCAGGTGGAGACCCTGGTGAGGACGACGAGCATGCAGATGAACTTCCCTGAGACGGTTTCTGAAAATTTGTGCAAAAATTTTTTGGTTTTGCAAACCGATTGTTGCAGCAGCTGTCCAGGTGGCTGGTCTCAGACCATCTTGGAGGTGAAGCTGCTGGATGTGAAGGTCCTGGGCTGGTCTCAGACGATCTTGGAGGTGAAGATGCTGGAGTGGGAGGTCCTGGGCTGGTCTCAGACCATCGTGGAGGTGAAGATGCTGGATGTGGAGGTCCTGGACTGGTCTCAGACCATATTGGAGGTGAAGATGCTGAATGTGGAGGTCCTGGGCTGGTCTCAGACCATCTTGGAGGTGAAGATGCTGGATGTGGAGGTCCTGGGCTGGACTCAGACCATCTTGGAGGTGAAGATGCTGGATGTGGAGGTCCTGGGCTGGTCTCAGACCATCGTGGAGGTGAAGATGCTGGATGTGGAGGTCCTGGACTGGTCTCAGACCATCTTGGAGGTGAAGATGCTGAATGTGGAGGTCCTGGGCTGGTCTCAAACCATCTTGGAGGTGAAGCTGCTGGATGTGGAGGTCCTGGACTGGTCTCAGACGATCTTGGAGGTGAAGATGCTGGATGTGGAGTTCCTGGGCTGGTCTCAGACGATCTTGGAGGTGAAGATGCTGGATGTGGAGGTCCTGGGCTGGTCTCAGACCATCTTGGAGGTGAAGCTGCTGGATGTGGAGGTCCTGGACTGGTCTCAGACGATCTTGGAGGTGAATATGCTGGATGTGGAGGTCCTGGGCTGGTCTCAAACCATCTTGGAGGTGAAGCTGCTGGATGTGGAGGTCCTGGACTGGTCTCAGACGATCTTGGAGGTGAAGATGCTGGATGTAGAGGTCCTGGGCTGGTCTCAGACCATCTTGGAGGTGAAGATGCTGCATGTGGAGTTCCTGGGCTGGTCTCAGACCATCTTGGAGGTGAAGATGCTGGATGTGGAGGTCCTGGGCTGGTCTCAGACCATCTTGGAGGTCAAGATGCTGGATGTGGAGGTCCTGGGCTGGTCTCAAACCATCTTAGAGGTGAAGCTGCTGGATGTGGAGTTCCTGGGCTGGTCTCAGACGATCTTGGAGGTGAAGATGCTGGATGTAGAGGTCCTGGGCTGTTCTCAGACCATCTTGGAGGTGAAGATGCTGCATGTGGAGTTCCTGGGCTGGTCTCAGACCATCTTGGAGGTGAAGATGCTGGATGTGGAGGTCCTGGGCTGGTCTCAGACCATCTTGGAGGTGAAGATGCTGCATGTGGAGTTCCTGGGCTGGTCTCAGACCATCTTGGAGGTCAAGATGCTAGATGTGGAGGTCCTGGGCTGGTCTCAGATGATCTTGGAGGTGAAGATGCTGGATGTGGAGGTCCTGGGCTGGTGTGGTTACACGTGGTCTGCGGTTGTGAGGCCGGTTGGATGTACTGCCTAATTCTTAAACTCCTTTGGAGACGGCTTATGGTAGAGAAATGTACATTTAATTCATGGGCAACAGCTCTGGTGGACATTCCTGCAGTCAGCATGCCAATTGCACGCTCCCTCAAAACTTGGGACATCTGTGGCATTGTGCTGTGTGATAAAACTGCACATTTTAGAGTGGCCTTTTATTGTGGCCAGCCTAAGGCACACCTGGGCAATAATCATGCTGTCTAATCAGCATCTTGATATGCCACACCTGTGAGGTGGATGGATTATCTCGGCAAAGGAGAAGTGATCACTAACACAGATTTACACAGATTTGTGAACAATATTTGAGAGAATCGGCCTTTTGTGTACATAGAAAAAGTCTTAGATCTTTGAGTTCAGCTCATGAAAAATGGGGGCAAAAACAAAAGTGTTGTGTTAATAATTTTGTTCTGTGTATATGCAGTATATATTTTACTTTCTTCTAATAAAAACATTTAAAAAATAAAATTCCTTCATCATTTTGGGCCAATATGTATTCTGCTACATGTTTTTGGTAAAAAAAAAATAAAAAATCCCAATAAGCGTATATTGATTGGTTTGCGCAAAAGTTATAGCATCTGCAAACTATGATATATTTTTATGGAATTTTTATTTATTTATTTTTTTACTAGTAATGGCGGCGATCAGCAACTTATAGCGGGACTGCGACATTGTGGCGGACAAATCGGACACTGGGTGACACTTTCTTGGAGACCAGTGACACCAATACAGTGATCAGTGCTAAAAATATACACTGTCACTGTACTAATGACACTGGCAAGGAAAATTAGTTAACACTAGGGGCGATCAAAGGGTTAGCTGTCTGCCTAGCGGGTGCTTTCTAACTGTGTGGGAGGTGCTTGTACTGTGGGAAGGTATGGATCGGTGTCCCTGCTTAGCAGAAACACAGGATCCATGTCTTCCCTTGTCACAGAACGGCGATCTCCCTTGAATACATAGGCAGAATGCTGGTCTGCCAGTGCCATGACCGATGGACGGGTCACAGCAGATATCGGGTCCGCCGGACCTGCTGATTGGCTCCTGCTGTGCTCAATCACAGCCGAAGCGGGTCACCAGCGGCACGCATGTGCGCCCCAGATGTGCAGAATCATGTGCCTGTACGTGATTCTGCGCACAGGAGCTGTCGCCCTGCAGTAAATGTACATGGGGTGATTGGCGAAGGGTTCCACTGGAATAAAGGCAAGGATTAAGTGATGAAGAAGCTGAAAATTCAGTAAGTGAAAGGGAACTAAGAGCGTTCCCTTTACTGGATCTCGTTGCTTTCCATAAAAGAGTTCACAGTGCTGTAAATCTCTGTGATAATCATGCTTTCATTGAAAGTGCAAACATTTATTCTTCACAGAGTTCAGTAAACATTAACAGGCAGCTAAGGTACCGATATCAGTGCTCAGGTCAGGTTATAAGGTGAGGATTCCAGGAAGATTCATGAAATGCGGTTATTAAACATACAGGTTAGTAAGATGACGGCTTTCCGAATAACCTCTACCAACCAACAATGGCCGATCTGGGTAATATGGTGTGACATGGTGTCAGTGCATCCCATCAGAGACAAAGACTTACAGACACATTTCATCTGTGTAAATCTGTAAGAACCAACTTCTTCTACAACTTTACAATGTATCCGATTAACACAGTGTTCTCCAAACTGCGGCCTTTTGCTTGGCTTTATCCAGCCCTTGAGAGACTATTCCTCCAACTGACACCAATGATGGGGCACTATTCCTCCAACTGTTACCAATGATGGGGCACTATTCCTCCCACTGACACCAATGATGGGGTACTATTCCTCCCACTGACACCAATGATGGGGTACTATTCCTCCCACTGACACCAATGATGGGGTACTATTCCTCCCAATGATACCAATGATGGGGCACTATTCTTCCCACTGACATCAATGATGGGGCACTATTCCTCCCACTGACACCAATGATGGGGCACTATTCCTCCCACTGACACCAATGATGGGGTACTATTCTTCCCACTGACATCAATGATGGGGCACGATTCCTCCCACTGACACCAATGATGGGGTACTATTCTTCCCACTGACATCAATGATGGGGCACGATTCCTCCCACTGATACTGATTATAGGGCACTTTTTCTCCCAATTATATCAATGTTGGGGCATCATTCTCCCCACTGACACCAACAATGGGGCACTATTACTCCCACGGACACCAATGATAGGCACTATTCCTTTCCTCTGACACCAATGATGGGGCACTATTCCTCCCACTGACACCAATGATGGGGCACTATTCCTCCCACTGACACCAATGATGGGGCGCTATTCCTTCCACTGACACCAATGATGGGGCACTATTCCTCCCACGAACACCAATGATGGGGCACTATTCCTCCCACTGACACTGATTATAAGGCACTTTTTCTCCCAATTATATCAATGTTGGGGCATCATTCTCCCCACTGACACCAACAATGGGGCACTATTACTCCCACGGACACCAATGATAGGCACTATTCCTTCCACTGACACTAATGATGGGGCACTATTCCTCCCACTGACACCAATGATGGGGCACTATTCCTCCCACTGACACCAACAACGGGCACTATTCCTCCCACTGATACCAATGATGGGCCACTATTCTTGTCCTTTTACTCCCACTTACCACCAAGATTGGGACATTGTTTTCATGTACTGACACTGGGGCATTTTCTACCCTTGCGGGCACAGTCCAGCCCCCCCCCCCCCCCTAAGTCTGAAGAACAATAAACACGCCCTGTCATTAGAAAGTTTGGATACATGTGAATTAGTATATTACATCTCATTTTTAGAAACCAGTTGTAGTTGGTCATATTCAACTGGACTTCTAATATTGAAGATGTTTTGTAGCTTCTCCAAGCCAGTCAGTTCCAACGAGTGTCAGGAAGATACCCGGCATTTATCTGCACACCGGTAGCACCAATAACCCAATCCAATCACCATGGAATGTGTTAAGCCTTCGACTGTGAAAGGATGAGATGTCACCAGCAAACATATACACTCTTTTATTAGTCATACCATGTCATGTCATATCAGTTAAGTAGGCCAAAGTTTTAGGGCTGGGTCCCTTTCCTCAAGACTACATTGCTCACAAGACAACCAACAGCTAGACACAAGGCCAGGACAAGGGGTGGGCAGGAGGGGTTGGCTGCCCTGGGCACTATGGTATCATATAAGGTGGGGGGAGGGGGCACCAGATAAGGCATTTCTGTTGAAAGGGGGAATTTTGGGGGGCGGCAGGGGGTAAGTATTTTTCTAGGAGAGGAAATTTGTGCTTTGGGGTGCTAAGAGTTTAGGGGGGTTTGTGTTAGGAGGGGGCGGAGGGGGGAAGATTTGTATTAAGAGGGGTGATTTGGAGGGAATTTAAAGTGGAGGGGAGAAGATGTGTACTAGGAGGGGAAATCTTAAGGGTAGAGGATTTGTGCTACGAGGGGTGCAATGTTTTTTTGAGGGGGCATTTGTGCTGGGAGGATTTAGGAAGTGGGGGGGGGGGGGCAAAGATTTGTGCTGAGAAGGGGGATTTCAGCATGGGGGCAGATTTGTCCTGGGAGGAGGAGGAATTTATGCTTAAGGGGTAAGCATGCAGATTAGTGCTTAGTGTTTTTGTGGGGGGATTTTTCCTGACACATAATGCTCATACATCTGGGTGGTGGGGGCAGTTTGGAACGTTCACCCTGGGCTCTAGATGACCTTGTCCCAGCACTGGCAATACATTACAATTTAGGAGAACAATCAACAAAATATCAGAGCACACAACACATCATGTACATGTAGGATATAACAGAAGATGGCGCTGTGGAGAGGAGCTACTCTTGTTTGAGTCTGGGTTCACACTGGATTGCGGAGCGGCTTGCAATAGGGGGTCCCGTTCACCGTTTCAGGTCCGAATTTTTGGCTGAATCAAATTTCCTGCACACCGCTCCGCAGCTGTCCTGGAGCTGTGTGAACTGGCTCCATTGAGAGCCGATCACACTCTTCTGAGGGAAACCCGCATCTATTTCGCACCAGTGTGAACCCTGCCTAAGAAGGCTAAGGACTCGAGTACTGGTGAGACAATGTCTGGAACAGCCTTTCTCAACCATTCAAAATGGAGGACCCCTTGAAATAACTTTCTAGTCTTAGGGAACCCCTGCTAAAAAAATGACTATATCTACAACTCATGGTACATTTGTGAGATGGTCAGTGGGAAGAATGCTCTTTTCTAGGGTTGCACCGATATCTGTATCAGTGCCGATACGAAGCATTTGCACGAGTACTCCGATACCATAAACCAATAGCTTTGCAGTGCAATTTCAGCCCATACAACATGATCTACCTATCAGGTGCTAAAGGGGTGTGACCACATATTAACACTACAAATTCTGGATGGTCCCTCTGCACACTGCTATGCACTCTTTCCAGCAATTAGGCAGTGGAAAACAAGGAATTTTTAGTTCACACTTATTGCAATACATGCTTAAGCCGACCAACTGTGTCAAAGTAATCACTCTTTATGGCCAGTCCTACATTGCTCTGCCACTGCAAATGCTATGGTGGACACCAGTGGTGTATTTTGGTTTTGTGCTGCCCTAGGCAAGACTAAAATTGGGCGCCCCCCGCTCCCCCACCTATGTATCTTTTCCCCACTCCTTCTTTTTTAATGGATGTGGCTCCCTCCAAAATTGAAGGACTACAAGTCCCAGCATGAACCCCTGAGATCTCACGAGAGAGGGGGTGGGTGAGGGAGAGAGAGAGGGGGGATGAGAGAGAGAGAGAGAGGGGGGTTGAGAGAGAGGGGGGTTGAGAGAGCAAGAAAGGGGGATGAGAGAGAGAGACAAAGAGAGAGAGACAGAGCGAGGGGGATGAGAGAGAGAGAGGAGGGGTGAGAGAGAGAGAAGAGGGGTGAGAGAGAGAAGAGGGGTGAAAGAGAGAGAGGAGGGGTGAGAGAGAGAGAGAAGAGGGGTGAAAGAGAGAGAGGAGGGGTGAGAGAGAGAGAGACGGGGGGTGAGAGAGAGGGGGGGATGAGAGTGAGAGAGAGGGGGTTGAGAGAGAGGGGGGAATGAGAGAGGTGGCTCTAGCAACCAGTGGCCAATAGAGACTCAGGTGGAGGGGGGGCAGTTTCTTTGCTGCCCCCCTGCAAAGTGCCGCCCTAGGCCTGGGCCTTGTTGTCCTAGGCCAAAATACAGCACTGGTGGACACCATGCTAACCTGGGGTATAAAGACACAATAGTTTAGATTTTACATATCATTATTTAGTGTGCCAGACGAGACGCTGTCACTGTGAAGATGGCTCCATACAGGACTACAGAGTGTAGCTGTGGAGTGGAGAAAACTGCTTTTGCAGCTTTCTCCAGGCTTTGGTATACCTGGATGGGGCTCTGTAGTCTGGAGATTCCATAGTGTCCTGGGTGGGACGGAATCTCCAACCCTGAGTCCAGGTTTTGTGGGTGACCAGCAGGCTGTGTACTCAGGTGCACAGAGCCGGTGCTAGACTATTTTACGCCCTAGGCAAGACCAGCTTCTTGCGCCCCCCCCCCCCCCCCAAAAAAAATAAAAAAATAAAAAGGGAAAGGGTTAAAAACTCCTCTATGTAGTACCCAGTGACCCTGATCTGATTGTTCCTCCATGTTATGCTGTCATACCCAGTGACCCCCATATTCCTTCGTGTCCTTATGTCCCTCTATGTCACACCCAGGGACCCTGATGTTTTTCCATGTCACATCCTGGGACCCCAATATTCCTCAATGTCATGCTGTCATACCCAGTGACCCCAATGTTCCTCTATGTCACACCAGTGGCCCCTGATGTTCCTCCATGTCATACTCGGAGAGACCCTGATGTTTTTACATGTCACACCTGGGGACATCAATCCCCCAGGGCACACAAAGGGACCCCAATTCCTCAGGGCACACATGGTGACCCCGAACCCCTGTTACACCCAGTGACCCCTATCCCCCATGTCACACCTGGTGACTCCGATTCACCATGGCAAACCTGGTGACCCCAAATCCCCTTTCACACCAGGGATCCTCCATGTCACACCCCGGGACCCTGATCCCCTGTTCTGGGGACACCCACTGAGCAGTATGAAGAGAGTGGTCCTCCTTCACCGTGATTCCTTTTCCCAGGACGCTCCTCTCCTGGACCACAGTGCTCACCACGGCTCCAACCGGCTCGTGGTGGATGAAAAAGCAGCAGTCAGTGCCGAGCTCCAGCTCAGGTTCAGCTCTCCTCCGCTCCCTGCTTAATATCGACCCAGGGACGTGAACGGCTGCCCACCAGCTCAATGCAGAGTATCACTTCCTGCTCAGGGTTTAGGCCACTCGGCTCCAGCCGAAGAGGATCGTCATGCAGACAGCACTCCAGTGGGCTCCCTTCCTGCCTATTGGGGCCCCCCAAACAGCAGTGGAAAGCTATGGCCTGGTAGTTCTGCCACTGCCCCAGACACCTATCATCTTCCTCTGTCCCTTCTTCCTCGCCCACCGGCGCCTCTCCCTTCAGCTCACAAGGATCATTAATGATGGAGAGAGAGTGCCGACTCATGGCTGCGCCCCTAGGTGGCAATGCGCCCTAGGCGGCTGCCTAGTTTGCCTAGTGGAAGCACCGGCCCTGCAGGTGCACATAGGCCTTATAATAGAGGTATAGGAATATATCAGGGCTCCCAGTTGGAGACTGCTCTATCTAACAGACAGGAGGTCTGTGCATAGGGAGTCAGAAGTAAAGATGGGCTTGGGCGTGTTCGAGTTCCTATGTGCCAGATCCCGCCAGGAAGCCGACACTGCACTCCGCTAATCACAGGCACTGAAACATTTCCCGATCTGTTCAGCTGCGGACCAGGAAATGTCTGTGATGAGTGCAGTTTCAGCTTCCTGGCAGGATCGGGCACGTGGGAACTCAAACAAGCCCGAGCCCATCTCTAGTCAGGAGGACTCCAATTCTCTCCAGGAGTCAGAGAGGCTGCAGGTGTCAACCAGAGCATGTGTCGGTCTGCAAGAGAAGGGTAACGGCCTGAGGACTAAGGCTAGAGTGAAGCTGTCGGCTTTGAAGCACCTATGGTCAGGGTGACCAGCATAAAGACCAGAGGTACTGCAACTAAAGCTGAGTGAGAGCTTAAGAGCCAGATGGGCTAGCATTGTCCGTTTGTGTATTTACTGGAGAAGAACCCCTGCTTGGAAAACCTATGCGTTACAGACTTTTTATTTGCCTTTTAATAAAAATGGGCTACCAAGCCCTTAAAATATAGTTCCTGACTACCCTGAATCACTTGAAAATGCATCTACCACTAGAGCTAATGGTCCCCCATGTTACAGTATTTAATAGTCAATAGGTTAGACATTACATAAAGCACCTGATAGTTTATGAACATGTACAAACTATTGGGATTCGAGCACAGGTATATCTTTTCTCTGTTGTAACACAGGTCAGTGGCCAGTCCTGAACCTAGTAGCTTTCCCCCACCTTGTGTCTTTATACTCCAGGTTGGCATGGTGTCTTCCATAGCATTTGCAGTGGCAGAGTAGTGTAGGACTGGCCATAAGAGGGATTACTTTGACGCAGTTGGCCAGCTTAAGCATATATTGCAAAATGTGTGAACTTGTATAGCAGTATGCAGAGGGACCATCCAGAACTTGTAGGCTTCTCATTGTGACTTCAACCTAGGTTTACACTGGAGCGGTGCAAGAAACCACATGCGATTCGGACAGGAATTGTACCACATTCTTGTTCAAACAGGATGCAATTCTTTGCAGTACAATTTGAGCCCATTCATTTTATATGGCTCAAATCGCACCGCAAAGGTATTGGTACTCGATATCGGCGAGCACTTCACCGAAAGTAACTGGTAAAACACGGTATCAGTGCAACCTTAATCTTTACACTTGTGGAGAATTTCCCCCGTACGGTGAGCTAAAGAGATCAATGGTGTCAGTGGGAACTTATCTGAGAGGAAGAAAGTACTCATTGCTCAAGGAACCCCTGGCAACCCCTGGAGGAACCTTAGGCTTCCATGGAACACTAGTTGAGAAAACCTGGTTTTTAAAATGGTGCCACCATGGGGGTGGGAACATGATATCTTATTGGAGGAAAATCCACCAATCAGCCCCAAAGCACTATAGCACCCACCACCTTAATGTATGAAAACTACTACAGGGGCAAGGGGTGGTCCAATGCTCTACTGAACAGGATCAATGTAGTCTTTGGGTGTATTCTATGGTCTTCCAATGCCTTCTTTGCTTTCATCTTACCAGCCATTTAAGGCTCCTAAATGGAACACTGCTTGCCTTCTCAATGCATCTTTTGGCCTATAAGCTAACAATCCACATTGGCTTTTAACCTGCTATAACAGCAAAGGCTTGGTGGTCCCAGCCTATGACCATGCAAGCTGTACAGTCGGACTCACACCCACATGTACAAATGATATTTGGTGTAGTATCTGGAAATCTGAGGAGATGGAGGCACAGGCTCTTCTATAAACCATATTGAACACAAAGAAAAGTGGACGGACTGATGTGCTGATTATTTAAAGTAAATGTACATCCAATCACTAAAATCTAATATGAGGCTTAACATGTTCATGTCATTCAAAAGTTTTTTTTTTATATTTTATAATCCTCAGCTTTCATTTAAACAATCCTACCATGAGGGTCCCTGTTCAGGAACTTCCTGTTATAGGGTGACAACATTCTGTCACCCCATCATACACCTTCTAACAGGCATGGTCCACCACTGTCACCATCAGGAAAGCAACCCATAGGAATGTCATCCAGCCATCGCTGTAGTGTATGTAGACAGGAAGCGGCTGCAAACACCCCCTGGCAGCAGAGCTGGGACAAGGGGTGAGCAGGAGGGACGGCTGCCCTGGGTGCAATGGGTTATTGCCGGGATGGGGGTGCCCTGACACTAACCCTAAGGTAAGGAGGGGGCGCAGTTTGGCATATTTGCCCTGGGCGCTGGATGACCTCGTCCCACCACTGCCTGGCAGTCTCTTCTATCTACCAACATCCATCTCTAAATCAAACATGAGCTTTGGATGGACTGACCCTATAACTACACAGATTGCTCGGGGAACTTACCTTCAATCTCTGTGCTGATGGATGGTAAGTGGCTCTAAACCTCTGCCCTGTGCTGCAGCTTCCTGCACTGTGAAACAGGCCAGGCTATATATACTATCATATGTTATATACTATGTAGCAAATGATTTACAGTTATAGATAGATAGAAAGAGAGATAACACCGCCAGGTATTCATACATTTCTAACTCATCAGTGCAATCACAGAGCAAAAGAAAAATGACAATTGCCACTCATCATCATGGCTTTCCATGGCTTCATTTATCTACAATCTTATGATTTTTATATGACCAAAATGTTACATGTAAATAGTACAGCGCTAAAAACAATAGTGCACAGATAATTATACACATATAAATTCATAGATATTCAAAAAATGATATAAATCATTCAGAAAAGGAAAGTCCAATAAGTCCATATAAGTGAAAATGATAACTGGAAAGAAAAGGTCCCACACAGGAAAGAGCTGACTTGAAAAGGTGATAAATCCCACACCAAAAAAATGCAAATGCGCTCACCAGATGGTATGGACCCAAAGTACTGTACAGCAATTGGGTCATACGGGCTGAATATATAGGTGTCCTCGGTACCGAATGGTAGGAACCTCCACAGCGTCTCTGGATCACAGATGTTGGTGACTTTCCTCAGACTGATCAACACGGAAATGCCTAGGGGTCCCCACTCAAGGAAGTGTATGATGGGATAAACCTCCAGTTCTCTCCCACTCCTGTGCCAGGCTGTTGCTGCAGAAGAAGTTCTCAGTCAGTGGAGGTGACAAGTCCCATTGGGTAGGATCACTGCTAATCGGGTGCCTGGCACATTGTATCCAGTCCTGGTTACATGGAAGGTCCCTAGTATAGCAGGAACATAGCTATGAGCTATAGAGCTATGTGCCTGCTATACTAGGGACCTTCCATGTAACCAGGACTGGATACAATGTGCCAGGCACCCGATTAGCAGCGATCCTACCCAATGGGACTTGTCACCTCCACTGACTGAGACCTTCTTCTGCAGCAACAGCCTGGCAAAGGAGGGGGAGAGAACTGGAGGTTTATCCCATCGTACACTTCCTTGAGTGGGGACCCCTAGGCATTTCCGTGTTGATCAGTCTGAGGAAAGTCACCAACATCTGTGATCCAGAGACGCGGTGGAGGTTCCTACCATTCGGTACCGAGGACACCTATATATATTCAGCCCGTATGACCCAATTGCTGTACAGTACTTTGGGTCCATACCATCTGCTGAGCGCATTTGCATTTTTTTGGTGTGGGATTTATCACCTTTTCAAGTCATCACTTTCCTGTGAGAGTCCGCTGAGAGTCCTGGGTTGGGAGGACTAATTCATTTTGATAAATGTCAGACGATCCACGGGGTCTGTGGACAGATGCGTTCTATTATAAGTAACAAAACCTCCACCAGCACTGAATGCCTGTTCGGAAAGCACACTGGATGCAGGGCAGCCCAACAGCTCAATTGCATACTGGGCATGTTTTGACCAGTGGTCTATTCTCATGACCCAGTAACCCAGTGGATCGTCAAATGGAAAGCTATCCATCCCTGCTTCGCCCCTAGATAATCGTCCACCATATGAAGCAGACGTTGCCAATGGGATGTGGAAGCTGAGAGACCCCCGGGTTGGGAGGACTAAAAAAATTGTGAAATGCATCACTTAGGCGGCCCCCTTCTCCGCTGCTTCTTTCTTGACCAAAAGAAGCCTCAAAACTATGTTTTCCATGACATGGTAACCTACCAGGGTTGGGAAAAGCATTAAACCAACTCCTCTTTAAAGTGACCTTAAGAGATATTATCTTCTGCACCCTCTATGGGGACAGGATAATTTCTGATATTTTCCCCTGGTCATGGAGGGTTGCCAGCCAATAATGATCCTTCTCTTTGATGCCAGGTATTCTTGGGTCCTTTCGCAGGCTTTGAAAAATTCCTTTTAATATAGTGCCTGGAGGGTCCCTACCTGTAAAGTGGCACATCTGTACTGTGTATAGAAGCTGCTGCAGAAATAATTGAATTTATAAAGCCAAAAAATTATATTTTCCCTGCAAGCTTTCTTTATTTTGTAAACAACGACTTGGGGAGCCAGTCTGTATGATGAGGCCACAAGGAAGTGCACTGGGAACAAGATTAGAGATTTTTTGGATACATTTTGGTGTCTCTTCTGCAGACTTTGGATAGAAGTAGTAGGTGCGGAAAAATTGGTCTTTGGGTGTTGTAGGTGCCTTCACACCGCAACTCTATAGAAGTACTCTTAATGAAAGGAAAGATTGGCCTTGCTGTCAGAAATTGAAATGATATGCACCTCTCAAACAGGTGCAGAAAAATCAGTCTTTGGGTTTCTATGGCACCTTCAAAACGTAATCCTATAGAGGTACTCGTGATAAAAGCAAGAATTAGCCTTGCTGTCGAAACATTTAAATTATATGCACCAGTCAAACATATTGTGGAAAAATTGGTCTTTGGGTGTTAATTGTGCCCATGAAACCTACACCAAAAAAATTATTTCAGATGAAATCAACACCCAAAACAGCCTAGACGTCTTGCAGAGATTCTACATCCAAAAACACTTAATCAGTGACATCAGCATCAGGGGCTTCATAGCAGCTGTTAATCCAGGGCTGATTCATTTTGATAAATGTCAGACGATCCACGGGGTCTGTGGACAGATGCGTTCTATTATAAGTAACAAAACCTCCACCAGCACTGAATGCCTGTTCGGAAAGCACACTGGATGCAGGGCAGCCCAGCAGCTCAATTGTATACTGGGCAAGTTTTGGCCAGTGGTCTATTCTCATGACCCAGTAACCCAGTGGATCGTCAACTGGAAAGCTATCCATCCCTGCTTCACTCCTAGATAATCATCCACCATATGATGCAGACGCTGCCGATGGGATGTGGAAGCTGAGAGTCCTGGGTTGGGAAGACTAAAAAAATTGTGAAATGCATCACTGAGACGGCCCCCTTCTCCGCTGCTTCTTTCTTGACCAACAGAAGCCTCAAAACCATGTTTTTCATGACACTGTAACCTACCAGTCGGGAAAAGCATTAGAAAAACTCCTCTTTAAAGTGACCTTAAGAGATACTATCTTCTGCACCCTCTATGGGGACAGGATTAGTTCTGAGATTTTCCCCTTGTAACAGTGGTCATGGAGGGTTGCCAGCCAATAATGATCCTTCTCCTTGATGCCACGTATTCTTGGGTCCTTTCGCAGGCTTTGAAGCATGAGGGAGCCCAAGCACTGCAAGTGTAGGAAGGCATGAAAAGCAGACTCCTTGGGGTCACTGAGGATTATAGTATATTGAACTGGCTCCTCCCAGCCACGTACTGGGGTTCTGAAAACTGAAACTGGAAATAAACAGATAAAAGCATACAATCAGTATATAAACATAAACAAGATATGCACTGAGTATACAGTCAACAGTTCTGAGGCATACCAGTGATGCTTCCTAGAAGGATTCAAGAATCTTCCACAAGAACATGAGGGACAGTCTCTCTCCTCTAAGATGGAGATTGCAAAAGGAAGTTTTCCAGTAAGAGGTGGAGTTAATACCCAGTGATAGAGAACAAGAATAACCATGGAGTACTGCCCATCAGTAGTCTGTGTCACAGTGGCATCTTGTGGCCAATATCAGTATTGCAAGTTTCAATAATATTAATTATTTTCTTAGGCTGAAGGCATGACACTCCCTGCCTGGTATCATCAGATACCACTATTTATTCCTCAGATGACAACAACAAAATTAATTTAGAAACTGGTCTGAGGAACAACTTTGTCTCCTTGTTTCTATAGATCTTGACTTCCACTTTACATGGGAGTGATGATGTGATACAATCAAATAAGCAATGTGGTGGTGACCAGAAACTATTAGAGGGTTTCTCTCGTCTGACTCTAGGTTGGCTTGCCTTAGACGACCACCTACCCTAAGTAGTCCATTTTGATTAAGAAATGGGTCAAGTTTTCTTAGGGCACTGTCTCTAGGGATAGGTTTTCTGTTCAAGATACAGTCAATCTCCTTAACATAAGCTTCATGCTGTACAGTGCGGATGATAAGATCCTGAGACTGCTGTAGCTCTAATGCTGAACTGATCCTTTGACAATGGTGCCATCCCTTGCGGTCACAGCTGCTTGAGTCACCTTTAAAGGAGCGAGCTATATGGATAAGACAAGAAATAGCTCGAATGAATGTTTTCCATTTTGAGAATCTGGTAAATCTGTTAGATTTAAGTTGGCAATCTGAAGTTGCAGTATGAAATGTTGAGATCTCAGGACGGATGTCAGTATCTGAGTCTGAATCTACTAGTTCAATAGTGTCACTTTTAGGAAAAGTCTTTTCTGCATCATACAAGAATGCAGGTCCAGTAAACCATGTTGTGTCTTTAAGGTTACATGCAGCAACAGCTCTTGTAGCATGGTCTGCAGGGTTATAGTCGGTAGGTAGGTAGCGCCATTGTGTTGGACTGGTGGATCTCCTAATTCTCAACACTCTGTTGTTAACGTAAACATAGAAACGTCTGGTCTCATTGTAGATGTAGCCTAACACTACCTTTCTGTCTGTGTAGAGCTGAATATCCTTGAGGTCAATATCCATCTCTGAGGTTATTAGTTCCGCTAGTTCAACAGCTAGTACTGCAACACAAAGTTCTAGCCTATGTATAGTGTGCTCAGGGTGTGGAGCCAGCTTTGCTTTGCCCATGACGAATCTTACCTGGCATCGTGCTGTAGTGTCGACAGTTCTTAAGTAGGCCACGGCAGCTATTGCCTTGACAGAAGCATCACAGAATATGCAAAGGTTTTGGCTCTGTATCTTTGTAGAAGATACAGGAGCATATGGGCATGAAACATGGAGATCAGATAAGACTGATAGAGAGTCCCTCCACTCTACCCAAGAGTTCCTCTTATCAAGGGGTAGTGGAGCATCCCAGTCGGATGTTTCACGAATCAAGTCTCTAAGTAAAGCTTTACCTTGAATTGTTACAGGTGCCGCAAATCCTAATGGATCATATAGGCTATTGATTGTAGACAAGACACCTCTGCGAGTGAAGGGTCTTTCTTCTCCATTTACCTGGAAGGTAAAGGAATCGGATTTTAAGTCCTAAAGTAGACCTAGACTGCGCAGTACAGGTAAAGAGTATGTACCCAGATCTAAAGCCTTTAGATCACTGGAATGGTCTTGAGCGGAGAAAGCTTCCATTACCTCTTTGCTGTTAGAAGCAATCTTCTGAAGCCTGAGGTTGGAACAAGCGAGCATTTCCTGTGCTCTTTTAAGAAGACAGATTGCAGACTCGCTGGAAGGTAAGGATTTTAAACAGTCATCCACATAAAAGTCTTTCTCTACAAATTGTCTTGCATCTGAGCCAAACTCAAGTTCACCTTCTAGGGCGGAATGTCTGAGTCCATAGATAGCGACTGCAGGTGAAGGGCTTTTGCCAAAGATGTGTACCCTCATACGATACTCTGAGATATCTTTGGAAGGATCATTGTCTTGGAACCAAAGGAACCTTAGGAAGTTCCTGTCTTCTTCTCTGACCAAGAAACAATGGAACATCTGCTGGATGTCAGCTATGAAGGCAATAGAATCTTTGCGGAAGCGTAAGAGCACTCCCAGGAGTTTGTTGTTGAGGTCTGGGCCTGTCAAGAGGACATCGTTCAAGGAGATACCCTTGAATTTGGCACTAGAGTCAAACACTACTCTAATTTGACCTAGCTTTTTGGGATGGTACACTCCGAATATAGGGAGGTACCAACACTCTTCAGAGTCTTTAGGGGTGGGAGCCACCTCTGCATGACTGTTCTCAAAGATCTTCCCCATGAAAGAAAAGAAATGTTCCCTCATCTCTGGCTTTCTTTGTAAATTACGTCTAAGGGAAGCAAAACGTTGTAGTGCTTGTTCTCTGTTATTGAGTAAGCGTTGTCTCTGTGGTCTGAAGGGAAGAGGTGCGACCCAGCTGTTTGTGCTATCTTTGACTAGTCCTTGCTCCATTATTTCTAAGAACAGTTTGTCCTCGAAAGACATTGCCACACAATTGTCATCTTTAGTTCTCTGAAAGACTGTGCACCCTAAATGGTCTTGGTCGCTGTCACAGGCAAAGTCGTCACTAGTGGGGCTTGTAAAGGGACAAGATGAGTGGGTGGCGTAGGCTGATTCCTTAACAAGGTAATGGTTGTGGCATGGCTGGAAAAGAGAGGGACGCCCATTCTCTAGGGTATTTGTGAGCATGCTGCTAACGGAGTTAGGTTTGTGCATGCTTCCTAGACAGACATCTCCTATAATGACCCATCCGAGGTCTAACTTCTGAGCATAAGGAGCGTTATTGGGACCATTAATCTGAGCTCTTGATTTGTGGGCTTGTAAGATATCTCTCCCAAGGAGTAGGATCATCTGAGCCTCAGGATCAAGTTCCGGTATCAGATGTGCTATGCGTTTCAAGTGAGGGTGATGAGCAGCTACATCTGGTGTAGGAATTTCAGATCTATGGTCAGGGATCTGGTTGCATTTGATAAGACTTGGCAAAGACAAGCGTGATCGCCCATCAATGGACTCAATTTGGTAGCTGGATGCTCTCCTACCAGCCGTCTCCACTATTCCTGCACAAGTTTTTAAGGAGTAGGGAATGCTGGGGCCTTTAATGCCGAACATGTCAAAGAAGGTTGAGCTGGCTAATGACTTGTTACTTTGGTCATCCAGAATTACGTAAAGCTTAATAGCCTTGTCTTTTTGGCCTGCTGGGTAGACTGACTAGGCAGATTTTGGAGCAGGACCTACCACCTATGGCTCCTTTGCAGACCTCTGTACATTGTGAAGTGATCTCTGGTGTAGTTGTGGTGGTGTGCTCCTCCTCCCCACCGTGCTCACTAGTGCTGAGGGTATGTTGTAAAGTCCATGGAGCTGGCCCAGGATGCAACCCTGTGTTGTGGTCTGAGCTGTCACATTCTGTGCATTTTAAACTGACCTTACAGTCCTTGCCGCGATGAGATGTTGAAGAGCAGCACCTGTAGCAGATGTGGTTCTCCTTGAGAAAGGCCTTGCGGTCCTGCAGGGTTTTCTCTCTGAAGGCTCTGCATTTTAGGAGATGATGCGGCTTCTGATGCAAGGGACACTGCTTACCAGGATCTTGGACCTTTGTCTCTGAGTTAGAGAAGTTGGCAAACCTGTGAAAGGAACCTGGAGGAGACACGTTCGTTTTGTGTACTGCTACTGGAGGTCTGCGAGGGTTAAGTCCCACAGGAGCAGCACACAACAGCGTAAAATCAAAACTTGGATCATTTCTTGTTTTAGCTTGCTGGCACACAAAGTCCACAAAAACAGAAAAAGGAGGGAATAGAACATCATGCTGTCTTTTAAATCAGGATCCATGCAGGGCCGGCGTTAGGGGGGGGCAAACTGGGCAAATGCCCAGGGCCCCGAATGTCCAGGGGCCCCGTGTCACTGTCAGCCAGGGCCGGACCGGGCAGTGTCCCGGTGGGCCGCGGCGCTCAGAGTCATCAGACTCACTCACAGACTGAGACACTAGAAGACATTCCCTCACTGCGGGCGGCCGCCGGCCGGTGTACTTGCCAGCTATACCGGCTCCGCGGCCAATCAGCCTTCTGTTCAGGGGGGGTGTGGGTCACACCCCCCCCTGAGCAGAAGGCTGATTGGCCGCGGAGCCGGTCCGGAAGTCAAGTAGTCAGTGTGTGTCTGTGTGTACCTTCCCGCGCGGCCGCCGATGATCACTCAAGGCAGCCACTGTAGATGGGAGCTCCTTCAGCCCGACTTCGGGCTGCTCGCGGGGGGGCGGCTGCGGGGAGAGAAGGTAAGTGACTGCCACTGCAGCCTGTGCTGAATAGGAGGGGGGTGGGGCGGCTCGGCTCGGCTGCATATAGAGAGGATTTGATGTCTCCTTATGCCGCTGGATGGATGGATTCTTCTCCTCCCTTCTGCAGGCATTCTGCGGCTGCAGGAGAAATATGGAAATATCAATTTCTCTATATGCAGCTGAGCTGTCCCATCCCCCTCCTATTCAACTTCTTTTACTGCCCCCCCAGTGATCTTAGCCCCCCGTGATCTTAGCCCCCCCCAGTGTTGTGTTCTTAGCCCCCCCCAGTGATTGTAGCCCCCCTCTCCAGTGATCGTAGCCCCCCTCTCCAGTGATCGTAGCCCCCCCTCCCCAGTGATCGTAGCCCCCCGATCGTAAGCCCCCCTCCCCAGTGATCGTAGCCCCCCTCCCCAGTGATCGTAGCCCCCCCTCCCCAGTGATCGTAGCCCCCCTCCCCAGTGATCGTAGCCCCCCCTCCCCAGTGATCGTAGCCCCCCTCCCCAGTGATCGTAGCCCCCCTTCCCAGTGATCGTAGCCCCCCGATCGTAGCCCCCCCCTCCCCAGTGATCGTAGCCCCCCTCCCCAGTGATCGTAGCCCCCCTCCCCAGTGATCGTAGCCCCCCTCCCCAGTGATCGTAGCCCCCCCTCCCCAGTGATTGTAGCCCCCCTTCCCAGTGATTGTAGCCCCCCTTCCCAGTGATCATAGCCCCCCTTCCCAGTGATCTTAGCCCCCCCAGTGATCTTAGCCCCCCTCCCCCAGTGCTCTTAAACCCCCTGTACTCTTTAGCCCCCCCGTGCTCTTCAAGTCCCCACAGTGCTTTTCATCTCCCCCTATGCTCTCTGGCCCCCCCAGTGCTCTCCACCCCCCTGTTCTCCCTGGCTCCCCCTTAAGTGCCATCCAGTCCCCCCCCATGCTTTCCATCCCCCTGGTTTTCCCTGCCCACCACCCCCCCCCATGCTTTCCATCCCCCTGGTTTTCCCTGCCCACCACCCCCCCCAGTGCTATCCACACCCTGCGCCTTCCAACCCCCCTGCAATGCTTTCCAAACCCCCCCCTTAATTCTCTCCAGTTCCCCCCCCCCTTGCCCTTCAGCTCCTCCAGTGCTATCTGCTTTCCCTGTGCTCTCCAGCCCCCCTAGTGTCCTTCTATCTTCTATCATGTCTGCAGTCTCTGACCTTCTCTTGTATCACATCCGCAGTCTCTGGACCATCTCCTGTACTATGTCTGCAGTCTCTGACCATCTCTTGTATCATGTCTGCAGTCTCTGACCATCTCTTGTATCATGTCTGCAGTCTCTGACCATCTCTTGTATCATGTCTGCAGTCTCTGACCATCTCCTGTATCACGTCTGCAGTCTCTGACCATCTCCTGTATCACGTCTGCAGTCTCTGACCATCTCTTGTATCACGTCTGCAGTCTCTGACCATCTACTGTATCACGTCTGCACTCTCTGACCATCTAATGTATCATGTCTGTAGTCTCTGACCATCTCTTGTATCATGCCCTCAGTCTCTGACCATCTCCTGTATCATGCCCTCAGTCTCTGACCATCTCCTGTATCATGCCCTCAGTCTCTGACCATCTCCTGTATCATGCCCTCAGTCTCTGACCATCTCCTGTATCATGCCCTCAGTCTCTGACCATCTCCTGTATCATGCCCTCAGTCTCTGACCATCTCCTGTATCATGCCCTCAGTCTCTGACCATCTCCTGTATCATGCCCTCAGTCTCTGACCATCACCTGTATCATGCCCTCAGTCTCTGACCATCTCCTGTATCATGCCCTCAGTCTCTGACCATCTCCTGTATCATGCCCTCAGTCTCTGACCATCTCCTGTATCATGTCCTCAGTCTCTGACCATCTCCTGTATCATGTCCTCAGTCTCTGACCATCTCCTGTATCATGTCCTCAGTCTCTGACCATCTCCTGTATCATGCCTTCAGTCTCTGACCATCTCCTGTATCATGCCCTCAGTCTCTGACCATCTCCTGTATCATGCCCTCAGTCTCTGACCATCTCCTGTATCATGCCCTCAGTCTCTGACCATCTCCTGTATCATGCCCTCAGTCTCTGACCATCTCCTGTATCGTGCCCTCAGTCTCTGACCATCTCCTGTATCATGTCCTCAGTCTCTGACCATCTCCTGTATCATGTCCTCAGTCTCTGACCATCTCGTGTATCATGTCCTCAGTCTCTGACCATCTCGTGTATCATGTCCTCAGTCTCTGACCATCTCTTGTATCAGGTCCGTAGTCTCTGACCATCTCTTGTATCATGTTTGCAGTCTCTGACCATCTCCTGTACTATGTCCAGCGGGAACACTCTGCAGCCACACCGCACAGCACACCCAAGGTAAGTGGAGGACTGGAGAGAGGAGTGACTTCTACTTAGGGATTTATTTTGCAGATAGGCTGGGCTGGCACTGGCAGCAACAATTTTATTCAAAGAAATCAGGATTTCTTCTGCAAATATACTGGCACTGGCAGCAACAATTTATTTCAAATCAGAATTTCTTTTGCAAATAGGCTGGCCTGGCACTGGCAGCCAGGCATAGTACTAGTCTAGTACAATGCCTGCCAGTGCCTTGTCTGATCTGATGATGTCACTGCCAGGCTATTTGCAGAAGAAATCCTTATTTTTCCTCATTTTTTTGATCATGTGTCATGATGACATTGGTTTTGGTAATTGTCTGACTCTGATGCCAGCCTATTTGCTGAAGAAATCCTGATTTGAATAAAATATTTGCTGCCAGTGCCAGCCTGCCAGGCTATTTGCAGAAGAAATCCTGATTTGAATAAAATTGTTGCTGCCAGTGCCAGCCTACCAGGGGCTGATCTGAGGTGTGAAGGTGCAGAAATTTGGGTGATCTGAGGTGTGAAGGTGCAGGAATTGGGGTGGTCTGAGGTGTGAAGGTGCAGAAATTGGGGTGATCTGAGGTGTGAAGGTGCAGAAATTGGGGTGGCCTGAGGTGTGAAGGTGCAGGAATTGGGGTGGTCTGAGGTGTGAAGGTGCAGAAATTGGGGTGGTCTGAGGCGTGAAGGTGCAGAAATTGGGGTGGTCTGAGGTGTGAAGGTGCAGAAATTGGGGTGGTCTGAGGCGTGAAGGTGCAGGAATTAGGGTGATCTGATTTGTGAAGGTGTGCAAAGCTCACTTGATTTCTTATTTATTCTATTTAATGTTATTTAATTAAAGCATATTTTCATGTAGTTGTATGTTTTATTTGGCTAAATTTGATTAAATGCGGCTATATTTTTGGTAGAATATAAAAAAATTTGGGGCCCCACTTTTAGGTTTGCCCAGGGCCACACTTTATCTAAAACCGGCCCTGGATCCATGTGTAATCCACTGCTCTTGCAAGTTATAGGGTAACTTTTGTACACTCGGGTTGACACCTCTGGCTGTGTCAAGGAATGCAAGTCCTTGTAAGTCTCCCTCGGATTTAGCTACTTGAAGTTCCATTAACAAGTCACTTAACTCTTTAAGTTTATGGTAGGCTTTGCTAGGTATTCTGGGAAAGTTATCAAGTCTTTTAAATAATGCATTTTCTACTGCTTCTGCTGAACCATAACAATCTATCCCAGATTGTTTTAAGGCCAGTGTCTAGGTGGTTTATACAGTGCATTGCGAAAGTATTCGGCCCCCTTGAACTTTTCGACCTTTTGCCAAATTTCAGGCTTCAAACATAAAGATATAAAACTGCAATTTTTTGTGAAGAATCAACAAGTGGGACACAATCATGAAGTGGAACGAAATTTATTGGATATTTCAAACTTTGTTAACAAATAAAAAAACTGAAAAATTGGGCGTGCAAAATTATTCAGCCCCTTTACTTTGGAGCAAACTCTCTCCAGAAGTTCAGTGAGGATCTCTGAATGATCCAATGTTGACCTAAATGACTAATGATGATAAATAGAATCCACCTGTGTGTAATCAAGTCTCCATATAAATGCACCTGCACTGTGATAGTCTCAGAGGTCCGTTTAAAGCACAGAGAGCATCATGAAGAACAAGGAACACACCAGGCAGGTCCGAGATACTGTTGTGGAGAAGTTTAAAGCCGGATTTGGATACAAAAAGATTTCCCAAGCTTTAAACATCCCAAGGAGCACTGTGCAAGTGATAATATTGAAATGGAAGGAGTATCAGACCACTGCAAATCTACAAAGATCTGGCCGTCCCTCTAAACTTTCAGCTCATACAAGGAGAAGACTGATCAGAGATGCAGCCAAGAGGCCCATGATTACTCTGGATGAACTGCAGAGATCTACAGCTGAGGTGGGAGACTCTGTCCATAGGACAACAATCAGTCGTATACTGCACAAATCTGGCCTTTATGGAAGAGTGGCAAGAAGAAAGCCATTTCATAAAGATATCCATAAAAAGTGTAGTTTAAAGTTTGCCACAAGCCACCTGGGAGACACCAAACATGTGGAAGAAGGGGCTCTGGTCAGATGAAACCAAAATCAAACTTTTTGGCAACAGTGCAAAACGTTATGTTTGGCGTAAAAGCAACACAGCTCATCACCCTGAACACACCATCCCCACTGTCAATCATGGTGGTGGCAGCATCAAGGTTTGGGCATGCTTTTCTTCAGCAGGGACAGGGAAGATATTTAAAATTGATGGGAAGATGGATGGAGCTAAATACAGGACCATTCTGGAAGAAAACCTGATGGAGTCTGCAAAAGACCTGAGACTGGGACGGAGATTTGTCTTCCAACAAGACAATGATCCAAAACATAAAGCAAAATCTACAATGGAATGGTTCACAAATAAACATATCCAGGTGTTAGAATGGCCAAGTCAAAGTCCAGACCTGAATCCAATCGAGAATCTGTGGAAAGAACTGAAAACTGCTGTTCACAAACGCTCTCCATCCAACCTCACTGAGCTCGAGCTGTTTTGCAAGGAGGAATGGGCAAAAATTTCAGTCTCTCGATGTGCAAAACTGATAGAGACATACCCCAAGCGACTTACAGCTGTAATCGCAGCAAAAGGTGGCGCTACAAAGTATTAACTTAAGGGGGCTGAATAATATTTCACGCCCAATTTCTCAGTTTTTTATTTAAAAAAGTTTGGAATATCCAATAAATTTCGTTCCACTTCATGATTGTGTCCCACTTGTTGTTGATTCTTCACAAAAAATTACAGTTTTATATCTTTATGTTTGAAGCCTGAAATGTGGCAAAAGGTCAAAAAGTGCAAGGGGGCCGAATACTTTCGCAATGCACTGTATTTATTGTCCTGATTCGCCTGGTGTGCTCGGCAGACTGATTCCCCAGGCATTTGATCAGGAGGTCTATCTCTTCGCTGCAAGATAACCCTAAGTCTCTGATGGTGTTTTGAAAGGATGACTGCCAGGCTCTGTAGTTTTCAGGGCGGTCATTAAACTTTTCAAGTCCTTTGGTGACTAACTCGTGTTGTGCAAAGAACCTTGCAAAGTCTATTGTGGCTTGGTTAGCCTGCTGTGTGTTGCCATGGTAAGGTGGCTGCGTGTAGTCATACCTTTTGCTGGCACCAATCTGGCCTCTGATGTACCGTTCTGGCTTGGACGTTGGTTCTGGAGGGCGATTAGAAGGATATCCTGTTATCTCACTTGTGGGGAGTCTGTCGTAGGAGACGTCACTTTGCATGGATTTCTCCCGTTTGCAGGCTTGAGGCTTGTCACTGACTTGCGGCGGTACCGTGTAGTGTCTTTGGCTTGTCTCTTTGACGTCATCTTTGACACTGCTTGTTTTAAAATGTTGATTGATGTAATCTGAAGTTCGTTGTAGAGAATTTTGAATTTCAGCTTCTGGGTCGAGAATATTGCTGTTTCTGCTGCGTTCACTTCTCGGGTTTACAGCTAATTCTAAGGCCTCTGCTTCAGCTATGGCTGCTATTACTTCCTTCTCTACAGTCAGTTTCTCTAGGGCTACTTCTAGGAGGGCTTCCTCTGCCTCTTTCTGCGTTTTTACTTTTAGGAGGGCTTCCTCTGCTTCTTTCTTTAACCTCACTTTCTCCTTTTTAATCTGCATTTCTTGCTCAGCAAAGGCTGCTCGGGCCTTGGCGGCTTCAGCTTTCGCACGTGCTATGGCGAGTGCATTGCTTGCGGAGGAAGATCTAGAGGAGCCGAAAACTTGGGAACTTGTCTTGAGTGAGGATGTCTGGCTATGTGACATGTTGCTTGCAGGAATGCTTGACTGTGTAGAGACTGCTGTATTGCATATGCAGATGACTGCGCTGGCAGGGTAGCAGGCCTCTGTATAGTCGCTGTCCTAAATCCCACTTGTTGGCTAGCCGCTGTTTCACTGTTCTGTTCTCACTACATGTATGCCCCAGGCGTGTATGCAGCTGAACATACAGCTAAACCTTCAATCCTATAATAGCCAGTCTTTTTGTAACTGTAGGCTTTATTCCGGTAAAAGTATGGTGGTCACATGAAACAGGATATAAGTCAGACAGGATGGATATCAGAATATGATTGATAATATGTGAAACTGGAAATAAACAGATAAAAGCATACAATCAGTATATAAACATAAACAAGATATGCACTGAGTATACAGTCAACAGTTCTGAGGCATACCAGCGAAGCTTCCTAGAAGGATTCAAGAATCTTCCACAAGAACATGAGGGACAGTCTCACTCCTCTAAGATGGAGATTGCAAAAGGAAGTTTTCCAGTAAGAGGTGGAGTTAATATCCAGTGATAGAGAACAAGAATAACCATGGAGTACTGTCCATCAGTAGTCTTTGTCACAGTGGCATCTTGTGGCCAATATCGGTATTGTTTAAGTTTCAATAATATTAATTATTTTCTTAGGCTGAAGGCATGACACTGTGCGTTACTGCATGTTTAACGTAGTATATTTCAGTGCGTTAGTGCACGTTTAACACAGTATATTTCAGTGCGTTACGTGCCGTTTAACGCAGCATATTTCAGTGCATTAGTGCACGGTTAACACAGTATATTTCAGTGCGTTACATACCGTTTAACACAGTACATGCCCATGTCTTTGTTAAATTTAGGTCCGGGCCATATCATTTGCAACTATGAGTGTTTCTGAATGTTGCATGGACTTTACATCAGCTGTTACCAATACATGTGAACTTATCATCTATGGACTGTTTCCACTATTCACCTACAGTATTCAGGCTGGACTGGTGGTTACCTGTAGGGTAGAAGCTGTACCATATGTTGATCTCAAGCTGCATGCATGTATGCTGTTACATAGACTGGCTATTTTTTTTAAAGCCACCATTCCTGTTACAAGCTTTGGATTACTCACTCAGGAGTTGGGAACTATCCCCAATACTCTATATTAGTTTTGGGCTGCATAGTACCCCCGATTTATACTTGGGAGGCTATCATTACTCCCCAACACCAGATGAGCCATCTTCATCCACATTTTATCCCATAGCCCACTCATGCTTAGTTGGACAATCATTCTTATCATTTGGACCCATTTTACACTGATACCCATTGTGGTTTCATATTTCTATCATTTTCAGTGCATTTGTTTAGTTCAGGGATCCCATTAGTGTTGAATGGGGATATTCAGGTGTGAGGGTTCCATCTAGGAGGTCATTGGGGTTTACGGGAGGGTTGGAGAGTTGGGCGGGGTCTGAGGATGGAAACAAAGTGCTGTGTTGATATTATGCGGTTTTTACAATTTTCTTATACCTTTCAATAATACAATAAATGGTAGTTATAAGTTGATGTCTTATCACACATTTTCTGTTAGTTTGGTAGGTATCGATATTAGGAGCTTTTACGCTAATGTTAGGTTCCAGTACCAGGTGCTTATATGCCAATGTTAGAATCCAATATGAGGTGTGAACATGGTTATACTAGATTTCAATATTGAGGCTTATATGTTAATATTACTTTTCAATATTAAGTGCCTATATGTCAAAGTTAGGATGAAATATTAGATGTGTATATTAGATGTGTGTATGGTAATACTAGGTTTCAATATTAGCTGCTTACATGCTAAAATTAGGTTTGCATATTAGGAGCTTATATGTTAATGGTAGGCTTCAATTTTTAGGTGCTTAAAGTTAGTTTACACTATTAGGTGCTTATATGCTATTGATAGTTTTTTCACATGAAGTATTCATATGTCAGAGGAAAAGGTCCATAAGCCACACATCATGAAGCAGACCCATGTGCATAAAGTGAGATGAATGGCAGCCTCAGCCCTGACTCCAGCCAGGTCACGCCCCAATACATTTCACTCCGCCCCTTGGAGCTAAATCATGGGGCCCCATGATTAAGCTCCAAGGGGTGGAGCAAAACATACTGGCGGCGTGGCCTGGCTGGAGTCCGGGCTGAGGCTGCCATTCATCTCACTTTATGCACATGGGTCTGCTTCATGATGTGTGGCTTATGGACCTTTTCCTTTCCCATGACTGGAAGCTTGGAGCTAGGATGAGTTCCCTGTCCTTGCCTGCCCTCACAGCAGTCTAGTTGGACTTTACCTCTCTCTATGTAATATACTATAATATGTTAGATAATATGTAGCAAATGATTTACAGTTATGTATAGATAAAAACAGAGATAACACCGCCAGGTATTCATAAATTCCTTGAGATGAAAAACCTGGAAACCCGAATGCTTCTTCATTATGGAACTTTATTTAAACAGTTACAGCAACTACAACATCATAAAATGTTTGGAAAGTTTCAATATTAGATGCTTAGTAGTGATGAGTCGAACGCCCCCCGCTTCAGTTCTCACCAGAACACCACGAACAGGGGAAACCTTCGTTCGAACAAACAAACTCCATTGAAGTCTATGGGACTCGAACGCCAAAAATAAAACGGCTTCATTTCGAAGGCTTAAATGCAAGTTATTGCCCAAAAAAAAAGTGTATGGGGGTCCGGGTACTGACCTGGGGAACATGTAGCAGTGAAAATTTTTTTTTTTAAAAAACAATCTTTTTTAAAGGAGCAGTGATTTACTGGTTTTAATGAGGCTTAAAGTGAAAGTATAAAAATGAAAAATTCCTTCAAATATCGTGCCTGGGGGGTCCCCTGAATGTGTCTGTAAAGTAGTACATCTCTACGATGTATGTAGCCTGCTGAAGAAATACTGACATTTCTAAAGGAAAAAATGTCATATACAAATATATATACAAATTTCAAATCGCATGTACTTGTCATACAGGTGCAGAAAAATTGGGCCTTGGTTGTTGGTGGTGCCTCCTTGCTGGGCACAGGGACAGACCCTGCTGGTAAAAATTCCCTATCAATTTGAAATTAGCAAAGATCAAGTGTTGTATGTGTTCTTATCAATGATCTAGTGGGGGTGCTGTGCTGTCATGTGACCTGGCAAAGGTCGGGTATCAGCTATGCAAACCTGCTGGAGTGATGGGGACCTGGAAGGTTAGTATCGGCAGGAACTGAAACTGAAATCTTCGGTTGGTGGTGCCTGAACACCGTAATCCCTCACAGTTAGTCTTGCTGGGCACAGGAACGGGACATGCTGGTAAGAATTTCATACAAATTTGAAATGGCATGTACTTGTCATAAAGGGGCCAAAAATTGGGCCTTTGCTGTTGGTGGTGCCTTAACACCATAACCCCTCACAGTTTTTATTGCTGGGCGCAGGAATGGGACCTGCTGGTAAGAATTCCATACAAATTTGAAATGGCATATACTTGTCATACAGGTGCCAAAAATTGGGCCTTTGTTGTCGGTGGTGCCTGAACACCATAACCCCTCACAGTTATTATTGCTGGGAGCAGGAATGGGACATGCTGGTAAGAATTACATACAAATTTGAAATCGCATGTACTTGTCATACAGGTGCCAAAAATTGGGCCTTTGCTTTGGTGGTGCCTGAGCACCGTAACTCCTCACAGTTACTCTTGCTGGGCTCAGGAACGGGACATGCTGGTAAGAATTCCATACAAATTTGAAATCGCATGTACTTGTCATACAGGTGCCAAAAATTGGGCCTTTGCTTTGGTGGTGCCTGAGCACCGTAACTCCTCACAGTTACTCTTGCTGGGCGCAGGGCACAGGGACAGGGCCTTCTGTTAAAAATCACATACAAAATTTAATTGCATGTACCTGTTATACAAGTGCGGAAAAATTAGGCCTTGGAGGTTGGTGGTGACCCAAATCAAATACATTGCTGGAAGCTAGCAGAATCAAGGTTGAGGGATAGGATAGGCAGCACATGCAGTCTTCAAGGGATGGCAGACCCCTAGCAAATTCAATTAGTTACATCAGCATCAGGGGCTTGATAGCTGCTGTTGATCCAAGACTTATTCATTTTGATAAAAGTCAGCTGGTCAACAGAGTCGGTGGACAGACGCACTCTTTTGTCCATCACAAAACCTCCAGCAGCACTGAACGTCCGTTCAGAAAGCACGCTGGAAGCAGGACAGGCCAGTAGCTCCATTGCATATTGAGCAAGTTCTGGCCAGTGGTCCATCCTCAAGATCCAGTAACCCAGTGGATACTCACTTGGAAAGGTCTCCAAGTCTCCTCTTGCCCCTAGATAATCATGCACCATATGATGAAGATGCTGCCGATGGTTGCTTAAACCTAACAGCCCTGGGTGCTGCTAAGGACTAAAGAACTGTTTAAAGGCATCGGTCAGCTGGCCACCTTCTCCACCACTCCTCCTTTGGCTGAACACGTCCAGAGAATGTTAACCTCCCAGTGTCTGGAAAGGTGGTACACAAATTTTTTTTCAAAGCCTCCTCAAGATTTTTTATTTTCTGCTCCCTCTGCGAAGGCAGGATGAGCTCTGCAACTTTACACTTGTAATGTGGATCAAGAAGGGTTGCCAACCAGTAATTATCCCTCTCCTTGATAGCACAAATTCTCGGGTCCTTTCACAGGCTTTGCAGAATCAGGGAGCCCATGCAACGGAGGATCCCATACAAGTTGGCGGAGGCATGAGCTTCTGAGTCCTCTGGGTCATTAAGGATGACATTGTCAGCAGGAGCAACCTCTCCCCAACCACATACAACTCCTGGGGAATCAAAAAAATCCCTTGAAGACTGCTGAATGCTATCCTCTACATCCATGCTGCCGCAATCCTCCTCATCCTCTTCCTCCTCTGTGTTTTGTTGCCCTGCAATAATGATATCTGCATAAAGGGGGCATTGTGAGGAAAGGAAGTTCTCCTCTTCCTCCCGCTGTTCTGCCTCAAGTACCCTGTCCATGATTCCACGAAGCGTGTGCTCCAGCAGGTAGACTAGAGGAATAGTGTCACTAATGCATGCATCGTCCTGGTTCACCATCCTTGTGGCCTCCTCAAATGGTGACAGGACGGTGCATGCATCCTTTATCAAAAGCCACTGGTGTGGCGAAAATAAGCCAAGCTCTCCTGATCCTGTCTTTGTGCCATACTCACACAGGTACTCATTGATGGCCCTCTACTGCATGTGCAGCCGCTGCAGCATTGCCAATGTTGAATTCCAACTGGTGGGCATGTCACAAATGAGGCGGTTGGTGGGCAGGTTGAATTCCCGATGAATGTCAGATAAGTGAACACTGGCATTGTATGAACGCCAGAAATGGCCAAAGACTTTTCTGGCCTGCCTCAGGAGATCTTGGAAGCCTGGCTATCTGGTCAAGAAAAGCTGCACCACCAGATTCAGGACATGTGCCAAGCATGGAACATGTGTCAAGTGTCCCTGTCAGAGGATGGAGAGAAGGTTGGTGCCAATGTCGCATACAACCATTCCTGGCTCAAGCTGTCTTGGCGCCAACCATCTCTGAGCCTGCCCCTGCAGAGCTGACAGAATCTCTGCCCCGTTGGGACTCCTATCCCCTAGACAGACCAACTGTAGCACAGCATGGCATCTTTTAGCCTGACTGCTTGCGTAGCCCCTTGAATGTTTAGGGAGCACTGCTGCTTCAGAGAACAATTGAGCAGAAGAGGACATGGAAGAGGAGGAGGAGATGGCAGTGGAATAGCCAGATGTGGCAGAACCAGCACTAGCTTTTTTGGAGGCGTGGTGGCAAAACAAGCTCCAACACTGAACCCTGTCCTGCATCTTTCCCAGCTGCCAGTAGAGTTACCCAGTGCGCCGCGAAGGAAATGTAACGTCCCTGTCCATGCCTGCTGGACCAAGAGTCAGCAGTAATGTGCACCTTCCTGCTAACTGCTCTGTCCAAAGAGGCTAAAACACTACCTTCCACATGACGGTAGAGAGCCGGAATGGCCTTACGCAAAAAGAAATGCCTTTTTGGTACCTGTCTCTGTGGTACAGCACATTCCACAAATTTGCGAAAGGGAGAAGAGTCTACCAGATGAAAAGGCAGAAATTGTAATGCTAGCAATTTGGCCAAGCTAGCATTAAGATGCTGAGCATGTGGATGGCTGGGACAGTATTTCTTTCTACGGTTCAGCAACTGGGGTAGTGAAATTTGCCTGCTGCTCAAATCAAGTGATAGTGTACTGCTAGCAGATTGGGTGCAAGTCTCTGTGGCACTCATTGCTATACCATCATCCCTCTCAATGCAGGCATTTAAGAAGACATGAGGTATAGTAGGGCTAGAGATCCCAGATGAGGAGCAAGGTGAAGTATGCTTGTTTCGATCTTGTGGCTCTTTCATGTGCTGTTGCCAACGGACTGCATGGCAGGTCGTCATATGCCTTGTCATGCATGTTGTGCTGGTGTTCTGGCCACGCTTGATCCACTTCAGACAGATGTTGCAAACAGCAACGTTGTGGTCTACTGCACATTTGCTGAACAAAGCCCACAGTAATTAACTTTTGGAAGTCCGTGGGGAGTTTGCAGCACCCTGCACCTGTGGAGCTCTTTGCTGTGATGCAATAGGTTGGCTACTCTTATGGCGGCCCCTGAAACACATCCTGCCTCGTTGGAGTTGTTCCTCCCCCTCACTTTCCTCCTCTACCCTGTCAGGCACCCAAGTACAGTCAGTGATCTCATCATCCCCTCCCTCCTCGCCACTGGAGCAAACTTGGCAGTATGTTGCAGCTGTGGGAACATGACTGCTAGGTTCTTGTCCGTCATTGTCACCCCCTCTCTCTAGGCTCAGGTTATTACCTTCATCAACCTGCGAACTAACATCACAGCTTTCAAATTGCTGCACATCCTCCAGCAGCATGTCACTGACACTATGATCGAGTAGTTCAGGTGACTCTTCTGTTCATGATGGTGGGGCGACAGAAGGAGTAGCTGTGGAGAAGGAGCCTGTAGAACGGGCTGCTTTGGTAGCTGCGGTGGAAGGCAAACTAGTGTGAGCATGGGTGTCAGAGGATGAGGAGGATGAGGACGGCTTATTTATCCGCCCCACCAACTCTTCTACATGTTGTGGCTGAATAACGAGGCCAGGACCGGAAAAAAAGGACGGGCGTGCCCGCCTGCAGAGGATATACCATGTCGACTGTGACCACCACTTTTCATTGTGGACACAGAAGCTGCTTGCCCTCTTTTCGTGGCCTGTGAGCGTCTGCCTCTCCTTGTCGGCCTTTCGGACATGATGTGTATTTTGGGGGGGGGGGTTTATTACTAGTTGATCTATATATAATATATATATATATATATATAATGCACTGCTGATATGTTCAGAACTGACCGATAGATACTGAATGGCCTGCTATCTAATCAATTGTCCTATATATAGATAGAGATCAATATAGGGTATACTGAACTGACTGATAGATACTGAATGGCCTGATATCCAACCAATTGTCCTATATATAGATAGAGATCAATATAAGGTATACTGAACTGACCAATAAATACTGAATGGCCTGCTATCTAATACATTTTCCTATATATAGATAGAGATCAATAAAGGGTATACTGAAGTGACTGATAGATACTCAATGGCCTGATATCTAATCAATTGTCCTGTATAAAGATAGAGATCAATATACGGTATACTAAAGGGACCGATGGATACTCAATGGCCTGATATCTATGTTAGGTACCTGTTAGGTAAAGTCCGAAGTGGAGTTTGAGTGCTGAGGATTCAGGTGAAAACATAGTCAGGGATCAGGCCGGCAACAGATCGGGCAAAGCGGTATCCAAACGTAATCCAAAGAATGGTCAGGCAGGCAGAAGTCATACACAGGCTGGCGGTGAAGTACAGATTCGGCAGGCTGAAGAGGGGTCAAGAATACAGGCAAAAGTTCATACACGAAAGTCTATCAAAGAGCAAGCAGCACACCCAGGAAGATATTCCAAACAAACGGGCATTGAGGAACAGGAAGTGCTGCTTTTTGAAGGCTGAGTAAATTGTACATTGTTCACAGCGGGCAGCAGGTGGAGCTAGTGAATCCATAAGTAAAGCATTAGGTTGGAAAATCACTGCAAAAACTCCAGAGCTTCTTTGTGGCACAACAGATAAGGCTGCAAGCTATGGAACAGGGAACCTCCCGGTTCAAGGACACCCAGGTACATGACAATCAAATCAATTGTTCTATATATAGATAGAGATCAATATAGGGTATAGGGAACTGACCGATAGATACTGAATGGCCTGCTATCTAATCAATTGTCCTATATATAGATAGAGATCAATATAGGGTATACTGACCGATTTATACTGAATGGCCTGCTATCTAATCAATTGTCCTATATATAGATAGAGCTCAATATCGGATATACTTATAGCTTAGATGCTAATGTTAGTTTTCAATATTAAGTGCCTATACACTATATTACCAAAAGTATTGGGACGCCTGCCTTTACACACACATGAACTTTAATGGCATCCCAGTCTTAGTCCGTAGGGTTCAATATTGAGTTGGCCCAACCTTTGCAGCTATAACAGCTTCAACTCTTCTGGGAAGGCTTTCCACAAGGTTTAGGAGTGTTTCTTTGGGAATGTTTCACCATTCTTCCAGAAGTGCATTTGTGAGGTCAGGCGCTGATGTTGGACAAGAATTCCTGGCTTGCAGTCTCCGCTCTAATTTATCCCAAAGGTGTTCTATTGGGTTGAGGTCAGGACTCTGTGCAGGCCAGTCAAGTTCCTCCACCCAAAACTTGCTCATCTATGTCTTTATGGACCTTGCTTTGTGCACGGGTGTGCAGTCATGTTGGAACAGGAAGGGACCATCCCCAAACTGTTCCCACAAAGTTGGGAGCATGAAATTGTCCAAAACAGTGTATGTCAATGTTAGGATCCAATATCAGATGTATATATGGTAGAGCTGCACGATTCTGGCCAAAATGAGAATCACGATTTTTTAGCTTGGAATAAAGATCACGATTCTCTCACGATTCTCTGTGTAACAAAAAAAAATTGGGATAACTTTACTGTTACGTTTTTTTTTTTTTATTCATTAAAGTCTATTAATTGCGTTTGAAAGACTGCTGCGCAAATACAGTGTGACATAAAATATTACAACAATCGCCATTTTATTCTGTAGGGTCCCTGCTAAAAAAATATATAAAATGTTTGGGGGTTCTAAGTACTTTTCTAGCAAAAAAAAACTGATTTTATCTTGCAAGCAACAAGTGTCAGAAAAAGGTCTAGTCTTTAAGAGGTTAAACTTCCTTTCTCCATGGCAGAGGGAAGGAAAAGATACAATGTAATCATTTTATTTATAGTTACTGGGAGACTTAGGGCTCTTTCACACGGGCGATCCGATCAGATCCGCCTGTCAGTTTTTTAGGCGGATCTGATCGGATCCTCCATGCAGCTCTATGGGGCAGCGGGTGTCAGCGGAGACACCTCGGCTGACACCCGCTGCCATACGTATCCGATCCTGTCCGTGAAATCTGGATGGATGGAAACCCTATTTTTCCATCCGTTCAGTAATCGGATCGGATCGGGTGAGAGCGGACAGGCGGTCCGCTCTCATCCGATCCCCCATAGAGGGCAGCGGGGGCTGAGGCACCTCCCTCTCCGCTCTGCAAGCGGAGACGGAGCTGTCATCCGCCGGCTCAGCGGGGATCGCGGATCGATCCCCGCTGAGCAACACGGATCTGCCTACGGAGGCGGACCGTGTGAAAGAGCCCTAAATGCTGATAGGCGTTTGCCGGGAGGCTTTTTTTTTTTTTTTTTCCCCACAGCTGTTCAGCTATGCAAAGAATCAAACATATGTCAGGTTTAGATCTTCAGGGGGGGTGAATCGAGATCGCGATTTTCATACGATTAATCGTGCAGCTCTAATATATGGTAATAATAGGTTTCAATATTAGGTGATTATATGCCAAAATTAGGTTTGCATATTATGTGCCTATATGTTAATGTAAGGCTTCAATTTTTAAGTGCCTAAAGTTAGTTTACACTATTAGGTGCTTAAATGCTAATGTTGGTTTTCCATATTAGGTATTTATATGTGAAAGGAAAAGGTCCATAAGCCGCACATCATGAAGCGGACCCATGTGCATGAAGTGAGATGAATGGAAGCCTCAGCCCGGACTCCAGCCAGGCCACGCACCCAATGTGGTTCACTCCGCCCCTTGGAACTAAATTATGGGGACTCCCATAATTAAGCTCCAAAGGGGTGGAGCCAAACACATTGAGGGTGTAGCCTGGTTGGAGTCATGCACACGGGTCTGCTTCATGATGTGCGGCTTATGGGTCTTTACCTTTCCCATTGCTGTAGCTTGTAGCTAGGACGAGTTCCCTGTCCCTGCCTGACCTCACAGCGGTCTAGTTGGACTATAATATTTTATATACTATAATATGTTATATACTATGTAGCAAATGATTTACATTTATAGATAGATAGAAACAGAGATAACACCGCCAGGTATTCATACATTCCTATCTCATCCGTGCAGTCACAGAGCAAAAGAAGAATGACACACACACTCCTTGACCTACACGTCCCATATATGATATATTACATGTGGAGATGGTTTTCTAAGTCCTAAAGTTGCCTTTAGATATTATTTATCTATATTCTTAAAATGATTATATGTTTCATTAATAAATGATTTATTACTATAAAAAATGTGTAGCGCTAAATGATAGTGGATATCAAGGAAAATTCTTAACCACTTAAGCCCCGGAAGATTTTACCCCCTTCTTGACCAGGGGGTATTTTGCGATTCGGCACTGCGTGACTTTAACGGACAATTGCGCGGTCATGCGACGCTGTATCTAAACGAATTTGGCGTCCTTTTTTTCCCACAAACAGAGCTTTCTTTTGGTGGTATTTGATCACCTGTGCGATTTTTTGATCATGCGCTATAAACAAAAAAAAAGCGTCAATTTTGCAAAAATAGCAATATTTTTCACATTTTTTTATATGAAATTCCCCCCAAAAAATGTAAAAATCTAAATTTTTTAACATTTTCGGCCAATTTGTTTTATGCTACCTATGTTTGGTAAAAAAAATCGCAAAAAGCATATTTTGATTGGTTTGCGCAAAAGTTATCGCTTTTACTAACAAAGGGAAAGATTTTTGTCATTTTTGTTGTTTTTTTTTAACGCGTAATGGCGGAGATCTGCGATTTTTTTTGCGTTACTGCGACATTGCGGCGGACAGATCAGACCCTTGACTGACATTTTTGACACTTTTGGGGTTACCAGTGACATTTCTACAGTAATCAGTGCTATACATATGCACTGATCCTGTAAAAATAAACTGGCAGTGAAGGGGTTAACTTTTTTTGAAAGGGCGGGGCTATGTGTGTCCCTAGGGGCGTGCTTTCTACTGTGATTGGCTGTGGCTACTAGTGTATGAACAGTGATCAACGGTTCTACATAGTAGAACCGTATGATCATCCTTCATACACAGGGGAGAATGACAGGCAGCTTGTTTACACAAGCTGCCTGCCTTTCTCCCTCTCCCCCGACGATCACCGAGTGACCGGTGGACATCGGGTCCGCCGGTCACACGCGCGGGGGGGGTGCGTTACCGCGCGGGAGCGGGAGCGCGCCTCCGGCGGCGCGCGCTCGCTCCCTAAACCCTCACAGGCTAGCGACGTAGACCTACGTCACTTTGCCTGTGAGGGGCTGACTGCCGACGTAGATCGGCGTTAGGCAGTCGGCAAGTGGTTAAATATATGTGCACATAAATCCAAAAAACATTTTTGAAACTGAAAAATCCATATGAAAAGTCCATGAATAGAAGAAAATCCAATGGTGAAAAAAAAAACTTTGTGCTGTATAGAAGAACCACAAGTCAATAAATGATTTGTTGACAATATAAAGAACTTACTGTATATGATAATGTTAGTTTCAAATAGGCGCTTATATGCTAATATTAGGTTCCAGTATTAGGTGCTTATATGCTAATATTAGGTTCCAGTATTAGGTGCTTATATGCTAATATTAGGTTCCAGTATTAGGCGCTTATATGCTAATATTAGGTTCCAGTATTAGGTGCTTATATGCTAATATTAGGTTCCAGTATTAGGCGCTTATATGCTAATATTAGGTTCCAGTATTAGGCGCTTATATGCTAATATTAGGTTCCAGTATTAGGCGCTTATATGCTAATATTAGGTTCCAGTATTAGGTGCTTATATGCTAATATTAGGTTCCAGTATTAGGCGCTTATATGCTAATATTAGGTTCCAGTATTAGGCGCTTATATGCTAATATTAGGTTCCAGTATTAGGCGCTTATATGCTAATATTAGGTTCCAGTATTAGGCGCTTATATGCTAATATTAGGTTCCAGTATTAGGTGCTTATATGCTAATATTAGGTTCCAGTATTAGGTGCTTATATGCTAATATTAGGTTCCAGTATTAGGTGCTTATATGCTAATATTAGGTTCCAGTATTAGGCGCTTATATGCTAATATTAGGTTCCAGTATTAGGTGCTTATATGCTAATATTAGGTTCCAGTATTAGGTGCTTATATACTAACATTAGCCTATAGGCCCCCAATGCTGGAAACTAAGGTTAGCATATAAGCACCTCACATTGGAATTTTAACATTGGCATATAAGCATCTAATACCGAATCCTACTATAAGTATATAAGCACCTAATACTGGAACTTAATACTAGGGTTCAATATTAGGTGCTTATATGCTAATCTTAGATTTCAATATTAGGCGCTTATATGCTAACGTTAGGTTCCAGTATAGGTGCTTATATACTAATAGTAGGAGTCAATATGAGGTGCTCGTATGCCAATATTAGGATCCAACATTAAGTGCTTTAATGTTAAAGTTTGGTTTCAATATTCGGTGCTTATATGCTAATGTTAGCCCCGTGGCGCTGACAGTATGCATATATGCGCCCTCACTGGACTGGGCTTTTTTCCTCTGGGGCCTGCATATATGTGTATCTGTCTTTGTGCCGGGAGCGTGCCGCACAGCGCGCTCCCAGCACAGAGACCGGGGTCCGTATTAATGATTGGGACCAGGCAGCGTCACCTGATTGCTCTGATGGCCTCTGAGACTATCCGAATGATCAGTCACTGTGAAGCCCCCCGTGTCTTCTCTCGAGGAGAGAGATACATTGTATCTCTCCTTCTCCTTGCAGAAAGAAAAAAAAAACAACATTTTTGTGTAAATGACAATAATAAAATAAAAATAAAGAAAATATACCCAGATCAAAGTTTGATCTAGGTCAGTGCCAGGGTTAGTGTTTTGGTCAAGTAAGGGTCAAAGGTCAGGGTCAATATATTCAGAGTAGGATTTTTTTTTTTTTTTTTTTTTTACTTTTTTTTTTTTTTTTATATTATCAGTGTCAGTGTGTTTAAGGTAGGATAAAAAAAAAAAAAAAAAAAAAAAAAAGCAAAATGCGCACCATTATTTCTGGGCTATACTACAGGTACAAACAATAACTAACATACACATACACTACATTACCGAAAGTACAACACACAAAAGATCACGGCCCCAATGCATTTCGCTCTGCCCCTTGGAGCTAAATCATGGAGATCCCCATGATTAAGCTCCAAGGGGCAGAGCGAAACACACTGGGGGCGTGGCCTGGTTGGAGTCCGGGCTTCGGCTGCCTTTCATCTCACTTCATGCACATGGGTTTGCTTCATGATGTGCAGCTTATGGACCTTTTCCTTTCCCATTGCTGCAGCTTGGAGCTAGGATGAGTTCCCTGTCCTTGCCTGCCCTCGCAGCGGTCTAGTTGGACTTTACCTCTCTCTATGTAATATACTATAATATGTTATATACTATGCAGCAAATGATTTACAGCTATGTATAGATAGAATCAGAGATAACACCGCCAGATATTCATAAATTCCTTAAGATCAAAAAAACCTGGAAACCCGAATGCTTCTTCATTATGGAACTTTATTTATACATCTACAGCAACTGCAACATCATAAAATATTGGTATCTGGCGCTTATATGCCAATGTTAGGATCCAATATGAGGTGTGTACATGGTAATACTAGATTTCAATATTGAGGCTTATATGTCAATATTAGTTTTGAATATTAAGTGCCTATACACTATTTTACCAAAAGTATTGGGACGCCTGCCTTTACACACACATGAACTTTAATGACATCCCAGTCTTAGTCCGTAGGGTTCAATATTGAGTTGGCCCACCCTTTGCAGCTATAACAGCTTCAATTCTTCTGGGAAGGCTGTCCACAAGGTTTAGGGGAATGTTTGACCATTCTTCCAGAAGCACATTTGTGAGCTCAGGCACTGATGTTGAACGAGAAGGCCTGGCTCGCAGTCTCTGCTCTAATTCATCCCAACGGTGTTCAATCAGGTTGAGGTCAGGACTCTGTGTAGGCCAGTCATGTTCCTCCACCCCAAACTCGCTCATCCATGTCTTTATGGACCTTGCAGTATTTGGTTAAATGAATAGGGAAACAGTCTCGGAGTTGTAGATAAAGCTAGTTCATTGAGTGTTCAAGATAAATAGGTAATCGGTGTGAAGGTACTGCTCCAGTCATGAAGTGCTGCAATGAGGTAAATCAACCCTCAGTGGGAAACAGATACTGTCCCGTGCTCAACGCTAGTCATCCACTTGGAGTAGAGCGGGTTACGGGCTGACTAATGAGCAGGTCAATGGTGGATGATTGTGGGTGTGAATGAAGTGCAGGTCTGTGTACGGAGAGGATGCTGTAAGGGAACTCCGACCCACACTGTACTTGTGGACTTCCATCAGTATACGGCTTCCTCCCAGTCATGAACCTAGATATCAGATTTTCCCAGCCGCCCTCATACAAAGATAGCTGACAACTTAGCTTGTAATGGAATCTCAGTTTATTGAACAATCACACAGAATTTACATACAGCATGGACCTCCCCCTCCTGATCAGATTACCACACACAGGTCAGGGGTTGCCTGATTACATTATGCAGATTACATTTTATACAGAAATAGAACTAACCTAAACTAATTATCCAGCCATCTGGACAGAAACAATATGAGGTCATTAACATTTACCAATGGAACAGACAGACTTAACGCAATCCACATCACACCTCAATAGATAGACAATAAGGAGAGCCTGCCAGTGACAGTCTGTCCGTCTCCTACATTGAAGTACATAGAATACACATCTAAACCATTGATTTGATTATTTAGTAGTCATAGTCTTCATGGCAACAAGCTATAGGTCTCACAGTGTAAAGTGGGATCAAATCTTCATATTTCTTGAGAGATATGGTTGATAATTATTACTTTCCCATTTGACGTTATCCAATCCAAATTCTCAGTGTTCATTAAGTATTAAGTGTCTTTCACTCCCACTGATGGTGAGTACCGTCACAAATGCTAAGCAGGGACAGGATGAAGGACAGATAATTGTCCAGCACACAGCTGTTTCAAAAAGTCTCACCACTTCCCAGCAAGTCCGTAGTCTGCATCCAATTTATCCTTGAGACACCGCTTCTCACTTACGTGTTATCCCACATCCACTCTCTCTCATACGGAGCCGATTGGCAGTCGGATACGGAGGCTGTTTGATGATGACCTGTCTGTGTCAAGACATCACAGACGTGATGACATATTACTGACACGTTTCGCTCATCTTAACAAGCTTCTTTAAAGCCGGGAGGGGCTGGGAGAGTTCATCTTAAATAGGCTTCGCTCACCTGGAGCATTAATACATCATTTCCTCAGTGCTATTTACCCCATACACCCCAACCACAGAAGTCATTCAACACCATGAATAAAATCACACATCCTCGTTCACTCATACAGGGAATCCCAGTAGGACAATTTTTTAGAATAAAACGTAACTGTACACAGAAAAGTGACTTCCATGAAGAGGCTGGGGAAATGTATTGCAGATTTAGGGAGATGGGTTATTCCCATAGCTGCATTAGAAGAGCCAAAAAGAGACCAATTGAAAGAAAAGGACAGGATTTCCTAAAACCTAAAAGTCAACCTGAGGAGACAGAAAATAAAAACAACCATACTAGGATAATATCACGTTATGGGTCACAATGGAATCAGGCTAAATCAGTTTTGAATCAACACATATATTAACCAGGTCTCCTGTCCTAGCAGAGATCGTGGGGACTCGTCCACTTATGACGGCTCATCGCTCCCAGAATTTAGGAGACAGCTTGACACATTCAGAATATCGAAGAACAGTGACTAACAACACTTGGTTATCCGCTCTCCCACCCCTACTGGGTATGCATCCTTGTGGAGGCTGCAAGATTTGCAAATATGTGGAAAAAACTGATGTGTTCGCCAGTTCAGATGGAAAAAATAGGTGTTTTATCAACTGCTCCACCACTTGAGTTATTTATACAGTGCCTTGCAAAAGTATTCGGCCCCCTTGAACTTTGCGACCTTTTGCCACATTTCAGGCTTCAAACATAAAGATATAAAACTGTAATTTTTTGTGAAGAATCAACAACAAGTGGGGCACAATCATGAAGTGGAACGAAATTTATTGGATATTTCAAACTTTGTTAACAAATAAAAAACTGAAAAATCGAAGTTCAGTGAGGATCTCTGAATGATCCAATGTTGACCTAAATGACTAATGATGATAAATAGAATCCACCTGTGTGTAATCAAGTCTCCGTATAAATGCACCTGCACTGTGATAGTCTCAGAGGTCAGTTTAAAGCGCAGAGAGCATCATGAAGAACAAGGAACACACCAGGCAGGTCCGAGATACTGTTGTGGAGAAGTTTAAAGCCGGATTTGGATACAAAAAGATTTCCCAAGCTTTAAACATCCCAAGGAGCACTGTGCAAGCGATAACATTGAAATGGAAGGAGTATCAGACCACTGCAAATCTACGAAGACCTGGCCGTCCCTCTAAACTTTCACCTCATACAAGGAGAAGACTGATCAGAGATGCAGCCAAGAGGCCCATGATCACTCTGGATGAACTGCAGAGATCTACAGCTGAGGTGGGAGACTCTGTCCATAGGACAACAATCAGTCATATACTGCACATGAAACATGCACTGAAATGTGGCAAAAGGTTGCAAAGTTCAAGGGGGCCCGAATACTTTCGCAAGGCACTGTATGCTTATGAAAAAAACAAGTCCTTCTAGGTCCTCAATGGAGGAAGCTCCAGAATAGGATAAATACAAAAACACCAAAATGAATGGATGGAAGCTCAACCTCCTTGCAAATATATCAATATCAGTACTCAACCAAAAAAAAGAATTCATAATTAAATATTTATCATATATTTAGCTTGTATTTAACACCATAATAGTGTTAGCAAGTAAGATGCGACCACAACTGGGCCACACATGGGAACTTTGATGCACCTTTATTCATAACACATAAATAAAATACAAACACACATAAGAAATTAATAAAATGGTATAAAGTATACCACCAAAATTGTGGAAGGCTCATCCCACCCCCAAAAATAACAGGGTGGAGTTAGACGTGACGTGACCACGCCCCCACTAGCCGGCTTCTCGCTGTTGGTGTTTGAGACCCGCAAAACATGAATCCTTATACCTACAACTTTCCATGCTGTATGATGTCTTCTTAAATGTGAGTTTTATACCTTGTGCCTTGTGATTTTAAATAAATTGATTGTTCTTACGGAGTCACACTATGTCCCTATTATCATTTTTTATATGCTAATGAATACCGGACCTGAGTTATCTGTCACTATTGGAGTGAAACCTGGTGGATTTCATCATTATTACTATCAAGCCCACAGTGGTCTATCCATTAGTTTGGGTGACCAATTCGTTTTGGTAAGCTGCTATATTGGTTCCTTGGTGATCCTTCACGGGTGTTTTTCCTTTTTCCTTATCCCTGGTTCTGTGGAATTAGGACCTACTTGCTGGGACTTGCGGTTCCTTGAAATTCCTTCAACACTATATATACAATTTATTTTATGCACCTTTTTGGACACTGTTTGATTGATTTCCTTTTTTTTTCCTCCTTTTTGGTGCATGGACTAATATTTGGATTCACACATGTGTTCATGATAAATTGATATCATTATTTGATTAATTTCACAGTGGTTTCACATACACTCATCATTGAGTATATATGTATGGCATTGTTTTATATATTTATTTTTGCTAGTACCATTTAACCACTTAAGCCCCGGAAGATTTTACCCCGTTCCGGACCAGGGCCTATTTTGTGATTCGGCACTGCGTGAGTTTAACGAACAATTGCGCGGTCGTGCGACGCTGTACCTAAACGAATTTGACGTCCTTTTTTTCCCACAAACAGAGCTTTCTTTTGGTGGTATTTGATCACCTGTGCGATTTTTTGATCATGCGCTATAAACAAAAAAAGAGCGTCAATTTTGCAAAAATAACAATATTTTTCACATTTTTTTATATTCCCAAAAAAAAAAAATGTAAAAATCAAAATTTTTTAACATTTTAGGCCAATTTGTTTTATGGTACATATGTTTGGTAAAAAAAATCGCAAAAAGCGTATTTTGATTGGTTTGCGCAAAAGTTATCGCGTTTACTAACAAAGGGAAAGATTTTTGTCATTTTTGTTGTTTTTTTTTTTAACGAGTAATGGTGGCGATCTGCGATTTTTTTTGCGGGACTGCGACATTGCGGCGGACAGATCGGACCCTTGACTGACATTTTTGACACTTTTGGGGTTACCAGTGACATTACTACAGTAATCAGTGCTATACATATGCACTGTTACTGTAAAAATGACACTGGCAGGGAAGGGGTTAACTTTTTTTTAGAGGGAGGGGTTAAGTGTGTCCCTAGGGGCGTGCTTCTAACTGTGATTGGATGTGGCTTGAGGTGTAAGAACGGTCAACGGTCCTACATAGTAGAACCGTATGATCTCCATTCTTACACAGGGGAGAATGACAGGTGGCTGTGTTTACATTAGCCGCCTGCCTTTCTCCCGCTGTAACGGACAATCGCGAGTGCCCAGCGGACATCGGGTCCGCCGGGCACACACGTGGGTGGCGGGGGTGGGGGATCCGTGAGCGAGCGGGAGTACTACGTCGATTTGCCTGTGAGGGGCTGACTGCCGACGGCAAGTGGGTAATATCCTTTTTGTTAGCGCTACACATATTTTATTATTATTTTTTTATTAAAACCTAATTATACCAGATAGTATAATTAGGTTTTTATTTTACTTTTTTACACCTTGCACTGTATTTATATTTCCATATTACATTTTTTGTATGGTCACACCTGAGTACATTTCACACTTTAGAATTGCAGGGAATTGTGATGAGAATTTTAAACTTTAGGCAGAAGTAGTGCAGCTGAATGGGAGAATTATTCTAACTCTGCTACTTTGGCCTTAAATTGGAAATTCCCTTTTTAATTTCCTGTAATTCTCTCTTTATTGAGTAGACCCTATAATCTGATGATAAGTAGGCGGAGATTAATTATGTAGAGTGGGTGTGGTAAGTAATTGATTGCTGTGCTGCAAAGTATCCCTGGAAATTTTTTTCAAATGTTGGCAACTATGCATGTCTGCTCCCTCAGTGGTGTCCGGGCTACCGTGTCGGTGCTTCGTTCTAAGGGTCCTTTCACACGGGGCGGACCATTTTTTGATCCGCTCCGGCACTTTTTTTTTTTTACGGACACGGATGACACTTGTGTCGTCCGGTCCGTATGTCCGTTTATCATCCCATCCGTTTGCGGATGATAAACGGAGATAATGTATGTCAATGGGATTGCGGATGTCAGCGGATGACACCGCTGACATCCGTTTTTGCATCCGTTCCGTTTTTATAAATGGAAGAAAGATAGGATTCTCTTCCGTTCCAAAAAACGGAAATGATCAGAAAGGACGCAAATCGGATGTCAGCGGATGGTCATCCGCTGACATTCGCAATCCCATTGACATGCATTATCTCCGTTTTTCATCCGCAAAAAAAAATATGATGAAAAATGGACATACGGACCACCCGTGTGAAAGGACCCTAAGGTAAGTATTTCATTATGTGCTAGTATGCGATGCATACTAGCTCATTGTGCCTTTGCCCTGCAGGGTTTTTTTTTTTTTTTGTTTTGTTTTTTTTGAGGATACAACCACTTTAATTTTGGAAATGTACCATTGTTGCACTCTATTTAATATAAGTTTATTTTTCTTTTTTTTTTTCTATAATAAACATTTCTTTTGAACATAGTGTAGAGAAATTCTGTGACGAACAAATGCAATGTGGGCAATGCAAGATGTAGGCGGGGCTCTGTGTGGGTGTGGCTTGCGTGTGTGGGTGGGGGGGGGCACAGGGGGCCCATGATCTCTTATTGCCCGGGGGCCCCATGAGTTGTCAGTCCGCCCCTGGTTCCAGTATTAGGTGCTTATATACTAACATTAGCCTATAGGTGCTTAATACTGGAAACTAAGGTTAGCATACAAGCACCTCACATTGGATTCTAATATTGGCATATAAGCATTTATTAATGAATCCTACTATTAGTATATAAGCATCTAATACTGGAACCTAATAGTAGAGTACAATATTAGGTGCTTATATGCTAATCTTAGATTTCAATATTAGGTGCTTATATGCTAATGTTAGGTTCCAGTATAGGTGCTTATATACTAATAGTAGGGTTTAATATGAGGTGCTCGTATGCCAATATTAGGATCCAACATTAGGTGCTTTAATGTTAAAGTTAGGTTTCAATATTCGGTGCTTATATGCTAATGTAAGCCCCATGATGCTGACAATATACAAATATATGCGGCCTCACTGGACTGGCCTTTTTTCTCTGGGGCTGCATATTATGGATCGAGCGATTATCGGTTTGGCCGATAATCGGCGGCCTATATTCACTTTTTTGAAAATATTGGTATCGGCCACAAACTTGGCCGATATGACCAATATTTTCTTAGCGTAGGGCTGCCTCCAGGGGAAGGGGGGATGGGGATTAGAGCACCATCTGATTACACAAAGAGCCGGGTTCTTCTGTTTACCCGGCGCTGGCGCTGTCATACGAAGTCCTGCCTCCTGGACCGGCTCCTACCTATGATAGACAGCACACCGGTGACGTCTATCATAGGAGCCGGTCCAGGAGGTGGGACTTCGTATGACAGCACCCGCACCGGGTAAGCAGAAGAACCCGGCTCTTTGTGTAATCAGGCGGCGCTTTAATCCCCATGTACTGGTCACTCTGCAATGGATGGGGGCACTGGTCACTCTGCATTGGATGGGGGCACTGGTCACTCTGCATTGGATGGGGGCACTGGTCACTCTGCATTGGATGGGGGCACTGGTCACTCTGCAATGGATGGGGGCACTGGTCACTCTGCATTGTTGGGGACACTGGTCACTCTGCAATGGATGGGAGCACTGGTCACTCTGCATTGGTTGGGGGCACTGGTCACTCTGCATTGGATGGGGGCACTGGTCACTCTGCATTGGATGGGGGCACTGGTCTCTCTGCATTGGATGGGGGCACTGGTCACTCTGCATTGGATGGGGGCACTGGTCACTCTGCATTGGATGGGGGCACTGGTCACTCTGCAATGGATGGGGGCACTGGTCACTCTGCATTGGATGAGGGCACTGGTCACTCTGCATTGGATGGGGGCACTGGTCACTCTGCATTGGATGGGGGCACTGGTCACTCTGCATTGGATGGGGGCACTGGTCTCTCTGCATTGGATGGGGGCACTGGTCACTCTGCATTGGATGGGGGCACTGGTCACTCTGCAATGGATGGGGGCACTGGTCACTCTGCATTGTTGGGGACACTGGTCACTCTGCAATGGATGGGAGCACTGGTCACTCTGCATTGGTTGGGGGCACTGGTCACTCTGCATTGGATGGGGGCACTGGTCACTCTGCATTGGATGGGGGCACTGGTCTCTCTGCATTGGATGGGGGCACTGGTCACTCTGCATTGGATGGGGGCACTGGTCACTCTGCATTGGATGGGGGCACTGGTCACTCTGCAATGGATGGGGGCACTGGTCACTCTGCATTGGATGAGGGCACTGGTCACTCTGCATTGGATGGGGGCACTGGTCTCTCTGCATTGGATGGGGGCACTGGTCACTCTGCAATGGATGGGGGCACTGGTCACTCTGCATTGGATGGGGGCACTGGTCACTCTGCATTGGATGGGGGCACTGGTCACTCTGCAATGGATGGGGGCACTGGTCACTCTGCATTGGATGAGGGCACTGGTCACTCTGCATTGGATGGGGGCACTGGTCTCTCTGCATTGGATGGGGGCACTGGTCACTCTGCATTGGTTGGGGGCACTGGTCACTCTGCATTGGATGGGGGCACTGGTCACTCTGCATTGGATGGGGGCACTGGTCTCTCTGCATTGGATGGGGGCACTGGTCTCTCTGCATTGGATGGGGGCACTGGTCACTCTGCAATGGATGGGGGCACTGGTCACTCTGCATTGTTGGAGACACTGGTCACTCTGCATTGGATGTGTGACTGAATGTGCAGAATATTGGCCCATATTGGCTGATACCGATACGTGGTGACCAAAATATCGGTATTGGTATCGGCCCTGGAAAAAACCATATCGGTCCCTACCGGATATATGTGTATCTGTCTTTGCACTGGGAGCATGCCGCACAGCGAGCTCCAGCACAGGGACTGGGGTCCGTATTAATGATTGGGACCAGGAAGAGTCACCTGATTGCTCTGATAGCCTCTGAGACTATCCGAATGATCAGTCACTGTGAAGCCCCCCCCCCCCCCCCCAATGCACACCATTGTTTCTGAGCTGTACTACGGGAACTAACATACACATACACTATATTACCAAAGTACTACACACAAAAGATGGTGAGCCGGCTCCAACCGCACGATCCCTTTACTGCAGGGCGCTCGCCCAGTCGCAGCTGAAGCAATAATCAAAGGAAAATAAAAAAAATTAGATCCAAATGCCTTTATTTGCATAAAATCATGAAGAACATGAAGTGCACTACATGTACAAGCAAGGGAGGAACAGCTTACGCTTTTCACACATGAAGTGAGATGAATGGCAGCCTCTGCCCAGACTCCACCCAGGCCTCCTCCAATGCATTTCCCTCTGCCCCTTGGAGCTAAATCATGGGGATCCCCATGAATAAGCTCCAAGGGGTGGAGCCAAACACATTGGATGGGTGGCCTGGCTGGAGTCCGGGCTGAGGCTTCCATTCATCTTACTTCATGCACATTGGTCTGCTTCATGATGTGCGACTTATGGACCTTTTCCTTTCCCATTGCTGCAGCTTTCCTGTCCCTGCCTGACCTCACAGCGGTCTAAATGGACTTTACCTCTCTCTATATTATATACTATAATATGTTATATACTATGAAGCAAATGATTTACAGCTATGTATAGATAGAATCAGAGATAACACAGCCAGGTATTCATACATTCCTTAAGATCAAAAAAACCTGGAAACCCGAATGATTCTTCATTATGGAACTTTATTTGACTTACAGCAACACAATTTTTGGTAGATTTACGATATTAGGCGCTTATATGCCAATGTTAGGATCCAATATGAGGTATGTACATGGTAATACTAGGTTTCAATATTCAGGCTTTTATGTTAATGTTAGTTTTCAATATTAAGTGCCTATACACTATATTATCAAAAGTATTGGGACGCCTGCCTTTACACACACATGAACTTTAATGGCATCCCAGTCTTAGTCCGTGGGGTTCAATATTGAGTTGGACCATCCTTTGCAGCTATAACAGCTTCAACTCTTCTGGGAAGGCTGTCCACAAGGTTTAGGAGTGTCTATGGGAATGTTTGACCATTCTTCCAGAAGAGCATTTGTGAGGTCAGGCACTGAAAATGAGGTACTTTGACGTAGTGGTGGGCTTAAGCACAGTATGGCCATATGGTGTGACCAAATCCCCATATTTACTGTATAAGAGCAGGTGTTTTTAAATAGCCTTGCAAAATTTGAAAACCAATTTTTTTCTGTGTATGTGTGCGCTATTATATTGTTCAAGGCACTGATATTGGACGAGAAGGTCTGGCTCACAGTCTCCACTCTAATTCATCCCAAAGGTGTTCTACCGGGTTGAGGTCAGGACTCTGTGCAGGCCAGTCAAGTTCCTCCACCCCAAACTCGCTCATCCATGTCTTTATGGACCTTGCTTTGTGCACTGGTCCAAATCATTTGGTGGAGGGGGGATAATGGTGGGGGGGGGGGGGTTGTTTTTCAGACATTTTGGACAATTTCATGCTCCCAACTTTGTGGGAACACTTTGGGGATGGCCGCTTCCTGTTCCAACATGACTGCACACAACTGCTGCAAATGTTTTTTTGTGTGGCGAAGAAGAATAGTTACCCAAAAACGACAAGATTTTTTTAAAATATTTTTTTTAAGATAAATTGGTGATGTTCCATATGTATATACTGTATATCTAACAAGGCCGCATATATCTGTTAATTGGAATCTTTCAGTAAAAAAAAAATTTGTGGCAATGGCATGGCGTGTTTCTATGTCACAGATGCAAATATCAGGCCTCATGCACAAGGGACATTAAAAAAAAGGTCAGTAGGTTTGCAGTGAGTTTTTCAGCTTTTTTGCATTGGCGTTTTTTAGCGTCTTTAGCTAAAAATCCTCTCTTTGCTATTTTAGTAACTCACACTTTTCCACAATGCAATTCTTAGCAGAATTGCATCGCATCGGTGTTCACACCCATGCGATAAGATTTAGGTGCGGGGAAAAAAGAGTCCTACAACATTTTGGTGCAAATGTGGACCCTTTTTTCCCCGCATCAAAATCGCATTGCGATTCTGTCAAGCTCGCTGCATTTTGCAATCTGTTTCGGGGTGTCTTTCATGGAACATTAAGCCCCCGTTCACATTGGACAGATTTGACATGTCAAATCGCATGCCAAATCAGAGCCTATTGCCGGCAACGTCACTGTCCGAATTGGTGCCACCCTGACTTTGCGGCACCGCACCGATTCCCAAAAGTAGTTTCTGCACTACTTTTGGCAACTGCAGGGCAATTTCAATAGACATCTGTGCATGAACCCGTACAGATCTCTGTCAAATTGCCCCCCGAAGTCGCACTGACATGCGAGTTTGAAATCTTGTGCGTTCAGCTGAATGATTTCAAACCTGCCGTCAGTGTGAACCAGTGCCGGCAATAGGCTCCAATTTGACATGCGATTCAACATAGGCGAACATGCTGGGGAGACATAGGAGGACATGCTAGGGAGACGTAGGAGGACATGCTGGAGAGACATAGGAGAACATGCTGGGGGGACATAGGAGGACATGCTGGAGAGACATAGGAGAACATGGAGGGGGAGACATAGGAGAACATGCCGGGGAGATATAGGAGGACATGCTGGGGAGACATAGGAGAACATACTGGGGAGACATAGGAGAACATGCTGGGGAGACATAGGAGAACATGCTGGGGAGACATAGGAGAACATACTGGGGAGACATAGGCGAACATGCTGGGGAGACATAGGAGAACATACTGGGGAGACATAGGCGAACATGCTGGGGAGACATAGGAGGACATGCTGGGGAGACATAGGAGAACATGCTGGGGAGACATAGGAGAACATGCTGGGGAGACATAGGAGAACATGCTGGGGAGACATAGGAGAACATGCTGGGGAGACATAGGAGAACATGCTGGGGAGACATAGGAGAACATACTGGGGAGACATGGGAGAACATACTGGGGAGACATAGGAGAACATGCTGGGGAGACATAGGAGGACATGCTGGGGAGACATAGGAGAACATGCTGGGGAGACATAGGAGGAAATGCTGGGGAGACATAGGAGAACATGCTGGGGAGACATAGGAGAACATGTCGGGGAGACATAGGAGAACATGCTGGGGAGACATTGGAGAACATGCTGGGGAGACATAGGAGAACATGCCGGGGAGACATAGGAGAACATGCTGGGGAGACATAGGAGTACATGCTGGGGAGACATAGGAGAACATGCCGGGGAGACATAGGAGAACATGCTGGGGAGACATAGGAGTACATGCTGGGGAGACATAGGAGAACATGCTGGGGAGACATAGGAGAACATGCCGGGGAGACATAGGAGAACATGCTGGGGAGACATAGGAGAACATGCAGGGGAGACATAGGAGAACATGCTGGGGAGACATAGGAGGAAATGCTGGGGAGACATAGGAGAACATGCTGGGGAGACATAGGAGAACATGCTGGGGAGACATAGGAGAACATGTCGGGGAGACATAGGAGAACATGCTGGGGAGACATTGGAGAACATGCTGGGGAGACATAGTAGAACATGCTGGGGAGACATAGGAGAACATGCTGGGGAGACATAGGAGAACATGTCGGGGAGACATAGGAGAACATGCTGGGGAGACATTGGAGAACATGCTGGGGAGACATAGGAGAACATGCTGGGGAGACATAGGAGAACATGCTGGGGAGACATAGGAGAACATGCTGGGGAGACATAGGAGAACATGCTGGGGAGACATAGGAGAACATGCTGGGGAGACATAGGGGAACATGCTGGGGAGACATAGGAGAACATGCTGGGGAGACATAGGAGAACATGCTGGGGGAGACATAGAAGGACATGCTGGGGCGACATAGGAGAACATGCTGGGGGAGACATAGAAGGACATGCTGGGGGCGACATAGGAGAACGTGCTGGGGAGACATAGGAGAACATTCTGGGGGGACATAGGAGAACATGCTGGGGAGACATAGGAGAACATGCTGGGGGAGACATAGAAGGACATGCTGGGGCGACATAGGAGAACATGCTGGGGGAGACATAGAAGGACATGCTGGGGGCGACATAGGAGAACGTGCTGGGGAGACATAGGAGAACATTCTGGGGGGACATAGGAGAACATGCTGGGGAGACATAGAATAACAGGCTGGGGAGAAATAGGAGAACATGCTGGGGAGACATAGTAGAAGATGCTGGGGAGACATAGGAGAACATGCTGGGGAGACATAGGAGAACATGCAGGGGAGAGATAGGAGAACATGCTGGGGAGACATAGGAGGACATGCTGGGGGGACATAGGAGAACATGCTAGGGAGACATAGGAGAACATGCTGGGGAGACATAGGAGAACATGTCGGGGAGACATAGGAGAACATGCTGGGGAGACATAGGAGTACATGCTGGGGAGACATAGGAGAACATGCTGGGGAGACATAGGAGAACATGCCGGGGAGACATAGGAGAACATGCTGGGGAGACATAGGAGAACATGCGGGGGAGACATAGGAGAACATGCTGGGGAGACATTGGAGAACATGCTGGGGAGACATAGGAGAACATGCTGGGGAGACATAGTAGAACATGCTGGGGAGACATAAGAGAACATGCTGGGGAGACATAAGAGAACATGCTGGGGAGACATTGGAGAACATGCTGGGGAGACATAAGAGAACATGCTGGGGAGACATAGGAGAACATGCTGGGGAGACATAAGAGAACATGCTGGGGAGACATAGGAGAACATGCTGGGGAGACATAGTAGAACATGCTGGGGAGACATAGGAGAACATGCTGGGGAGACATAAGAGAACATGCTGGGGAGACATAGGAGAACATGCTGGGGAGACATAAGAGAACATGCTGGGGAGACATAGGAGAACATGCCTGGGAGACATAGGAGAACATGCCGGGGAGACATAGGAGAACATGCCGGGGAGACATAGGAGAACATGCTGGGGAGACATAGGAGAACATGCTGGGGAGACATAGGAGAACATGTCGGGGAGACATAGGAGAACATGCCGGGGAGACATAGGAGAACATGCTGGGGAGACATAGGTGAACATGCTGGGGAGACATAGGAGAACATGCCGGGGAGACATAGGAGAACATGCCGGGGAGACATAGGAGAACATGCTGGGGAGACATAGGAGAACATGCCGGGGAGACATAGGAGAACATGCCGGGGAGACATAGGAGAACATGCTGGGGAGACATAGGAGAACATGCTGGGGAGACATAGGAGAACATGCTGGGGAGACATAGGAGAACATGCTGGGGAGACATAGGAGAACATGCCGGGGAGACATAGGAGAACATGCCGGGGAGACATAGGAGAACATGCTGGGGAGACATAGGAGAACATGCCGGGGAGACATAGGAGAACATGCTGGGGAGACATAGGAGAACATGCTGGGGAGACATAGGAGGACATACCGGGGAGACATAGGAGAACATGCTGGGGAGACATAGGAGAACATGCTGGGGAGACATAGGAGAACATGCTGGGGAGACATAGGAGGACATACCGGGGAGACATAGGAGAACATGCTGGGGAGACATAGGAGAACATGCTGGGGAGACATAGGAGAACATGCTGGGGAGACATAGGAGAACATGCTGGGGAGACATAGGAGAACATGCCGGGGAGACATAGGAGAACATGCTGGGGAGACATAGGAGAACATGCTGGGGAGACATAGGAGGACATACCGGGGAGACATAGGAGAACATGCTGGGGAGACATAGGAGAACATGCTGGGGAGACATAGGAGAACATGCTGGGGAGACATAGGAGGACATACCGGGGAGACATAGGAGAACATGCTGGGGAGACATAGGAGAACATGCTGGGGAGACATAGGAGAACATGCTGGGGAGACATAGGAGAACATACCGGGGAGACATAGGAGAACATGCTGGGGAGTTTATTGGCTGCAGAAAAATACATCTGACGCCAAAAACAGCTGCTGTAAAAACGTCCTGTGCGCATGAGGCCTAAAGTACAGCTAAACCAAATTTTTTTTTTCCATTCTAGATTGAATAAGGAAATGTATTGGGGTTGATTTATTAAAATGGAGAGTGCAAAATTTGTTCATAGTAGCCAATCAGTTTCTAATTTAAGTTTGTTCAATAAAGCTTTGACAAAAAAAAAGAAAAAATGGAAGTTTCTATGCAGCGCTGCACCAGATTTTGCACTCTCCAGTTTTAGTAAATCAACCCCAATGTGAAGAGAGAAATAAATCTCTCCAAAGTGAGGGAAATGCCCTCTATGATAGGTGTCACTACTGGAGGATTTTCCTTCTATTCCTGTTCAGGAGACAACCCCAAAAATCTGGATTGCCCATCATTTTCAGGTTTTCAGGAGAAAATAATGGGTGAAACTACCCAGTGAGGACATCAATAAATATGGAAAACAAATTCTAACCCTTCCCTGTTGTATTTAAATGTAAAAAGTTAGCATTTTAATAATTTCAACACACTTGCACATTACAGCAGAAGTACAGTTTAATGCATTGAACAGGCCAGTGATGGCAAACCTTGGCACCCCAGATGTTTTGGAACTACATTTCCCATGATGCTCATGCACTCTGAAGTGTAGTTGAGCATCATGGGAAATATAGTTCCAAAACATCTGGGGAGCCAAGGTTCACCATCACTGGTACAGGCTATAGAGCAGCAGGCCACACATGGTACATCTACTATCCATGATATAATGTACAACAACTAAAGAACATCAATGGCTGGAAAACTGTTGAGTGGTCAGATGAATCCTCATTCCAATAGAACCAATATGATAGTTCAGTTAGCGTATGATATATAATGTCTTTGAAACTCTATATCAGGGATCTCCAAACTACGGCCCTCCAGCTGTTGCGGAACTACACGTCCCAATAGGCATTATAAAACTCTGACATTCACAGACATGACTAGGCTGGGTGGGAATTGTAGTTCCTGAACAACTGGAGGAACATAGTTTGGAGACCCCTGCTCTATATAGAAGAATATTTGTCCTTCAACCATGGAGAGTTGTACAATGCACTGATACTTCTCAGCACCCCCCTGGTGGGGTCACTCCAATAAGGTCTATCAGCTATTAGAACCAAATGTGATCCAACATGGTGCTTTACGGTGGTTTCAAAAACGTTCTGGGTGCTAATACTATATGTTTTAAAAGAACACGTGATTTATCTCTGAACAGGAATGTCGTACTGGTAAAACAAATGTCTGAAGTCAATGAATTTTGCAATTATAAATGGTGCATAGTTGGTGCTGGTTCTTCTGAAGCCCATCTTTAGATATAACTTCGAGGCATCGCTCTGAGATAAGGAGGTGCTTAACACCACTGCACTACTGCCTCTCTTCCGGGCATAGTCAATGACCGTGCTACACAAGGCCTTAGCGATCCCCTTCCCTCTGTGTTTCATAGGAACCGACAATCTCTTAAGCTCCACTTGGTTTTCTCCAGATGGAGGAATGGCAGCAACCATCCCCACAACTTCCCCAGCCAGCTCTGCCACCCAGAAACAGTAACCATCCCGTTCTAGGTAATATTTCCGGATATTCTTCATGTCAGTAGCTAGGCTATCTGCAACGTAAGTAGCGTAGGCTTGCCAGTTCACGAGCCATAGTGCTGCTACATTGAGAGATACCACCATTGTGGAGAGTAGGTAAGACCCCGTGATCTGTAGGAGTACCAAGAACACAGCCAGCAGGAAAGCCCAAACGTGAGGGAGACTGAGAGTGTGAAAGAAAGCAGTCTTAGTGTGTTCTTTAATGCCTCGGGAAAAGATATCTCGGACCGCCTCATAATCCGAGTCCTTGTACAGCCGAATAACGTAGTCAGGCATGGTCTCCTCCTGCAAAAGAAAACTAATAGATAAACTTCATGAAACTTCTACAAATACGTAAAGGAAAAATAATTAAACAAAAACAATCTGCGCTGTCAATCACCTATCTAATGCAGTTTGCAAGCAGCACAGAGAAAGTACACAAAAAGAGGTTCAGGCGCTATTTGTGAATGCAATATTCCTGTGATATCCTGGTCCCAAGGGTTGTGGACTAGTATAACAGTACATCAACTGCATCGCTGGTCGCCCAATCCTTAACACGGGATGGTGTATGCAGACAGTTCAAACAGAAAAAAAGGATGGCGCTCTGGCGTGCACAAAGTAGAATAAACACCCCAGAAGTGTTCTCATGTTGTGTCTTAAGAAATTTGATATGCCCATACAAGTAAAAATAAAACAGTTGGCATACTTTCCAGCCGAACCTTGAAGCCTCTGTATCTCCTTAAGGTGCTATGGGGATCCCTGGTGGTAATCATGGGATGGTACCTCAAATATCCAAATGGGAGGAAAGAAGGGTACTCCCTGATGGAAAATGCCGACCTCCGATGATGATGGCTCACACAGTCCAGTATGCGGCCGCTTCCTGAGACCGGGGCCAATGCGTTTGACTACCGCCGAGTCCTCCGTGAGCTCAAGGGCTTCAAGGTTCGGCTGGAAAGTATGCCAACTGTTTTATTTTTACTTGTATGTGCTTATCAAATTTCTTAAAGAGGAAGTAAACCCTCCTCGGCAAGTTGTACCTATAGGTAAGCCTATGATAAGACTTACCTATAGGTACTGTAAATATCTCCTAAACATGTACCGTTTAGGAGATATTTACCTTCGATGCATCCAGTGACGTCATTGGCGCATGCGCTCTGAAGGAACGGCCATTCGCGCCGTTCCTTCAGAACTCCGTCCCGTGACCGTCGGCTCCCGCGCGCGTGCGCGGGAGTGACGTGACCGCGGCTCCGGCCAATCAGATGGCCGGATGCCGCGATCCCGGAAGATGGGCGACTGGACATGTCGCCCGTCATACAGGTAAGCAGGCGGCACGGCGGGGGCTCGTTCTAAGGTAAGTATTTCATAATGAGCTTACATTACACAGCCCCCGAACCTCTGGACCCCTTTACATTACACAGCCCCCCCCCTGCATATTACATAGCCCCCACTGCACATCACACAGCCCCACTCCTAACCAGCCCCCCCCAGCATATTACGCAGCCCCCCTGCATATTACACAGCCCCCCCTTTATTCTATATTACACAGCTCCACCCTACACACACCCCATGCATATTACACAGCCCCCCCCCCCCGCAGCTACTTAAGCTAATACTTAACTGACGTGACCTGGCCGGCTTTCTCCTCCTCTCATCTCCCCCTCCCTGCTGATGTCAGCGGGGGACTCTCAGCTCCTCCCCCTCTAGCTGTCAGATCGGGAGAGGGAGCGCCAAGTGGCGTTTGGAAATCAGGTATATAGCGGCATTTTATTAATAAAGCACAGGTATTGGGACACTTGTCATTAGCAAACAGGGACGTTTGTGTAAACATGACAAAGTGGCTTAAGTAGCTGCGGGGGGGCAGTGTAATATGCAGGGGCTGTGTGTAGGTTGGGGCTGTATAGAGTAGAGGGGGGGGGGCTGTGTAAACATGACAAAGTGGCTTAACAACCACTTTAAAATGTCTGGGTCGGGTGCACTTGAATTCATCACTTGTGCTGACAGGCCGGACATTTAGCAGTGCCGCAGGCCGTAGGTTGCCGACCCCTGACCTAGGTAATAATGTAATGAATAAAATACCATAGCACTACATAAACAACTACAGTGGTGATCGAAAGTTTGGGCACCCCAGGTAAAAATTTGTATTAATGTGCATAAAGAAGCCAAGGAAAGATGGAAAAATCTCCAAAAGGCATCAAATTACAGATTAGACATTCGTATAATATGTCAACAAAAGTTAGATTTTATTTCCATCATTGACACTTTCAAAATTACAGGAAACCTAAAATGGTGTCTGCAAAAGTTTGGGCACCCTGCAGAATTTATAGCATGCACTGCCCCCTTTGCAAGGCTGAGACCTGCCATTGTCATGGATTGTTCTCAATCATCGTCTGGGAAGACCAGGTGATGTCATTCTCAAAGGTTTTAAATGCCCAGACTCCTCTGACCTTGCCCCAACAATCAGCACCATGGGATCTTCTAAGCAGTTGTCTAGAAAACTGAAACTGAAAATAGTTGACGCTCACAAAGCTGGAGAAGGCTATAAGAAGATAGTAAAGCATTTTCAGATGTCAATATCCTCTGTTCGGAATGTAATTAAGAAATGGCAGTCATCAGGAACAGTGGAAGTTAAAGCAAGATCTGGAAGACCAAGAAAAATATCAGACAGAACAGCTCGCAGGATTGTGAGAAAAACAATTCAAAACCCACGTTTGACTGCACGATCCCTCCAGAAAGATCTGGCAGACACTGGAGTTGTGGTACACTATTCCACTATAAAGAGATACTTGTACAAATATGGTCTTCATGGAAGAGTCATCAGAAGAAAACCTCTTCTACGTCCTCACCACAAAAATCAGTGTTTGAACTTTGCAAATGAAGATATAGACAAGCCTGATGCATTTTGGAAACAAGTTCTGGGGACCGATGAGGTTAAAATTGAACTTTTTGGCTGGAATGAGCAAAGGTACGTTTGGAGAAGAAGGGGCACAGAATTGAATGAAAAGAACCTCTGTCCAACTGTTAACCACTTAAGCCCCGGAAGATTTTACCCCCTTCCTGACCAGGGTTTTTTTTTGCGATTTTTTACTGCGTGACTTTAACGGACAATTACGCGGCCGTACGACGCTGTACCTAAACTAATTTGACGTCCTTTTTTTCCCACAACCAGAGCTTCATTTTGGTGATATTTGATCACCTGTGCGATTTTTTGATCATGCGCTATAAACAAAAAAAGAGCGTCAATTTTGCAAAAATAACAATATTCTTCACATTTTTTTAATATGAAATTCTCCCCAAAAAAAATTTAAAAATCAAAATTTTTTAACATTTTCAGCCAATTTGTTTTCTGCTACATATGTTTGGTAAAAAAAAATCGCAAAAAGCGTATTTTGATTGGTTTGCGCAAAAGTTATTGCGTTTACTAACAAAGGGAAAGATTTTTGTCATTTTTGGTGTTTTTTTTTTTTAACGAGTAATGGCGACGATCTGCGATTTTTTTTTTTTGCAGTACTGCCACATTGCGGCGGACAGATCGGACCCTTGACTGACATTTTTGACCCTTTTGGGGTTACCAGTGACATTACTGCAATAATCAGTGCTATACATATGCACTGTTACTGTAAAAATGACACTGGCAGGGAAGGGGTTAACTGTATTGGAGAGGGAGGGGTTAAGTGTGTCCTAGGGGAGTGTTTCTAACTGTGATGGGACATGGCTACTAGTGTAAAAACAGAGATCAACGGTCCTACATAGTAGAACCGTCTGATCTCCATTTTTACACAGGGGAGAATGACAGGCGGCTTGTTTACATTAGTCGCCTGCCTTTCTCCCTTCCCGGCGAACGATTGCGAGTGACCGGCGGACATCGCGTCCGCCGGTCACACGCACTGACTTCTTAGGGAACAAGCCGGGGCGGGCGCTCGCCCGCTATTGGCTCATAAGCCGGTGACAGGCTAGTGACGTATATATACGAGTAGAAGGAAAAATTGATTCAATAAAATTTCAGCAAATTGTGGATGGTAACTTGATGCCATCTGTGAAAAAGCTGAATTTAAAGAGAGGATGGCTTCTACAAATGGATAATGATCCTAAACACATCAAGAGGTGTAAACTGAAGGTTTTGCCATGGCCTTCACAATCTCCTGACCTCAACATAATTGAAAATCTATGGATAGACCTTAAAAGAGCAGTGCGTGACAGACAGCCCAGAAATCTCAAAGAACTGGAAGACTTTTGTAAGGCAGAATGAGCAAAGATACCTCAAACAAGAATTGAAAGACTCTTGGCTGGCTACAAAAAGCTTTTACAAGCTGTGATACTTGCCAAAGGGGGCAGTACAAGATATTAACTCTGCAGGGTGCCCAAACTTTTGCAGACGCCATTTTTTTTGGTTTTCTGTTATGTTGAAAGCGTCAATGATGGAAATAAAATCTAACTTTTGTTGACATATTATAAGAATGTCTAATTTGTAATTTGATGCCTTTTGGAGATTTTTCAATCTTTCCTTGGCTTCTATTCTGAAATACAAGAAGTGATCAAAGTCAAAGACAAAGGAACACATTAATACAATTTTTTACCTGGGGTGCCCAAACTTTCGATCACCACTGTAAATCATGTGCTCAAATCAAAATTACTATGACAAACATATACATGTGACTTATAGAAAACCTTCAACTAGTCGTCTTCTCGCCATATTGAATGGGAGATGTGATTAAAGCCCAAACACATCATATAATTAGATCAATAAAGAAATAGTCCAACAAAAGTCATCAATTATGAACTTCCTACTGAGGAAGCTCCATTTGGGGCACAACGCATATAGGAGTGGTGCCTGCCAATGATACCATCACCTTAAACATTTGAAGAAGGGCAGTGAGCTGGAGTGTTTACATGTGTAATGCTGGTATCTCCTTTTTTATGTGTTTATGTGAGTGTTTTTATTTCTTTGGTGTGAGTAAAATATATATACAGCGAGCACTGTTAGCTGTTTTTTTCTTTTTTGCCATTCTTGTTGCTGTGGTATGCGGAGGATGCTGGTGGGAGGAGCTATGGTCGAAGGCAGATTGGAATGATGTACCTATTATGGAAAAGCCCTTTTAAAATCTGAGGAAGCTCTGAAGTTCAGCATGGAGGTAAGTGAACTCATGTACCACTGCATGGAGTATATGTCACATGTTTTGTGGAACAGTGGAGCACATTCACGGAAGATTGTTGGCACTCTTCAAAATTGATGATTTTTGTTGGACTTTGTCTTTATTGACCTAATTATATGATGTGTTTGTGTCTTTTATCACATCTGCCTCTGAATATAGGGTGAAGCCGACCAATTGAAGACTTCTAAAAGTCACATGTATACGTTTGTCGTGGTAATTTTGATTTAAATACCTGGAGTGTTCATAGTCAAAGGCAACGGAAGACATGGAGCCTTCATAGTCAAAGACAAAGGAATACACGGTGAGTTCATATTTAAAGACAAAGCAATACAGGGGGAGTTCATAGATAAAGACAAAGGAAGACATGAAGAGTTTGTAGTCAAAGATCAAGGAATACATGGAGAGTTCATAGTCAAAGACAAAGGAATACAGGGAGCGTTAATAGTCAAAAACAAAGGAAGACAGGGAGCATTCATCATCAAAGACAAAGTAATACATGGAGTGTTCAAAGTCAAAGACAAAGGAATACAGGGAGAGTTCATACTCATATACAAAGAAAGACATAGAGAGTTCATAGTCAAAGACAGAGGAATACATGAAGAGTTCATATTTAAAGACAATGGAATACATGGAGAGTTCATAGTCAAGGACAAGGGAATACATGGAGTGTTCAACTGTTCATAGTCAAAAAGAGAGGATTACATGGGGAGTTCATAGTCAAGGACAAGGGAATACATGGAGTGTTCAACTGTTCATAGTCAAAAAGAGAGGATTACATGGGGAGTTCATAGTCAAGGACAAAGGAATATATGGAGAGTTTATAGTCACAGACAAAGAAACACATGGAGAGTTCATGGTAAAAAACAAAGGAATGCATGGAGAGTTCATTGTCAACATAATACATGGAGTGTTCATAGTTAAAGACAAAAGAAATACAAGAAGCGTTCAAAGTCAAAGACAAAGGAACACATGGAGAGTTCATAGTCAAGGACAAAGTATTACATGGAGAGTTCATAGCCAAGGACAAAGGAAGACATGGAGAGTTCATAGCCAAGGACAAAGGAATATATGGAGCGTTCATAGTCAAAGACAATGGAATACATGGAGAGATCATAGTCAAAGACAATGGAATACATGGAGAGATCATAGTCAAAGACAATGGAATACATGGAGAGTTCATAGTCAAGGACAAGGGAATACATGGAGAGATCATAGTCAAAGACAATGGAATACATGGAGAGTTCATAGTCAAGGACAAGGGAATACATGGAGTGTTCAACTGTTCATAGTAAAAAAGAGAGGATTACATGGGGAGTTCATAGTCAAAGACAAAGAAACACATGGAGAGTTCATGGTAAAAAACAAAGGAATGCATGGAGAGTTCATTGTCAACATAATACATGGAGTGTTCATAAGTTAAAGACAAAAGAAATACAAGAAGTGTTCAAAGTCAAAGACAAAGGAACACATGGAGAGTTCATAGTCATAGACAAAGGAACACATGGAGAGTTCATAGTCATAGACAAAGGAACACATGGAGAGTTCATAGTCATAGACAAAGGAACACATGGAGAGTTCATAGTCATAGACAAAGGAAGACATGGAGAGTTCATAGTCATAGACAAAGGAAGACATGGAGAGTTCATAGTCATAGACAAAGGAAGACATGGAGAGTTCATAGTCATAGACAAAGAAAGACATGGAGAGTTCATAGTCATAGACAAAGAGAGACATGAATACTTCAAAGTTATAGACAAAGGGTAGACATGGAGAGTTCATAGCCAAGGACAAAAGAATACATGGAGAGTTCATAGCCAAGGACAAAGGAATACATGGAGAGTTCATAGTCAAAGACAATGGAATACATGGAGAGTTCATAGTCAAGGACAAGGGAATACATGGAGTGTTCAACTGTTCATAGTAAAAAAAGAGAGGATTACATGGGGAGTTCATAGTCAAAGACAAAGAAACACATGGAGAGTTCATGGTAAAAAACAAAGGAATGCATGGAGAGTTCATCGTCAACATAATACATGGAGTGTTCATAGTTAAAGACAAAAGAAATACAAGAAGTGTTCAAAGTCAAAGACAAAGGAACACATGGAGAGTTCATAGTCATAGACAAAGGAATACATGGAGCATTCATAATCAGACTATAGATTAAAAATAAAGACTATTATCACGCTGATGGAGTAACCAGGGAAGGCAAATATAGACAGAATAAACATCAGTTTTACAGTAAATGGTAATAGGACTGCATGCTAGGGAATTTGTATTGTGTCATTTTTGGTTGACTTTATTTGCATCTTCTAGCACAGTAGGGAAATTGAAACATATAGATATCGGTAGATGACAGGAAGACGTACAATTCTACATCTCCATCAGGCCCTGCCTATATCTAAGTGACAGTGCCGTGTCACATTTTGCACGCCTATTTTGAGCGTTTTTTGGTCCACTTTTGGAGTGGCACCATTCACTTTGAATAGGTCTCCCTCCAGTGTGGAAATGCTCCAAAGAAGCTCATGTACCAAATTTTGTCACAGAGCCAGGCGTGTTTGGCATTGCATGTTGCTGTGATTTTTGTGACTTTTACAGCAAAATTAGAGTACCATTAAAAAATAATGGTAGATTTTCCAGACCCTGCGTCAAGCTGGTTGCTATCAAGCATCCCACTTTCTGACGGTGGAACATTGGCCCCCCATCGCATCTTAAATGGAGGACACAAGCCCCATTCATCCAACATTTTGGAGTGCCCTTCAACTACATTTTCTTCGTTCTCTACCAAACCCCAGAGGGTGTTATTTGGCATTTGACCACTTTTGAGGAAAACTGTTTCAATAAAGAACTTATCACAAGTTCTATCTAAGTACCTACAATCTATTGATTACCCCTACCGAACAACCACATCTACCTTGTATGAGGATTTGGGAAATGGAACTAAACCACACATTTACACCAGACCGACAGCAAAACATTATTAGATTTTCCCTAAAACTGTCTATCTGTACGAAAATTCAGGAAACTTTTGATGAGGTGGTACCATACTCCTCTAATGCTACATAAATTTTACCCCAATTTTACTGATCGCTGTTAAAGATGCCAGGAGAGATGGGGAACCCTGCTCCTCATCTTTTGGTCCTGCCTTAAGATGGAACACTTCTGGAAAGAAGTCTAGAAAATTGGCCAAAAAATTCTGTGATTAAGAGATTCCTGACGATCCAGCCTTTTTCTTATTGCAAATTTCGATCATTCCCGCTAAAATGTATAAACAATCGATTGTACGTCATCTATTAAACGCTATTAAAGTCCTGTATCCTTCTTAGCTGGAAAAACCCACAGCCGCAAAACATCAGTTGTTGGCTTCACACTTACAGCGCAGCACAAACGTGAAAAGTACTCCAAGATTTGGAGGATATGGAATATGTTTGTCCTTTCTGAAGAGGGTTCAGCTCTTTTTGGATCATAATTATCCGACAGGCATTATTTATTGACTATCTTTATTGTAATGAAACATCGTAACCTCAAACTTCCCTTTCTCCCCCTTCTGCCTTTAGTCTTCTCTACCTTCTTTATAATTTTCTTGGTCTTACATAAAAGGAAAAAGGAATGGGCAGCTCCATACCTCTCTTTAAGGGGTTCACCTTTTAGACTCTTGTGAAGGAATGATGAACCTATACCTAAAATATCCTCTGTTGATGATACCCTGAGGTCTATGTCATGGGTGTATCATGAAATGAGTGGGCCTGTGTGCAAGATAAAAAGTGGGCCCCAGGCATCGATGAAAAAAAATGTGGCGTATAGCAACAAAATGTGGGCGTGGCTTACATTGTGCTTAATATTGGGCATGGCTTAAAGGAGGTGTGGATTAATAGTGTCTGAGATGACATACATAGTGCAGAATGCAGTAATGTTAAATAGGGAATGTATAGTGCGGAGTGTACAGCGGTGGGTAGCATGTGCAGAAGAGGAGTATGGAGTGTATGTTGGTGGGTAGTATGTGCAGGGAGATGGGTGTGGAGTGTATGCTGGTGGGTAGTATGTGCAGTGAGAGGGGTGTGGAGTGTTTGGCGGTGGGTAGTATGTGCAGAAGAGGAGTATGGAGTGTATGAATGTGGGTAGTATGTGCAGAAGAGGAGTATGGAGTGTATGGTGGAGCGTAGTATGTGCAGGAGAGGAGTGCAGAGTGTATGGCGGTGGGAAGTATGTGGGTAGTATGTGCAAGAGAGGAGTGTATGGCGGTGGGTAGTATGTGCAGGAGAGGAGTGTGGAGTATATGGCGGTGGGTAATATGTGCAGGGAGAGGGAAGGGGAGTGTTTGGAGGTGGGTAGTATGTGCAGGAGAGGAGTGTGGAGTATATGGCGGTGGGTAATATGTGCAGGGAGAGGGAAGGGGAGTGTTTGGAGGTGGGTAGTATGTGCAGGACAGGAGTGCAGAGTGTATGGAGGTGGGTAGTATGTGCAGAAGAGGAGTGTGGAGTGTAGGGAGGTGGGTAGTATGTGCAGGGAGAGGGAAGGGGAGTGTTTGGAGGTGGGTAGTATGTGCAGGAGAGGAGTGTGGAGTGTAGGGAGGTGGGTAGTATGTGCAGGAGAGGAGTGATTAATTACCATCCAACCATGCTCAAGAAGTCAAGTTTTCAGGTAAATCCCCCCTGAGACTATTCATAATTTATATGGGAAGATAAGAGCTTTGAGCCAATTGTCTAGTTTTGCGCTGAGCAGACCTCAATCACTTCCTGCTTGCCGTATAGTAAAGTGACGGCGGGCGTGATGCACTCCCGGTCTGAGAGGACCTCATATGACGGCGCCCCAGAACCGGCGCTCTTGCACACCCGCAGGGGCCTTTGGCGATTGCGGCCGTGCGGTGGTTTTAGGACATGGTGCGACTGTGATCTCGATAAAGTGTCGATGACGCGGCTTAGTACCCGTGTGATTGGCTGTGTCCAATCACAGCCAGTCACATGTAGACAAGGAAGTGCTGATTATCGGCTCACACTGACAGAGTGTGACGAGGAGAGCCGATCAGCGGCATCTACTCGCATGGAAGACCTATACAATTAATCAGGGCACTGATCATCAGTGCAGCCCCACCAGTGCCACCAATCAGTGCCCATCAGAGACACCAATCCGTGCCCATTAGTGATGCCAGTCAGTGCTGCCTTTCAGCGCCCATCAGTGCCGCCCATTACTGGCCGTCAGTGCCAACTATCTGTGCTGCCTATCCTTGCCCACCAGTGCCACCTATCAGTGCCCTTCAGTGCAACATATCAGTGCCCATTAGTTCAGGATTTTAGTGCCTCCTAATCAATGCCACCCAATCAGTGCCCTTCAGTGCCACCTCATCAGTGCCCATAAGTGCTGCCTCTTCAATGTCACCTATTAGTGCCCTTCAGTTCCACCTATCAATGTCGCATATCAGTGCCCATTAGTGCAGCATATTAGTGCCTCCTCATCAGTTCCCACCAGTGCAGCCTATCAGGGCCCATCAGTGCCGCCTCATGAGCGCACATCAGTGAAGGAGAAAAATGACTTACCTACAAAATTTACTGACAGAAACTTCAGTAAATTGGTCAATACCTACCTGTCTGTAGGTATTGACCATCGCCGGCTATGTGGAATGTCATATTGGAAGGACAAGCTTTTGAGGTCATCTCTAAGTATTGACCAACACTGGTTATTTGGAACATAACACTGGTAAAACAAGATTTTAGGGTCATCTGTAGGTACTGACTGTCACTAGTTAGGTGTGTAGCACCCTACAGATAGGTGCTAGGTAAAGATATAGTGGGCCTTGTCTGCCTAACAGCGGGGCTGTGATTTGTTAGGTAGGGTGTCAGGGCTTCCAGATGTGCCTGCTGAAGGGAGAAGTATCCCCACTGGCTCCTGTGAGAGGCTTCTCATAGGGCAGTGTGGGAAGCCCAATCAGGGGGCACATCCCAGCTTGTAATTAACCCAGAAGGCAGATTAGGCTGCAAAGGATTCTGGGAGTGGGTATAAGTTTGGGGGAAGTGTGTGACAGGGTGTCTTTGGCAGGAGCAGAGTCCCAGGAAGGAGAGTGTGGCTGTCTCTCCTCCTGTCTGAGAAAGGTGGATGTCTCGGGGTGTCGCCTGAGTGTCCAGAGAGTGCTGAGGGGATCCGGTGTGCTGAGAGCCTGCGGAGAGAGAGAGGGGTCCAGTCCCAGGAAAGCCTACACAGGTCGTGAGTACTGTGGATTGCCCCTGGGTTTCTGCCTAGTGTCAGAGGGGACCACTCCGGAAGAGGTTCTGGGATCCAGTGTCAGCTAGCTGTAAAGGGGGTGCCTAGGTTGAGGACCCTGAAGTTACAGAGGGGTGGTGCATAGTCAGTGGACCCTGAAGAGTTCAAGTTCAAGGGGGCACTTGCAGTTGGGCCCTGAATTGTGCAGAGTGCGTGTCAGTTGTCTGCATAGCTAAACAGAGTTCTACTTCATACTACCTCAAGCTGGTCGAAGCGGAGGACAGTATTCAGCGAATTACACAGTCAAACGGAGTCAGGAGTTCTAAAGTATTCAGTCCTGGATCTTCTGGACTAAAAGTCGAGGATTCAGCACTTCTGTGTTCATCAAGATATTCTCAGCGTTGGCTGGTGTCGGCTGGCGTCAAAGAAGCGCCAACGGGCATTTTTCATGGATAAAGTCCCAATTATGTATAGTTAAGCCTCAAGGAGTATCCCACTCATTCCCTTCTCCTATCCCCTACAAAACCAATAAAAAAACACAAACAAAGATGCCGGAGTTGTCGCTGCTTCAGTTGCCACACCCAGGGTCACAGCTCACATGGGCTGGGGAAAGTACCGGTACTAATGGCAGACCAACATCAGGCCACAGGCCTAGAAACCTTGCTACATGTGGCATGTCACAATGGAAGGACTAGCTTTTGAGTTCATCTGTAAATGTTGATCATTGCTGGTTATGTGGAATGTCATATTCGAAGGATAAGCTTTTCGGATAATCTCTAAATATTAACAAACATTGGTTATGTGGAATGTCTTACTGGAATGACATGCTTTTGAGGTCATCTGTAAGTATTGACCAACACTGATTAAGTGGAACATAAGACTGGTAGAGCAAGCTTTTGAGGTCTTCTGTAGTTATTGACTATCTCTGGTTATGTGGAATGTCATATTGTTAGAACAAGCTTTTGAAGACATCTGTAGATATTACCAACACTGGTTATGTGGAACATCAGACTAATAGAAGATGGCTTTGAGGTCATCTGCAGGTATTGACCATCACTGGTCATGTGGAATGCCAGACTGAAAGGACAAGCTAGTTTTCTGAAGGGCATGGGCTGATCAAACACATTACAGAAAATTACAGATCATGGTTTAGTCTAATATTAGATGGCATATGTAGGTATTGACCATCACTGGTTATGTGGAATGTCATATTGGAAGGATAAGCTTTTGAGGTCATCTCTAAGTAAGTATTGGCCAACACTGGTTATGTAGAATGTCATACTGGAATTACATGCTTTAAAGTCATCTGAAAGTATAGACTAACACTAGTTATATGGAACATAAGACCGGGGGAGCAAACTTTTGAGGTCATCTGTTAGGTATTAACCATCACAGGTTATATGGAACATCAGACTCGTAGAAGAAGCTTTTGAGCAAATCTGTAGGAACTGACCATCACTGTCATGTGGAATGTCATACTGAAAGGACAAGCTTTTAAGGTCAAATAGTTTTCTGAAGGGCATGGGGCGATAAAACACATTTCAGGTTTTCATACATGCGCAGTGCGTCGACCTGAGCCAAAGTTGTTGTTGCTATAACCGCCTCACAGCCCCATTTTCGGGCAAAGACCACTATCGTTCTTACCAGAGCCTTGGCTATGCCTTTTCTGCAGTAGCTTTTGGACACAGAGAGTCTCTTGATTTCCAAATGTTTTTTATCACCAAGAAAAGAAGCTGGAAGAGCTGCCACTGTCCCCACAACCTCTCCTCTCAGCTCTGCCTCTGCCACTGTTCCCCGGGTCACGATGAGAGATATCAAACAGCTTGAGCATTTTTACTCAAGTGTTTTATTTCTAATACATTTTAATAATACTACACTATGAGGCACTTCTCTTCATATTTAAGATCGTGAAGCTGCACAACTGTGTTATTGTAAAGGAGATTAAAGGAAGTTAAAGGAGCTCTAGGTGGATCCTCTTATTGAATACATACTGCACATCCCCTTTGTGCTGCAGGTGAGTGGCCATTGCACAGAGTAGTTTTTGGTTTTGGTGAAAGGATTTCAACACAATCAACTGTTTATGTGTATACTAAGAAACACTGCACTAAATGGGTTATATTCAGTGGCGCCCCATCCATTGGGGGCGCAGGGGCGCCGCCCCCCTATCCATGCATCCGGCTCCCTATTTTACATGCAGGTCACCGGACGCATGGATTCCAATGTTGTTTTTTTTTTTTTTTTTTTCAAGCACGTGATTAGAGCCAGAGGCTCTAATAGGCTTAAAAAAAGGGTGGGCTTGGGGTGCACTAAGCCCACCCAGTTGTGTGACAATAGCGAATGAATATTCGCCATTGTCACACGGATTCTCCTCCTGGCCAATCAGGACGCGGGTCCTGAGACCCGTTTCCCGATTGGCCGAAAGGAGAAGCCATGCTATTGGCCAAGGAGGAGGGAGGAGATGCAGGGGAAGCCCGACCCACGGAGGAGACTGAGGGGGAAGCTGCCGCCACTGCTGCCTGTCCTCCACATGTCAGTCCAGGGTGAGTGAGCCGGCGACCAGGGGGTATGGTGTGCGGGCTGGAGCTGGTGTGGTCCAGCCCATGGAGTACCAGGAGTGGTTATAGTTGCCGCCATGATTTGAAGATTTTTTGAGAATTGTTAACATTTATATAGAGATTCAAGGACTTGATTCACGGCATGATTGATCTCATATTATGTTTATAAACATTTAGTGTAATTACACATTTCCTTCTTTTGTTATTTGTTATTTTCATTGTTATGTTGATTCATGTTATTATACCACTATGATGCATTCACGTTTTGAGTAGCGCACCACTTCCCCTTGTAAAATTGTATTCAGCAAGTTTAATGAGTACTTGTTATGGTGGGAGCTGCAACTCACTTATTTTTTAGTTTTTAGTCACCACACATCATCCATAGCAGCGCACCTGTCATTCACTTTTTACTCTGAAAAATAGCCATCCCCTCTTTTTAAAGGGACCAAAAGTAATTGGAAAATTGAATCAAAAGCTGTTTCATGGCCAGGTGTGGGCTTTTTTTACACAATTATTAAATATTGGATTATTAACTGTGAAGATTTTTTGTTTATATTTATGTAATGCACTTCAATAGCATTTTTTGCATTTTTTTCCTTTTTTCCATTTTGCACTAGCACTTTTGTGTTTAGAAGATATTTTTGGGATATACTAATTTTGACAATTTTTCACTGTATTATATTAACTGTTTACTAGCAAACAGTAAGTTAATTTGGGTATATGAATTCCAATATTTAATATTCATGGACTACTATTTAAGGCATATATCATTGCACTGGAACATTAGCACATACTTGCACCAGCACTTTTCTCACACGCCTCACATGAGATCTAATTTTTTAATCACTTAGCACCCACCATTTAAACCACTTTTTGTATATTATTAGCAAAAAAATGCTGGGTTCTATATGTGTGGTTTGTGTTGGGGGAGTGAGGGGCTCTTTCACTTGGGACTGTAATATTTCTGAACAGTGTCCCTCAGGAAATATAATATTGCAGATTGCTAGGATATTGCATAGTGTTTTCATAAAGGAGGAGGGAAGAGCGCCACTTGAGTGCAAGATTATGATTTGAAGTGACTTCAACTGAAGAAGGAGTGCGCATGCCCTGCCCGGGCCCTCGTGCAGACTCCGAAACACGTCTTGAAGCTCCCTCAGCCATCTTGCCAGTTTCCTGGCGCTGACGTCAGACGCCTTCCGGTTCCCTCCACGGCCGCATCTTTCTGATCTCCCCGATCGCCCGGACGCACACTGCCAGCTGGTCTGGTGCTCTGTACCTGAGGCACCCTGGATTGTGTGGACCCCTCTCACCATCGTGGAACCGTTTTGGACCTGACAGACGCTTTTATCCTTACTTTAATGTAAGTTACTATGTATTTATGTCATAATAAATCATAATCTTGCACTCAAGTGGCGCTCTTCCCTCCGCCTTTATCTGTTTAGAGTTGACTTCACTCTGTTTGAATGAGCTGACCCTGAGCTGCGGATCACCCTTGGATTGCCTCTAAGAACTGTCAGAAATTTGCACATGGACTCTTAATCCCCCCCTGTGCGAACTGTTTTTGCCCCACCTGTGTACATCAACACTTTTATCTGCCATTGTTTCAGCTTATATCTATATGAACTCTTTGACCTTTGACCTCTGAGCACCTAAACCAGTCTCTGTATCTACCAACGTGTTTTCATAGACCCATGCTAGTGGGGTGGGGGTTTGTTATTGTTGAATACCTGCATTACATCGTTCTATTGTTCCTGTCTGCCTTGAGTAAGCTTATTATGGGATGTGTATGTTTATGTGGATTGGCTAAGGGGGAGGGGTTGTCAGAGTGTATATCTCCTTCTGCTTTGTTTTTCAATAAACAGTTTGATTCTTGTTTATTTTGTTTAGTAAACAAAACTTGTACTGTCGAGTTCTTGGGGTAACTATAGCCAGATTCACGGATTTCGGGTTCCAGAGCTTAGGAAGCAGGTTCTTGGCAGAGATACCCAATCGCGGTGTCCGGATTCCATCACACTTGCTCTATCATTGTTTTGCTCTGTATTTTTTAAGGTTCTTTGCGAGGAAGCATAAAAACTTCTGTAGTGTATGTACATATAATTGCAGGACAAACAATTCAAGACATACAACATGCATTCACACACTACCCCTCCTTCCTAGAGCATGAGCATGAACAGTGGTCTGTATACAGCAGGAATAAGCTAAAAGTTACTTAGCTCAGGTTATGGTAGCTTCATGATCTCCATAGGCAACCAGGAACTGAGTCTCTACTCTACGAGTGATTGCAGGAAATTTGGCGCTAGCACCATAATAGGCAAAGTTTATTCTGGCAGACAGTCCTTATTGTAATGTCATTTTATGATCCTACTGTCAGCTTTTGCTGCTGGCCTTTATTTGAAAAGTTTAGGTAGACAGTCCCACATGGTTGTTTCTTTGCTCATTACTTCCTTTACATTATTCTTTAATGGCTGAAACATTTCCCAAACAACCGCAGAGTAGCCGAAAGGATATAGGCAAAACACAGACTAATGCTGCAATGTTCCCTACTGGTTTTGCAGTATGAATTCAATCGATGTGGCGGATTTACTTTTCTCAGCAAATTATTGCCCTTCTTTTGGTTTCCTGGTCTGAAATAAAACTAATATTTGTGTAAATCTGTTACACCATCAACATTTTTTCATTGTATATTCCGTATGACACAGAGAAAAGGGCACAAGCACTTGGAGAGAAAATACCAGATCACATCACATATAGCAGGACAGGTATGCATAGAAATAAATCATGGATGAAACCACAAATAAATAACGTGGATGCACACTTTAATTCAAATTAATAAGTGACACATATAAGATAAAAGATTTTGAAATGTATTCCTTTTTTTCTTCCAGGTCTTTCATTTTCATTGTTTTTTGCAATGCATAGATATCGGTTTTAGGTTTTTCGGATACACAGTGTCACTGGAGTTTAGGAATGTCGTAGCGGTAGAACAAAGTTTTTAAGTCCAACAGTTTCATAAATCTTTCTGGCTGATAAAATGTGTGGACGAGCTTGAATCCCATTTTTTCATACATTTTCCAGGCATCGGCTCGTACAATGTTTGTTGTCAGTATCACGGCTTCGCAGCCTCTCCTCTGCCGGGCAAAGTCAATCATCGTCCTACACAAGGCTTTGGCGATCCCTCTACCCCGGTGACTTTTGGACACTGAAAGTCGTCTCAGCTCCAAGTGGTTTTCTCCACCAGGATATGGAGAAGGAGAAGTAGCCACGGTCCCAACCACTTGTCCTCCAGACTCTGCCACCCAGAAGCAGGCGCTATCTTGGTTCATATAGTACTTCTGGATGTCCAACAAGTCATCACCCAAACAAAACTCAACGGTAGACTTGAAGAAATGCCAGACTACAAGCCACACAAAAGTAATGTCCACGGCCAAGGCAATGATGGAGGTAGTAAAAGACACAATGTCAAAAAATTGAAGAATAAGAAAGGTCAATAGTGTGACCCCAAAATGTGGCCGTCTTATGCCTAGCCTAAAGGCTTTATTTATCTGCTCGTAAGTTCCACAGGCAAAAAGTTGCCTGACCGCAACGTAATCCGAATCCTTGTACAGTCGTATTAAGAAATGAGACATGATATCTCTCTGTGAAGAAATAAAAAAAGATAACTAACACTATACAGTGCCACAGCAAATTATGGCACTACATAAACTAATATTATTGACACTCGGGGGTCTTTTTAGTAAGTGTTGCCACACAACAATCGAATTTCAAAAATGTGGAAAGCTGTGTGAATTTTGTGTGAAAACATACACTATATTACCAAAAGTATTGGGACGCCTGCCTTTAGACGCACATGAACGTTAATAGTATCCCAGTCTTAGTCCGTAGGGTGTTAATATTGAGTTGGCCCACCCTTTGTTGCTAAAACAGCTTCAACTCTTCTGGGAAGGCCGTCCACAAGGTTTAGGAGTGTGTCTATGGGAATGTTTGACCATTCTTCCAGAAGCGCATTTGTGAGGTCAGGCACAAGTGTGGACGAGAAGGCCTTGCTCGCAGTCTCCGCTCAAATTCATCCAGAAGGTGTTGTATCGGGTTAAGGTCAGGACTCTTAGTTCCAGTGGAGGGAACTCTCAAGACGTCAGAATACCAAGACATTTTGGACAATCTCATTCTTCCAACTTTGTGGGAACAGTTTGGGGATGGCCCCTTCCTGTTACAACATGGTCAAACATTTCTAACACACTCCTAAACTTTGTGATAAAGCCTTCCCAGAAGAGCTGAAGCTGATATAGCTGCAAAGTGTGGGCCAACTCAATATTGAACCCTACAGACTAAAACTGGGATGTCATTAATTTTCATGCAAAGGCAGGCGTCTCAATACTTTTGGTAATATAGTGTATATAAATACACCCCTTAAAGCAGGGTCTTCAAACTATGGCCCTCCAGTTTTTTAGGAACTACAATTCCCATTATGCCTAGTCATGTCTGTGAATGTCAGAGTTTACAATGCCTCATGGGATGTGGAGTTCCGCAACAGCAGGAGGGCCGTTGTTTGAGGATCTCTGCCTTAAAGTGTATGTCATATTGTTTTTTTTTACATTTCGGACGGAATGGATAATGGTTGGAACCTCCTGGCTGTTAGGTTTCTACTGCTATCCTTTCTTAGAGTGATTCTACCTTACATTTAACAATTTGATTAGATAAGAAGTACGTGTAAATCCGTAAGGGCTCTTTTACAGTTGTGGTGGGGGGTAGTTAAAACAGGCAGTTGAGACATCTTTTATCCTTCCTCCCCCCACACCCTTCCTTAACCCCTTGAAGCTGGCACCTCCCGGCCCCTTAAGGGGTTTAGGATGCTGGGAGGCAGGGTAGGGTTTAGGATCATGTGACCACCGTGATTGGCTGTCATGGCGGTCACATGATCGGAAAGCTCCTGATCGTAAACAGCAGTTAGCCTCCTGTAACTGTGCCAGGAGTGCGCAGACCTCTCACTCTCGGCACAGCTGTTTGTGCTGATCACAAGCAGCTGTTAGCCACCTGTAACAGTGCCAAGAGTGCGCAGTTCGCACGCTCTCGACACAGCAGTTTTTGCAATAAATGTGCGCAAATATGCAGCCGCTCTGCACCAAGGCCCACATGCCAAGGGGCCACATATTTTGATTGGTGGTGCTGCCTGTCAGCTCAGCGCATTGCAATAAATTTGCAGCAGTCATGATGTCAACAGAACAGGAATTGAGGGAAAATCTATTTAACGGTGCCCAAGATAACAGTAAGAACCAGACAGGGGTTCTAATCCTTCTCCATTCCATTTAAAACTAAGAAAAAAAAGTGTTGCATTGGACATGCAATTTAAAGGCAATCTGATATAAAAGTGGATGTGTGTTAAAGATGGGTATTTAATACAAGTGGTCATTTGCTTCTGGTGGTTTGGCCAATTGTGATCTGCCATTTTTTTTCTGTACTTTATAATAATTAGGTGTAGCCTTCACCTCCTCAGAATCCAATCATGCTTCTTCTTTATATCAAACATAAGTGTAGGTGTGCTTTAAGCTTGTAAGAGGGCCTATGATTGGGTAGATGTTGGAACCAAGTTGTACAGTCACACCCAGGGGTAGACTGACAACTTTCGGCCCAGGGGGCAAGTACAAACCGGAGGCCCATGGTGCAGCGACTCAGCCCCCATCCCATTCTCCCTCTTCCCGTCCTCCTGAGCCACATTCCAGGCTGAAACCCTGCTCCAGGTACTCTTTACTCATTGGCTGAATCCAGCTTCCCAACCTGGCCAGCAGAGGGAGTTTGGGGGAAGTTGAGACAGCTCAGTTGGGGCTGGCCAGGGGAGGAGAGTCTCCAGTGGGGCGTAGAACCAGTCTCTGCTCAGACAGTTTACACCATCCATGCTGGGTGGGGGCTACACTCTGTCCTTGTCTTCAACCCACACTCAGTAGGTTAGTTGCGTGGACTTTTTACTTCTCTTCACCAGGAATCCTTAAAGCATGTCTGTGGCAGAAACGGTGCAGCCTTTTTATGGGGAATCAGAGTGGCCCAGGGGGCAATTTCCCCCCTGTCCCCTGGCCCAGTCTTCCCCTGATCACACCCTACTTCTTCTTGGATAGGGCGCCCATTCCACCGCCTTTGTAGACACCATATTGGAAACATGTCTCCCAAGCCAGAGGTCTTACTATTCAGAATAAGGGAGTGTCAACACACAAATGCACTTTACTGCAACTTCACATCCTCACAAAGCTTGCCATGGCATATCACATTGACATACTATCAGAATCTTGGGCGCAGAATGCCATGTGCAAGGTTACACATTCTGTAACAGCCATTTCAGTGCAAAGCTGCCAGAGCCCAAGTGCACATCTTTTAGTTACGCCATCTTGCCTCTCCTCCCTGGGAGCACCATAGTAATGGGACCACCTCTTCACATATACTAAGTTCACAACATTGCGATTCCATTACCAAAAGCCAGGACCGGGACAAGGGGTGGGCAGAAGTGGAGGTTCCCTGGGCGCTGTGGTATCATGTGAGGGAGGGGGGAGATTTGTGTTGGGAAGGAGGATTAGGAGGGTAGCAGGGGATAAGAATTGTTCTAGGAGGGTAAATTTGGGGAGGTGCCCTAGCAATGGTGATTTAGGGGGATTTGTGCTAGGAGGGGGGGATTTGGGGGGTTTATACTAGAAGAGGTGATATTGTAGAGGGGGAGGGGAGGGAATTTGTGCTAGGAGGGGACATTTGTTTTTTTTTTTTATTGGGGAGGGGGGGGTATTAGTGCTAGTAGGGTTGATTGGGGGGTATTCATTCTAGAAAGGAGACATTTTTGAGGGGGGAACTGTGCTAAGAGGGGGGATTCAGAGTGGGAGGAGAGGATTTGTGCTTGGAGGGGTCATTTCTTTTTTTTTGGAGGGCGAATTTGGAGAAAGAGAGAGGATTTGAGCCTGTGGGGGGATGGGAGAGGCAAATATTTTTGTGCTGGCAGGAGAGAATTCAGCATGGGGGCAGATTTGTACTAGTGTACTAGGGTGAATTTATGCTGATCAGTGCTTGATTTTCTTTTTTTTTTTGGGGGGGGGGGCTTTTTGCTGACACAGTACGCTTATAAATCTTGGAGGGGGCACAGCTTGGTATGTTTGCCCTGGGCTCTAGATGGCCTTGACCCAGGAGATCTGAGGGTCAGGGGGCATAAGATGCTTCTGTTGGTATACCATCCTCTTCTATTATTATTATACAGGATTTATATAGCGCCAACAGTTTGCGTAGCACTTTACAGCAGGTGGGCAGACAGTATAGTAACAATACAATTCAGTACAGAAGGAATCAGAGGACCCAGCTCCTTAGAGCTTACAATCTAGGAGGGAGGGTCAAGTGATACAAAAGGTAATGGCTGTGGGGGATGATCTGATGGAGAAAATAAAAGTACAGTTGCTAGACGGGGGCAGGATAGACTTCTCTGAAGAGGAGGGCTTTCAGGGATCATCTAAAAGCAAACAGAGTAGAAGATAATCGGAAAGATTGGGGTAGGGAGTTCCATAGAATAGGAGAAAAAAAAACACAACTGTAGAGAGCTAAAAACCACCGGCATATGAAGGGTAAATGCAAATGAGGGAGGAGGGAAGGGGAAAGGGAAATATCAAAAAGAAGGGACTTCTATATAAAATAAATACCGGTCAATAATGAATAAAAGTCCCAAATCTGGATGTCCAATGGCACTGAGCAGCTCTTCTCAGAAGTGAGGAAGACTCTGGAGCAGAAAAAAACAAAACAAAAAGAAAAGCGCTCTAAGTGCAGACAAATTTATTATAAATTGAGAACAATAGCTGTAGCGACTCACAAGATGCCACGATATTCAGGCTTTATAACATCAGGTGATATGTGAAGCTCCTCTAGGTGGTGCCATCTATCCACGCTACAGGCAGTATACACTGGACAACCGTCCGTCACATAGGAGGAAGAGTGCCGGCTGTCTCTTAGCGGCGTCCGGGGAAGCAACTGCGATGTGGAGATGAAGGAGAGAAGAATGCGGCCACGTCACCAGGGAGCTGGAATGCTTGGTATAAACGGCATGCACGACGCGTTTCTGAGCATGCGCAGGGTCCCGATCGGACATGCGCACTCTTTCATCAGGAGCACCTCATACCAACAGTTCACAGTTCTGCAGTTCACGGAATATTGGTGTGATATAACAACATTATTTCAGGGGTTCATTGAGATTTCAAACTTTTTGCCAAGGGTTCCCCCAAGGTGAAAAAGGTTAAGAAAACTCCTCAACTAACACTTAACTTCAAGCCAAAGTGGTATTCTCGTTAAATCATTACCTCATATACAAAGTATTCTCTTGTATGTTAAACTCTTATAAGTGTGATAAAATGAAAAAAAAAAAAAAGGTAAATTGCCATAGGGATTTGAATTTGGTTATCTGATATTGTGCCCCATTATCCATTTTTTTTCCACTAGAAATAACAGGCAAAACAACATATTAGACAGGTGAACTCGTTATTCTTTATTACACATTGATTGATTTGGCCCATCAGGCCCACTAAGAGTTTCACTTCCATACTCATATGTATATATTACACAGGAACCTTGTATGTTACATGCTTGGTGTTGGTACAAAAATGGAAAGCATTCAGATGAACCAGTGGTTCTTTCTTAAACATTTCTTGATTTACCCAACCTGGAGGTTCACTTCTATGCTGACATGAATAGATCAGTGGTCAAACTGCGGCCCTTTACTAGCCTCTATCTGACCCTTGGGGCGCTATTCCTCTCACTGACACCAAAAGGGCGCTATTCTTCCCATTAACATCGATGACAAGGCACTATTTCTCCCACTGACACCAATGATGGGACACTATTCCTCCCACTGACACCAATGATGGGGCACTATTGATCTTTTATTGAAAAGAATCAAGCAACATATTTTATACAAAAGTAAAAAACATAACTATAGTACAATATTCCAACAGAAAACAAAGGAATACACATCCATGTGCAGAATATATACAATATATACATAATCCACTTCCAACATTTTTAGAAAACTATTTACATAAAGCAGCAGAGAGGGCCTAAGAGGCACAACCCATCACCTATGTATGCAGCCATTTATCAAAAACTGAGCATTAAGAAAAAATCTAGGGTGATAAGAGACAGAAAGCCACACCCGGGAAAGAGACTCCTGGCAGTCAGGGAGGCTTGAAACCCCTCCACGCCTTCAGCCAAGCCCTCTGACCCCACTTGTCTCTCTCAAGCGCCCGAATCTTCCCCAACTCATGCAGAATGTCACACACCACCACCTGAACAGGAAGGATTTTACGCCGAAGGGTGACCTGACACCGTGCGTTCCAGGTGTAATAACGGACTACTAAACTAACTAAAAAAAGTGTATCCAAACAAAAGCCCCCACCAGTATTGAATGCTCTGTACACCCACTCAGCATAACCCAGCCTGGAGAGGAAAGGAACACCGAGGGCCCGCCCAACCTGTTTGTATACCTCTATGTTAAAAGGGCAACGAAGCAAAAAATGGTCCATAGTCTCCTCCTCACCTGTACATTCCTCCCGAGGACAACCACGATCCATCCCACTGCGGAATTTCAAATTGCCCCGAACATAGAGCCTCCCGTGGAAGCACAACCAGGCCAGATCCCTGAATTTAAGGGGGACTCTAGCCAAATTAATCAGTCTTAACCCTTCCCTCAAAATTGGGCCTGGGCAATCCCTTAAGGCCAGTGGGTCATGAAAGACTTCGCTCAAGACTCGGCTCATAAGGACTTTCCTCGGAGCGGATCTGAGATCTTCAGCCGACAGTCGCCACTGCCGCAGTAACTTCAGACACGGAGCGACATAGGCTGGGAGCTGACCACGATGACCCCTGAGATTCTTCACTTGGCCACCTTCTTCCCAAAGTCGCAGAAAAGGCCTAAACCAAGATCTAAACATGCCTGCCCATCCAGGAGGTTCCACTGTAAGCATACTACCAATGTTAAACTTGAGAAATAGCAGTGAAAAGAAAAGAACGGGTTGACCATACCCAAGCCACCCTCCCTCCTGGATAGATAGGTAACATTCCTCTTGATGGGGTTCAGTCTGTTCCCCCACAGCATCTGGAAGAACACACTATAGATCCTAGCATAGAGAGACACTGGCAAGATGCAGACAGGGCTGACATACAAGAAGATCGGTATCAGGTAAGTCTTAATCAGATCAACCCTTTCCCTCAGAGATAACTTCCATCTCTTCCAGTTGACCACCTTAGTATTGGCAACTTCCAGCCTGCCTTCCCAGTTTTTGAGGCCATAATCGCCAGGTCCAAATTCAATGCCTAATATCTTAATATTTTCCTGGGGCACTGGAAAGTTGTCCGGGAGATCAAACCCCTCACCTTCCTTTCCCATCCAAAAAACTTCACTCTTTTCCTGATTGATCTTGGAGCCTGATGCTTCAGAGTACCGTGATGTCAGAGAGACCACCTCCTCCGCTTCATCTGTCCCAGTGACAATCACTGACACATCATCCGCATAGGCAACAACCCTCAAAGGCGGCTCACCCGGGATTCCCACTGGTACCCCACACAACATGCTGCTCTCTAGCCTCCTGATGAAGGGGTCGATTGCAAACACATAGAGCAGGGGACTCAGGGGACAACCCTGGCGCACCCCAGAACCAACCTCAAAGGACTGTCCAACCCAACCATTAACAAGAGGGAAGCTTTCTGCCCCCTTATACAAGACTTTTAACCAATCGACAAAACCACCCGGCAGACCGTACTTACTAAAGAGCAACCACAGGTACTCATGGTTGACATGATCGAAAGCCTTTGCCTGATCCAATGCCAGTAAATACTTTCCCCAGCCTGCAGCCCTGCACTGCTCCAAGGCCTCCCGGACAGCTAAAACCGCTGTGAAGGTGCTCCTACCCTGGATCGAACAGTGCTGATGGCGAGAAAGCAAAGACTCTGCTACTGCCGATAGGCGCCAGAAAAGTATCTTCGCCAGCACCTTTCTATCGACATTGAGAAGGCTAATGGGGCGCCAATTCTCAATCATCGAAGGATCTTTACCTTTTGAAAGAAGAATCACAGCTGAGAGTCTCATGGAAGGGGGAAGCACCCCCTCAGCAAGACAACTGTTAAAAATCTCTACCAAATGTGGGGCCAGAATAGACTTAAAGGCTTTGTAAAACTCAGCCGTCAGACCATCCGGTCCAGGTGACTTTTTGATGGCAAGCTGTTCAATTGCCCTCGTCACCTCTTCAACTGTGATCTCTTCTGTCAAATTCATCAAGAGGACATCTCCACAATTTAGACCTGGAGTAGAGTCCAAAAAGCTTTCCATCTTGTCACGGTCAAGCTCTTTCCTCCCAAGAAGTTCAGCATAAAAAGACCTCACGAACTCCAGGATCCCTGACCTGGACTTTGTCAAGGAACCTGTACTATCCTTAAGGCCAACGACCATCTTAACAGCTACACCCTGTTTGCAGTTCTGGTAAGGGTCAGGCGAGTGGTATTTCCCATAGTCCCTCTCCAGAACCAAAGAGGTATGCCGGTCATATTGACACTTCCTGAGGAGGATTTTCACTTCAGAGATTGCCCCAGGATCTCCTCCTCTCGAGACAAGAATATCCAGCTTCCTCCGCAAACGTTGGTAGGTCATGTATCTATTAAACTGTTTTTTATTGGCTAGGCCCCTGAAGAATCCAGCAATCCTCTTTTTGGTCAGCTCCCACCACTCAGCCTTGCTGCTACAAAAGTCCAGGATGGTCACCTGTGCCTGAAAGAATTCCTCAAAGGATTGTCTAACATGTTCTTCCTCAAGGAGAGTCGAATTTAATCTCCAGATGCCTTTGCCCCTCTGAGGGAAGTCTGAAGCATTCAAGACCACAGATAGCATACAGTGATCAGAGAACTCCACTGCCTGCACCACTGGGGGTGAGAAAGCAGAGGCCTCCTTCAAAAAAAACCTATCTATTCTACTCTGACTATTACCTCGATGAAATGTGAACCCTGTGTCATCCGGAAGGTGCTTAATGTGCACATCCACAAGACCAGCATCCCTAACCATACTATTTAAAAAGACGCTATCATATCCCAGCCTGTCATTGAAGTCCTTCCTGTCCTTGGGCCTAGTCACAGTATTAAAGTCACCTCCAAAAACCACTTGCCGGGATGTAAAAAGAAATGGCTTGATCCTTGTAAAAAGGCATTTCCTGTCCCACTTTGTGTGTGGCCCATAAATATTAATTAGGCGCAGGTCCTGCCCTCCCACAAGAACGTCTAAGACCATACATCTCCCAATCTCCACCTCAATAACCCGCCGGACAGTTACCATGCCGGTTTTAAACAACACCGCCGCCCCGCCGTAAGGCTCGGCCGCAAGAGACCAGTAAGATGGACCATACCTCCACTCTCTCTTGGCCATATGAATATCTGCCAAGGAGGTGAGCCTAGTCTCCTGCAAAAATAAAATTTCAGCATCTAATTGGCTGAACAAAAAGAAGGCCATAGAACGAGCTCTTACCGACTTAATGCTGGCAACATTTATTGTCACCACTTTTAACGGAGGGGGAACCGCCATTTGGGTTATTGGGTGGATTGCTTCTTAGCTCCCCTCTGCTGCTCATCACCAGAAGCCTCTCTCTTTCTTGAGGCCTCCTCCAATTCCATTTCTGAATCAGAATTTTGCTCAGAAGAAGCTCCAGATGTGGAGATATCCCATGCAGAAGCCCTAGAACGGTTGGGGACAGACACTGGGGCATCCTGTCCCTGTTCCGTCCTCACCGCCTGTCTCTTCCGCCTCACAACCTTCCTTCTCTCCTCCAGGTACTGCAGGTCAGATTCAGAGATGTTATCTCTTGTTTTCTTCTTTTTTGAAGTCTTCACAGAAGACTTCTTTACAGAGGAAACCGCAGCACCCTTTTTGGTACCCTCTACCACTCCTGGTGGGGGGGGACCTTCCCTTAAGTCAGACCTAGGAGGGGATGACTCATGGGGCAAGACTGACTCGGGGGGGACAGACTTAGAAGGTTCTGACACAAGAGGAGCGGGTACAGTAGGCTGGGGGGACACAGAGACAGTCACAGAAGGAATACCTACAGACACAGGAGGGTTGGCCACAGAAACTGGGGAGGGATCCTGAACAGGACCTGGGGGGTCAGTCACCGCTGAGGAGGATGGTACACCAGGGGCCTCATCCTCCATCCCGTCCAGCCTCAACAGTTCATCTACTACCTCCTTCTCCATGTTGTGCCAGGCCTCCGGACATCGGCTGTAGGGGTGGCCAAGGCGCAGGCACAGGTTGCACCTTATCGCCTGGGTACAGTCCCTGGCCACATGACCCTGTCCCCGACATACTGAACATATTAAGGCTGAACAGGAGGAGCTAAAATGCCCCTTTTCTCCACAGCGGTGACATAGCTTTGGCTGACCAGGATAAAAAATAGTCATCCTATCCCTCCCTATGAAAGCCGAGGAGGGCAGGTGACGGACAACATTCCCATCCCTGGCCAACCTAACCGTTACTGACCAACCCCCGGTCCAGATGTCACGTTCATCAAGGATTTTTTCTAGCCTTGTCAAAACCTCACCATAGTTCCTTAACCAGACCTCTAGGTCCCGAGCAGGAACACTCTCATTATTGAGGATGATGGTTATTTTTTTAACCGTTGATCTCTGCGAAACAGCAACTGGTGCCAGATCTTCCCATTCGGGTCTTGACCTGCACCGAGCTTCATATCGTTCCCAGAACAGGTCAAGACCCTCCGGCCTGGTGAAGCTGATTGTGTACTCCCGGCTCCCAGCTACGTGTATTAGGGCATAAAGGTCATTCGCCCCAAAGCCCATCTCCAAAATCATATCCACCACCACACGCCGTGCTGGAGAGACTGCACCACCTTCCCATTTAAGTATAACGACATTACGTCTTGGACCCCCAGCAGAAGCCAGAGACCCAAGACCGGAACCAGGGGTGCTCAAAGTGGCAGTTTGTGGTGTAAATCTCTGCCTGGAAGCAGGGTTCCTCATTGGCTGCAGCCCTGGCTTAATAATATTACCAGGAGCAGAGCGTACCACCTGAGCAAAAGAAGGCTTATCAGGGCCAAGACCCCACACCGATGTAACTTTAGCCGGTACATTATTATTATTATCCTTATTATTAACTGCTTGTACTGAGCCAGCAGGATTGTCCATTAAACACACATTAGTAGGATTATTCAGAACACCTGTGTTGGAAGTAATGTCAGAACAATCAGTATTCACTATCACAGTTTCTGCTGTAGTACCACAGGTGTCCTGATGCTGCAGTATAGAGACAGCAGCTGTGACTGGACAAACAGCCTTTGACTCAGCAAAAGGGGGGTTAACTGGTTGTTCTGGCTCTTGTAGTTCCTTTGCTGCAATGTCATTTTTTAAACGCAATTTTTCCTCAGTGGAAACATCAGCAGCTGAAGTATTGCTGGATATAATATTACCAGCCTGGGTGTCATTGGGCAAAACATCAGTATTAGCCAAGGTGTTAAATGGCACAAAAATAGTTTTATCAGTCACTTGTGACTTGCTAGGTTTTACCTTATCAGGCACATTGTCAGGAAAGTTCTCCTCACCAAACACCAGCTGATCCGCCCGTAATGGAGACTCCACTGCCTGGATCACTGTCAGCATGCCTCCTGAGCCCTGAGAAGGCAACGGGTTGCTTACCTCACCTTGGGGGGTCAGGGGGTCAGAACTGGGGGTCTCCTCGTCCACCTCCATCTTTGCCATCCTTGCAAATCTGCGGTCATTGCAAAACGTTTCCTTAAAGGGCCCCTCTTTACCTTCCATCATGGCCACAATGGTTTCCTGGTGTTGAACCCGGACCTTTGCCAACTGGATTTCCGGATCCATAGATCCACGGTTGCGGCTGTACAAACCTTCACGTTGCTTTCGCAGACGCTTCAACTCCGCTCTCAGTTTGTAGAGCTGGTCTCTCTCCCTATTCAGGACCTTGATCCCGGCCACCACTCGCTCCCGAATGGACTCGGTATCCTCATCCTCACCAGGGGCAGAGAGATCCCCAGCCATGGCTTGTCCAGGAGCAGGTATGTCATCCATCTGCCCAGGGGATGGCTGAGAGCTTCCAGCAGGAGAGGCCCTGCTGGCCTGCATGGCCTCCCCAGATAGGGGCCAGCAGAGCTGGGAGAGATTTTACCAGACTCCCCTCTCAAACAGATCACCTGGAGCAGCTCCAGACACACAGCCAGAGAACCTTCCTGCAGCCACACCCGAAGCTGAATGATGGGAAACTACTCCTCCCACTGACAGCAATGATGAGGCACTATTCCTCCCAATGATACCAATGATGGGGCGCTATTCTTTCCACTGATACCAATGATGGGGCACTATTCCTCCCATTGACAGCAATGATGGGGCACTATTCCTCCCACTGACACCAATGCTAGGACACTATTCCTTCCCGTAATACCAATGACAGGGCACTATTCCTCCCACTAATACCAATGATGGGGCATTATTCCTCCCACTGATACCAATGATGGGGCCCTATTCCTCCCACTGATACCAATGATGGGGCCCTATTCCTCCCACTGACACCAGTGAGGGTCTCTATTCCTTCTGGTAATACGAATGACGGGGCACTATTCTCCCCACTGACACCAATGATAGGACACTATTCCTTCCCGTAATACCAATGACAGGGCACTATTCCTCCCACTAATACCAATGATGGGACACTATTCCTCCCACTGACACCAATGATGGGGCACTATTCCTCCCACTGACACCAATGATGGGGCACTATTCCTCCCACTGATACCAATGATGGGACACTATTCCTCCCACTGACACCAGTGAGGGGCATTTATTCTCCTGGTAATACCAATGACGGAGTACTATTCCTCCCACTGACACCAATGAGGGGTACTCTTCCTCCCGGTAATGCCAATGACGGGGCACTATTCCTCCCACTGACACCAATGATGGGGCACTATTCCTCCCACTGACACTAATGATGGGGCACTATTCCTCCCACTAATACCAATGATGGGACACTATTCCTCCCACTGACACCAATGATGGGGCACTATTCCTCCCACTGACACCAATGATGGGGCACTATTCCTCCCACTGATACCAATGATGGGACACTATTCCTCCCACTGACACCAGTGAGGGACATTTATTCTCCTGGTAATACCAATGACGGAGTACTATTCCTCCCACTGACACCAATGAGGGGTACTCTTCCTCCCGGTAATGCCAATGACGGGGCACTATTCCTCCCACTGACACCAATGATGGGGCACTATTCCTCCCACTGACACTAATGATGGGGCACTATTCCTCCCACTAATACCAATGATGGGACACTATTCCTCCCACTGACACCAATGATGGGGCACTATTCCTCCCACTGACACCAATGATGGGGCACTATTCCTCCAACTTACACCAATAAGGGGTGCTATTCCTCCCGGTAATACCAATGACGGGGCAGTAGTCCTCCCCCTACTGGCCACAGACACTATGCAACTGAACACCGCACCTGGGACATTGTTTACTCTCACTGATGCTAGGCCAGAACTTTTTCTACCCCCACTGGCCACAATCCAGCTCCCCTAAAGTATAAAGAATGGTAAACTGGGTCTTTGTTTGGAAAGTTTGGAGACCCCTGTTATAGATCACAGAGGAACCTTGCCTGTTGGATGCTTGGTGATGGTAGAAAAATGCTCAAAGACCAACCAAAAAGAAAAGTATTCAGATGAACCAGTTGTTCTATGTTGCGCATTTATTGATTTTGTCCATCAAAGAGTTTCATTTCCATACCCATGTACATATATCACACTTATGTATGTTAGATCCTTGGTGTTAGAACAAAAATGCTCTGAGGCCAACGAAAAAGAAAAGCATCAGCATATATTTTTTTAAATGTTTTAATTTTATCAATTTTCAATTCAATACATGCAAACAATATAAAATACTCCACATAATCCCATAACAAACTATTTCCCCCTTAAATCACTACCCATATACCTACTATTTTCCCCCTTTTTATCTTTTATAGTGTCCCTTCTCCACGCCTACATTTGCGTTTACCAGACCCTAGGTAACTCCACTTTTGTGGGGAAAAAAATTTGAAAATAAAGAAAAAATAATATAGCGTATACAATTGTGATACAAATCATATTGTGATTGAATGTTATTAAAAATGACCTTTCCTTTTCAATCTGCAGCTGTTGTAATTTTCTGAAAATGCAATACAATATGGCTACCTGGAGCTGTTCTTTACACAGAATGTATACTGACCACACCCCCAGAAACATCATATCCTGCTTTGTGATTGGCTCACCAATTTTCCCAGAAGTCTGCACTACGATACAAGTCAGATTTCTGGCATCCCCTGCAACAAAAATGTCATTTTTGGTGAGATACTCCCAATAGGAACACGTCTAAAGGGATGCAGGCCCAGCAGCTTTCCTCATTAGAGCCCTGCAGCTGCCACAGCTGATTGATAATTCTAAAACCACTCCCATTAGACCCACTCAGCACAGAGGAACAAACAATGATTCGTTCAGAATAACACAAGGTAGGAATCTGCAACAAAGTTTGTTAAAATCCCTGCAATGTACAGAGATCACCCAGAGGGGAATGTTTTCTTTCTCAATAAAAACGGAGTTACGCTTTAAATCTACAATTTACAAGCACCCTCCTAATCCACCCATATTTCTGTATATTTATTGTTTTTCTTTTTAAATCTACCCATTTTCTCCATTTGTTTGAAAAACGATCTGCTTGTTCCTCCTCTCTAATACCCAAATACTCCATGTTATAAATATATTCGATTCTGCTACACCAATCCCTGAGGGTAGGGCTTTTTATATCTAATAGGGATGGGCCGAACATACCCCTGTGTTTGGTTCGCACCAGAACATCTCGAAGGGGAAAAAGTTCTAGCGAACATGCAAACTCTATTAAAGTCTATGGGACACGAACATGAAAAATCAAAAGTCCTAATTTTAAAGGCTTATATGCAAGTTATTGCCATAAAAAGTGTATGGGGGTCTGGGTACTGCCCTGGGGGGACATGAATCAATGCAAAAAAACATTTTTTTTAAAAATAGTTTTTACAGGAGCAGTGATTTTAATAATGCTTAAAGTGAAACAATAAAAATTAATTAAATATCGTGCCTGGGGGGTCCCCTTAATGTGCCTGCAAAGTGGCACATCTGTAAGATGTATAGATCTTGCTGCAGTAATACTGACATTTCTAAAGCCTCGTACACACGATCAGATTATCAGACGATCTTTCATCTGTTTTTTGTTATATGCTGGTCTCATATGGAAAGTGAAGAGGTTACTTTCATACAAAAATTCCCGTACGACAGAATTCAACTCCAGAAGTGATGTCATGTGTTGAATTGTTTTGCATGTGTTCTTTCATTTCTGAGCATGCCTAGTCTTGCTCCTATGATTTTTTTCCGGACAAAAACTGTACTAATTAAATGAAAATCGGACGTTGTGTTCGCGTACAGTAAAAAATGTATAGCCTGCACATCCAGTTTTTGTCATCCGAGAATTCGTAATCGGCTGTCGAAAGCACCATACTAATGATCCGAAAATCGGCAGATTGTTCATCGGACGAAATTTTACTTCCGATTTTCATAATGTGTGTACGGGCCTTAAAGGAAAAAATGTAATTTAAACTTACTCATGGCTGTAATGTATTGTCGTCCTTCAGGTCTAGTACTAATTTTAAGGGGAACCCCACACCAAAATAAAAAAAAAAGAAACGGCGTGGGGTACCCCCCAAAATCCATACCAGACCCTTATCCGAGCAAGAAGCCTGCACTAGGTACTATGATAAGGTACCTTGATAACTTCATTTCTGACGAAACGTACATCGGTCGCGGCGTGCTGACGTCACCGGTGTGATAGAGGAGAGGACGGGCGGAAGAGCCGACCGGCCGGCGGCTCATTTTACATGCGCTTAAACTCTGCATTTGTGTAAGAGTAATTCTACTTTTTAATAAATCTTATCTGCAGTTTTACACTATGGAGCCATTTATTTTTTCCATATGGTGGTGATGCTACATGGTGGCTGTTGAGAGCTGACCCTGGTTATTTCTGTTTGGGACCAATCGTTACTCTCATCTGATTGGAGGTTTCTACACCTTTATTGTTGGGGTTCCTGATTTTTCCTGACTGTTTCCAAAGAGACATCTGAAGGTTGAGAGAGCTGAGAGACGCCATTCATACAGGCTTATTTACATTAATATCTGGTAAGCAGATTGCTATACTGGTGGATACAGCACTTCTGGTGATTAATTTGGATTCACACTCTTCACGGATACCTTGGGAACATTTGGACTTTTTTTATTCAGTTTATAGTATATCACTAATCATACTCACTATTGCAGCAATTTATTTTTGCTATATTTTTATATTTTTTAATTTTTGCACTTTATGATCACATTACATATTGTTTGACTATTATTATGTCTTTACTCACTTAGCGCAGCTTGTTTTACATACATTGATATCCCTATAGATATATAGGCCACTTGAGTATATATCAGGCCATTCAGTATCTATCGCTCAGTTCAGTACATATCAGTAGTGCATTATATATAGATTATATATTGATTAACCAGTAATAAAAAAAACCCCAAAATCCACATCATGTCCGAAAGGCCTACAAGGAGAGGCAGACGCTCACAGGCCACGAAAAGAGGGCAAGCAGCCTCTGTGTCCACAGTGAAAAGTGGTGGTCACAGACATGGTGCATCCTCTGCAGGCGGAGCACGTCCGTCCTTTTTTTCCAGTGCTGGCCGTGTTATTCAGCCACAACATGTAGAAAGAGTTGGTGGAGTGGATAAATAAGCCATCCTCATCATCCTTGTCCTCTGACACCCACGCTCATACTAGTTTGCCCTCCACTGCAGCTGCCAAAGCGGCCCGTTCCACAGGCTCCTTCTCTACTGCTACTACTTCTGTTGCCCCCACATCATGCACGGAGGAGTCACTGGAACTATTCGATCATAGTGTCAGTGACATGCTGCTGAAGGATGCACAGCGATTTGAAAGCTGTGATGTTGGTTCCCAGGTTGATGAAGGGAATAATGTGAGCCTAGAGAGAAGGGGTGACAATGACGAAAAATAAACTAGCAGTCATGTTGCCACAGCTGCAGTATACTGCCAAGTTTACTCCAGTGACGAGGAGGGAGGAGATGATGAGGTCACTGACTGTACTTGGGTGCCTGACAGGATAGAGGAGGAAAGTGAGGGGGAGGAGGAGAAGAAGGAGGTACAACTCTAACAAGGCAGGATGTAATCCAGGGGCCGCCATAGGAGTAGCCAACCTATTGCATCACAGCTCAGAGCTCCACAGGTGTAGGGTGCTGTAAACTCCCCATGGACTTCCAAAAGTTCATTAGTGCAGGCTTTTTTCAAAACACGTGCAGTAGACCGCAGCTTTGCTGTTTGCAACATCTGTCTGAAGCAGATCAAACGTGGCCAGAACACCAGCCGCTTGGGCACCACATGCTTGACAAGACATATGACGACCTGCCATGCAGTCCACTGGCAACAGCACCTGAAAGAGCCACAAGATAAAAACAAGCATACTTCTCCTTGCTCCTCATCTGGGATCTCTAACCCTACTATACCTCATGTCTTCTCAAATACCAGTATTGAGAGGGATGATGGTATAGCAATGAGTGCCACAGAGATTTGCACCCAATCTGCTATCAGTACACCACCGCTTGATTTGAGCAGCAGGCAAATTTCACTACCCCAGTTGCTGAACCATAGAAAGAAATACTGTCCCAGCCATCCACATGCTCAGCGTCTTAATGCTAGCTTGGCCAAATTGGTAGTATTACAATTGCTGCCTTTTCATCTCGTAGACTCGGATCCATTTTGCAAATTTGTGGCAGGTACCAAAAAGGCATTTATTTTCGCGTAAGGCCATTCCGGCTCTCTACCGTCATGTGGAAGGTGGTGTTTTGGCCTCGTTGGACAGAGCAGTCAGCAGGAAGGTTCACATTACTGCTGACTCTTGGTCCAGCAGGCATGGACAGAGACATTACATTTCCTACATGGCGCATTGGGTAACTCTGCTGGCAGCTGGGAAGGATGCAGGACAGGATTCAGTGTTGCAGCTTGTTTTGCCACCATGCCTCCAAAGAGCTGGTGCTGGTTCTGCCACATTTGGCTACTCCACCTTCTCTTCCTCTTCTTCTTCCTCCATGTCCTCTTCTGCTCAATTGTCCTCTGCAGCAGCAGTGCTCTCTAAGCGTTCTACGCAAGCAGTCAGGCTAAAAGATGCCATGCCATGCTTCAGTTGGTCTGTTTAGGGGCAGGCTCAGAGATGGTTTATTGCCACGACAACTTGAGCCAGGAATGGTTGTATGCGACAATGGCACCAACCTTCTCTCCGCCCTCCGACAGGGACACTTGACACATGTTCCTTGCTTGGCACATGTCCTGAATCTGGTGGTGCAGCGTTTCTTGACCAGATACCTGGGCTTACAAGATCTCCTGTGGCAGGCCAGAAAAGTCTGTGGCCATTTCTGGCGTTCATACAATGCCAGTGCTCGCTTATCTGACATTCAATGGGAATTCAACCTGCCCACCGACCGCCTTATTTGTGACATGCCCACCAGGTGGAACTCAACATTGGCAATGCTGCAGCAGCTGCACATCCAGCAGAGGGCCAATAATGAGTACCTGTGTGAGTATGGCACAAGGACAGGGTCAGGGGAGCTTGGCTTTTTTTCGTCACACCAGTGGCTTTTGATAAGGGATGCATGCACCATCCTGTCACCATTTGAGGAGGCCACAAGGATGGTGAGCAGGGACAATTCATGCATCAGTGACACTATCCCTCTAGTCTACCTGCTGGTGCACACGCTTCGTGGAATTACGGACAGGGCACTTGAGGCAGAACAGCGGGAGGAAGAGGAGGACTTCCTTTCCTCACAGGGCCCCTTTTATGCAGATATCATGCCTGTGGGGACACAAAACAGACACGAGGAAAAGGAAGCAGAGGAGGAGGATTGTGGCAGCATGGATGTAGAGGATAGCATACAGCAGTCTTCAAGGGATGGTTTTGATTCCCCAGAAACCCCAGGAGTTGTATGTGGTTGGGGAGAGGTTGCTCCTGACAATGTCATCCTTAGTGACCCAGAGGACTCAGAAGCTCATGCCTCCTCAAACTTACATTGCATGGGCTCCCTGATTCTGCAAAGCATGCGAAAGGACCCGAGGATTCGTGCTATCAAGGAGAGGGATAATTACTGGTTGGCAACCCTTCTTGATCCATGTTACAAGGGTAAAGTTGGAGAGCTCATCCTGCCTTTGCAGAGGGAGCAGAGGACGAAACATCTTGAGGAGGCCTTGAAAATTTTAGTGTAACACCTTTTCAGACATTGAGAGATTAACATTCTCTGGGCGTGTTTCTGAGGCATCATTCAGCCAAAGGAGGAGCGGTGAAGAAGGCGGCTGGCTGACCGATGCCTTTAAACAGTTCTTTAGTCCTCAGCAGCACCCAGGGCTGTAAGGTTTAAGCAACCATTGGCAGCGTCTCCATCATATGGTGCATGATTATCTAGGGGCAAGAGCAGACTTGGAGACCTTTCCAAGTGAGCATCCACTGGGTTACTTGGTCTTGAGGATGGACCACTGGCCAGAACTTGCTCAATATGCAATGGAGCTACTGGCCTGTCCTGCTTCCAGTGTGCTTTCCGAACGGACGTTCAGTGCTGCTGGTGGTTTTGTGATGGACAAAAGAGTGCGTCTGTCCACAGACTCTGTTGACCAGCTGACTTTTATCAAAATGAATCAGTCCTAGATCAACAGCAACTTTCAAGCCCCTGATGCTGATGTAACTGATTGAATTTGCTAGGGGTCTGCCATCCCTTGAAGACTGCATATGCTGCCTATCCTATTTCTCAACCTTGATTCTGCTAGCTTCCAACAATGTTTTTGGTTTATGTCACCACCAACCCCCAATGCCTAATTTTTCGGCACTTGTATGACAGGTGCATAAAATTTACATTTCGTATGTAATTTTTAACAGCAGGCCCTATCCCTGCGCCCAGCATGAGTAACTGTGAGGGTTTACGGTGTTCAGGCACCACCAACACCAAAGGCACAATTTTTGGCACCTGTAGGACAAGTACATGCGATTTCAAATTTGTATGAAATTCTTACCAGCAGGTTCCGTTCTTGCGCCCAGCAAGAGTTAATGTGAGGGGTTACGGTGCTCAGGCACCACCAACACCAAAGGCCCAATTTCAGTTTCAGTTCCTGCGGATACTAACCTTCCAGGTCCCCATCACTCCGGCACATTTGCATAGCCGACACCCAACCTTTGCCAGGTCAGATGAAAGCACAGCGCCCCCACTAGATCACTGATAAGAACACATACAACACTTGATCTTTGCCAATTTCAAATTGGTATGGAATTTTTACCAGCAGGGTCCATTCCTGCGCCTAGCAAGAGTAACTGTGAGGGTTTGGGGTGTTCAGGCACCACCAACACCAAAGGCCCAATTTTTGGACCTGTTTGACAAGTACATGCGATTTCAAATTTGTATGGAATTCTTACCAGCATGTCCCGTTCCTTGTATGACAGGTGCATAAAATTTAAATTTCGTATGTAATTTTTAACAGCAGGCCCTATCCCTGCGCCATGCGCCCAGCAAGAGTAACTGTGAGGGGTTACGGTGTTCAGGCACCACCAACAACCAAGGCCCAATTTTTCTGCACCTGTATGACAAGTACATGTAGTACATACATTTGAAATTTGTATGTATATTTGTATATGACATTTTTTCCTTTAGAAATGTCAGTATTGCTGCAGCAGGCTACATACATCGTAGAGATGCACTACTTTACAGGCACATTCAGGGGACCCCCCAGGCACAATATTTGAAGGAATTTTTCATTTTTATAGTTTCACTTTAAGCCTCATTAAAATCAGTAAATCACTGCTCCTTTAAAAACGATAGAAAATTTTGCATTACTACATGTTCCCCAGGTCAGGACCCGGACCCCCATTCACTTTTATTGGGCAATAACTTGCATTTAAACTTTCAAAATGAAGCCGTTTGATTTTTGACGTTCGAGTCCCATAGACTTCAATGGGGTTTGTTTGTTCGAGCAAACTTTTCCTCTGTTCGCAGTGTTCTGGTGCAAACCGAACCGGGGGGTGTTCGGCTCATCACTATTTTACAGTATGAATTCAAACAATGTGGCGGATTTAAGTTTCTCAGCAAATTATTACCCTTCTTTTGGTTTCCTGGTCTGAAATAAAACTAATATTTGTGTAAATCTGTTACACCATCAATATTTTTTCATTGTATATTCCGTATGACACAGAGGAAAGGGCGCAAGCACTTGGAGAGAAAATACCAGATCACATCACATTTAGCAGGACAGGTATGCATAGAAATAAATCATGGATGAAACCACAAATAAATAACGTGGATGCACATTTTATTTCAAATTAATAAGTGACACATATAAGATAAAATATTTTGAAATGTATTCCTTTTTTTTTTCTTCCAGGTCCTTCATTTTCATTGTTTTTGTAATGCATAGATATCGGTTTTAGGTTTTTCGGATACATAGTGTCACTGGAGTTTAGGAATGTTGTAGCGGTAGAACAAAGTTTTTAAGTCCAACAGTTTAATGAATCTTTGCGGCAGATAAAATGTATGGTCGAGCTTGAATCCCATTTTTTCATACATTTTCCAGGCATCGATTTGTACAATGTTTGTTGTCAGTATCACGGCTTCGCAGCCTCTCCTCTGCCGGGCAAAGTCAATCATCGTCCTACACAAGGCTTTGGCGATCCCTCTACCCCGGTGACTTTTGGACACTGAAAGCCGTTTCAGCTCCAAGTGGTTTTCTCCACCAGGATATGGAGAAGGAGCAGTAGCCACAGTCCCAACCACCTGTCCTCTGGACTCTGCCACCCAGAAGCAGGCGCTATCTTGGTTCATATAGTACTTCTGGATGTCCAACAAGTCATCACCCAAACAAAACTCAACGTAAGACTTGAATAGATGCCAGACTACGAGCCACACAAAAGAAATGTCCACGGCCAAGGCAATGATGGAGGTAGTAAAGGACACAATGTCAAAAAATGGAAGAATGAGAAAGGTCAATAGTGTGACCCCAAAATGTGGCCGTCTTATGCCACGCCTAAAGGCTTCATTTAGATGCTCATTAGTTCCACAGGCAAAGAGTCGCCTGACCGCAACGTAATCCGAATTCTTGTACGGTCGTATTAAGAAATGAGACATGATAGCTCTCTGTGAAGGAATAAAAAAAGATAACTAACACTATACAGTGCCACAGCAAATGATGGCACTACATAAACTAATATTAATGACACTCAGGGGTCTATTTATTTAAGTGTTGCCACACAACAATCCAATTATAAAAAATTTGGAAAGCTGTGTGAATTTTGTGTGAAAAAATACACTATGTTACCAAAAGTATTGGGTCGCCTGCCTTTACACACACATTAAAACTTTAATGGCATCCCAGTCTTAGTCCGTAGGGTTCAATATTGAGTTGGCCCCACCCCTTGCTGCTATAACAGCTTCAACTCTTCTGGGAAGGCTGTCCACAAGGTTTAGGAGTGTGTCTATGGGAATGTTTGACCATTCTTCCAGAAGCGCATCTGTGAGGTCAGGCACTGATGTGGATGACAAGGTCGTCGTGGGCTTGCAGTCTCTACTCTAATTCATCTCAAAGGTGTTCTATCAGGTTGAGATCAGAACTGTGCAAACCAGTCAAGTTCCTGCACCCCAAACTCGCGCATCCGTGTCTTTATGGAACTTGCTTTGTGCACTGGTCCAAATCATTTGGTGGAGGACGTGTGGGATTGTTTTTTAGGGGTTGGGTTCTATTGGGTTAAGGTCAGGACTCTTATGCCTCGTACACACGCATCGATAGTTGGCCGTGAATTTTCGGCCAACGTCCGATCGGCCGATTTTCGGCTTGTTAGTATGATGCTTTCGACAACCGACTCCGACTTTTCGGCCGAACAAAATCTGGTGTGCAGGCTATAAAAGTTTTGTTGGCCGTCAACAGAACGGCCGATTTTCCGTCAGTCAGTACAGATTTCATCAGACAAAAATCTGATGAGCAAGACTGGGCATGCTCAGAGAAGAAAAAACACACGGAAAGTAAACCAGCACATGACATCACTTCTGAAATTGAAAAGACAAGAACTCACTGCTCAAGGTGGTGTGATTGCCTGGTGACTCACACCGGTGCATGCCCCGGCTCGCCTCCGTGAAAACTTGATAAAGGAAAAGGAATTGGCAGCACTCCAGGTTGAGTCAAAATCCAGATTTATTGACTGGACATCCAAATATGACAATCGTGACAAGGTTTCACCTTGTCACGATTGTCATATTTGGATGTCCAGTCAATAAATCTGGATTTTGACTCAACCTGGAGTGCTGCCAATTCCTTTTCCTACATCACTTCTGAAGTTGGTTTTTGTTGGCCGAGAAAATTTGTGTGCAGTCTAGAGCACATTTCAACCAACACAACAACACTGGACAAAAGTCGACCGATCGGTCGGCCGATAATCATTGCGTGTGTACGAGGCATTAGTTCCAGTGAAGGGATTTCTTAAGGCGACCAAGACATTTTGGACAATCTCATTCTTCCAACTTTGTGGGAACAGTTTGAGTATGGCCCCTTCCTATTCCAACATGGTCAAACATTCCCATAGACACACTCCTAAACCTTGTGGACAGCCTTCCCAGAAGAGTTGAAGCTGTTATAGCTGCAAAGGGTGGGCCAACTCAATATTGAACCCTACAGATTAAGACTGGGATGCCATTAAATTTCATGTAAAGGCAGGCGTCCCAATACTTTTTGTAATACTTTGTATATGAATAGAACCCTTAAAGTGTACGGCTTATCATTTTTTTTTTTTACATTTTGGACAGAATGGATAAAGGTTGGAACCCCCTGGCTGGTAGGTTTCTACTGTTATCCTTTGTTAGAGTGATTCTACCTTATATTCTGTCCCACTGACAACAATTTCATTAGATGAGAAGTAAGTATAAATCTATAAGGGCTCTTTTACAGTTGTGGTGTGGTTGGGTTGGGTTGGGGGGGGGGGGGGGCTGTAAAAACAGTCAGTTGAGACATCTTTTAATCTTCCTCCCCCACACCCTTCCTTAACCCCTTGGAGCTGGCACCTCACGGCCCTTTAAGGGGTTTAGGATCTCGTGTCCGCTGTGATTGGCTGTCATGACGGCCACATGATCGGAAAGCTCCCGATCGCAAACAGCCGCTAGCCACCGGTAACTGTGCCAAGAGTGCGCAGGGCCCACATTCTCGACATAGCTGTTTTTGCATTAATGCACGCAAATATGCAGCCGCTCTGCACCAAGGCCCTCATGTCAGGAGGCCGCATATTTTCATGTGGCCGGCGCAAAGAGATTAAGCTGCAAAGCCAGCCGCTTGTTTTTTCTGCCCCATGGCCACCTGCGTCAAAGAGGCCTAATGGTTGAGTTTGATAGGTGGTGCTGCCCAGGGCTTTTTTTCTCATAGGTGCAGGAACTTCCCCCTTCTGTGTCACCCCTTGTCTCTGCCCCTACCCACCTGTGAGCACTGTCCCTTAGTTCCACTCCTTACCTGCCTCCCAGTATCGCACCTTTTAGAGAATACAGAACCAAGTATCATTCTGTGGTGCTAAGTAATTTGTATGGAACTAGTTAATTATAGCAAGACAAGCAGCTAAATAGATCTCCTTCAGTCAGCAACAATAGATCCTCCCCACAACAATGCCCCCCTCCACAACAAAATACCACCCAGCAACAATAGATTCATCTTAGCAACAACAGATCTCCCAGCAGCAACAACAGATCTCCCAGCAGCAAGCATCAATTAACCCTCCAGCAGCCAGTAACAATAGACCTCTATCTCAACAGTACAGTAGATCCCTTCCAGCAACACAGACCCCCCTGGGAATATAAGACCCCTCCCAGCAACAATAGATTCTCCACCAGCAACAATAGACCTACCCAGCAGCAATAGACACCCTACACAAATAAAGATCCCCACCAGTGACAATAGATCCCTGAGCAGCAATCATCAATAGACCCTACAGCACATCCCCAGCACCCCTTGACATTACATACATTCAGTGGTAGAGGTGCTGGAACTGCGTTCCCCCACATTCCCCCACATTCCCCCTGAAAAAAAGCCCTGCAGCAGTCATGATGTCAACAGAACAAGGATTGAGGGAAAATCTCTCTAACAGTGCCCCAGATAACAGTAAAAACCGGCCAGGGGTTCTAATCCTTCTCCATTCGATTCAAAACTAAGAAAAAAAATGTTGCTTTGGACATGCAATTTTAAGGCAATCTGATATAAAAGTGGATGTGTTAAAGATTTAATAGAAGTGGTCATTCGCTTCTGGTAGTTTTGCCAATTTTGTCCTGCCATTTTTTTTTTTGGTACTTTTAAAATAATAATAATTAGGTGTAGCCTCCACCTCCCCAGAATCAAAGCATGTTTCTTCTTCATATCAAACATAAGTGTAGGTGTGCTTTAAGCTTGTAAGAGGGCCTGTAATTGGGTAGATGTTGGCGCCATGTTGATCAGTCACAAACTTCTTCTTGGATAGGGCACCCATTCCCCTGCCTTTGTAGACACCATATTGGACACATGTCTCCTGGCTAGAAGACCCGTTCATGACATCCCAAGCCAGAGGTCTTACTATTCAGAATAAAGGAGTGTCCACACAAATGCATTTCCAGCACTTTACTGCAACTTCACATCTTCACAAAGCTTCCCATGACATATCACATTTGACATACTATCAGAATCTTGGACGCAGGTGCAGGGTTAAACATTCTGTAACAGCCATTTCAGTGCAGAGCCCAAGTGCACAGCTTTTTAGTTACGCCATCTTGCCTCTCCTCCCTGGGAGCACCATAGTATTGGGACCACCTCTACGCCATCTTGCCTCTCCTCCCTGGGAGCACCATAGTATTGGGACCACCTCTACGCCATCTTGCCTCTCCTCCCTGGGAGCACCAAAGTATTGGGACCACCTCTACGCCATCTTGCCTCTCCTCCCTGGGAGCACCATAGTATTGGGACCACCTCTACGCCATCTTGCCTCTCCTCCCTGGGAGCACCAAAGTATTGGGACCACCTCTACGCCACCTTGCCTCTCCTCCCTGGGAGCACCAAAGTATTGGGACCACCTCTACGCCATCTTGCCTCTCCTCCCTGGGAGCACCATAGTATTGGGACCACCTCTACGCCATCTTGCCTCTCCTCCTCGGAGCACCATAGTATTGGGACCACCTCTTCACATATACTAAGTTCACAACATTGCGATTCCATTACCAAGAGCCAGGGCCGGGACAAGGGGTGTTCCTGATCTGACACACATACACCTACCTCCTGGAGAGTGTTCTTGATCTGGCCAACTGTTGTGAAGAGTGTTTTCTTACCAGGGAAAGAATTCTTCGGTCATCCACCACATTTGTATTCCGTGGTCTTCCGGGTCTTTTGGTGTTGCTGAGCTCACCGGTGCGTTCTTTCTTTTTAAGGATGTTCCAAACAGTTGATTTGGCCACACCTAATATTTTTGCTATCTCTCTGATGGGTTTGTTTTGTTTTTTCAGCCTAATGATGGCTTGCTTCACTGATAGTGACAGCTCTTTGGATCTCATATTGAGAGTTGACAGCAACAGATTCCAAATGCAAATAACATACTTGAAATGAACTCTGGGCCTTTTATCTGCTCCTTGTAAATGGGATAATGATGGAATAACACACCTGGCCATGGAACAACTGAGCAGCCAATTGTCCCATTACTTTTGGTCCCTTAAAAAGTGGGAGGCACATATACAAACTGTTGTAATTCCTACACCTTTCACCTGATTTGGATGTAAATACCCTCAAATTAAAGCTGAAAGTCTGCAGGTAAAGCACATCTTGTTTGTTTCATTTCAAATCCATTGTGGTGGTGTATAGAGCCAAAAAGATTAGAATTGTGTTGATGTCCCAATATTTATGGACCTGACTGTATATGTCTCCAGCTGTTCTGGGAATAAAATGGCCTCGGTGCTTTCTGATTCACCAACTCTATTTTTTTTTTATGATTCACCCACAAATTGTATCTCCTTCCCTCCTCATATCTGAATCTGCTGTCAGTATATACACCGCTCAACAAAAATTTAAGGAACAGTTTGAAAACCCATCAGATCTCAATGGCAAAAAGTCTCATGCTGGATATCTATACTGGTATGGACTGGGTAATGTGTTATGATTTATACTGGTATAGACTGAGTAATCTGTTAGGATCTATACTAGTATGGATTGGGTAATGTGTTAGGACCTATACTGGTATGGACTGGATAATGTGTTAGGAGGATCTATACTGGTATGGACTGGGTAATGTGTTAGGATCTATACTGGTATGGACTGGGTAGTGTGTTAGGATCTGTACTGGTATGAACTGGGTAATGTGTAAGGATCTATACTGGTATGGACTGGGTAATTTGTAAGGATCTATACTGGTATGGACTGGGTAATGTGTTAGGATCTATACTGGTATGGACTGGGTAATGTGTTAGTATCTGTACTGATATGGGCTGGGTAATGTGTTAGGATCTATACTGGTATGAACTGGGTAATGTGTTAGGATCTATAATGGTATGGACTGGGGAATGTGTTAGGATCTATACTGGTATGGACTGGGAAGTGTTTTAGGATCTATACTGGTATGGACTGGGTAATGTGTTAGGATCTATATTGGTATGGACTGGGTAATGTGTTAGAATCTATACTGGTATGGACTGGGTAATGTGTTAGGATCTATACTGGTATGGACTGGGTAATATGTTCGGAAGGAAAGGATGTCACATTGTTTGATGGAAATGAAAATTATCACCCTACAGAGAGCTGAATTCAAAGACACCCCGAAAATCAAAGCGAAAAAAGGATGCAGCAGGCAGTCCATTTTGCTGAAATTTAATTGCAGCAACTCAGAATGGTCCTCAGTAGTTTGTATGGTCCCAACGTGCTTGTATGCATACCTGACAACGTTGGGGTATGCTCCTAAGGAGGCGACGGGTGGTGTCCTGGGGTATTTTTATCCCAGATCTGGACCAGGGCATCACTGAGCTCCTAAACAGACTGAGGTGCAACCTGGTGGCGTCGGATGGACTGAAACATAATGTCCCAGAGGTGTTCTATTGGATTTAGGTCACTACATCCACTGCACCAGCGTAGGGTTTGACAATGGGTCCAAGGTTTTCATCCTGATTCCTTATGACAGTCAGGGTGCCATTATTTAGCCTGTAGAGGTCTTTGTGTCCCTCCATGGATTTGCCTCCCCAGACCATCACTGACCCACCACCGAACCGGTCATGCTGAACGATGTTACAGGCAGCATAATGTTCTCCACAACTAGTTCAGACCGTTTCACGTCTGTCACATGTGCTCAGGGTGAATCTGCTCTCATCTGTGAAAAGCACAGGGTGCCAGTGGTGGAGCTGCCAATTCTGGTGTTCAGTGACAAATGCCAATCGAGATCCATGGTGTCCGGCAGTGGGCACAGGGCCCACTAGAGGATGTCAAGCCCTCAAGCCACCCTCATAAGGTCTGTTTCTGATTGTTTGGTCAGAGACATTCACACCAGTGTCCTGCTGGAGGTCATTTTGTAGGGCTCTGGCAGTGCTCATCCTGTTCCTCCTTGCACAAAGGAGCAGATACCGGTCCTGCTGATGGGCTAAGGACCTTCTACAGCCCTGTCCAGTTCTCCTGGAGTAACTGCCTGTCTCCTGGAATCTCCTCCATGCTCTTGAGACTGTGCTGGGAGACACAGCAAACCTTTTGGCAATGGCAGGTATTGATGTGCCATCCTGGAGGAGTTGGACTGCCTGTGCAACTTCTATAGGGTCCAGGTATGGCCTCATGCTACCAGTAGTGACACTGACCCCAGCCAAATGCAAAACTAGTGCAAAACAGTCAGAAAAGATGAGTAGGGAAACAAAATTTCAGTGGCCTCCACCTGTAAAACCATTCCTGTTTTGGGGTTGTCTCATTGTTGCCCATCTAGTGCACCTGTAGGTAATTTCATTAACACCAAAGCAGCTGAAACTGATTACCAACCCCCTCCGCTACTTAACTGACCAGATCAATATCCCAGGAGTTTAGATGACTTGATGCTGTACTCTGAATAAAAACTGTTCCTTTAACTTTTTTGAGCAGTGTGTATATGGACCTAATTGTAGAAAATGCAGAGCTGAGACTGAGAATCACAGGCTGTGTGCTAGAGCTTTCTCTCCCGTTACCTTTTTACCTCTTGGTGACGGGAAAATATACTATTGCCGACAAATCAGAAAGTTGTGCTGGCCACTCGCCCGCATCCTACCAACCGATGATGTCATTGGTTGCTAAGGACACGTCAACGGCATTACAGCTTTCTGCTTTGTCGGCAATAGTACACATAGCTGCAGGAAGGAGGAGAGAGACGTGCGGGTTGTGCTCTCTCTCTCTCCTCGCAGAGTCACACTGAATGGGAGTTAACACACAAAGCCCACAGTTGGGGAAGGCAGAGTGGGAGGAAAAAGAGCAGCAGCAGCAAATCATATTTTACTCAGAGAGGATTCAGAACAGTAGGTGGCCATCCATTGGGGAATGAAGGAATAGGAAGCAGAGAGAACTGATCATGAAACAGGGAGGGAGGGAGGGAACATTGAATGGGAGTTAAGCATTCATTAACATTTGTGCTAGAAGAGGGGAATTTGGGGGTAGAGGGGATTTGAGAGGATTGTGCTGGGAGATGGGATAGGGTGGAGTGGGGTTTGTGCTAGAATTGCGGGGGGTATGTGCTGGGAGGGGAATGGGGGGTTGCACTAGGAAAAGGGATGTGGGGGGGGGGGTCATGCTAGGAGGAACTTGGGGGTTGTGCTAAAAGGGGTTTGGGGGAGTTCGTGCTAGGTCGAGGGCTTTGGGGGAGCTGTGCTAGGAGGTGGGATTTAGGGGGGGGGGGTTGTCCTAGGAGGAGGAACTTAGGGGTTTGTGCTAGGAGGGGGGATTTGGAGAGGGTTTGTGCTAGCAGTAGGAATTTGGAGGGGTTGTGCTAGGAGGGGGGTTTGGGGGCAGTGTATGCTCTAGGAGAAGGAACTTGGGGGGGTTGTGCTGGGAGGGGGATTTGGGGGGGTTTGTGCTAGGAGGGGGAACTTGGGGGGGGGGGGGTGTGCTAGGAGGGGGTTTGGGGGGGGGGTTCATGCTAGGCGGAGGAATTTGGGAAGTTGTGCTAAAAGGGGAATGGTGGGTTGCACTAGGAAGGGGTATTTGGAGGGGAGGTTTGTGTAGAAGGAGGAGTTTGGGGGGGGGGGTTGCTAGGAGTTGGAATTTCGGGGGTTTGTGCTAGGGGGAGGAACTTGGGGTGTTGTGCTAGGAGGGGGGATTTGGGGGGGGGGGGTTGTGCTAGGAGTAGGAATTTGGGGAGTTGTACTAGGAGGAGGGTATTTGGGGGGTTTGTGCTAGGAGGAGGAACTTGGGCGGGTTGTGCTAGGAGGGGGGATTTTGGGGGGTTTGTGCTAGGAGGAGGAATTCGGGGGGGGGGTTGCTAGCAGGAGGGGTTTGCGCTGGGAAAATTAATTTGGGGGGGTTGTGCTAGGAGTGAGGATTTGGGGGAGTTTGTTCTAGGAGGGGGTCTTTAGGGGGGATTTGTGCTAGGAGGAGGAATTTAGGGAGGTTTTGCTAGGAGGTGGGATTTGGGAGGATTGTGCTAGCAGGAGGAACTTGGGGGGGTTGTGATAGGAGGGTGGATTTTGGGGGGGTTGTGATTGGAGGAGGAATTTGGGAGGTTGTGCTAGGAGGAGGATTTGGGGGGTTTGTGCTAGATGGGAATGGGGACGGACGGGGTTGCGCTAGGAAGGGGTATTAGGAGGGGGGTTTGTGCTAGGAGGAGGGATTGGGGGGGGTTGTGCTAGGAGGTGGGGTTTGGGGGGTTTGTACTAGGAGGAGGAACTTAGGAGACTTGTGTCTTTTTTCAACCTGACTAACTATATACACCTAATATATAAGCAAAAAAACAGTTATTTGTTATTATAGGCAGGCAGCAAATATTGCACAACTTATTGTACTCAAGACTTTTTCCCCTGCCAGAGGAAATTCAGCATCATTGTTTTTATTGTTTTAAAATATTCCAGTGGAATAACGATTGGTAGCATTTGAAATCTATACAATATTTTGGGCAGTATTACCATCTTGATTATGTTTATTCTCCCCAACCATGAGAGCGGGCAACTCAATATTTTTCTGTCTGCTTTTTTCTCATTTAGCATAGGTATATAATTAGCGTGATCCGGGTTTTCTAGAAAAGCATGAATATATAATGTTCATTAGAATGAGAGTTTAATATTTCAACAGAGTCAGTGCGATATTATCTCAAAGCTTTTCCATTATGTCGGAGATATTATCCATCATTTGGGAGGTCATACTGGTAGGCTAAGACTTTAAAGTCAAAAAATGTGAACCTTAAGTTTGGTGGAATAAATACATTAGTTTGTCTGAAGCCCATCTTTTCATACATCTTCCAGGCACTGATCTGGAATAAAGTGGTCGTTAACACCACCGCCTCGCAACCTCTCTGCCGGGCGAAGTCCATCACCGTCCTACACAATGCCTTGGCAATGCCTTTACCGCGGTGGTTTTTGGACACTGAAAGACGTCTCAGTTCTATGTGTTTTTCTCCACCGGGTTCTGAAGAAGGAAGGGCGGCCACCATCCCCACCAACTCTCCTCCTGACTCCGCCACCCAGAAGCCGTAACCATCCCGCTCCAAGTAGTACTTTCGGATGTCCAGCATGTCGTCCGACAGGGAAAACTGGACATATTCCGTATACAAATATCGGGATCCGAACCATAATCCAGCCAATGCTATGGCCAAGGTAAGGATAGAATTGCCAATGGACACAATGTGTAAGGCAGGAAGGAGGAGCAGAGCGGACAACAGAAGCCAGATGTGTGGTACCTGTAAAGTATGTCTAAAAGCTTCACCGCTGTTCTCTACAAGGCCACTAGCAAACAAATTTCGGGCCACATCATAGTCAGAATCTCGGTACGTTCGGATAATGAAAGGAGACATGGTAACGTTCTGTAAGGAAATTAACATACAACTGGTCAATATCCGTTATTGAAAGCTGCAGAAGTCATTAAAGCATGAAAAGTGAGATACAAGTTGTTAGCCGTTGTGCGTTTGTTGAAGATCTGTCTGATGGGAAAAGATGGTAAAATATGAATCTAGTAGAAAAAAGTGATGGTTTATGGATTAAAAGGTGTTTGTGTTGAAAAAAATTGATTATTTTATTGCTGACCTTATCTGTGCTGGTTTCCTTTAAAGTATATTTAAAGCCAAAACGATTCAAAGTTGTCAATCTCTGGCTGCGCTAGAATAAGCCAACTGAGCACAGGCTGTGAGTGAAGAAGTAACATTAGGGGCCTAATAAACTCCTGATGTCTCCTTAAAGAGAACCTGCCACTTGCACTATGCTATCACATGGTAGGGGAGGGTTGTTGTGTCCTATAGCTAAGGAGGTAGAGCAGTTATAGAGTGCTTTATTAAAGCCAAACTCCAGGAAAAAGTCAAAAGCTAATTTTTTCTATTCCCTCAGACCATCCTGCCAGCTGATAATGTTTCCTTACCTGGTGAAGTCAGTTACACTCACCTGAGTCTCCCTAGGTCCCTCACTGACTGCTAGTCCAGCGCCACGTGTTATCCTTCACCAGCCGATCCCCTTCATTCCCCTTGGTCTGACATCAGATCTCTTCTGGGCCATAAGAGGACCTCGGGAATTGTCCACATCAAGCAAGCAGTGATGTCAACACCTGAAATAAGGACCAATCAGGAAGTAGACCCCATTGCTGGTCAACCAAGGAGAATTGTCCACATCATGCAGGCAGTGATGTCAACACCTGAAAAAAGGACCCATCAGGAAGTAGACCCCGTTGCTGGCCGGCCCATGAGAATTGTCCACATCATGCAAGCAGTGATGTCAACACCTAGAAGAAGGACACACCAGAGAGTAGACCCCGTTGCTGGCCAGCCAATGAGAATTGTCCACATCATGCAAGCAGTGATGTCAACACCTGGAAGAAAGACTCACCAGGAAGTAGACCCCGTTGCTGGCCGGCCCATGAGAATTGTCCACATCATGCAGGCAGTGATGTCAACACCTGAAAGAAGGACCAATCAGGAAGTAGACCCCATTGCTGGTCAACCAAGGAGAATTGTCCACATCATGCAGGCAGTGATGTCAACACCTGAATGAAGGACCAATCAGGAAGTAGACCCCCATTGCTGGCCAGCCAATGAGAATCGTCCACATCATGCAGGCAGTGATGTCAACACCTGGAAGAATGACCCACTAGGAAGTAGACCCCATTGCTAGTCAGCCAAAGAGAATTGTCCACATCATGCAGGCAGTGATGTCAACACCTGGAAGAATGACCCACTAGGAAGTAGACCCCATTGCTAGTCAGCCAAAGAGAATTGTCCACATCATGCAGGCAGTGATGTCAACACCTGGAAGAATGACCCACTAGGAAGTACACCCCATTGCTAGTCAGCCAATGAGAATTGTCCACATCATGCAGGCAGTGATGTCAACACCTGGAAGAATGACCCACTAGGAAGTAGCCCCTTTTGCTGGCCAGCCAATGAGAATTGTCTACATCATGCAGGCAGTGACATCAACACCTGGAAGAAGGACACACTAGGAAGTAGACCCCATTGCTAGTCAGCCAAAGAGAATTGTCCACATCATGCAGGCAGTGATGTCTACATCTGGAAGAAGGACTCACCAGGAAGTACACCCCATTGCTGGCCAGCCAATGAGAACTGTCCACATCATGCAAGCAGTGATGTCAACACCTGGAAGAAGGACTAACCAGGAAGTACACCCCATTGCTGGCCAGCCAATGAGAATTGTCCACATCATGCAAGCAGTGATGTCAACACCTGAAAGAAGGACCCACTAGGAAGTAGACCCCATTGCTGGCCAGCCAGCCAATGATAATTGTCTACATCATGCAGGCAGTGATGGCAACACCTGGATGGACACACCAGGAAGTAGACCTCATTGCTGGCCAGCCAATGTGAGTTGTCCACATCATGCAAGCAGTGATGTAAACACCTGGAAGAAGGGCCCACCCAGAAGTAGACCCCTTGCTGGCCAGGGGTCTACGAGAATTGTTCACATCACGCAGGCATTGATGTCAACACCTGGAAGAAGGACCCATTAGAAAGTAGACCCCATTGCTGGCCAGTCAATGAGAATTGTCCACATCATGCAGGCAGTGATGTCAACATCTGGAAGAAGAACCCTCCAGGAAGTAAACCCCCAAGGAGAAGGACCGTTGTTCGAGGCTTCAGGAAAGTGAAAAACTGAATTTTTGTAAAATCTTACCGTAAAATTCCTTTCTCTGAGTCCTCCGACAGTCGCCGCCCCTCACAAGTCTTCACCAATGGGTATTGACCTTTGCTCCGTAGGAGTAGCTAGGCAACTAGAATTGTTAATACAAAAGCTTTTAGCATAGACACACCCCTAGGGGCTGTCCCCTCAGTCAATACCTCCCTGCACCAGCATTCCCAACTCAGTTTGGTAGCATAGCCCCTCACAAGTCTTCACCAATGGGATGTCCCAAAGCAGTGTAGACATGAGGGGTGGGAGACGCAACCGTAGAAAGGCAACGCAGTACCCACATCAGAGAAAGGAACCTTACCACAGTAAGAGAACCAACTGGGCAACAGGAAACACGTGCTCAACAGGAGCAACAACCCAGGAAAACAAGTAACCCAGGGGTAAAACACCCCAACAACCAAGGGCCCACAAAAACAAGGGTGCCTAGGAAACTGCCGCACTGAGAACTTTACGGCCAAAGGAGGCATCAGCCGATGCCTGAACATCCACCTTATAGAACTTTGAGAAGGTGTGAACGGAGGACCAAGTCGCCACCTTACACACCTGGGCCACAGAAGCCTGATGACGGTAAGCCCAAGACGTACTCAAAGACCTGGTAGAGTGCGCCTTCACAGGGAAAGGAGGAACCTTCCCCTTCAAGGCATAGGCTTGTTCAATGATCTGTCCGATCCATTTAGCGATGGTCGCAGCCGATGCCGCCATGCCCTTCCGAGGTCCCTCAGGAAGGACAAAGAGGGAATCCGACTTGCGAAAAGATTTAGTGGACGACAGGTAAACCCTGATCGCCCGGACAACATCCAAGGAATGTAAGGCAACCTCCTTCGGATGTTTAGGCTTCGCGCAGAGTGAAGGCAAGACAATGTCTTCATTCAGGTGAAATTCCGAGATCCTTTTCGGAAGAAAAGATGGGTTAGGCCGCAGGACCACCTTATCCTTGTGGACCACCAGGTAGGGAGAATTGCAGGACAAAGCCGCCAGCTCCGATACCCTGCGAGCCGAAGTGATTGCCACCAAAAAGGCAACCTTCTTGGACAACAGAGACAACGAGATCTCCCTGATCTTTTCAAAGGGAGCCTGTTGCAACACGGACAGAACCAAGTTCAAGTCCCATGGAGGTAAAGGGTCCCTCCTAGGAGGGGCCAAATGTCGCACCCTCTGAACAAAGGTGCTAACCAATGAATTAGACGCCACAGGGCGTTGAAAGAGAAATCTGACCCTTAATCGTGGCCAACGCCAAACGCTGGTCCACGCCCGTTTGAAGGAAAGCCAACACTCTCGACACCGAGAATGAGCGAGGGGAATACCCCCTGGACTCACACCAGGCAAAATACGCTTTCCAAGTACGGTAGTAAATCTTCCCCGAAGAGGCTTTTCTAGCCTTGATCAAAGAGGGAATGACCTCAGGGGAGAGACCCCTATCCTTCAGGACCTGGCTTTCAAAAGCCAGGCCGTTAAAGCCAGCGACTGTAAAGCAGGATGGAATATCGGTCCTTGAGACAGGAGATCTTCTCGAAGCGGCAGACGCCACGGAGCGTCGACCGCCAGATTTACGAGGTCTGCATACCAAGACCGGCGAGGCCAGTCCGGCGCCACCAGAATCACCGTGTGCGGTTCCGAGGCTAACCTGCAAAGAAGCCTGGACAGCAGTTGAATCGGTGGAAAGGCATACATCAGACGATACTGATGCCAGGGCGCCACTAACGCGTCCGAGGCGTCTGCCCGAGGATCGCGCGTCCGTGCCACGAACCTTTCCACCTTGTTGTTCAGACGAGATGCGAACAGGTCCACATCCGGGGAACCCCACTTCGCGCACAACATCTGGAAGACATCCGGGTGAAGGGACCATTCTCCCTGGTCCAGGGTCTGGCGACTCAGATAATCCGCCTGCCAGTTCTCCATCCCCGGAATGTGAACTGCCGTTATCGCCGGGACGTGCGTCTCGGCCCAAGACAGAATGTCGGCTACTTCCCGAGCCGCTCGGGCACTCCTGGTGCCCCCTTGGTGGTTGATGTAGGTCACCGCGGTGGCATTGTCCATCTGAACCCGAACTGGACGGCCCCGAAGCCGGTCCGTCCATCTTAGAAGGCAAAGCTTTATCGCTCTCAATTCCAGAACGTTGATCGGAAGGGAGGGCTCCTTCTCCGACCAAGTTCCCTGGGCGGACAGAACGCCCAGAACACCACCCCAGCCCGACAGGCTGGCATCCGTGGTGAGTACCGTCCATAATAACGGACGAAAAGACTTGCCCCCCGACACCGTCGGGGACTGGAGCCACCACAGAAGATCCCTTCTGGTGTCGTGGCTCAACGAGATCCGCAGATCCAGGGATTGCGGCCGCCCGTCCCACCCGGCCAGAATCTCCGCTTGGAGACCCCGCGTGTGAAACTGGGCAAAAGGGATCGCCTCGAAAGACGAGACCATTAACCCGAGACATCTCATGCATGTCCGGAGAGACGAGTGCCGGTTGTCCCTGAGGGACCTGACCTCGTCCTGAAAAGTCTGAAGCTTATCTTCCGGCAGGAAGATCTTCGCTTGGACAGAGTCCAGAATCATTCCCAGGTAGGGAAGGCGAACCGAAGGACACAGAGTCGACTTCGGAATGTTTATGGTCCAACCGAACTCCTGCAGAGTCCGCATCGTGGTGGACAGGTCGGTCACCAGGCTCTGACTGGCGTTTGACCTTATCAGGATATCGTCCAGATACCCCAAGACAGCAATGCCCTGTGCTCGCAACAGGGCCAGAACCGGCGCCAGCACTTTGGTAAAAACCCGCAGAGCCGAAGCGAGACCGAAAGGTAATGCCATGAATTTGTAGTGATCCTCCGCAATGGCGAACCGAAGGTACCTCTGGTGACCCTCGAAAATGGGGATGTGTAGGTACGCATCCTTCAGATCGATGGAGGCCATGAATTCCCCCGGACTCAGGGCAGCCACCACTGAGCGCAGGGATTCCATACGAAACTTGCGAACCCGCACAAAGCGGTTCAGAGCTTTCAAGTCCAGAATCGGACGCACTTTGCCCTCCTTTCTGGGCACAGTGAACAGATTGGAGTAAAACCCCCGAAATCTGTACCGATGAGGCACCGGGACCACCACCCCCTGGGCCCGCAGGTCCCGCACCGCTAGGTGCAAATCCTACAAGCGCTCCGGAGACAGCTGAAGATTTGAGGGAAAAAATCTGCCCGCCGGCCGAGAGAGAAATTCGATCTTGTAACCAGATCGAACGATTTCCTGAACCCATCTGTCCCGAACGCGGGCCAGCCAAGGTTGTAGGAAACCGCGTAGACGTCCCCCCACCCCAGAAACGGGTGAGGGCGCCCCTTCAGGCGGAAGTGATATGGGAAGATGAACCGGACTGGCCGGACTTCTGCTTCCCCGCCCACGGCTTCTTCTGGGAGCCTTGGCCTTTGAAGGGCTTGCCCTTAGACTGCGACCGAAAGGCACGAAAGGACCCCTGAGAGGGCCTAGACGAGGAATTCCGCTTTCCACGGAAAGACTTATGCTTGTAAGACTGGGGCAGGAGAGTACTCTTGCCCCCCGTAACCCCTTTTATCAGGATATCCAAAGCCTCGCCAAAAAGGCGAGACCCTGCGTAGGGAAAATCCGCCAGCGTCTTGCGAGAAGATTGGTCGACCGACCAATTCTTCAGCCAAATCAGACGACGATTCAGAATCGCCACGCTGGACAGGCGCGCAGCCAAGGGAACTAAATTCAAGTCCGCATCGCACAAGTACATGACACCCTGATGGATCTGGTCCACCATAGCCAACGTGGTAGGTGAAGCGGAATCAGCCACCAAGTTGCGCCTGAGCATCTTTGTCCAATCTGCGACAGCCTGTGCCGCCATAATGGAAGCAAAAATAGGCTTCAGCATAGAACCAGCCACCATGTAGGCATGACGGGCAAGAGACTCCATTCTCCTGTCCGTAAGGTCCCGGAAAACTGGGGTATCCTCAGAAGGCACCGCAGTAGCCTTGTTCAAAATGGCCACCGCGTGATCCACCTGAGGCGCCACACACCAACGCTCGTCGGTGGAGGGCGCAAACGGATAAAGCAGTTTAAACTTATTTGGCACCGTAAAGGGCTTCTTTAAATTGCGCCACTGTTCATTAACCGTATGGTGAAATTCAGCAGGACAGGGAAAAACCTGCGCTGATTTGCGAGTCCTCTGCGTCCCAAAGGAGGACACTCTAGCAGGAGGAGTAGGCTCATCCTCCAGGTGCAAGGTATCTTTTATGGAAGCAATCAGCTCATTCATGAGTGCAAGCTCTTCAGGCGAGCCAGGGGGAGAAACATCAACCCCCTCCACCTCTGCCTCCCCCTCGGACCCCAGAAGGTCCAGAGATGAGCGGGACCCCGAGAAGGGCGCGCCAGCCCCAGCAGCCCCATCGCCCTCTGAATCAGAGGAAATGGACACCCTGGCCCTTTTTGCGGATCGTTCAGCCATCAGCATTTGCACCTGAGACACTAAGGAAGCCACTACAGCGGTCAGATCGGCCCCCTCGGGGGATGCAGCAGCCCCCAGGTCCCCCACCAGGGCGGGGGGAAACTTGCTATCCTGAGAATCCATGCCCCAGTACAGAAAAGTAATAAAGGTACTGGCCCTTTAATACCGCGGCGAGCGCAGCCCACCGCACACTACAGCATGCACTGACCCCGCAGGGATAGATAACACTGAGCAGGGAATGACAGGACAAGAAGGCAAAAACCTGGAGAGAGCACACCGGACTGCTGCCACCGATCGCTGTTCCCAGAGAAAGAGGAAGTGATTCAATGCTGACTCACTGATATAGCCTATGAAGGCTCCGGCAAAATGGCCGCTCGGCTGGGGGAGAAGGCTACAGTAAAATGGCGCAGACATGTGCTCGGACGAGCACCGCCCCCAAAATGGCGGCGAATGGCGCCAAAACACGGCGCTGCACAGGGACAGGGCCGGTCACAGTATTTCAGGCGAAGAAAATGGCGGATCGCCGCAGCGACCGCCGCACACCACATGTCTGTACACAAAAACTGCACCCAGAGCATTTACAGCAGAGCAGGATGGCCCCCCCTCGCAGCCCACAGACAGTGCAGCCACACAGGGATCTGACAGGGAGCCCGCAGTTACACAGACATTGGGGGTACTACACAGCCACAGACTGACACCCACACAGAAGGTCCCCACACAGAAGGTGCTTACCGTACCAGATGGCATGGGGAGCCATCTCCAGCGGCAAACCGCTATAAAGGCAGACAGGGAGTGCCGCAGCCAGGACGCATGTGGATCGCAGCCATGGCGTCCAGTGAGGTAGCCACCTCACAGGCAGCATCCCTGCAGCGAACAGGGATGGGTCGTTCAATATGCCAGGGTAAAACCTAAGCTGAACGCTCGATGGCAGGCTGGGGATCCATCTGGCTCTCAGCCCTGGGATCCAGGGTGGCCAGTCCGAGACCCAGCTCCGCATGACGATTCTTCATCCGAAGATCCTAAACTAAGGCTGACAAAATAACAGCTAACAAGAAAAAGAGAAAAAACACTTGAAATAAAATCAAATAAAGGGTAGAAGGCTGAGACTGAGCCCCAGCACAGGAAAGCCAGCTACTCCTAAGCTAGGCAAGATCAAACTGAGTTGGGAATGCTGGTGCAGGGAGGTATTGACTGAGGGGACAGCCCCTAGGGGTGTGTCTATGCTAAAAGCTTTTGTATTAACAATTCTTGTTGCCTAGCTACTCCTACGGAGCAAAGGTCAATACCCATCGGTGAAGACTTGTGAGGGGCGGCGACTGTCGGAGGACGTAAGAGAAACATGGGTTTAAAGAGTTTCTTTCATTTGTTAAACTCAACACTCTGCTAGAGGGAGGGCTGAGGAATGGGGAGGGGGGGGGGACATGTACTCTGGAGTTAGGCTTTGACAAGATTGAGGCATCCATGAAACTCTTGAAGGCGGGCCCACTTAAATTGTGCTGTGCGAGCCCGTGCAAATTACAGAGATCCAGAGCAGTCAAATCGCAATGGATTCAGGACCCCACCCATGCAGTTTACGGAGGCTGGTCTGCATTTCCCGCGAGGAGGATACTTGCACCACGTACGTACGTATGTGGGCTGTTATGTAGGATACAGTGCCTTGCGAAAGTATTCGCCCCCCTTGAACTTTTCGACCTTTTGCCACATTTCAGGCTTCAAACATAAAGATATAAAACTGTAATTTTTTGTGAAGAATCAACAACAAGTGGGACACATAAAAAACAGAAAAATTGGGCGTGCAAAATTATTCAGCCCCTTTACTTTCAGTGCAGCAAACTCTCTCCAGAAGTTCAGTGAGGATCTCTGAATGATCCAATGTTGACCTAAATGACTAATGATGATAAATAGAATCCACCTGTGTGTAATCAAGTCTCTGTATAAATCATGCACCTGCACTGTGATAGTCTCAGAGGCCCGTTTAAATCGCAGAGAGCATCATGAAGAACAAGGAACACACCAGGCAGGTCCGAGATACTGTTGTGGCAAAGTTTAAAGCCGGATTTGGATACAAAAAGATTTCCCAAGCTTTAAACATCCCAAGGAGCACTGTGCAAGCGATAATATTGAAATGGAAGGAGTATCAGACCACTGCAAATCTACGAAGACCTGGCCGTCCCTCTAAACTTTCAGCTCATACAAGGAGAAGACTGATCAGAGATGCAGCCAAGAGGCCCATGATCACTCTGGATGAACTGCAGAGATCTACAGCTGAGGTGGGAGACTCTGTCCATAGGACAACAATCAGTTGTATACTGCACAAATCTGGCCTTTATGGAAGTGTGGCAAGAAGAAAGCCATTTCTTAAACATATCCATAAAAAGTGTCGTTTAAAGTTTGCCAGAAGCCACCTGGGAGACACCAAACATGTGGAAGAAGGTGCTCTGGTCAGATGAAACCAAAATCAAAATTTTTGGCAACAATGCAAAACGTTATGTTTGGCGTAAAAGCAACACAGCTCATCACCCTGAACACACCATCCCCACTGTCATACATGGTGGTGGCAGCATCATGGTTTGGGCCTGCTTTTCTTCAGCAGGGACAGGGAAGATGGTTAAAATTGATGGGAAGATGGATGGAGCCAAATACAGGACCATTCTGGAAGAAAACCTGATGGAGTCTGCAAAAGACCTGAGACTGGGACGGAGATTTGTCTTCCAACAAGACAATGATCCAAAACATAAAGCAAAATCTACAATGGAATGGTTCACAAATAAACATATCCAGGTGTTAGAATGGCCAAGTCAAAGTCCAGACCTGAATCCAATGGAGAATCTGTGGAAAGAACTGAAAACTGCTGTTCACAAACGCTCTCCATCCAACCTCACTGAGCTTGAGCTGTTTTGCAAGGAGGAATGGGCAAAAATTTCAGTCTCTCAATGTGCAAAACTGATAGAGACATACCCCACGCGACTTACAGCTGTAATCGCAGCAAAAGGTGGCGCTACAACGTATTAACTTAAGTGGGCTGAATAATTTTGCACGCCCAATTTTTCAGTTTTTTATTTGTTAAAAAAGTTTGAAATATCCAATAAATTTTGTTCCACTTCATGAGTCCCACTTGTTGTTGATTCTTCACAAAAAATTACAGTTTTATATCTTTATGTTTGAAGCCTGAAATGTGGCAAAAGGTTGCAAAGTTCAAGGGGGCGAATACTTTCGCAAGGCACTGTAAGTTCATGGGGTGCAGCGGTGTTGGCTAAACTGATTCTGTCAGCTATAGCGGGCAGAGACGGCAGCCTCGGTGTCATAGGAGGACAAGGTGGCCCGGTGGTGTCAGGAGTTCATGGCAGCTTCTGTGACCCCAGTAGAGGATCTGAAGGAGAAGAGCCAGGACACCAAGACCAGCATAGAACTCCTCATCATGGAGACTCTGGGTGAGGTGTGCTGGGCCCTGGAGAGGGCAAACAGGGGCTTCACCTTCACTGTGGACCGCTGGGAGAGGAAGGAGGGTGAGTGCCATATAGCCTGCTGATCACTGTCCTGGGGTGGTTGATTTCTGTCCTCTGCCTGCCTTATACTGTCTATGAGGGTGCTGATTACTTACAACCCCGCTTATATGCCACACATGCCACGGTTTTCTGACCCCTCACTTAGAACATCTGGCAAGTGTATTCAATAATACATTTAAAAGTAGTAAATTGATATTTTTTAATTTAACATCCCCCTCCCTTTAACCACTTAAGCCCCGGAAGATTTTACCCCCTTCCTGACCAGGGTTTTTTTTGCGATTTTTTACTACGTGACTTTAACGGACAATTGCGCGGTTGTGCAATGCTGTACCTAAACGAATTTCACGTCCTTTTTTTCCCACAAACAGAGCTTTCTTTTGGTGGTATTTGATCACCTGTGCGATTTTTTGATCATGCGCTATAAACAAAAAAAGAGCGTAAATTTTGCAAAAATAACAATATTTTTCACTTTTTTTTATATGAAATTCCCCCCCCCCCCAAAAAAAATGTAAAAATCAAAATTTTTTAACATTTTCGGCCAAATTGTTTTACGCTACATATGTTTGTTAAAAAAAATCGCAAAAAGCGTATTTTGATTGGTTTGCGCAAAAAGTTATCGCATTTACTAAGGGAAAGATTTTTGTCATTTTTGGTGTTTTTTTTTTTTAACGAGTAATGGCGGCGATCTGCGATTTTTTTGCGGTACTGCGACATTGCGGCGGACAGATTGGACCCTTGACTGATATTTTTGACACTTTTGGGGTTACCAGTGACATTACTACAGTAATCAGTGCTATACATATGCACTGTTACTGTAAAAATTACACTGGCAGGGAAGGGGTTAACTGTATTGGAGAGGGAGGGGTTAAGTGTGTCCTAGGGGCGTGTTTCTAACTGTGATGGGACATAGCTATTGGTGTAAAAACAAAGATCAACGGTTCTACATAGAAGAACCGTCTGATCTCCATTTTTACACAGGGGAGAATGACAGGCGGCTTGTTTACATAAGCCGCTCCGCCTTTCTCCCTCTCTGCCCGACGATCGTAGTGTGACCGGCGGACATCGGGTCCGCCGGTCACACGCCCGCACTCCTCCCTGAACGAGCCAAGGCGGGCATGCGCTCGCCCGCTATTAGCTCAAATCCCAGTGACAGGCGAGCGACGTAGATCTACAGTGGGTACGGAAAGTATTCAGACCCCCTTAAATGTTTCACTCTTTGTTATATTGCAGCCATTTGCTAAAATCATTTAAGTTCATTCTTCTTCCTCATGAATGTACACATAGCACCCCATACTGACAGAAAAACACAGAATTGTTGACATTGTTGCAGATTTATTAAAAAAGAAAAACTGAAATATCACATGGTCCTAAGTATTCAGACCCTTTGCTCAGTATTTAGTAGAAGCCCCCTTTTGATCTAATACAGCCAGGAGTCTTTTTGGGAAAGATGCAACAAGTCTTTCACACCTGGATTTGGGGATCCTCTGCCATTCCTCCTTGCAGATCCTCTCCAGTTCTGTCAGGTTGGATGGTAAACGTTGGTGGACAGCCATTTTTAGGTCTCTCCAGAGATGCTCAATTGGGTTTAAGTCAGGGCTCTGGCTGGGCCATTCAAGAACAGCCACAGAGTTGTTGTGAAGCCACTCCTTCGTTATTTTAGCTGTGTGCTTAGGGTCATTGTCTTGTTGGAAGGTAAACCTTCGGCCCAGTCTGAGGTCCAGAGCACTCTGGAGAAGGTTTTTGTCCAGGATATCCCTGTACTTGGCCGCATTCATCTTTCCCTCAATTGCAACCAGTCGTCCTGTCCCTGCAGCTGAAAAACACCCCCACAGCATGATGCTGCCACCACCATGCTTCACTGTTGGGACTGTATTGGACAGGTGATGAGCAGTGCCTGGTTTTCTCCACACATACCGCTTAGAATTAAGGCCAAAAAGTTCTATTTTGGTCTCATCAGACCAGAGAATCTTATTTCTCACCATCTTGGAGTCCTTCAGGTGTTTTTTAGCAAACTCCATGCGGGCTTTCATGTGTCTTACACTGAGGAGAGGCTTCCGTCGGGCCACTCTGCCATAAAGCCCCAACTGGTGGAGGGCTGCAGTGATGGTTGACTTTCTACAACTTTCTCCCATCTCCTGACTGCATCTCTGGAGCTCAGCCACAGTGATCTTTGGGTTCTTCTTTACCTCTCTCACCAAGGCTCTTCTCCCCCGATAGCTCAGTTTGGCCGGACGGCCAGCTCTAGGAAGGGTTCTGGTCGTCCCAAACGTCTTCCATTTGAGAATTATGGAGGCCACTGTGCTCTTAGGAACCTTAAGTGCAGCAGAAATCTTTTTGTAACCTTGGCCAGATCTGTGCCTTGCCACAATTCTGTCTCTGAGCTCTTCAGGCAGTTCCTTTGACCTCATGATTCTCATTTGCTCTGACATGCATTGTGATCTGGAAGGTCTTATATAGACAGGTGTGTGGCTTTCCTAATCAAGTCCAATCAGTATAATCAAACACAGCTGGACTCAAATGAAGGTGTAGAACCATCTCAAGGATGATCAGAAGAAATGGAAAGCACCTGAGTTAAATATATGAGTGTCACAGCAAAGGGTCTGAATACTTAGGACCATGTGATATTTCAGTTTTTCTTTTTTAATAAATCTGCAACAATGTCAACAATTCTGTGTTTTTCTGTCAGTATGGGGTGCTATGTGTACATTCATGAGGAAGAAGAATGAACTTAAATGATTTTAGCAAATGGCTGCAATATAACAAAGAGTGAAAAATTTAAGGGGGTCTGAATACTTTCCGTACCCACTGTACGTCACTCTGCCTGGCCGGGGCTGACTGCCGCAGTAAATATACTGTGCGCAGTCGGCAACCGGTTAAAAATATGCATTATTATTATTATTTGCATTTATATAGCGCCAACAAATACTGTAGCGCTTTACAATATTCAATTACAAGCAAGTGGGTCCAGAAAAATAAAAGCAAGTGGGTCTCGGCCCCAAAAAATTTGGGAAGCCCTGCTCTAAGTATATAAAAAAGTCCTAACTTTTAGTCCAAGTACTAACTTGTGACATCTACAGGCCAGAGTACTAACAGTGACATCTACAGGCCAGAGTACTAACAGTGACATCTACAGGCCAGAGTTATGAACAGCACAGAGGTTGTCTAAGGGCTTGTGATAGAAACACATTGTGTACAACATATTTCCTGTTTATAACTTTAACTAAATAAATAAAAAAAAAATCCCAAAAACCTTAACATTTGTAAAAAGCTTCCCACTCCCAACGTACATGCACATTCAATGCTGGAGTGAAAAGAGAAATTCTAGGGCTGTCATTTACTGTAAACATCTAAACTGATGAGCTGTAAAGACTTTTAAAGTGTCGTGAACAATTTTGGGTGCCTTATGTTTTTGCTGCTTCATGGGCGCATGCAGTTATAAGGCTCGATATGTTTGGTATCTGCTTATTATTATTATTATTATACGGGATTTATATAGCGGCAACAGTTTGCGCAGCGCTTAAAGCGGAGTTCCAGCCATTTACTCACCTGTCCAACGGTCCAGCGATGCGGCCGCCGGAAGCCTCGATCCTCTCCCTCGGCGCCGGCATCACTGCTGTGGGCACCCGGCTGTTACAGTTTGCGGCTTCACAGCCGGGTACCCACTGCGCATGCGCGAGTCGCGCTGCGCGCCGTGATTGGCCGGCAATCTTCTGGGACCTCTGACGTGTCCCAGAAGATTGCAGGGAGGGAGGGGGAGAGGAGAACTTCCGCTCAGAGCGCCGCGGCGCTCCGAGCGGAAGTGGGAGCGGGTACCTGTCAAAACTAGGTACCCGCTCCCCCCCCCAAAAAATGACATGCCAAATGTGGCATGTCGGGGGGTCAGGACTCCCTAAAGCGGAAGTTCCACTTTTGGGTGGAACTCCGCTTTAACAAAATGAAGGCAGACATTACAGTTACAATACAATTTGGAACAAGAGGAATCAGAGGACCCTGCTCGTTAGAGCTTACAATCTAAAAGGGAGGGTCAATTGATACAAAAGGCAATAGCTGTGGGGGATGATCTGATGGAGCAAGTTACTTGACACAGTTTAACCACTTCTGGACCGGAAGATTTGCCCCCTTAAAGCAGAGTTCCAGCCACAGAATCGTTTTTATTTTTTTTTTAATACCTCCCAAACAGTGACCCACCGACCTTTATATATCAGCTAATCCTGGTTTATACCGTTAATTAACAGTTAGGCAATCCTAAAATCTTACTTTATATAATTTTTGCAGAGCGCGCCATCTTTGTCCGGGTTACACGAGTCCTTAGTGGGGAAATGTCTGCCCTGCTTCCTACTTCTGGTGGGAGGAGGCCGGTGAATCCAGCGCAAAATCTCACGCATGCCCAGTATTATACGATCGACATAGTACTGGGTTTCCATAGGGACGGCAGCTCTCCGCCTAACATCGCGTCATTTCCTGTTTGGAAATAACGCGATGAGAGGATCGGCCGGGCGCCTACCTCATTGCCCATTGCATCCTGGGAGCGACGACTAAGAGCTCCCAGGACGCATTGCGGGACAGGAAGTGACGGCGCGGGCCGAGGCCGAGCGAGGAGGAAGTGGAAGTAAAGGTGAGTATATTATCTTCTGAAATAAGGTAAGTACAAAAAAAAAAAGAGAATATCCAATTCTTTTACAGGGGACAATAAAGAAGCGGATGCCATAAAATCTAAAGTAAAGATTTTGTGGCTGGAACTCCGCTTTAATGACCAGGCAATTTTTTTTTGCGATTCGACACTGCATTACTTTAACGGACAATTGCGCGGTCGTGCGACGCTGTACCTAAATAACATTGATGTCCTTTTTTTCCCACAAACAGAGCTTTCTTTTGGTGGTATTTCATCACCTCTGCGATTTTTAATTTTTGTGCTATAAACATAAAAAGAGCAACAATTCTGAAAAAAAACAATATTTTTCACATTCCGCTATATAACATTCTCAAAAATTCTTTTTAACCACTTACCACTAGGGCTACGTCCCTAGCTTGTGAGGGTCTAGGGAGTGAGCGCAGGCCTCCGGAGGCGCGCTCCCGCTCCCGCGTGGTCACGGACCCCCCCCCCGCGTGTGACCGGTGGACCCGATGTCCGCCGGCCACTCTGCGATCGGCGGGGGAGAGGGAGAAAGTCAGGCAGCTTGTGTAAACAAGCTGCCTGTCATTCTCCCCTCTGTATGAGAGCTGATCATATGGATCTACTATGTAGATCCGTTGATCACTCTGCATACAGCTGAAGCCACAGCCAATCACAGTTAGAATCACGCCCCTAGGGACACACACAGCCCCTCCCTCTCAAATAAAGTTAACCCCTTCACTACCAGTGTATTTTTACAGTAACAGTGCATATATATAGCACTGATTACTGTAGAAATGTCACTGGTAACCCCAAAAGTGTCAAAAATGTCAGTCAAGGGTCCGATCTGTCCGCCGCAATGTCGCAGTACCGCAAAAAAAATCGCAGATCGCCGCCATTACGCGTTAAAAAAAAAAAACAACAAAAATGACAAAAATCTTTGCCTTAGTCAGTAAACGCAATAACTTTTGCGCAAACCAATCAAAATACGCTTTTTGCGATTTTTTTTACCAAACATAGGTAGCATAAAACAAATTGGCCGAAAATGTTAAAAAATTTTGATTTTTACATTTTTTTTGGGGGGAATTTCATATAAAAAAAAAGGGAAAAATATTGCTATTTTTGCAAAATTTACGCTCTTTTTTTGTTTATAGCGCGTGATCAAAAAATCGCACAGGTGATCAAATACCGCCAAAAGAAAGCTCTGTTTGTGGGAAAAAAAGGATGCCAAATTCGTTTAGGTACAGCATCGCACGACCGCGCAATTGTCCGTTAAAGTCACGCAGTGCCGAATCGCAAAATACCCCCTGGTCAGGAAGGGGGTAAAATCTTCCGGGGCTTAAGTGGTTAAAAATCAAATTTTTTTTTAACATTTTAGGCCAATTTGTTTTCTGCTACATATTTTTGGTTAAAAAAAAATAGCAATAAGTGTATTTTGATTGGTTTGCGCAAAAGTTATTGCGTTTACTAACTACGGGAAAGATTTATGTCATTTTTTTTTTTTACTAGTAATGGCGGCGATCTGCGATTTTTAGTGGGACTGCGACATTGTGGCGGACAGATTGGACCCCTAGCTATGTAACTATGTAACTAACTGACATTTTTGACACTTTTGGGGGGACCAGTGACGTTACTACAGTAATCAGTGCTATAAATATGCACTGTCACTGTAAAAATGAAACTGGCAGGGAAGGGGTTAACCCTATGGGTAATCAAGGGGTTAAATTTTTACCTAGGGGAGTGATTCTAACTGTGGGGGGGCGTGGCTTGTGAAATGACTATAGAAACGTGTCCCTATATAGAAGGATCACAGGGGCTCTATCATCATTCCAGGGAGAAGAACGGTCAGATGTGTTTACAACATCCGACCGTCCTTCTCTCTCAGCGGGGAGCGATCGCGGGTGTCAGGCAGCAATCGGAGCAGCCTGCCACATGCATCGGAGTCCCCGCTGCTGAGTGGGGGCGGGAGTGCGCCGGTGGTTATTGTCTGATTGGCAGTCGCAGTATCGTAGTCCCGCTATAAGTCGCTGATCGCTGTCATTACTACTTTAAAAAAAAAAAAAAAACATTCCAATCAATATACGCCTATTGGGATTTTTTTTTTTTTTATACCAAAAAACATGTAGCAGAATACATATAGGACTAAATTGATGAAGAAATTCAATTTTATTTTTTTTTTTAATTGTCAGTTGTTTTTTGTTTACAGCACAAAAAAAAACAAAAAACAAAAAAAAAAAAACGCAGAGGTGATCAAATACCCACAAAAGAAAGCTCTATTTGTGGTAAAAAAAAGAAAAGGGACATAAATTGTAAGTGTTGCATGACTGCGTATTTGTTAGTTTAACATAGTGCCGTATCGCAAAAAATGGAGGTCACGTGGTTAACCACCTGCTGACCACCAGACATACAAAAACATCCTGGTTGTAAGTGGGCATAGTGAATGGCCTCTTACCATGTGTTAGACAAAACAGAGCCTCCAAATAAACTTGACAATGTCGTCTATTGGAGCGTCCCAGTAGACGACCCCTTGTGTGGAAACGCGTTGGAAGGAGCTGGTCATTTTGTCACGATACCGTTCTGCAGACGGCCGTGCCGTTCTTCAGCTTGTTGCATCTTTTTAACTTGGTTATTGCTGTAAGTGTATTTGCCCTTATTCAATTTGGTTTTAAAGGATAATGCACTATTATGGCGCTTTTCCACTGCATGGAACCGTACCGGTTCGGCGCGCTTTTGTGCTTTTCCACTGCTGGTACCGCATGGTATAGGGTCGGAACGGTTCGGTACGGTACGGTATAGGTTTGCTTTTCCACTGCATGGAACCGAACGGTACGGTACGGTACGGCCCTGAAAAAACAGTACCTACTCGATTGTGGTTCCAACAGGTACCAAACTGGTACCATATCCCACAATCCTTTGCATGCAGTCACTACTAGCCACTGATTGGTCAGAGAATCCCACCCACCCCGTTGTTATCTCACCCACTTAACTTTAGTACTACTTTAGTGGAAAAGCAAACCTATACCGTACCGTACCGAACCGTTCCGACACTATACCATGCGGTACCAGCAGTGGAAAAGCAAACCGGGCCAAGCAGGGCAGAGTAGAGCCAAGCCGGTACTTGCAGTGGAAAAGTGCCTATAGTCCCTTTCTTTCTTTTGGGAACGCAACTTTGGGCCATTTCATCTTGAGCCGCACCAAGTGTTTTTTTCGGGATGCTGTGGGTGGATGTGATCTGGAGGATCCTCAAGGAGAATGCTCCACCTCTTCAGTCCTGCTGACACGGATCATCTACCTACTTTGCTTGAAGTTTTTACCTCCATCATCTCCGGTAAGAGTCCATCTTTATCACTGGGCGTTATTTTATTATCACATTGTCAATTGTTTATTTGGAGGCTCTGTTTTGTCTGACACATGGTAAGAGGACATTCATTACGTTGGAATTTGAACACAGTCACCATCTAAATGTGGAATCACCACTGAACATATTATTTGCACATGTTTGGTTATGGACTTTAATTGATAAACTGTATTTTGTTTACACATGATTCTGAAATCCTCCAATTTTGTGCACTATTTTTGCACCTACAATATTTGATTGTTTTACACATTAATATTGATGGTTTACTATTGAAGCGCATTACTATCCACTTTCACTTCATTTACATATTTTTCTAGTGCTGCTTCTACTTATTGATTTGCGCACCTTTTTTTGACTTTGGCATAACAATTACTAACTTGAGATTGTTGTTGTTTTTATAGCCTCACCACCACCTGCAATAAATAGCTGGAATATCTAGATACAGTATCTCACAAAAGTGAGTACCCCCCCATGACATTTTTGTAAATATTTTATTCTATCTTTTCATGTGACAACACTGAAGAAATGACACTTTGCTACAATGTAAAGTAGTGAGTGTACAGCTTGTATAACAGTGTAAATTTGCTGTCCCCTCAAAATAACTCAACACAGCCATTAATGTCTAAACCGCTGGCAACAAAAGTGAGTACACCCCTAAGTGACAATGTCCAAATTTGGCCCAATTAGCCATTTTCCCTCCCCGGTGTCATGTGACTCGTTAGTGTTACAAGGTCTCAGGTGTGAATGGGGATCAGGTGAGTTAAATTTGGGGTTATCGCTCTCACTCTCTTATACTGGTCACTGGAGGTTCAACATGGCACCTCATGGCAAAGAACTTTCTGAGGATCTGAAAAAAAGAATTCTTGCTCTACATAAAGATGGCCTAGGCTATAAGAAGATTGCCAAGACCCTGAAACTGAGCTGCAGCACAGTGGCCAAGACCATACAGCGGTTTAACAGGACAGGTTCCACCCAGAACAGACCTCTCCTTGGTCGACCATAGAAGTTGAGTGCACGTGCTCAGCGTCATATCCAGAGGTTGTCTTTGGGAAATAGATGTATGAGTGCTGCCAGCATTGCTGCAGAGGTTGAAGGTGTGGGGGGTCAGCCTGTCAGTGCTTAGACCATACGCCGCACACTGCATCAAAATGGTCTGCATGGCTGTCATCCCAGAAGGAAGCCTCTTCTAAAGATGATGCACAAGAAAGTCTGTAAACAGTTTGCAGAAGACAAGCAGACTAAGGACATGGATTACTGGAACCATCTCCTGTGCTCTGATGAGACCAAGATAATCTTATTTGGTTTAGATCAGGGATCTCCAAACTCTGGTCCTGCAGCCGTTGCAGAACTACACAACCCATGAGGAGTTGTAAAACTCTGACATTCACAGACATGACTAGGCATGATGGGAATTGTAGTTCCTGAACAACTGGAGGGCCAAAGTTTGAAGCCCCCTGGTTTAGATGGTGTCAAGCGTGTGTGGTGGCAACCAGGTGAGGAGTACAAAGACAAGTGTGTTTCGCCTACAGTCAAGCATGGCGGTGGGGGTGTCATGGTCTGGGGCTCCATGAGTGCTGCCGGCACTGGGGAGCTACAGTTCATTGAGGGAACCATGAATGCCAACATGCACTGTGACATACTGAAGCAGAGCATGATCCTCTTCCTTCAAGGACTGGGCCGCAGGGCAGTATTTCAACATAACGACCCCAAACACACCTCCAAGATGACCACTGCCTTGCTAAAAAAGCTGAGGGTAAAGGTGATGGACTGACCAAGCATGTCTCCAGACCTAAACCCTATTGAGCATCTGTGGGGCATCCTCAAATGGAAGGTGGAGGAGCGCAAGATCTCTAACATCCACCAGCCCTGTGATGTCGTCATGGAGGAGGGGAAGAGGACTCCAGTGACAACCTGTGAAGCTCTGGTGAACTCCATGCCCAAGAGGGTTAAGGCAGTGCTGGGAAATAATGGTGGCCACACAAAATATTTACACTGTTGGCCCAATTTGGACATTTTCACTTAGGGGTGTACTCACTTTTGTTGCCAGCGGTTTAGACATTAATGGCTGTGTGTTGAGTTATTTTGAAGGGACAGCAAATTTACACTGTTATACAAGCTGTACACTCACTACTTTACATTGTAGCAAAGTCTCATTTCTTCAGTGTTGTCACATGAAAAGATAGAATAAAATATTTACAAAAATGTGAGGGGTGTACTTTCGTGAGATACTGTATGTGTTCGCTTTTGCACGTGAGCTCGGAGGGATGGGGGCACTTTAAATGTTTTTTTCCTATTTATTTTACTTCTTATTTTTTATTTTTACACTGTCCCTTCATTTTTTTTTTAGCACTTTTATTCCCATTACAAGGAATGTGAAAATCCCTTGTAATAGAAATAAGGATAACAGGTCCTCTTTAAAGAGAGATCTGGGGTCAAAAAGACGCCAAATCTCTCCTCTACCTTTAAAAGCAAAAGAAAAAAAACTGATCTTTTGCACAAAAAAAAAAAACAAATTGTTTACTTCCACCCTAGACCGAAAGTGACCTCTGCAGCAATGTCGATTTTACTCACAGGCTACTTTCATTAGAGTATGCCCTTTATATATGTAAAATGTGATCTCTTACTCCTAAGGAATAAGGGGGGTCTCTGCTCCGCTGTGAACTGAAATTTCCTCCGCCCCAATCCACTCTCGGGCTCCCTACTTGGTCATGGGCTGAGGCTGCATCCACACTTGAGTGTCGCGTATTTGAGCGTTTTTTTGGGGTGTTTTCTCCAGCGTTTGCGTGTTTTTGAGCGTTTATGTACAGCGTTTTTAAAGTGTTTTTGAGCTTTGGCGTTTCTTAATTAGCCAATAGAGATAAATATAATTTGTTTCATCATTTGTTGCTACAGTGGGGAAAAATAATTGTTTGATCCCCTGCGGATTATGTAAGTTTACCCACTTACATAGAAATGAAGGGTCTATAATTGTTATCATCTGTGTTTTTTAAATGATAGAGACAGAATATTTACCAAAAATCCAGAAAAAAACACATGATACAAATGTTATAAATGAAGTTGCAGTTCAGTGAGTAAAATAAGTATTTGATCCCCAAGAAAAACATGACTTAGTAGTTGGTGAAGAAACCCTTGTTGGCAAGCACAGAGGTCAGACGTTTCTGGTAGTTGGTGACCAGGTTCTCACACATCTCAGGAGGGATTTTTGATCCACTCTTCTTTACAGATCTTCTCTAAATCCTTAAGGTTTCTTGGCTGTTGCTTGGTTACTCCAAGTTTCAGCTCCCTCTATAAATTTTCTATAGTATTAAGGTCTGGAGACTGGTTGGCCATTCCTTGACCTCAATGTTCTCCTTCTTCAGCCACTCCTTTGTTGCCTTGGCGATATGTTTTGGGTCATTGTCATGCTGGAAGACCCATCCATGACCCATCTTCAGTGTTCTCTTCTGAGAGAAGAAGGTTCTCATCCAAGATTTTACAATACATGAGCCCGTCTATTGGCCCCTCAATACAACAAAGTCAGCTTGTACCTTTAGCAGAGAAACAGCCCCAAAGCATCATGTTTCTACCTCCGTGCTTGACTGTAGGGATGGTGACTGTAGGGATGGTGACTGTAGGGATGGTGAAGGTAGGGATGGTGACTGTAGGGATGGTGACTGTAGGGATGGTGACTGTAGGGATGGTGACTGTAGGGATGGTGACTGTAGGGATGGTGACTGTAGGGATGATGTTCTTAGGGTCATAGTCAGCATTTTTCTTCCTCCAAACATGGCAAGTCCTCCTCATGAAGAAGGCACATTTGCAGTCATGCCAATGAACATCTAAATAATTCAGAGAAGGATTGGGAGAAGGTGCTGTGGTCAGATGAGACTAAAATAGAGCTCATTGGCATTAACTCGGCTCAGATTAGGGTTAATATTAGAGTTAGGGTTAGGGGTTAATATTAGAGTTAGGATTAGGGTTAGGGGTTCATATTAGAGTTAGGGGATTAGGGTTTATTATTAGGGTTAGAGGTTAATATTAGGGTTAGGGGTTAATATTAGAGTTAGGGTTTAGTATTAGGGCTTAATATTAGGGTTAGAGTTAGGGTTTAGTTTTAGGGCTTAATATTAGGGTTAAAGTTAGGGTTTAGTATTAGGGTTAGGGGTTAGGATTAGGGTTAGGGGTTAATATTAGAGTTAGAGTTAGGGGTTAAGGTTTAACATTAGGGTTAGGGGTTAATATTATGGGTTAGGGATTAGGGTTAGAGGTTATTATTAGTTAGGAGTTAGGATTAGGGTTAGGGGTTAATAATAGAGTTAGGGGTTAGGGTTAATATTAGGGTTAGGGGTTAATATTAGGGTTAGGGGTTATTATTCGAGTTAGGGTTTAGTATTAGGGTAAGCGGTTAGGATTTGAGTTAGGGGGTAATATTAGAGTTAGGGTTAGGGTTTAATATTAGGGTTAGGATTATGGTTAGGGGTAATCTTAGAGTTGGGGTTAGGGGTTAGAGTGTAATATAAGGGTTAGGGGTTAATATTAGGGTTAGGGATTAGGATTAGGGTTTAATATCAGGGTTAAAGGTTAATATTAGTGTTGGGGTTAGGGTTTAATATTAAGTTTAGGGATTAGGATTAGGGATAATATTTGAGTTAGGGTTAGGGATTGGGGTTAAGGGTTATTATTAGAGTTAGGAGTTAGGATTAGGTTTAGGGGTTAATAAAAGAGTTAAGATTAGGGATAGAGGTTAATATTAGAGTTAGGGGTTAGGGTTTAATATTAGGGTTAGGATTATGGTTAGGGGTAATATTACAGTTAGGGTTAGGGGTTAAGGTTTAGTCTTAGGGTTAGGGGTTATAATCAGGGTTAGGGTTAATATTAGAGTTAGGGTTAAGGATTAGGGTTAGGGTTATTATTAGAGTTAGGGTTTAATATTAGGGTTAAAGGTTAATATTAGTATTGGGAGTTAGGGTTTAATATTAAGGTTAGGGATTAGGGTTCGGGGTTATTATTAGAGTTAGGATTAGGGTTAGGGGTTAATAATAGAGTTAAGATTAGGAATATGGGTTAAAATTAGAGTGAGGGGTTAGGGTTTCATATTAGGCTTAGGGGTTAATATTAAAGTTAGGGTTTAGTATTAGGGTTAGCGGTTAGGATTTGAGTTAGGGGTTAGTATTAGAGTTAGGGTTTAATGTTAGGGTTAGGATTATGGTTAGGCGTAATATTAGAGTTAGGGTTAGGGGTTAGGGCTTAATATTAGGGTTAGGGATTAGGGTTAGTGTTTAATATTAGGGTTAGAGATTAGGATTAGGGTTAGAGGTTAGTGTTTAATATTAGGGTTAGGGGTTAGGATTAGGGTTAGGGGTTGGGGTTTACTATTAGGGTTAGGGGTTAATATTAGGGATTAGGATTAGGGTTAGAGGTTAATAATTGTATTGGGGTTAGGGTTTACTATTAGGGTTAGGGGTTAATATTAGGGTTAGGGATTAGGATTATGGTTAGAGGTTAATAATTATATTAGGGTTAGGGGTTAGGGTTTAGTATTAGGGTTAATATTAGAGTTAGGGTTAAGGAATAGGGGGGTTTAATATTAGGTTTAAAGGTTAATATTAGTGTTAGGGTTAGGAGTTAGGGTTTAATATTAGGGGTAGAGGTAGGAGTTAATATCAGGGTTAGGGGTTAATATTAAGGTTAGGGGTTAATATTCAGAGTTAATATTAGGGTTTTTATGTTTACTTATTTATTGTATTATTTATTTATTTATTAATTATTTATTTTCTTTTAATTATTTCATTTGAGCAGAAAAAAGTGGGACAACCCGTACTAAAATGCTCAAAAACGTATAAATCAAGTGTTTCCATGCATTCTTAGGAAAAAAAAAAAAACACTTACAAAACGCACCAATCTGCACGATTAGAGCTACAAAAAAAAAGCTCCAGAATTTTTTTTTGAGCTTCAGGCGTTTGGCTTCTGGTGACTTGTAGTGGAGATGTGAACCGTCTCCATAGAGAATAATTGATTTTTTTCTCCTCCAGCATTTTTGGGGCTTCAAGCTACATAACGTTGAGGTGTGAATGAGGCCTGAAAGTCCTCCATCGGGAAGTCACTGCAAGTGGAATCAAAGCGCACAGTGCAGACCCAAGTGTAGGGAAATCTTTTACTCACGTGTGTCTGCGTTTGTAAATGATACACAGCGTTACAAAGTCCAAATCCGTTCCAACGTTAACTGCAGCAGGTCAGCTCAGGCTAATGGCCAACACAGGTTTATCGTGGGGGGTTGCAAAGTTACTTGATGGGGAAAAAAAACACCAAAAAAAGAAAATTGTATTTATCATTCAAGTTGTTTTAAACAATCTGTGTTTTTTTAGTGTAACACACTAAGTACAATAAAAAAAATATATATATTTCCAAAATATCAGCTCACTAACACTAAAAAATCCCTTAAGCCGAGGGTTGGCAACCCGTCAGGCATGAACTACCTGTTGACCGGTTGATCGCAAATACGTCCCCGCATTGCCGACCCTGTGCTCCTCCCTACAGCTGCAGAGCGGTGCAGCCCCAGCCTCTTGCATATGTGCGGCTGCGGGCCAGAGAAAGTCTTCAAAAGAGCTTTAATGGGTTCAGGCTCTTCCAAGCTCTTCCAGTGTGTGTAGTGCGCGCTTTTCCTCCGGTGTTCTGCCCAAAACTCCAACTTCCCGAGGACTCCAACCACTTGACTTCTGTTGACTCTACACCAAAACTAATTGGAGATTTCGACCACTTGGTGTTTTTACACTCTTGGTGTACACCCTATAATGAGTGGACTTTGTTAGTCCTCCCACTAGTCCGCCCACGGCCATGTTGTTGGTTACTAGCGGCCGGACTAAAAATATCCACTCATTATAGCGTGTACCAGAGTGTATGTGCTGCCGCCTGTTCTGTGAAAACACCAAGTGGTCGAATTCTCCAATTATTCCTGGTGTAGAGTCCTTGGAAGTGACGTGGTTGGGGTTCTCGGCATGTTGGAGTTTTCGGTAGAACACCTGCCCTCCTCTCCCAATCCAAGGTGCTTGTGAGTAATCTCATGTGAGAGGAGGGACGATGGGGATCAGCGCCAGAAAGTTCAGCTCTGCCACGGCAGCTTCCCTGCACCACTCTGTGGTTCTGGATGTACAGTTCGCCACAATCGGGCAAAAAAAAAATGATTTACAAGGCTTCGCCCAATGTCCCAAGATGAGCCATGAGCCCATAATTTCTAGGATGTGTGATGGAAGTGGAACCTGCCAATATCTTCTTCTTAAGATAGCGGTACTGCAAATCCGGAAACTAAGTAACCTTTACTGCAGGGCTTCCCAAACTTTTTTTTTAGGCCGAGACCCAGTTATTTTTCGGGACTCAATTGCTTGTAATTGAATATTGTAAAGCGCTACAAAATTTGTTGGCGCTATATAAATGCAAATAATAATGCATATTTTAAAGGGAGAGGAATGTTAAATAAAAAATATCAATACACTACTTTTCAATTTATTATTGAATACACTTGCCAGATGTTCTAATTGAGGGGTCAGAAACCCGTGGCATGTGTGGCATATAAGCGGGGTTGTAAGTAATCAGCACCCTCATAGACAGTATAAGGTAGGCAGAGGACAGAAATCAACCACCCCAGGACAGTGATCAGCGGGCTATATGGCACTCACCCTCCTTTCTCTCCCAGCGCTCCACAGTGAAGGTGAAGCCCCTGTTTGCCCTCTCCAGGGCCCAGCACACCTCACCCAGAGTCTTCATTACGAGGAGCTCTATGCTGGTCTGGGTGTCCTGGCTCTTCTCCTTCAGATCCTCTACTGGGGTCACAGAAGCTGCCATGAAGTCCTGACACCGCCGGGCCACCTGGTCCTCCTATGACACAGAGGCTGCTGTCTCTGCCCGCTATAGCTGAGAGAATCCCGCCGCCAGTCTAGCCAACACCATTGCCACCAGCAGGGCCGAGGAGCTGGCTCTGCACCCCATGAACATATCCTACATAACAGCCCAAATACGTACGTACGTGATGCAAGTATCCTCCTCGTGGGAAATGCAGACCAGCCTTCGTAAACTGCGTGGGCGGGGTCCTGAATCCATCGCAATTTGACTGCTCTGACTGCGCGGGCTTGCACAGCACAGTTTAACTGGTTGCCGACCGCCGCAAGTACATATACTGCCCCAGCCAGGCAAAGTGACGTACCGGTAAGTCACTTGCTTGTCACTAGTTTGTGAGCCAATAGTGGGCTAGCGCGCGCCCGCCGAGGCGTGCGCCCACCCCGGCTCGTTCCCTAGGAAGTCCATGCGTGTGACCGGCGGACCCAATGTCTGCCGGTCACTCGGCGATCATCGGTGAAGAGGGAGAAAGGCAGGCTGCTAATGTAAACAAGCCGCCTGTCATTCTCCCCTGTGTAGGAATAGTGATCATACGGTTCTACTATGTAGGACCATTGATCTCTGTTCCTACACCAGTAGCCATGTCCGATCACAGTTAGAAGCACGCCCCTAGGGACACACTTAACCCCTCCTTCCCCAATAAAGGTAACCCCTTCTCTGCCAGTGTCATTTTGAAGTAACAGTGCATATATATAGCACTGATTACTGTAGTAATGTCACTGGTCCCCCCAAAAGTGTCAAAAATGTCAGTCAAGGGTCCGATCTGTCTGCCGCAATGTCGCAGTACCGCAAAAAAAATTGCAGATCGCCGCCATTACGCGTTAAAAAAAAAACACCAAAAATGACAAAAATCTTTCCCTTTGTTAGTAAACGCGATAACTTTTGCGCAAACCATTCAAAATACGCTTTTTGCGATTTTTTTACCAAACATATGTAGCATAAAACAAATTGGCCTAAAATGTTAAAAAATTTTGATTTTTACATTTTTTTGGGGGGAATTTCATATAAAAAAATTTGAAAAATATTGTTATTTTTGCAAAATTGACGCTCTTTTTTTGTTTATAGCGCAAAAAGTAAAAATCGAACAGGTGATCAAATACCACCAAAAGAAAGCTCTGTTTGTGGGGAAAAAAAGGACATCAAATTCGTTTAGGTACAGCGTCGCACGACCGCGCAATTGTCCGTTAAAGTCACGCAGTGCCGAATCGCAAAAACCCCCCTGGTAGGGAAGGGGGTAAAATCTTCCGGGGCTTAAGTGGTTAAGTGATTTCCGGCTCAGCGAGACCCACTCAAACACAGCTCATGACCCACCAGTGGGCCCGACCCACAGTCTCGAAACTCCTGCTTTACTGTATTATGGAGATGCCGATCCATGCTTGGAAGGCTTGGCGGTAGGCTGTACAGTGAATACCACTGGATGCCCTGTGGTTTGATCGCTATCGTCTTTCAGGGGAATGTTCCCCAAGCGTGGAATAAGAAAAAGAATAAATCCCTTAAACTATGGTGGAAACTTACCCGTGGAGAGAGAAGCAGTTGGCTTTACTTCTATTCCGCACTCACAGTCTCCAACACGGAGAACTCCAGAAGGTCAGTCCAGTTTATAGATGCACAGTTAGTAGCTCATCTACCAACTTGTCTGATTAATTATTATATGGCAACTGCAGCATGACAGTGCATGCAGAACCAGCAGATCACCCAAGGTGAATCGTTATCTGAAACGAGGAAAGGCGGCCCAAAAACACGACGTAGCATTTTTGACCCGTCATTTTAACATTTACAAAAAAAGTACATTTCTTTTATATTAATCATTAACACCCGCGCTAAACGTGCCCTTAATTGCAGCTGCTGAATAAAGCACTTAACCACTTAAGCGCCGGAAGATTTTACCCCCTTCCTGACCAGGGTTTTTTTTGCGATTTTTTACTGCGTGATTTTAACGGACAATTGCGCAGTCGTGCGATGCTGTACCTAAACGAATTTCACGTCCTTTTTTCCCCACAAACAGAGCTTTCTTTTGGTGGTATTTGATCACCTGTGCGATTTTTTGATCATGCGCTATAAACAAAAAAAGAGCGTCAATTTTGCAAAAATAACAATATTTTCCACATTTTTTTATATGAAATTCCCCCCCAAAAAAATGTAAAAATCAAAATTTTTTAACATTTTCGGCCAATTTGTTTTATGCTACCTATGTTTGGTAAAAAAAAATCGCAAAAAGCGTATTTTGATTGGTTTGCGCAAAAGTTATCGCGTTTACTAACAAAGGGAAAGATTTTTGTCATTTTTGGTGTTTTTTTTTTTTAACGAGTAATGGCGGTGATCTGCGATTTTTTTTGTGGTACTGCGACATTGCGGCGGACAGATCGGACCCTTGACTGACATTTTTGACCCTTTTGGGGTTACCAGTGACATTACTGCAGTAATCAGTGCTATACATATGCACTGTTACTGTAAAAATGACACTGGCAGGGAAGGGGTTAACTGTATTGGAGAGGGAGGGGTTAAGTGTGTCCTAGGGGCGTGTTTCTAACTGTAGTGGGACATGTCTCCTATTGTAAAAACAGAGATCAACGGTTCTACATAGTAGAACCATCTGATCTCCATTTTTACACAGGGGAGAATGACAGGCTGCTTGTTTACATAAGCCGCCCGCCTTTCTCCCGCTCTACCGACGATCGTAGTGTGACCGGCGGACATCGGGTCCGCCGGTCACACGCCTGGACTCCTCTGTGAACGAGCCGAGGCGGGCGCGCGCCTCTGCAGGCGCGCGCTCGCCCGCTATTGGCTCAAAACCCGGTGACAGGCTAGCGACGTAGATCTACGTCACTCTGCCTGGCCGGGGCTGACTGCTGCAGTAAATATACTGTGCGCAGTCGGCAAGCGGTTAAATAATCAGTGCCCTCCAGATACAGTTCTCCTCATGTGTTTTATAAGAAGGAGCGCATTTTACATTTTTACTTCCTTGCTGTATAAACAGATTATAAAGTCCACCTTTTGTTTAAATTAGACACAAAGCTTTATTGAGTTTTATACAAAATATAATATACAACTGTAAAGAACATTGTATGCATGGATATATAGTATCTCACAAAAGTAAGTACACCCCATCACATTTTTGTAAATATTTTATTCTATCTTTTCATGTGACAACACTGAAGAAATGAGACTTTGCTACAATGTAAAGTAGTGAGTGTACAGCTTGTATAACAGTGTAAATTTGCTGTCCCCTCAAAATAACTCAACACACAGCCAATAATGTCTAAACCGCTGGCAACAAAAGTGAGTACACCCCTAAGACAAAATGTCCAAATTGGGCCCAATTAGCCATTTTCCCTCCCCGGTGTCATGTGACTCGTTAGTGTTACAAGGTCTCAGGTGTGAATGGGGAGCAGGTGTGTTAAATTTGGTGTTATCACTCTCATTCTCTTATACTGGTCACTGGAAGTTCAACATGGCACCTCATGGCTAAGAATCTGAAAAAAAGAATTATTGTTCTACGTAAAGATGGCCTAGGCTATAAGAAGATTGCCAAGAACCTGAAACTGAGCTGCAGCACGGTGGCCAAGACCATACAGCGGTTTAACAGGACAGGTTATACTCAGAACAGACTTCGCCTTGTAAAATACTGTACCACTCAAAAAGCAATGGTGACAATCATTTCCGCATAAGGCAACATTGATACGTGTCATACAAGACAAAGAATAAAAGAAAAAAAATGTGTAAACAAATCTTTTGATAAGAGATTATACAATATGCTATGCATTGTCTGGGGAACCATGTCTTAAGCAGACCAACAACCAATATCTTTATATCTCCGACGACGACCCAAGAAGGGGTACTCAGTTTCAGGAACGTTAAGTTATACATTGTATATTTATGAAACATGGGTCGATGCTGATTGCAACCACCTATCCCATATTTTATTATATTTACCTGGATAGATAATCTTTTTATATGGTAAGGTGTTATTTATTTCAGCAATCCAGGCAGCTAGAGTAGGAGATATGGCTTGGATCCAACCTTGAGCTTTGACCTTTCTAGCTCCAAACAGTGTTTAATGCATACATTTAAGCATGTGCTTATCTACTGTACATCAATATCAGAAAATAGGCCCAATAGGCATTGTTTGGGGTCCATCGTCATTGGTGAGCCCATCTGGTCATGAAGGAACTGAACGACTCTGGCCCAGAACCCATAGATACGAGGAAATTTCCAGAGGTGCCCAAAAGTGCCAGTAGAAATCAAACTTTAGGACATAAGGAGCTTAGAGAAGGAACGAATTTGGCCAACCTGTCCGGAGTTAAATATGCTCTATGAATAATATAGACGTGTCTGAGTCTATCAGACATTTTGGGAGACACTAGTTTACAAGTTCCTAGCACCTCACTCCATTCTTCATCATTTAACTCACCAACCTCATCTACCCATTTAGTCTTAATAGAGTATGCAAGTTGGGATGCAGGTGGAGTAATTATCATGTCATAGAAAATAGATATAATAGATTTGCGTGGTTCATCACCTCTTATCACATCTAGAACCTCCATGGAGAGTAGTACGGGGTAATTACCTGCGAATTGTGCATAAAGTGCATGTCCCACTTGGAAAAAGCGAAATAGCATATAATTCGGGAGAGTAAACTCTATTTTTAATTGGTCAAACGTTTTAATGTTGCCATTATTGAGAACCTGAGACAGCAAGTATACCCCTCTAGACATCTAGATTGTGGGATCCAGAAGAGTTCAGGTAAGAGTTTATTGTACCATAGGGGCGTGTTGCTATGAAACATAGGACAGTTCTTTTTGGATGTAGCCAGATCCCATATCCACCTATGCTTAAACAGGAGGCCAGTGCGACTCGGGAACACAGGAGAGCCGCCCATGCCTCGTAGTCTGTTACAGAACGAATGTGAATCTGCAGGGTAACAGACCCGGGAGAGACATCTCTGTTTATCATGTTTATTGATGTGGTAGAAGTGTGAAAGCTGTGGTAATGAGCTCCGAGGTCAGGAACAGCAAGACCTCCTAGAGCAGTAGGCTTTTGGAGAGTTTTCCACGATAATTTATGTCTATTACCCCCCCCCCCCCCCCAGATACAAAGATTGTAACAGAGTGTCTATGGTTTTGAAGTATCTAAGTGGAATATATACTGGGGAATACCAAAGGACATATAAGATTTTAGGCAATAGTATCATTTTTACAAGACCCAACCAGCCCATAACTTCCAGCGGTAATCTAGCCCATTTCTGTGTTTTGCATTTAATCAATTGGAAGAGAGGCTCCACATTCAGAGAAATATAATCTGCTATGGATCTAGATACCTGGATACCTAGATGTGTAAAGGTGCTGACCCTGACCAAGGGCAAAGTGACCTGTTCTACCCAAGGAGGGAAGACATCTATAGGAAGGATTTGGGAATTGTCCCAGTTTATTTTAAGTCCTGAAAACTTGCCAAAGTTCTCAATAATCTGCAGAGCTGTCAGTGAGGAAGGGCCAGAGTCAGCTACATATAAAATCATATCATCGGCATAGAGCCCCACCTTCTCCACCAAAGATCCAGAACACAATCCTTGTATGCCGGGATGATTCCTTAGCGATTTTGCCAAGGGTTCGACCGCCAAAGCGTACAGAAAGGGTGAGATGGGACAACCCTGAGGCGTGCCCCTCGATAATAGGAAGGGTTCGGAAATCCCACCATTAGCAATTACCCTGAGTGTTAAAGGATAGTGAGCAATTTAACCACTTGCCGACCCCCGCAAGTACATATACTGCGGCGGTCAGCCCCTCACAGGCAAAGTGACGTACCGGTACCCCACTAGCCTGTGAGGCTCTGGGGAGCTAGCGCGCACCGCGCGGTCGCGGACCCCCCCCCCCCCCCGCGGATCCGATGTCCGCCGGTCACTTGGCGATCGTTGGTGGAGAGGGAGAAAGGCAGGCGGCTAGTGTAAACAAGCCGCCTGTCATTCTCCCCTGTGTAGAAACAGTGATCATACGGTTCTACTATGTAGGACCGTTGATCACTGTTCCTACAGCTCAAGCCACAGCCAATCACAGTTAGAATCACGCCCCTAGGGACACACATAACCCCTCCCTCTCAAAAAAGTTAACCCCTTCACTACCAGTGTCATTTTACAGTAACAGTGCATATGTATAGCACTGATTACTGTACAAATGTCACTGGTAACCCCAAAAGTGTCAAAAATGTCAGTCAAGGGTCCGATCTGTCCGTCCCAATGTCGCAGTACCGCAAAAAAAAACGCAGATCGCTAACCATTACGCGTTAAAAAAAAACCAACAAAAATGACAAAAATCTTTCCCTTTGTTAGTAAACGCGATAACTTTTGCGCAAACCAATCAAAATACGCTTTTTGCGAATTTTTTTACCAAACATATATAGCATAAAACAAATTGGCCGAAAATGTCAAAAAATTTGGATTTTTACATTTTTTTGGGGGGAATTTCATATAAAAAAAATTTGAAAAATATTGTTATTTTTGCAAAATTGTCGCATTTTTTTGTTTATAGCGCATGATCAAAAAATTGCACAGCTGATCAAATACCACCAAAAGAAAGCTCTGTTTGTGGGAAAAAAAGGACGTCAAATTAGTTTAGGTACAGCGTCGCACGACCGCGCAATTGTCCGTTAAAGTCACGCAGTGCCGTATCAAAAAATACCCCCTGGTCAGGAAGGGGGTAAAATCTTCCGGGGCTTAAGTGGTTAATAAAATTAGGGCCAAAGCCAAAACAGCGTAAACATTGCCATAAGTATTGCCACTCAACAGAGTCAAAGACTATTACTATTACTCTAGAGCCGATTTGGTTGTGGGAGGCCTGAATATTTATAAATAGACGCCTGGTATTAAAGGCTGTATTTTTGACCGGCATAAAGCCAGTTTGATCCGCGTGTATGAGGGACAAGATAAATTTATTTAAACGCAGGGTTAAAATTTTGGCTAATATTTTGATATCGGTTTGCAGCAATAATATAGGCCTATATGACTCAGGTTGGTGGGGGTCCTTCCCAGGCTTTGGGACAAGGACTATAAGGGCTTCACGCATAGATTCAGGGAGGACAGAGGCATCAAATATAGTACAGTATAGAGCTAATAGTTTAGGTACCAAAATATCAGAAAAGTGGATATAGAATGCGATAGGCAAGCCATCCGAGACAGGGGCTTTAGCAAAGTGAGCCAAGGCAAGATTAATATCATCCATTGAAATGGGAGACTCTAGCATGGCCACCTGTTCATCAGTTTGGGGAAAGTGAGAGCGCCTAGAAGATCAGAGAGAGTCTGCGGGGAAAAGCTAACCTTGGACGTATAAACTTCCTTAAAGAAAGCTGCAAGTTCCCTAGTAATCACTTCCGGGTCCGTAGGATCGCCTGTCCTGGTAGAGTTCAATGTGATAACAACCGGAGGTCTGGAATCTAAATGGGCTAAGAAGGCCAGAAATTTACCTGGGCGTTCTCCATGCTCAAAGATTTTTTGCTTACTGAAGAATAGTTTGTGCCTGGCCCTCTCATAGCACATCTGGTCAACCACTCTGGTTTGAAGTTTCGATTGCGCCAGTAATGCAGACGAAGGTGAATTAACGTATTGTTCCTCCAGGGTGGTTAACTGATTAGTTGCCTGGGGATAGGCAGATTTAGTTTTTAAATGTAGAAAAATGTTCAGTGAGCAAAAATCGGCAATGTTTTTTGAAAACTTCCCAAACCACTAATGGAGTGGCTGTGTCGGAATTGGATTAAAAAAAGAACTTCCATTCCGTAACTAAGTGATCAATGACAGGAATGATGGTCAGCCAAAAAGGATTTAACCTCCGGTTCAATATCGGGGGGTTATTGAAAGGTGTCAGCGTGACCCAGTAGGGAGCATGGTCCGATAACAAGTGAGGACTAAATCCAATGCCTGCAGTCTGGGGGTTAGGGTGCAAGAAATCCAAATTAATTCAATCCGGGACATAGTGGAGTGAGGGGTTGAAAAGCAGGAGTATGCCTTCAGTTTAGGATATAAATGCCTCCAGGTGTCATGGTGTCCACCTTTAGTGGACACTATAAACTCGCTTATCCATGTCTTTATGGACCCTGCTTTGTGCACTGGTCCAAATCATTTGGTGGAGGGGGGTTATGGTGTGGGGTTGTTCTTCAGGGGTTGGGCTTGGCCCCTTAGTTCCAGTGAAGGGAACTCTTAAGGCAGGGGTGTTAAACTAAATTTCATTGCGGGCCGCATCAGTATTATGGTCTGTTATATCTGTAAGATTACTGTAGAAGGATCACAAGAGCTCTGTGATCATTCCAGGGAGAAGAATGATTGGGTGTGTTTACAACAGCCGACCGTCCTTCTCTCTTAGCAGGGAGCGATCGCGGGTGTCAGGCAGCAATCGGAGCCACCCGACACACACGCATCGGCTTCCCCACTGATTATCGGGGGCAGGAGCGCGCTGCTGGTGGCGCGCGCTGGCCCCCTAGCTGCACCCAGGCGACCAACGCACAGGTATGTGGTTTTACCTGTAGGAGCCACTCTGCTGACGTACATATACAGTACGCGGTTGACAAGTGGTTAAAAAAACTCAGATCTTTGGGCATCCCGTGTCATTTCTGGTGAGATACTCCCAATAGGAAATCACGTCTCAAGGGATGCAGACCCTGCCACTTTCTTCATTAGAACTCTGCAGGTGCAGCAGCTGATTGATAGTTATAAAGTCACTCCCATTCACACTCACTGAGCACAGGGAGACAGATAAACAAACAGCTACTGTATACAGAAAGGACGGAATCTGCAACAAACTTTGTTACAATCCTTGCAATGTATAGAGATCACCCAGGATGTTTTTCCTCTTTAACTGCTTGCCAACCGGTATATACTGCGGTAGGCTGGCTCGGCTGCGCAAATCACCGTACCTGTACTGCGATCCGTGGAAGCGCTCCTGGGGGCGTGCACGTACCCTTATTCCACCAGCAGAGAAGCTGATTCACGGCCGCGATCACTTCCCGTGGAGAGTGAACGCTGGTCGGCTGTTGTAAACACAGCAGACTGTTGTTCTCTCTGGTATCAACATAGAGCTCCTCCTATTTAGGATTACAGGTCTCTGTGTTGGTTTCCCAAGCCCATCCCCCTCACAGTAAGAAAGCACCCCCTAGGCCAGTGGTGGCGAAACTTGGCACCCCAGATGTTTTTGGAACTACAGTTCTATTCAAAATTATTCAACCCCCACTGAAATTGATTGTTTTGGCCAGTTTGACATTGATTTTGATCATTCAGTGATCCTGCTTACAATTAAATCAAAGAGGCACGTGTAGGTCAGACAAATATAACATTTATAATGAAATAACCACAAATGTCTTTTCTGTGCTCACATCATTATCAGTTTTATTCAACCCCCAAGTGACATTCAATCTTAGTACTTAGTACAACATCCTTTTACAGTTATAACAGCTTTTAAACGTGAAGCATAGCTTGACACAAGTGTCTTGCAGCGATCTACGGGTATCTTCGCCCATTCGTCATGGGCAAAAGCCTCCAGTTCAGTCACATTCTTAGGCTTGTGCACTGCAACTGCTTTCTTTAAGTCCCACCAGAGGTTCTCAAATCGGATTTAAGTCTGGTGACTGTGATGGCCACTCCAAAATGTTCCAGCCTTTAATCTGCAACCATACTCTAGTGGACTTGGAGGTATGCTTGGGATCATTGTCCTGTTGAAAGGTCCAACGTCTCCCAAGCCTCAGGTTTGTGACGGACTGCATCACATTGTCATCCAATATCTCCTGGTACTGAAGAGAATTCATGGTACCTTGCACACGCTGAAGCTTCCCTGTACCTGCAGAAGCAAAACAGCCCCAAAGCATGATTGACCCCCCGCCATGCTTCACAGTAGGCAAGGTGTTCTTTTCTTCATAGGCCTTGTTCTTCCTCCTCCAAACATAGCGTTGATCCATGGGCCCAAACAGTTCTAATTTTGTTTCAACAGTCCACAGAACACTATCCCAAAACTCCTGTGGTTTGTCCACATGACTTTTGGCATACTGCAGTCGACTCTTCTTATTCTTTGGAGACAGCAAGGGGGTGCGCCTGGGAGTTCTGGCATTGAGGCCTTCATTACGCAGTGTGCGCCTTATTGTCTGAGCCGAAACTTCAGTACCCACATCTGACAAATCTTTTCTCAGTTCCTCAACAGTCACACGGGGACTTTTCTCCACTCTACGCTTCAGGTAGCGCACAGCAGTCGAAGTCAGCATCTTCTTTCTGCCACGACCAGGTAGCGTTTCAACAGTGCCCTTTGCCTTGAATTTGTGAATGATGCTTCCTATGGTGTCTCTTGGTATGTTTAACCACTTAAGCCCTGGAAGATTTTACCCCCTTCCGGACCAGGGGGTTTTTTGCGATTTTCTACTGCGTGACTTTGACGGACAATTGCGCGGTCGTGCGACGCTGTACCTAAACGAATTTCACGTCCTTTTTTTCCCACAAACAGAGCTTTCTTTTGGTGGTATTTGATCACCTGTGCGATTTTTTTGATCATGCGCTATAACCAAAAAAAGAGCGTAATTTTTGCAAAAATAACAATATTTTTCACATTTTTTTATATGAAATTCCCCCCCAAAAAAATGTAAAAATCAAAATTTTTTAACATTTTCAGCCAAATTGTTTTACGCTACATATGTTTGGTAAAAAAAATCGCAAAAAGCGTATTTTGATTGGTTTGATCGCGTTTACTAACAAAGGGAAAGATTTTTGTCATTTTTGGTGTTTTTTTTTTTTTAACGAGTAATGGCGGCGATCTGCGTTTTTTTTTTTTGCGGTACTGCGACATTGCGGCGGACAGATCGGACCCTTGACTGACATTTTTGACACTTTTGGGGGTACCAGTGACATTACTGCAGTAATCAGTGCTATATACAGTATATGCACTGTTACTGCAAAAATTACACTGGCAGGGAAGGGGTTAACTGTATTGGAGAGGGAGGGGTTAAGTGTGTCCTAGGGGTGTGATTCTTACTGTAGGGGGACATGGCTATTGGTGTAAAAACAGAGATCAATGGTCCTACATAGTAGAACCGTCTGATCTTCATTTTTACACAGGGGAGAATGACAGGCGGCTTGTTTACATAAGCCGCTCTGTCTTTCTCCCGCTGTACCAGCGATCGTAGTGTGACCGGCGGACATCGGGTCCGCCGATCACACGCCCGCACTCCTCTGTGAACGAGCCAAGGCGGGCGCGCGTTTTTTGGCTCTAAAAGGAGTGACAGGCGAGCGACGTAGACCTACGTCACTCTGCCTGGCCGGGGCTGACTGCCGCAGTAAATATACTGTGAGCAGTCGGCAACCGGTTAACGTCTTTGCAATCATCTTATAGCCATTGCCCTTCCTGTGAAGAGTAATCACCTCTTCTCTTGTCTTCCTGGACCATTCTCTTGACTTCACCATGTTTGTAACCACACCAGTAAATGTCTAGAAGGAGCTGAGTATCACAGTCATTGTAAAGCTGCCTAATTGGTGCTTATTAGGCTTTATTGCTGCTCCCTGACATCCACAGGTGTTTTAAATACCTGATTGAAAACACTTCAATGAACCTCTGTTCTTCAGAGTGGTAGTCTTTAACTACCTCCCACCCGGCCATAGTACATATATACGGCCGGGCGGGAGTCTCGTCCTTCTGAATGGACGTTCCGGAACGTCCTTCAGAAGGAGAGAGATCGCGCCGCCGCGGGCACGTGCAGCGGCGCGATCTCGATGTGCCTGTGTCCCTCGGACACAGAGCGACATCATTCGGCAGGAGGGCCCTGTGATTGGCCCTCCTGATCACATGACGGCTGTGTCCAATTACAGCCGTCATGTAATGTAAATAGAGCCGTTGTAACGGCTTCGATCTCTTCTCCTCCTGACAGATCCTGTCAGTGAGGAGAAGATCAGAGGATCGGTGCTGCTGCGGGGGTGATCAGTGAGTATTTCTAATTACTCACTGATCACAGGGGGGGTCTGTGCTGGTAATCAGAACATTGATTACCAGTGCAGCCCTGGGGGGGGAGGGGTGCCACTAAGCCACCAGGGATGACCACCAGGGATGCCCACTATGGCCACCAGGGATGGCAAGCAGGGCTCAGAGAGCCCCCCAGTGCCCTCCCTATCAGTGTTGCCCACCAATGGCATCTATCAGTGCTGCCCACCAGTGCCATTATTGCCATCTATCAGTGCCGCCCACCACTGCCCATTATTGCCCACCAGTGCTGCCTATCAGTGCCGATCAGTGCCCCCCATCAGTGCCGATCAGTGCCACCCATCAGTGCCAATCAGTGCCGATCATTGCCGCCCAACAGTGCCACTATCAGTGCCCATCAGTGCCGCCAATCAGTGCCCATCAGTGCTGCCTATCACTGCCCATCAGCGCTGCCTATCAGTGCCCACCAATGCTGCATATCAGTGCTATCTATCAGTGCCACATATCAGTGCCCAACAGTGCTGCATATCAGTGCTACCTATCAGTGCCCATCAGTGCTGCATATCAGTGCCACCCCATCAGTGCCACCCCATCAGTGCCACCCCATCAGTGTCTCCTCATCAGTGCCTGTCAGTGCGGCATCATCAGTGCTCATCAGTGCAGGAAAAAACATATCTATTTACAAAATTTTATAACCTAAACAAAAAACTTTTTTTTTTTTTTCAAACTTTTCAGTCTTTTTTTATTTGTGCACCAAAAAAGAAAAAACCTGACGGTGATCAAATACCACCAAAAGAAAGCTCTGTTTGTGGGGAAAAAATGACACAAATTTGGTTTAGGTACATCGTTGCATGACCGCGCAATTGTCATTCAAATTGCAACAGCGCTAAAAGCTGAAAATTGGTCTGGGAAGGAAGGGGGTTTAAGTGCCCTGTATTGAGGTGGTTAAGGGGTTGCCGACCGACGCACGACTATTTATTGCAGCGGTCAGCCCCGGCAAGGCAAAGTGACGTATATGGAAGGGCGGACGCAGATCAAAAAAACAAAGAGATTTCCAGTCACAACTTACCAACCAGCCAGCGACCAACCAAATTGACCTGTCTAACAGTATGCATTAAAAACAGGGGTTTGGTTGCACACATTTGCAAATAAATGCGTAAGCTGCAGGCCCTGTCAAGGCACCCTGTGATATATGTATGTATATATATTGTTTGGGGGTTCTAAGTAACTTTCTAGCAAAAAATACTGATTTTAACTTGTAAACAGGTGTCAGAAATAGGTTTGGTCCTTAAGTTTGTTTTTTTTTTTTCGCCATAAGTTTAATTTTTTTTTTTTTCCAAGATTCATTGATGTGTATTTTTTCCCAAAAAATTGCGTTTAAAAGACTGCTACTCAAATACCGCGTGACATAAAATATTGCAATGACTGCTATTTTATTCTCCGGGGCCTTTACTAAATATATATATAATGTTTGGGGGTTCTAAGTAATTTTCTAGCAAAAAATACTGATTTAACTTGTAAACAACAAGTTTCAGAAATAGGTTTGGTCCTAAAGTTTTTTTTTAAGATTCATTGACGTGTGTTTTTTCACAAAAAATTGCGTTTAAAAAGACCTCTGCACAAATACCGCGTGACATAAAATATTGCAATGACCACTATTTTATTCTCCGGGGCCTTTGCTAAAAATATATATATTTATATATACCTATATATATATATATATATATATATATATGTATGTATATATATTGTTTGGGGGTTCTAAGTACCTTTCTAGCAAAAAATACTGATTTTAACTTGTAAACAGGTGTCAGAAATAGCTTTGGTCCTTACGTTTTTCTTTTTTTTTCCCATATGTTTAAGTTTTTTTTTTTCAAGATTCATTGATGTGTATTTTTTCCCAAAAAATTGCATTTAAAAGACTGCTACTCAAATACCGCGTGACATAAAATATTGCAATGACTGCTATTTTATTCTCCATTTTTAACGCGTAATGGCGGTGATCTGCGATTTTTTTTGCGGGACTGCGACATTGCGGCGGACAGATCGGACCCTTGACTGACATTTTTGACACTTTTGGGGGTACCAGTGACATTACTGCAGTAATCAGTGCTATATATATGCACTGTTACTGTAAAAATGACACTGGCAGGGAAGGGGTTAATTTTATTGGAGAGGGAGGGGTTAATGTAGGCCTGGTGCTTACTGACGTGTGGGGGGGGAGGTGACTGTGTGACAGAAGGACAGATCGGATGTCCAGCTATGCTGAACACTCCGATCTGTCAGTCCCTGTCACTATGGAGATCCGCCCGCTGTGTTTACACACAGCGGGCTGATCTCCAGACTCGATCCCCGACGATCGGGGCAGAGCAGCGGCAATCGCCGCTGCTCCTCCGCTGGCCCGACTCCCGCTGTGAATGAACACAGCGGGAGCGAGCCTCCGGCGGCGCGCGAGCGCCACCCACAAGGGGCGGAGTCCAGCGACGTAGGTCTACGTCGCTGGACGGGATCGCGGCACTTTGCCGCAGTAGCCTCCATGTGAGCGGAGGTAAAGTGGTTAACTTGTAAACAACAAGTGTCAGAAATAGGTTTGGTCCTTAAGTTTTTTTTTTCAAGATTCATTGACGTGTATTTTTCCCAAAAAATTGCGTTTAAAAGACCTCTGCACAAATACTGCATGACATAAAATATTGCAATGACCACTATTTTATTCTCCAGGGCCTTTGCTAAATATATATATATATAATGTTTGGGGGTTCTAAGTAATTTTTTGATCCTTAATTTTTTTTTCCATAAGTTTAAGTTTTTTTTTTCAAGATTCATTGACATGTATTTTTTCCAAAAAAATTGTGTTTAAAAGACCGCTGCGCAAATAACGCGTGACATAAAATATTGCAATGACCACTATTTTATTCTCCAGGGCCTTTGCTACAAAAAAAAATATATATATATATTGTTTGGGGGTTCTAAGTAATTCTCTTGCAAAAAAATACTTATTTTAACTTGTAAACAACAAGTGTCATAGGTTTGGTCCTTACGTTTTTTTTTTTTCAAGATTCAATGACGTGTATTTTTTCGCAAAAAATTGCGTTTAAAAGGCCGCTGCGCAAATACCGCGTGACATAAAATATTGCAATGACCACTATTTTATTCTCCGGGGCCTTTGCTAAATATATATATATACCTTCTTTTTTTTTTTTTTTTTTTTCAGAACAAATTGGGCTTTCATTTGGTGGTAAATGGCAATAGATACCTCCTGATTTTTTTTATTTATTTTTTTTATTATCAAAGGAAATCTGGCCCGAAATAATAAAAAACATCCGTTTTTTTTTTTTTTTTAAATAGCTGTATATTTCTTGCTACTACCATACCATAAGCTACCATCAAAAAACAACCCCCCAAAAAAATGCCCCTGCTTCCGACAATCGCAGAGATACCACATACACTATATCACCAGTCTTTGCGTGGTTAAACATATTTGTATTGATTCAGCTCTGGGATTTGTAGTGCACTTCCATTGATTCACTCCCTCTGCTTGGACCTTTTATGAGGAAAGAAGAATATTCTGTACCTGGGCTGTGAAATTAAGGTTTGATTTCACCTTTTCCTGGCTCCTGTCTGTATTCTCTCCGTCTCAGACTCCACTCATTGGCTGGAATCCAGAGGACGTCCTGCTACCATTAATTCTATTGATTTTTGACCAGATCGAGGAAATATATACCGATCCTTCCAATACAACGATAATAATAGAACTGGCGGTAAAATCCAAACTTATACCACAATGGTGGCAGAACCGCCACCAACGCCGGAGTTATCGTTGGGTCATTGGGTAGAACCTTATAATGAGAAATGCAAAGTCCTGAGTCCTGATCAAAGGTCCAAGTCAAAGAGAAAACATTCATCAGAGTATCATTTACAGTAATAGATCCATAAAATCCTCTGCGGGCGAAGTACGAAGGTTGTCACATTTTATTTATATGACGTAAGAGAATAATTAACCCCCTTCAATACCGGGCACTTTCACCCCCTTCCTGCCCAGGCCAATTTTTTAGCATTCAGTGCTTTCACACTTGACAAGACATAAGTAGAAAAATAAATAAATCGGCACTAAATTCAAAGCGAATAAATATCTCAAATAAAATTCAAATGAATAAACGAAAAAAAAATCAATAGGTAAATATCAATCAATCAATAAATCAGTAGATAAATATCAATCAATCAATAGATAAATAAATCTACACCTACACTTTATATGGACGATTATGCATTTTTTTTTGGGGGGGGGGGATTTTTCAACACTGTGATTGTATGAATATTCACGATTATTTATTGGATTTTTTCAAATTTTCATCGGTTCACTTTTGCACTTTATTACGATTTTTTTTAAACGCTTTGATTATTTCATATATGATTTTTTGCACATTTTAATTTTATTTGAGATATTTAAACTAATACTCAAAGATAAAATTTGAAGAAACCCAATAAATAATCGTGAATATTCATGCAATCACAGTGTTGAAAAATCCCCCCCAAAAAAAATGCATAATAGTCCATATAAAGTGCAGGTGCAGATTTATTTATCTATTGATTTATAGATTGATTGATATTTATCTATTAATTTTTTTTGTTTATTATTTGAATTTTATTTGAGATATTTAGTAGTGTCACCACATAACATACATAAGTAGAAAAAATAAATAAATAGGTGCTAAATTCTTGAGTCATTGGTTCACATTTGCACTTTATTACGATTTTTTTAAACGCTTTGATTATTTCATATATGATTTTTTGCACAGTCTATTGATTTTTTTCGTTTATTAATTTTAATTTTATTTGAGATATTTAAACTAATACTCAAAGATAAAATTTGAAGAAACCCAATAAATAATCGTGAATATTCATGCAATCACAGTGTTGAAAAATCCCCCCCAAAAAAAAAAAAAAATGCATAATAGTCCATATAAAGTGCAGGTGCAGATTTATTTATAGATTGATTGATATTTATCTATTGATTTTTTTTGTTTATTATTTGAATTTTATTTGAGATATTTTGTAGTGTCACCACATAACATACATAAGTAGAAAAAATAAATAAATAGGTGCTAAATTCTTGAGTAGTAATGTAAAGATGTTAACCGCGCTAAAGGAAAAGTACAGTGAAACAGCAGCAACTTCTAGTGTGACCACACCCTGTAGAATATTGTAAAAATAAGTCGCGCTATGATATGATCAATGGAGATATAAAGTCCATACAGTCCAAACATAAAGTAAAGATGTAATCCGGAACCAGGAACCCCAAAGGGTATAAGCTTACCAGATTGAGGTAAGGTAAAGGCGGTTTCTTTGGATAAACTTGTCACCTTGATAGTAGATCCAGGTCCACGTGAACAGTTAGCTCAATGGTCACAGGATCATGGAAGTAAAGGTAAAAGCGCAATAGCGTAAAACCTTACAAACTAATTTGATTAAACACCCCAGTGTTCGTGAAAAATGAATTCTATTGTGTAAAAGAATAAACCTCCACCAAAAAAATTGATCACTGATGACAGTGAATAATAAAAAAAACATGCAAAAATGATGGGTACCCCTTACCAGAGGTGATAGAGATATAAACCAAATTTATAAACGTGCTATAGCTGAAGTCGCCTCTTACCGGACAACTTTAAAAGGAAGGCAAAAAGTGTGAAATTTGCGTGTTGAACCACCACCTTTTATGGCTAGATTCGCCTCTTACCATATAGAATAAGGATTAAAGCAAAACGTGCAGATCACAATTCAGTGTGAACCCGGAGCCAATAATAAGATAAACCAATAGGGGTCGCTTCTTACCAAATACAAATATTGTTGAGCATGTATGGTGATCAAGCATCCAAGGACCCGACTCTCAAACTGGGGTGCTGATTTCCTCAAATGGCGGAGGTATTGTCAGTGTTCACCCACGTAAAGAAAAAAGAGGCTCCCATAGCGTAAAACCATTAAAAATTTATTCACAAATAAAATCAAAAAAACTTACAGCAAGACCAGGAATGAGGAGCAATGTTTGTCAGCCGCCGGCCGGACGGCTTCGCTCGCCCGCACTCTCCGGTCGCAATCCGATGACGTCAGTACGCCGTGACCCGACGACGTTTCGTCACAGATGACGTTTTCAAAGGTGCGGACGGCGTACTGACGCCATCTATTTGAGCTACCGGGATCCCTAGCCCCATCACTGAGGGTATTTAGGGATGTGTTATTAAGGGATCTAGATAAGATCAAACCACACAACTCCTCCTTGTCTGCTGACCTACAAAAGGGATTAGATTCCTTGTGTGAAAATAAGGATCTGGTCATTAGGCCAGCAGATAAGGGCGGTGGGATCGCTGTACTCGATTGTAGCGATTATAATCAAGAGATGCAACGCATTTTAGGAGATAGACAAACCTATGTCCCACTTTCTAAAGACCCTAAAGTCTCTTACAAAAAGACTCTTGAGGGTATTGTAACGAGGGGTTATGATCAAAATATCATAAATAAAAAAGAAAAGGCGTTTCTGATCCCCAAGTGCCCTCGCACTCCGGTTATTTATTATTTACCCAAATTGCATAAGAGTCTAACTTCCCCCCCGGGTCGTCCCATTGTCAGTGGCATCGACTCTGTGACGTCCCGGGTGGGGAAGTATATTGACTCTTACCTACAGCCATTGGTGCAAACCACACCTTCATACATTAAAGACACGAGACATGTCATTGGCCTTCTGACAGGTTTAACTCCTAGTGACCATCTTTGGATGGTCACCGCCGATGTCTCCTCTCTTTACACAATTATCCCACACAATATGGGATTGAACGCGGTCAATATGTATCTTAATAGAGATTCTGATTTACCATCAATTCAGATATCTTTTATTATGGAGCTACTTGAGTTCGCCACTCACCATAATTATTTTTGGTATAATGGGCAGTTTTATCGCCAGGTCACTGGGGTGGCCATGGGCGCTAAATATGCCCCGTCTCTCGCCAATTTGTTTATGGCCCAGTGGGAGGAGGACGTCATCTATGCCCATCGCAGGCCGCAAATACTGCTTTGGGCTAGGTATATAGATGACGTGCTCCTCCTCTGGGATGGCCACCACAGTGACCTGATATCCTTCTTGGAGTATTTGAATTCCAATGATCGGGGTATCCAGCTGAATTATGAGTGTAGTCAGTCTACTATTCATTTTCTTGATCTCACCATAAGCATTAAAGATGGACAATTTTCTACATCTACATACTTCAAAACTACCGACAGGAATTCATATATTCCTGTCGATAGCTGTCATTACGCACCTTGGCTGAGGGCTATACCCAAAGGCCAATACCTTCGTATTAGGCGTAACTGTAGTGAATTCCATGAGTTTCAAGCTCAGGCCCGTGTTCTTACTGAGAGGTTTCTCGATAAGGGTTATAGTGAGGAATTTCTCAACGAAACACTTATGGAGGTTAGCCGATTGGATAGAACCCAATTACTGAACAACGAGTCCAAAACGGATAGAAAAAACTCTTCTTATAATTTACCTTTTGTTACTTCCTTTTCAAGTCAGCATATGACTATTAAAAATATTGTCAATCGTCACTGGCACATCCTTGGTAATGATCCAGTCCTGGGTAGCACTCTGTCGGATAGACCACGGGTGGTATTTAAAGGAGCTCCAACTTTGAGAGATAAAGTGGCACCCAACATTTTGGAACCACCAGCTCCCAGACCTACTTTTTTAAGTCAGTTGACTGGGTTTTATAAATGTAACAGGTGCCGTGTTTGTTCTTTCAGCTCTAACAAATGTAGATCAATTAAAGAATTTACGTCCACAGCTACAGGTAGAGTTCACGCTATTAAGCCATTTATTTCCTGCATGACCACTGGCATTGTTTACATGCTCCAGTGCCCATGCGGGCTTCAATATATAGGACGAACTAAAAGACCATTACAAGTAAGACTTAATGAACATATATCAAATATACTTAAAGGTTTTCCTAAGCATTCAGTGTCCAAACACTATGCCCTTGTCCATGATAAAAATCCCAGGAATACCTTATTCCTAGGGATAGACAAATTTGTACCCCATTGGAGGGGTGAACCCCTAGTTAGAGGTATCTCAAAACTAGAGATGAACTGGATTCATCGAGCCAAAACATACGTTCCGTTTGGACTCAATGTAGACATCGAAATAAATGCTTTCATAGATAACGCTTAAATTTAACATTACCCTTCTATTTCCTTTTTTTCAATTATATTTTTATGTATATATTAAAATCAATTTATTATTTATTATTGATTTTCAATCTAAGCATATTATCTGAATGTCAATACAATTGGACAACACCAACCAGCTATATTTGACATGTGTGTGACATTTATTATAGTTGCCAATATTATGTTGGGCCCAATTATTAAATAAGGGGCTGATTGAGTTGGATATAACAATATCTAAGAATGAAAGGATTTTTCTGCTTACATCATTAATCCTTTGATATATAGCCTTCCTCCCTCTTTGTTTATGATGGTCTGGATTGGTGCTGTCCAGTTGTAATCAATATGCTATTAAAAATCTGTAGTACCCTTAAATATCCACTAGATGGTGCCTTCATTGACCCATTCTAGGTGGATATGACGAATATCTGTTCGCTAATTTTTGCTTTATAATTTAAGCACAAAATATAGTTGCCTTGTATGATGTTCTTTTTTACTTTTTTTCTGTATAAACCCTTTGTTGTTTCTATTTGCGGGTTGATGTGTGGGATACCATTCCGGTTATGAACTCCCCCACTTAAGATGGCGGAATGGTCCTCACCTTCTTCCGGTCAATAGAGATGACATTCTTAATTATCCACTAGATGGTGCCTTTATTGACCTACTCTAGGCGGATATGACGAATATCTGTTTGTTAATTTCCTCTATATCTTAAGTACAAATATGGTTGTTTTGCGTGATGCTCCTCTCTATTTTGTATATGTATAAACCCTTTGTTGTTGCTACTGGCGGGTTGATGTGCGGGTTACCCTTCCGGTTATGAATTCCCCCACTTAAGATGGCGGAAAGATCCTCACCCTCTTCCGGTCATTTAGCTCAAATAGATGGCGTCAGTACGCCGTCCGCACCTTTGAAAACGTCATCTGTGACGAAACGTCGTCGGGTCACGGCGTACTGACGTCATCGGATTGCGACCGGAGAGTGCGGGCGAGCGAAGCCGTCCGGCCGGCGGCTGACAAACATTGCTCCTCATTCCTGGTCTTGCTGTAAGTTTTTTTGATTTTATTTGTGAATAAATTTTTAATGGTTTTACGCTATGGGAGCCTCTTTTTTCTTTACGTGGGTGAACACTGACAATACCTCCGCCATTTGAGGAAATCAGCACCCCAGTTTGAGAGTCGGGTCCTTGGATGCTTGATCACCATACATGCTCAACAATATTTGTATTTGGTAAGAGGCGACCCCTATTGGTTTATCTTATTATTGGCTCCGGGTTCACACTGAATTGTGATCTGCACGTTTTGCTTTAATCCTTATTCCATATGGTAAGAGGCGAATCTAGCCATAAAAGGTGGTGGTTCAACACGCAAATTTCACACTTTTTGCCTTCCTTTTAAAGTTGTCCGGTAAGAGGCGACTTCAGCTATAGCACGTTTATAAATTTGGTTTATATCTCTATCACCTCTGGTAAGGGGTACCCATCATTTTTGCATGTTTTTTTTATTATTCACTGTCATCAGTGATCAATTTTTTTGGTGGAGGTTTATTCTTTTACACAATAGAATTCATTTTTCACGAACACTGGGGTGTTTAATCAAATTAGTTTGTAAGGTTTTACGCTATTGCGCTTTTACCTTTACTTCCATGATCCTGTGACCATTGAGCTAACTGTTCACGTGGACCTGGATCTACTATCAAGGTGACAAGTTTATCCAAAGAAACCGCCTTTACCTTACCTCAATCTGGTAAGCTTATACCCTTTGGGGTTCCTGGTTCCGGATTACATCTTTACTTTATGTTTGGACTGTATGGACTTTATATCTCCATTGATCATATCATAGCGCGACTTATTTTTACTAAATTCTTGAGTCATTGGTTCACATTTGCACTTTATTATGATTTTTTTATGCGCTTTGATTATTTCATATATGATTTTTTGCACAGTCTATTGATTTTTTTTCGTTTATTCATTTTAATTTTATTTGAGATATTTATTCACTTTGAATTTAGCGACTATTTATTTATTTTTTTCTACTTATGTATATGTGGTGACACTGCAAAATTGGCAGCTTTATTCTTTATTTTTTTTCCAAAATGTATTCTTTATTAATACTATTACCATTGTGGTTTACATACATCATTTTGGATAACTTTCATTTACTTCACTGGTAGCGCATTGGCCCTTTACCTGACTAGACAATTGCGCTGTCATGCAACACTGCACCCATATGACATTTTTATTTTTCTTATTTTTTTTTTTTTAAGATTTTAATTTTTTATTATTATTATTAACCACTTTACCACCGGAGGATTTTCCTGCTAAAAGACCAGGGGTTATTTTGCGATTTTTTACTGCGTGACTTTAACGGACAATCGCGCGGTCGTGCGACGCTGTACCTAAACGAATTTCACGTCCTTTTTTTCCCACAAACAGAGCTTTCTTTTGGTGGTATTTGATCACCTGTGCGATTTTTTGATCACGCGCTATAAACAAAAAAAGAGCGTAATTTTTGCAAAAACAACAATATTTTTCACTTTTTTTTATATGAAATTCCCCCAAAAAAAAATGTAAAAATCAAAATTTTTTAAAATTTTCGGCCAATTTGTTTTACGCTACCTATGTTTGGTAAAAAAAATCGCAAAAAGCGTATTTTGATTGGTTTGCGCAAAAGTTATCGCGTTTACTAACAAAGGGAAAGATTTTTGTCATTTTTGGTGTTTTTTTTTTTTTAACGAGTAATGGCGGCGATCTGCGATTTTTTTTGCGGTACTGCGACATTGCGGCGGACAGATCGGACCCTTGACTGACATTTTTGACACTTTTGGGGGTACCAGTGACATTACTGCAGTAATCAGTGCTATATATATGCACTGTTACTGCAAAAATGACACTGGCAGGGAAGGGGTTAACAGTATTGGACAGGGAGGGGTTAAGTGTGTCCTAGGGGCGTGATTCTAACTGTGCAGGGACAGGTCTACTAGTGTAAAAACAAAGATCAACAGTTCTACATAGTAGAACTGTTTGATCTTCACTTTTACACAGGGAGAACTGACAGGTGGCTTGTTTACACAAGCCGCTCTGTCTTTCTCCCGCTGTAGCGGCGATCGTAGTGTGACCGGCGGACATCGGGTCCGCCAGTCACACTCCCGCACTCCTCCGTGAACGAGCCTCGGCGGGCGCGCGCCTCGGCGGGCGCGCGCCCGCCCGCTATTGGCTCTGGAAGGAGTGACAGGCGAGCGACGTAGACCTACGTCACTCTGCCTGGCCGGGGCCGACTGCCGCAGTAAATATACTGTGCGCAGTCGGCAAGCGGTTAAGGCTGGGAATTACAAATACTACTTTTTTTTTTTTTTTTTACACAAATAGGCCAGGTCCTTAAGTTGTTAAATACTACCAAAAGAAAGCTCTATTTCTGACACTTGCTCACAAGTAAGACCCCTGTTAACACCTGAGCTTTTTTCAGCTTGTAAAACGCTCATCTCTGAAGTCGCAAAACTCCCAACAAGCAAAATCCCATTCATTTCAATGGCGCCTGTTCACATCTGAGCGTTTTGTCACCTGAAGCAAAACGCCTGAAGCTCAAAAAAGTACATAAGCTTCTTTTTTTTGGCAGATTAGATGTCAATACCTGCCTCCAAACACCTGCAAAAAAACGCCTAAAAAAAAAAAAGCATGAAAAACACCCCAAAAATGTCTGAAAACGATACACTCAGGTGTGAATGGAGCCTTAAAATCTGTATTTTTTGTTAGAAAATGAGTTAGAACCCCGAAACGTTGGGCTCCATTCACATATAGGTGTTTCAGATCACCGGATAGAATTGACGCGATTGTGCCCGCGATTCGGAACTAATGCACGTCGCGGGACGCCCGAGCGATTCCCATGACTTGCAATGGCACCCCAAACGCGGAGCGATTTTGCCGCGATTGTCTTCTACTTCTTTTGGGCGTCGGACATCCCGCGATTCTGTTTGCGCGAGTTTACTGAAACCAATGAAGGGACACTATTCCTTCCACTGACACCAATGATAGGGCACTATTCCTCCCACTGACTCAAATGATAAGGCACTAATCTTCCCACTGATACCAATGACAGGGCACTATTTCTAACACTGACACCAATGTTGGGGCACTATTCCTCCCACTGAAACCAATGAAGGGACACTATTCCTCCCACTGACACCAATGATAGGGCACTATTCCTCCCACTGACTCAAATGATGGGGCACTATTCCTCCCACTGACACCAATGATAAGGCACTATTCTTCCCACTGATACCAATGACAGGGCACTATTTCTAACACTGACACCAATGATGGGGCACTATTCCTTCCACTGTCACCAATGATGGGGAACTATTCCTCCCACTGACACCAATGATGAGGCACTATTCCCCCCACTGACACCAATGATGGGGCACTATTCCTCCCACTGACACCAATGATGGGGCACTATTCTCCCCACTGACACCAATGATGGAGCACTATTCCTCCCACTGACACCAATGATAGGGCACTATTCCTCCAACTGACTCAAATGATGGGGCACTATTCCTCCCACTGACACCAATGATAAGGTACTATTCTTCCCACTGATACCAATGACAGGGCACTATTTCTAACACTGACACCAATGATGGGGCACTATTCCTTCCACTGACTCAAATGATGGGGCACTATTCCTACCACCGACACCAACGATAAGGCACTATTCTTCCCACTGATACCAATGACAGGGCAATATTTCTAACACTGACACCAATGATGGGAAACTGTTCCTCCCACTGACACCAATGATGGGACACTATTTCTCCCACTGACAATAATGATAGGGCACTATTCTTCCCACTGATACCAATGACAGGGCAATATTTCTAACACTGACACCAATGATGGGGCACTATTCCTCCCACTGATACCAATGATGGGACACTATTTCTCCCACTGACAATAATGATAGGGCACTATAGTGCTATAAAATTGTTTTACTCCCACTTACCACCAAGCTTGGGGCATTTTCTATCCCCGTTATGCACAGTCCATCCCCCCTAAAGTCAGAAGGTTAATAAAATTCCCCTTTCTGTATAAAGTTTGGATACTCCTGAATTAATATATTGCATCTCATTTTTAGAAACCAGTAGCAGTTGGTCACATTCAACTGGACTCCTAAAGTTGAAGATGTTTTGTAGCTTCTCCCAAGCCACCTCTTCAGTTCTAATGATTGTCAAGAATATACTCGGCATTTATATCCACACCGGCAGCACCAATACCTTCACTGGTAGCACCAATACCTTAATCCAATCACCAAGGAATATGTTGAGCCTTCAACTGGGAAACAATGAGATGTCACCAGCAAACATATACACTCTTTTATTAGTTATACCACATCATGTCACATCAGTCAAGTAAGCCAATGTTTTAGACCTGAGTTCCTTCCTTGAAGATTGCATCAATTACCGTAATTTGTCACATAGACGAAGGACACTGTATGGCCCTGAAATGTTGGCTTACTTGACTGATGTGACCCATACAGCAGATTACAGTGGGACAACTCTGGAGTCGCTGTGCGGGTGAGTATTTACTTTGAAAAGCCACTATTGGTAAGGGCCAAAAAAAAAAACATGGGGGGGGGGGGGTTTCGTATCACTGTAAGCCATAATGGTACAGTGTCAATCCACAAGACAACCAACAGCAATATATCACAATATTGGAGAACAATCAACAAAATATCGGCGCACACAACACATCATGTACATGTAGGATACAAATGGATGACATTGTATGCTAACTAAACCCCTGTTTTTAACACAATCTGTTAGACAGGTTGATTTGGTTGGTAGCAGATTGGCTGGCGAGTTGAGCTGGGAAGTTTCTTTTGGTTTTGTTTTGTATAACCGAAGATTGTAGTAGGGAAGTCGAAGGGGAACCACTCTTGTTTAAAGCATTTGCAGAAGGCTAAGGACTTAAGCACTGGTGTGACACTGTCTGGAACAGCCTTTCTCAACTTTCTCAACACAGAGGAACCTTTGAAATAATGTTCCGGTCTCAGGGAACTCCTGCTAAAAATGACTATATCAACAACTCATGATACATTAGTGTGATGGTCAGTGGCAAGAATGCTCCTTACACTTGTGGCCATTGGGAAGAATTCCCCCCTTACAGACATGGCCGCCATCAGGGGGGTACAGGTGATACATCTGTATGTGGCCTGAGCGTCTGGAGGGGCCCAGGCCCCATCAACCATGAAATGAGCACAGTGCAAGAGAGAAGAGATGGGATGGAGGAGATAGGATTGGAGGTGGAGGACATGGTTTGTAGGAGATGAGACTGCCGGAGAAGGACATGGGATTGGGGAGATGGGATGGAGAAGGAGGAGGGCATGGGATGGAAGAAGACATCGGATGGAAGAGATGAGACTGCCAGAGGAGGACATGGGATTGGGGAGATGGGATGGAGAAGGAGGAGGGCATGGGATGGAGGAGGACATGAGATGGAGGAGATGAGACTGCCAGAGGAGGACATGATATTGGGGAGATGAGATGGAGAAGGAGGAGGGCATGGGATGGAGGAGAAGAGACTGCCGGAGGAGGACATGGGATTGGAGAGATGGGATGAAGAAGGAGGAAGACATGGGATGGAAGAGGAAATGGGATGGAGGAGATGAGACTGCCGGAGGAGGACATGGGATTGGGGAGATGGGATGGAGAAGGAGAAGGGCATGGGATCGAAGAGGACATGGGATGGAGGAGGACATAGGATGGGACTTGGTGGGACAGCCAGTGGGCGGGCCCTGGGGAATGTTTATGGTCAGGTCCAGGGGGGCCCAGACCTAAAGCTGTGTAAGGGGCCCCAAAATTTCTGATGGCTGCCCTGCTTACAGATACATAAAAATATCAATGGTGTCAGTGGGAACTTATCTGAGAGGCAGAAATTGCTCATTGCCTAAGGAATCCCCAGCAACCTCTGTAGGAGCCCTATTCTTCCATGGAACCCTGGTTGAGAAATCCTAGTCTTTAAAATGGTGCTACCATGGGGGTGGGACATGATATCTTATTAAAGAAACATCTACCATTTAACTATCTGCATCACCCATGAGGAGCCACCACCTTAATGTATGAAAAGTACTACAGGGGCCAGGGGTGTTCCAATGCTCTACTGAACAGGGTTAATGTAGTCTTTGGGTGTATTCTATGGTCTTCCAACGTCTTCTGTGACCAGTGCTGTGTGGCTAAACCTATTGCTTTAAACTTAACAGATAAGTGGTCTCCAAAACTGCTGCCCCAGGGTGAGATGAGGCCCTTTGCTTGTGTTTATCCGGCCCTTGGGGCCCTACTTTATCCACTGATACCAACAATGGGGCATAATTTCCCTCACTGACACCAATGAAGGGGCACTATTCCTCCCAAGGAAGCCAACGATGGGGCACAATTTCTCCCAATGACACCAATGATGGGGCACAATTCCTCCCACTGAAACAAAAAATGGGACATTGTTTTTTCCCAATGATGTCGGGAGCTTTGCTACTCCCAATGACCACAGTCTGGCTCCCCCAAAGTCTGAAGGACAGTAAACTGGCCCTTTGTTTAGAAACTTTGAAGACTCCTCTTCTAGATGGATCTGTAGGCCTATAAGGTAACAATCCACATTGGCTTTAAACCTGCTATAACAACAAAGGTCTAGTGGTCCCAACCTATGACCATTCAAGCTGTTACAGGCAGTACAGTCAGACTCACACCCACATATACAAATGACATTTGGTGTAGCAGTTGGAAATTTGAGGAGATGGAGGCATACACTTCTATAAATCACATTTAACACAAAAAAATGGACAGACTGATGTGTTGATTTTTTAAAGTAACAGGTTTAACATGTTCATGTCATTCATATGTTATTTTCAATATTTTACAATCCACAACTTTCATTAAAATATTCCTACTATGAGGGTCCCTGTTCAGGCACTTCCTGTTAAAGGGTGACAACGTTATGTTCCTGCCTCTCATTTGTGCTGTTATGTTGTCACCCCATCATATATCTTCCAAAAGAGCAGGCATCACTAACTGGCGGACCGTGGGCCGAAAGCAGACCGCAAGGCAATCCTACCCGGACCGCGGCTCCGCCACTTAGCAGCCTGGGTATCCTCTCCCGGCTGACAGCTTCCTTCTCCCGCTGCCACCACAGCATTTGTCCGTAGCATGCAGAAGGCACGGCATGTTCAGGCAGAGGGCGGGAACTCCTTTTCAAGTTAACAAGCCAGTGATTTATTGCTAGGAAGCGGGGCAGTCCTAGCAACCAATCACCTGCCTCTTAAAATGAAAAGCATGTCCTGCCCTCTGTCTGGACATGCCATGCCTTCTGCCTTCTACCAGCAGTGTAAGGTAGGATTGTAAAAGTTGGAGTAGGAGTACAGGGACGGAAGAGGAGCTGTAAAGGGTAAAGGGGACCAGTATACAAAAAAAAAGGGGGTGGTGGTGCTGTGAAGGGGACTTTGATACAAGGAAGGGGAGCTGTGAAGGAGACTGAGATGAAAGTAAGGGGCTGTAAAGAGGACTGGGGTGCTAGGAAGTGGACTGGGATAAAAGGGGGGGGGGTGAAAGGGATTGGGATAAAAGGAGGGGGACTGTGAATGGGACTGAGATGCAAGTAAGGGGGGGACTGACATGCAAGTTTGGGGGGCTGTAAAGGGGACTTGGGTGCTAGGAAGGGTGGCTGTGAAGAGGACTGGCATACAAGGAAGGTGGCTATGAAGGGGACTAGAATATAAGGAGGGGGGCTGTGAAGGGGACTGGGATGTAGGTAAAGGGGGGCTATAAAGGGGACCGGAGTGCAAGGAAGGGGGGCGGTGAAGGGGACTGGGATGTAGGTAAAGGGGGGCTATAAAGGGGACCGGAGTGCAAGGAAGGGGGGCTGTGAAGGGGACTGGGATACAAGGAGGGTGGCTGTAAAGGGGACTGGGATACAAGGAGGGGGGCTGTGAAGGAAACTGAGATGCAAGTAAGAGGGGACTAAGATGCAAGTAAAGTGAGGCTGTGAAGGGGACTGGGATGCAAGGAAGGGGGGGGGTGATGTAAAGGGTGTAGTTCTCTTATGTAAAGCGGGGGTTCTGTGCTGGGAAGGGGGGCAGAAGACATTTAGGGAAAGAAGGTGCTGTGATGTAAAGGGGGGCTGTGATGTAAAATGGGGGGACTTGGATGCAAAGGGGGGCTGTGATGTTAAGCAGGCACTGTAATGTAAAGGGGCTGTATTGTAAAAAGAGGCTTTATTGTAAAGGGGTGCTGGGGTGCTCTGATGTAAAGGGGGTGCTGTAATGTAAAGGGGGGTACTGTGATGTAAAGGGGCGCTGTAATGTAAATGGGGGCTGTATGGTAAAGGGGGGTTCTGTGATGTAAAGAGGGGATACTACAATGTAAAAGGGGTGTTGTAGTGTAAAGGGGGGGGGGGGGGCTGTGATGTAAAGGGAGGACTGATAACACTAATGTAAAAGGGGAAACTGTAATGTAATAGGTAAAGGCTGTAATGCGAAGAAACCGAGTCATAGCACAAACATGAGACTCAGATCTCTGCTGGATGAAAATTTGAATGGCCGGACCTCCATAAATTTTAATTCAATACCCCTGCAATAGAGGCTACAAGTGGCTGTTTCAGCACACGTTACACAGGCATGGTCCACCATCGGGAAAGCAACCCGTAGGAATGTCATCCAACCATTAATGTAGTGTATGTAGACTGGAAGAGGCTGCAAAGACCCCCTGCCAGTCTCTTCTATCTACCAACATTCTCCTGTATATCAAACATGAGCTTTGGATGGACTGACCCTATAACTACACACATTGCTTAGGGAACTTACCTTCAATCTCTGTGCTGATGGATGGTAAGTGGTTCTAAACCTCTGTCCTGTGCTGCGGCTTCCTGCACTTTGGAACAGGCCAGGCTATATACTATAATATATTATATACAATGTAGCCAATGATTTACAGTTATAGATAGAAACAGAGATAATTACGTCAGGTATACATATATTCCATCTCATCTGTGCAATCACAGAGCAAAAGTAGAATGACAATTGCCGTTCATTTGTTAAGAAATAATCATGGCTTTCCACACACTCCCTGACCTACACGTTCCATATAAGATTTACTATACGCGGAAATTGTTTTCTAAGTCCTAATGGTGCCTATACACATTCATTAGATGATAAAGAAAAATATTATAATTATTATATGTTTAATTAATGATTAATTGACAATATTAGATGCTTATATGCTAATCATAGGTTTCAATATTAGGCACTTACATAGTTATATAGTTAGTCAGGTTGAAAAAAGACACAAGTCCATCTGGCTCAACCAATAAAAAAAAAAAAAAAACAGTATTGAAAACCCAACCATACAATCCCATATACACAATCCTATACCCGTTGTTGATCCAGAGGAAGGCGAAAAACCCCAGCAAAGCATGATCCAATTTGCTACAGCATGGGAAAAATTCCTTCCTGATCCCCTGAGAGGCAATCAGATATTCCCTGGATCAACTTTACCTATAAATATTAGTACCCAGTTATGTTTTGTACACCTAGGAAAGAATCCAGGCTTTTTTAAAAGCAATCCACTGATCTGGCCAGAACCACCTCTGGAGGGAGTCTATTCCACATTTTCACAGCTCTTACGGTGAAGAAACCTTTCCGTATTTGGAGACGAAATCTGTTTTCCTCTAGACGTAAAGAGCGCCCCCTTGTCCTCTGTATTGACCTTAAAGTGAATAACTCAACACCAAGTTCACTATATGGACCCCTTATGTAATTATACATGTTGATCAACTCCCCCCTTATGTATTTATACATGGAGATCATATCCCCCCTTATGAATTTATACATGGAGATCATATCCCCCTTATGTATTTATACATGGAGATCATATCCCCCCTTATGTATTATACATGGTGATCATATCCCCCCTTATGTATTTATACATGGTGATTATATCCCCCTTATATATTTATACATGGTGATCATATCCCCCCCTTATGTATTTATACATGGTGATCATATCCCCCCTTATGTATTTATACATGGTGATTATATCCCCCTTATATATTTATACATGGTGATCATATCCCCCCTTATGTATTTATACATGGTGATCATATCCCCCTTATGTATTTATACATGTTGATCAACTCCCCCCTTATGTATTTATACATGGTGATCATATCCCCCCTTATGTATTTATACATGGAGATCATATCCCCCCTTATGTATTTATACATGGAGATCATATCCCCCCTTATGTATTTATACATGGTGATTATATCCCCCTTATATATTTATACATGGTGATCATATCCCCCCCTTATATATTTATACATGGAGATCATATCCCCCCTTATGTATTTATACATAGTGATCATATCCCCCCTTATGTATTTATACATGGTGATCATATCCCCCCTTATGTATTTATACATGGAGATCATATCCCCCCTTATGAATTTATACATGGAGATCATATCCCCCCTTATGAATTTATACATGGAGATCATATCCCCCCCCTTATGTATTTATACATGGAGATCATATCCCCCCCCCCCCTTATGTATTTATACATGGTGATTATATCCCCCTTATATATTTATATATGGTGATCATATCCCCCCTTATGTATTTATACATGGTGATCATATCCCCCTTATATATTTATACATAGCGATCATATCCCCCCTTATGTATTTATACATAGTGATCATATCCCCCCTTATGTATTTATACATGGAGATCATATCTCCCCTTAATCTCCTCTTCTCAAGAGAGAATAAATTCAGTTCCTCTAATATTTTCTTATAGCTGAGCTCCTCCATGCCTCTTATCAGTTTGGTTGCTCTTCTCTGCACTTTCTCCAGTTTCCCAATATCCTTTTTAAGAACTGGTGCCCACTGCCCAAAACTGAACTGCATATTCCAAATGAGCATTACTAATAATCTGTACAGGGGCAAAATGATATCTCTCTCTCTGCAGTCCATGCCTCTGTTAATACAAGAAAGGACTTTGCTTGCTTTGGAAACCGCAGCTTGGCATTGCATGCTATTATTAAGCTTATGATCTACCAGGACACCCAGATCCTTCTCCGCTATGGATTCCCCCAGATCCTTCTCCGCTATGGATTCCCCCAGATCCTTCTCCGCTATGGATTCCCCCAGATCCTTCTCCGCTATGGATTCCCCCAATTCTACTCCCCCTAGTATGTATGATGCATGCATATTCTTAGCCCCCAAGTACATAACTTTACATTTATCAACATTAAACCTCATTTGCCACATACTGTAGTTGCCCAATGAAACAGTGCATTGAGGTCAGATTGTAAGTTGGAGACATCCTGTAAGGAAGTTATTCCACTGCAAAGCTTGGTGTCATCTGCAAAGACTGAAATTTTACTTTTAATCCCAGACCCGATATAATTTATAAGGATATTAAAAAGTAAGGGTCCCAACACTGAACCTTGGGGTACACCACTGATAACCTTACACCATAGAAGAAGAATCATTAACCACTACTCTCTGAATTCTGTCTTTTAGCCAGTTTTCTATTCATTTACAAACCGATCTTCCCAAGCCAGTAGACTTTACCTTACACATTAGCTGTGTGTGGGGAACTGTGTCAAATGCTTTTTCAAAATCCAAGTATACCACGCCCACAGCCACCCCTCTGTCCAAGTATACCACGTCCACAGCCACCCCTCTGTCCAAGTATACCACGTCCACAGCCACCCCTCTGTCCAAGTATACCCCATCCACAGCCACCCCTCTGTCCAAGTATACCCCATCCACAGCCACCCCTCTGTCTAAGTATACCCCATCCACAGCCACCCCTCTGTCTCCAAGGTTTTACTTGCCTCCTCATAAAAAGAAACCAGGTTTGTTTGATAACTTCTGTCTCTCATGAATCCATGCTGTCTGTTTCCTAAAATATTTTTTTCCAGCAAGAACTCATCTATGTGGTCTTTTATTAAACTCTCCAGTATCTTCCCCACTACAGAAGTTAAACTAACAGGTCTATAGTTACTTGGCAAAGACATTGATCCCTTTTTAAATATAGGCACCACATTGGCCCTACACCAATCCAGTGGTACTATTCCAGTCATTAACGAGTCCCTAAAAATTAGAAACAAAGGCTTTGAAATTACAGCGCTCAATTCTTTTAGGATGTGTGGGTGGATGCCATCTGGTCCAGGTGCTTTATCCACCTTTATTGTCTAAATATTTCTGGACCATATCACCTTTGAGCCATTGTGGATCATTTGGGGCTGTGTCACTACCATCCTCATTATGGTCATGAGCTCCCCCATGCTCCTTTGTATATACAGAGCTGAAGAAAGTATTTCATATATATGCCTTCTCTTTGTGCCCAGTCACCCACTCCAGAATATTTTGTAAAGGGCCTACATGCTGAGACCTGACATTTTTACTATTAATATATTTGAAGAATGTTTTGGGGTTTGTCCTACTATCTTTTGCAATCTGTCGTTCCTTTTGAATTTTTGCGGCCTATAAGCTGTGTGTCTATAGGGGCTGCTTATGTGCTTGTAGAAGACAGCTATGTGCCTACTAATGGTCTTTGCTATACTCAGAAAGCTAGACCAAAGTAACACTAGAATATCCTTGCATTGCTTAAGTAGTAGCTGTAAGCTCATGGATGCTGAGACCCACCTCTAGACTACTAGACAGAGAAGCTGTAGGAGATCTGGATGAGTTGCAAGGGTCTTCAAACTATGGCCCTCCAGCTGTTCAGGAACTGCAATTCCCATCATGCCTAGTCATGTCTTTGAATGTCAGAGTTTTACAATGCCTCATGGGATGTGTAGTTCAGCAACAGCTGGAGGGCCGTAGTTTGAGGATCCCTGAGTTAAGGTATTCAACCTTCTCCAATTCTCTACCTCCAATCATGACTATTATAAAGAGTTTGGAATTACATCTACAGTAAAAGACGTAAGTAAACTAGCTGGGGATGAGGTGTTTCTAGAAAGGAATTGATCCTGCCAGCTCAAGACCTTTGAAGAAGGATCCCTCATATCCCACTAGGGGGAGGTTCAACATTCAAAGTTTACCCAGGTACTGGAGGAGTGAGTGGATATAATTGTGCCAGGAGGATGCTCCTCACCTTCTCTGTGTGCCCTGTTGGTTTGGAGCATTCAGTTTATAGTTACCAGAACACATGAACGTACATCTATACATGAAGAGATTATAGAGGAAAACCACAAAAAAATTTTTTTTATTAGACTTGAACATACAATACAAGGACTACAAATCTGATTTAGCTTCATATCTCTGTTGGGTACAGTTGGTCACTGGAGTCTTGGGATGTCGTACTGGTAGAACAAGATTTTGAAGTCCAGCAGTTTTGTGAAAGGTTTAGGTCGATAAAAAGTTTGCATCAGTCTGAATCCCATTTTATCATACATTTTCCAGGCATCTTTCTGGGCTAAACTGGTTGTCAAAACCACCGCCTCACAGCCCCTCTGCCGGGCAAAGTCGATCATTGTCCTACACAAGGCTTTGGCAATCCCTCTTCCCCGATGGCTTTCACACACTGAAAGTCGTTTTAGCTCCAGGTGCTTTTCTCCTCCGGGGAATGGAGAAGGAGCAGCGGCCACCGTCCCAACCACCTGTCCTCCAGACTCTGCCACCCAGAAGCAGTGGCCATCTTGTTCCAGGTAGTACTTCCTTATGTCCAGCATGTCATCAAGAAAGCACAGTCGGATATAATTTCGGTACATACGCCAGGCCGCAAACCACAAAAAACCCACGATGATGGTCACTGCACAGAGGGAGGTGGTAAAGGACACAATGTCTAATGCCGGAAGAACGAGGAGAGCCAGCAATGGAGGCCATATGTGGGGCTGTCGTATCGCGTGTTTAAAGGCTTCACTCGTGTGTTCGGCAGTTCCAGAAAGAAACAACTGCCTGGCCACTTCATAATCCGAATCCTTGTACAATCGTATAAAGAAAGTAGACATTTTGTCTCCCTGTGAAGAAATAAATATATAATTACAATTACATCATTGAGGTGGATCTAGCACCAACTATACTCTTCATGGTAAATGCATGTATACTAAGTAATGTGTAACACTTCCAGGTATTTATTACATCTCACAGAGTTCAAAGCACTACTCCCTTACAATGTTTTTATCTGCTTTCCTCTTGAGAAGGACAGCGCCATCTTTGTTCAGGCATTATCCAGGGGGGTCCCCATCTGCTTCCTGGACTGAATGTATATTGCAAACCAAATTTTGAAGTACCTTTGTCAAGTTATTGAATGTAATGAAAATTTTCATTTGAATACTCATATAAATTCATAGGAAATGTCTACTAGTGCATGTCCAGTTTTAAAGTCCAGCCTTAACTACCCTAGAAAGTACTAGTATATACTAGTATTGCAGAAGACAACAACTGGGAAAAGGTAGAGTACAGATACTGTATCTATAGTGGATATCCAGATGTCACCCTAAATCCTTCACTTGGGTTTTCCCTATTACTTTTATCCAGGTTCTCCAGCTCGATCGGATTGATTTCCCATCTGGTATGTTAATCTTCAAAATACATTCACATGGAGGCCAATCGTTTGCTGCATTCAGAGGCAGCTAAACAGTCCAAGGCTTATTTCAGCCAGAACTTCTCTTTTTCAGCATGGGTTTGGGCCAGCCATTCTCAACCAGGGTTCCATGGAACCCTATGATTCCTCCAGAGGTGGCTAGGGGTTAGTTGAGCTATGGCTAACTGACCTTCTATGTGATGGTGCCTGCATAGTTCCAAGTCCAACACCACTTGGCAAAGCTAGAGCCATGACTGTAAGGGTGTCATTCTGATGACCAATGTAAGGAGTATTCTTCCTACTTATCACCACCAATGGAAAGGGCATTTTTCCCAATGACCACCAATGGACTACTCATAACAGGGATTTGTAGGTGGGGTGCAGCGGCAATAATTCACAGGTGCCATAGAAAACTTGTATTGAAGTAGTACAGCAAGAGTTCACAACAAACCCAGTGGGAAGGCTGCCCGACCGGGTGTACTTATGAGGTGAAGAGAGAGGGTATCAGCCGGACCGATAGTGTCTGTTAAGAGAGCAGAAATTGGCCTGGTCATCTCATGCCCAAGCAGAATGATGCCAAAAGGAGTTGCGACCCTACTCTTTCCCTCCTCATCAGGAGCCTTTCACTACTGCTAATACTATCCTTAACAGGCAGGGTACCTGTCCCTACTCTACTCCATACAGGCATGGTACCTGTCCCTACTCTACTCCATAACAGGCATGGTACCTGTCCCTACTCTACTCTATAACAGGCATGGTACCTGTCCCTACTCTACTCCATAACAGGCATGGTACCTGTCCCTACTCTACTCTATAACAGGCATGGTACCTGTCCCTACTCTACTCTATAACAGGCATGGTACCTGTCCCTACTCTACTCCCTAACAGACGGGGTACCTCTCCCCCGTCTACAAATTCGCAAATGCATGCCAAACCTGGGAGCCCGGGCGTTAAGTAGGCACTGCCTGACCCAAGATGGTTGCTAGGGTCCCATGGGACAGCAGCATCCAACCAGATTTCTTCCCCAGTAACCCAGGAAACCATAGAGGAATTGTGTTCCTCTTGGCTTCCTCTCTAGCTACATGGCCCCTGCAGGTGAATGCCACCTGCAGTGGAGAAAGTAGACTGCACCTTCCTACAGGTTCCCTGAGGCCTGAAAATGATTGCAAGGGTTCCTTATGGGTAAAAAAGGTTGAGAAAGGCTGGTTTAGGCTACAAGTGTTAAAGCATCTATTTTCCCCCACACTATGACTTCTTATGGTCCATCACCTCCATCTAGTGGCCAAAATGCAGTATATTTTCTGATTGATGTTTTTCAAAAATATACACTATACATTTTCGCCACTAGATGGAGCTGTCAATCACAGTGAGTCATGGTATGGCTCTATTTACACCAATGTGTTTTTACATGTTTTTTGCAGAAAAGCAGAACATTATTTTTAACATGAGTTCCTAAAGAACATGTTCACACCAATGCATTTTTGTGCCTCTGCATTTTTGAAAAAGGGTTAGGGTCTTTTTAAATGCAAAACTATGTTTTTTTTTAATTCAATAGACTTCAATGGAGAAGCTGCAGAAAAGCATGTAGTGCATTTCTATCACGTTTTAACCACAATTTTACATCGATTTTTTGGGGGGTTTTTGGCAAATTTGTTGTTTGGCATAATAATAAATGCAAATTGCGGCAAAATTGCAGTAAAATACGCTGTAAAAACGCACTACATGCTTTTCTGCAGCTTCTCCAGGTCCCTGACCCTTTCCAAAATCGTAGAGGCACAAAAAATGCATTGATGTGAACGTGTTCCATACGAACCCATGTTATAAAATGTCCTGCGTTTCTGCAAAAAAGCATGAAAAAACCACATTGGTGTAAATGGAGCTTAATAGAGAGAATGCGGGTAATATTCATGCAGCCCGGACGAATTCTGGAAGAATCCGTAGACGTCATTGGTGACAAAATGCGCCGGGAGTTGCCTCAAGGTGACGTCATCACGTATGCAGAGCCACGAATGAGAGAGCGGTGTTTGTTAAGCCGACAACATGCTGGAATGTTACATTGTATATGTCTTATATTGGCCTTCTCAGGGTAATTGTAATCATCTACTTTTAACTACTTGCTGATCGCCCCACGCAGATTTACTGCGGCAGGGCGGCTCGGCTGCGCATAATCACATAGATCTACGTGATTATGTGCATGTGGTCTTGGTGGTCTCGCCCATTCTCTACCTCCAACCATGACTATTATAAATAGTTTGCAACAGTGTTGCCAACCTCCCGCAGCATTTTTTACTGACAAAACAAAAACTTTTTACTGACAGAGCACATTTTTTACTGACAACCTAAAAAATTAAATTAAAAACAAATAAAATCAATATGTATACAGCATAAACACAATATGGAAACATTGACAATACTAAAAATAGGTAATTTTGACACAGCATGACAAATTATCATCCCCTGATATTTACAGACAATTGTAAAAATCACTGATTTTTACAAACTGTCCGTAAATTTACTGACGGTTGGCAACCCTGGTTTGGAATTACATTTACAGTAAAAGACGTAAGTAAACTAGCAGGGGGTGAGGTGTTTCTAGAAAGGAATTGATCCTGCCAGCTCAAGACCTTTGAAGAAAGATGCCTCATATACCACTAGGGGGAGGTTCAACATTCAAAGTTTACCCAGGTACTGGAGGAGTGAGTGGATATAATTGTGCTAGGAGGATGCCCCCCCCCCCACCTCCTCTGTGTGCCCTGTTGGTTTGGAGCATTCAGTTTATATTTCCCAGAACACATTCACATCTATATGTAGCAATGTTTCAAGGCCGGTGGCCTGATGTGGGTCTGCCATTGTTACCGGTTACCTCTCCAGCCCATGTGAGCTGCGGCACTGGGTGTGAGAACTGACACATCGACAACTCCGGCATCTTTGTTTGGTTGTTTTATTGTAGTTTTAGGAGATGGGAGAAGGGAATGAGTGGGATACTCCTTTGGCTCGACTATGTACAATTCTGGGACTTTTATAGCAAAAAATGCCCGTTAGCGATGTCTTGACGCCAGCCGATGCTAGCCAATGCTTACTAACGCTTTGAACACACTGTATCTCTGAAAGCTGGGCTGGAACCCCGACTTAAGTCCAGAAGATCCAGGACTGTGGAACATTGAACATCTGACACTGCTTGCACTGTAAAGTCACTGACTACTCTCTCCAGCCTTGCCCTGGCTTGAGGTAGCTTGCTGTGTATTCCTGTATGGCTGCAACTCTCAACTGATGCACTCACACTGTGCATTAACTCTTCAGGGCCCAAACTGCAGGCGCCCCCTTTGCCATTTCAGGGTCCTCAACCTAGGTACCCCCTCTATCACTTCAGGGTCCTCTGACTAGGTACCCCCTTTACAGCTAGCTGACTCTTGGATCCTAAAACCTTCTCCGGAGTGGTGACTGTAATGATATCGTGTGCTGGGACACCATTTTGTCGAGCAGCCATTTGGCATTACTCCAGCAGCCTGACAGTTTCAAAACCAAAAGGGCACTCATCCACACAGCCCCCACCTTACCCTAATTAACGTTAGTATGCAGAGCTTCAAAGAAAATCTTATCTCAAGCACATCCTAGCAGATGTCCACTACGGCTGACCAGGCTGTGTTGAATTCCACAGCCAAACTGTTAATTAGAAATGTAACACATACATCTAATAATTTATACCAAATTCATAAATGCAGACAGGAACGTAACACATTAACATAAAGTATATATTTGAATGACAAATAAAATACTGAACGAAACGAGACCATGCATGGTCATCCTATGACACATGGAATAGAAAAGAGCGATAAGATATTCCTTGTGTGATAAAAATATTCATGTTTGATATCGTTTGAAAGCAAATCACACGTGGAGTCTCGCAGTTTAAAGAATGTAACCCTTACATATTTCAAGATATGAATTATGTTATAAATCTGTCTAAGCGGGAGGTTCCTTGGCATTTTCTGAGCCTCAGGGCCGCCCATGGCCCCAGTGTTTATTGGTCAAGGACCTCTGGTGACACCCCCTGCGGGTCAGAGAAAAAGAGAGAAGCTGATGGGTTTCTCAGTTCTCCTGTACCATCAAACCAAGAAACATCTACCTATCACTTTGGGAACTGGCTCAGCTTCTGAACTCTGATAATACAAGGACATTAAATGCAAGTACCTTCATCTCTAATTCTTTATCTTATTTTTCTAAATTGCTGAATTGTGTCTCTATTTCTATGTAACCCATTTTTCTGTAAATATTTTTATTTGCACCAATTTTAACCTTTTTTATAATTAAACCTTATTTTGAAAAGTGTTAACTTTGTCTCTAAGCTCTTAACGCAGACTAAAGCCAACGTCCGATCAGCCGATTGTAGGCTTGTTAGTATGATGCTTCCGACAACCAACTGCAAATTTTCGGCCGAAAAAAATCTGGTGTGCATGCTATAAAATTTTTGTTGGCCAACAACAGAACGGCCGATTGTTCCTCAGTCAGTACAGATTTCGGCAGACAAAAATCAGATGAGCAAGACTGGGCATGCTCAGAGAAGAAAAAACACACGGAAAGTCAACCATCACATGACATCACTTCTGAAGTTGGAAGTCTAGAGCAAATTTCAACCAACAAACAACACTGGACAAAAGACGGCCGATCGGTCGGTCAACAATCTGTGCATGTGTACGAGGCTTAACCAAAGAACCTGTCTCTTGAAGAGCGCTACTGTCTAGAATAAACCCTCTGGACACTCCTGTCTGTGGTGACAGCGCGTGTTACAGATAATTATTCTAAAGTCATAATTTATATTTCTAAAATTACGAGCATCCGCTGGGCTCAAACGTAGTGGTGGTGGCAGAAAAAGGGTTAATTGTTTAATTGGTCCGGTGACAATCGCTCTCAACCTGCTGGCAACTAGATTGTGGTCCCGCAAGCTGGAAGAATTGTGCCAGGTGCAGCTGAGAGTAACATTGTTACGCAAGTGACGGCAGGGTGTGAGATTGCCTGGTCCTTGGTCACGAGTTGGATGAGAAGGCCAGGGGTCTGATACCCGCCACCGTCACAGTCCCCACTGACTTTAGGCAGACACCCAGGGGCAATCCTCAGAACTCACGACCGGTGTAGGCTTTCCTGGGACTGGACCCCTCTTGCTCTCCGCTGGTTCTCGGCACACCGCATCCCCCTCAGCTCACTTCCTTCCGTCACTTCCGCTTGTACCTGTGAACCGCATTTCCGGCGTTTGGAGCGCATCGCGTTCCGGAAGCACCCGGGAACGGTACTGCTGTCACCTGTATCTGAACTGCTTGTATTTCACCGCTATATTGTGAGTGCCTTTTCAACTTTTAATAAATAAGACTTATATATACAGTACTTCACTATTGTGAGCCTTTTTCCTCCTCCATTCATGATCCGGACCTCCTAATGTATACATGACTGCCATATACCATGAGGATTAATGGGATTCTGGAGACGGTACATATGTCCTAATGAGGCCACTGTGAACCCCTTCCCTTGATGTTCAATGCTTGTCACCCCTGTAGGGGTACCTTTATCTGGTGAGTGCGTAATTCATTAGGGGAACATAAGGATTCACCTGCACGCGTCACCGTATACAGAAATCCCACTATAGATCATCACGGCCTGCTATTGGATGATTGTCATTTTCCTTGGATTATGAACTTCTGATTCCACATGGACTCACTTGTTTAGTCACTTTTTTCCTATACAGGACACCCATTAATTTACAAGTGTCACTGGTTCTTACTTGTATACCATATTGGTACTTTTTGTTTATTTCACCTCACTATTCAATATATATTTCTTTATTCTATTGTACTTTTCCACGCACATATTCAGTTGTGCATTTTGTTATCACTAATCACCTTATGTGATTTTTTTCTCAGCACTGGCACTTTTTCTTAATTTAGTTACCTCTGGGGACACTTCTAACCCCTTCCCCTTTCATTACAAAGGAGCACTATCAACTCATTTAGTGCACTTAGTCACTTTTATTTGCCATTGCACTTTCCACTGTTGCACTTTATTATTAATCACAAGACATTCATTGCACTTTATGTCATTTTAAATGCATTCAATATATTTGTATATGGTTTTATTATGCATTGATTGTACGTTTTCTTGCATTTATTTGCATATTTTGATTATTGCCATCAGCACCTTATTATTTATATTCACCACCCTTATTGAGGTTTTGCACACATCCAAACATTTATATTTATTCATTGGCAGGGCCAAGTACCTTCCCCCCTTTTTCTATTTCCTGGGACTGGACCCCTCTTGCTCTCCGCTGGTTCTCGGCACACCGGATCCCCCTCAGCTCAACTCAGCACTCTCTGGATTCTCAGGCAGCACCGAGACATCCGCTTCCTCTGACAGGAGGAGAGACAGCCTTTCTCTCCCTCCTGGGACTCTGCTTCCCGCCAAAGACCATGGGTCATGCCCTCCCTCAAACTTATACCCACTTCCAGAATCCTTTGCGGCAGAATCTGCCTTCTGGGGTTGTTACAAGCCTGAATATATCCCTGATTGGGTTTCCTCCACTGCCCTATGAGAAGCCTCTCACAGAGCCAGTGGGGAGACTCCCCCTTCAGAAGACACACCTGGAAGCCATGACACCCTACAAAAAGAAATCACAGCCCTGCTGTTAGGCAGACAGGGCCCACTATACATTTACCTAGCACCTACCTGTAGTGTGCTACATATACATGAAGAAATTATAGAGGAAAACCACAAAAAAATATATTTTTATTAGACTTGAACATACAATACAAAGCTTACAGATCTGATTTAGTTTCATGGCTCTGTTGGGTACAGTTGGTCACTGGAGTCTTGGGATGTCGTACTGGTAGAACAAGCTTTTGAAGTCCATTAGTTTTGTGAAAGGTTTAGGACGATAAAATGTTTGCATCAGTCTGAATCCCATTTTATTGTACATTTTCCAGGCATCTTTCATGGCTAAACTGGTTGTCAAAACCACCGCCTCGCAGCCCCTCTGATGGGCAAAGTCAATCATTGTCCTACACAAGGCTTTGGCAATCCCTCTACCCCGATGGCTTTTACACACCGAAAGTCGTTTTAGCTCCAGGTGCTTTTCTCCTCCTGGGTATGTAGAAGGAACAGCGGCCACCATCCCAACCACCTGTCCTCCAGACTCCGCCACCCAGAAGCAGTGGCCATCTTGTTCCAGGTAGTACTTCCTTATGTCCAGCATGTCATCAAGAAAGCACATTCGGATATAATTTCGGGGCATATGCCAGGCAGCAAACCACAAAAAACCCACGATTGTGGTCACTGCACAGATGGAGGTGATAAAGGACACAATGTCTAATGCTGGAAGAACGAGGAGAGCCAGCAATGGAAGCCAGATGTGGGGCTGTCGTATCGCGTGTTTAAAGACTTCACTCGTGTGTTCGACAATTCCAGAAGCAAACAACTGCCTGGCCACTTCGTAATCCGAATCCTTGTACAATCGTATAAAGAAAGTAGACATTTTGTCTCCCTGTGAATAAATAAATATATAATTACAATTACATCATTGAGGTGGATCTAGCACCAACTATACTCTTACCAGGGTGATACCCGCAGCTGCATATCATCCCGCTACAACCACTTGCAGCCAAAGGACGCAAATTTGCTTAACGTTAGCGTTAAAGGGTTAAATTATCAGCCCCAGTATTTCTAACTGCGATGCTGATGTTCCTCCTTTTTCATTTTTTTAATAGTTTTTACATTTCTATCAGTGGCAGTCCTCAATTTAAACTGCATCCAATCACACATTTCCCAGTATCTTATCAATTTGGGTAATAAGCCCCCTCTATCAAGGGAGGCCAACAAGGAGAGGCAGACGTTCCCATGGCACTGTGAGAGGGCCAGCAGCGTATGTGTTCACAGGCAAAGGTGGACGTGGTCAGTCCTCAGGCAGGGCATCATTTCCTCTGTTTAGTGATGTTGCCCATGCTATCCAGCCACAGCATGCAGAGGAGGAGGTGGACTGGCCTACTAAACCCTCCTCATCCTTCATCACCCAAGCAGAGACTAGTGTGCAGTCGACTGCAGCTGCTAGGGTGTCTTACTCTGCCTCCTTGTCCACAGCTAGTGCGGTCATAGTTCCAGCATCATGCATGGAGGAGTCAGCTAAGTTATTTGAACACAGCGTCAGCCACTTGCTCCTTGACGATACACAGCCATTAGTTGATTCAGATCTTGGTTCTGAGGTTGAGGAAGGTAGGAACATGAGCCAACAGAGAGGGGAAAACACTGATAAACAACAAATTGGCAGTCATATTCCCCCAGCCGCAGCATATTGCCAAGTTGTCTCCAGTGGTAATGAGGATGAAGGAGATGATGATGATGATGAGGTCACTGACATGACTTGGGTGCCAGACAGAGCAGAGAAGGAAAGTGAGGGGGAGGCACGACACCAACGAGGCAGCCTTCATGGAAGAGTAGAGAGAAGCCACCCTATTCCATCACATTGTGAAGCTGTTATCTCCCGGCACCCTTCCCACAGCTCAGCTGTCTGGGCCTTTTTCTATCACAAGTGCAGCCAGTGGCAGAACTACCAGGTTTGCAGAAGTCGCACTTGCGACCGGGCCCTGGAGTTCCAACACCATGGGGGGGCAAGCAGTGTTGCAAGCCTCCCACTGTGTCAGTGAGGGTTTGAGAAAACAGACTGATTTATCCCATCCACAAGACAGGAGAATCAGTCTGAACAATTAGGGGCCGGTGGGGGCCGGTGGCTGGTGGCTGCAGCTGAGCAGAGTGTCTCTGACACCTTGACTCACACAGCCAAGAGAGTTCACTCCCCCCTCCCAGCACTGCACCTACACTTTGCATTACACATTACTGAACTGTCCTCCCTATTTCCCAGCTTTGTCTTCCCTATCTGTCACCACCCCTGTTCTTCCAAGTTCCATTTAGCACTAATGCAACCCATACATTGATCGCTTTTTTTTTTTTTTTTTTTTGTTCGATCAGTACACTGAAAAAAAAAAAAAAAAAATTATATATATATATACTGTATATACAGTATCTCACAAAAGTAAGTACACCCCTCACATTTCTGTAAATATTGTATTATATCCTTTCATGTGACAACACTGAAGAAATGACACTTTGCTACAATGTAAAGTAGTGAATGTACAGCTTGTATAACAGTGTAAATTTGTTGTCCCCTCAAAATAACTCAACACACAGCCATTAATGTCTAAACCGCTGGCAACAAAAGTGAGTACACCCCTATGTGACAATGTCCAAATTGGGCCCAAAGTGTCAATATTTTGTTTGGCCACCATTATTTTCCAGCACTGCCTTAACCCTCTTGGGCATGGAGTTCACCAGAGTTTCACAGGTTGCTAGTGGAGTCCTCTTCTACTCCTCCATGACAACATCATGGAGTTGGTGGATGTTAGAGACCTTGCGCTCCTCCACCTTCCGTTTGAGGATGCCACACAGATGCTCAATAGGGTTTAGGTCTGGAGACATGCTTGGCCAGTCCCTCGCCTTTACCTCTAGATTCTTTAGCAAGGCAGTGCTCATCTTGGAGGTGTCTTTGGGGTCGTTATCATGTTGGAATACTGCGCTGCGGCCCAGTCTCTGAAGGGAGGGGATCATGCTCTGCTTCAGTATGTCACAGTACATGATGGCATTCATGGTTCCCTTTAATGAACTGTAGCTCCCCAGTGCCCGCAGCACTCATACAGCCCCAGGCCATGACACTCCCACCACCGTGCTTGACTGTAGGCAAGACACACTTGTCTTTGTACTCCTCACCTGGTTGCCGCCACACACGCTTGACACCATCTGAACCAAATCAGTTTATCTTGGTCTCATCAGCCCACAGGACATGGTTCCAGTAATCCTTGTCCTTAGTTTCTTGTCTTCAGCAAACTGTTTGCTGGCTTTCTTGTGCATCATCTTTAGAAGAGACTTCCTTCTGGGATGACAGCCATGCAGACCAATTTGATGCAGTGTGCGGCGTATGGTCTGAGCACTGACAGGCTGACTCCCCACCCCTTCAACCTCTGCAGCAATGCTGACAGCACTCATATGTCTATTTCTCAAAGACAACCTCTGGATATGACGCTGAGCACTGTAGTAAATGTTATGGGCATCTATACATATAGGCATCTATACATATAGACATATATATAAATATATATATGTATGTGTGTGTGTATATATTGTATATATTATAATATGTGCATACATATAGTGTGTGATGGGTTCACATACTCAGGCATATGGGACAGGCGAGGGACAAGTCGATTTAACACATCAAAAAGTAAGTAAGGTAAGGCCACATTGGTATTTGGGAATAGATATTTATCTAATTAGACATTTCAAAGGGGACTTGTTGACCAGAACAGAGACTGACCAAACCAGGTTTACCTTTATATATAAAAGGGGCAGATAATGACGCTGTCCTATGTTAATTTTAATAAAAGACCATCTCAGCCTTTGAAGAGCCAACCTAATTAGTACTCAAAGAATGCAAATTAGGAAATTTCCTGAAGGGTTTATGACTGCAGTTGTCCATAGCCAAAGGGGCTTTATCCACCCAGAAAAACAAAAGCAGATCAAAGGCCTAATAAAACTGGCCAATCAAATTGCTTACCCTGGTCACCAATGAGGAAAAAAAAAGTATATTAGAATTGGGTTGTTTTGGCTAAGTTATGACAGGAGAAGCTGGGTTCTCTGAAGGTGAAAGAAATGTCCTGTCATCCATCTTGTATGTACCTCTGTTGACTTTTGTGAAGTCTCAATAAATGCATCTCTCTGGGAGAACTGGGTCATTGCAAGAATAACTCGCATTATAGTAATAATTATTTAATACTACCACTACTATTATATCACTACAAGCACGTGAACTCAACTTCTTTGGTCGTGCATGGCGAGGCCTGTTCTGAGTGGAACCTGTCCTGTTAAACTGCTGTATGGTTTGGGCCACTGTGATCAGGGTCTTGGCAATCCTCTTATAGCCTACCAGTGATGGTGAACCTTGGCACCCCAGATGTTTTGTAACTACATTTCCCATGATGCTCAACTACACTGCATAGTGCATAGGCATCATGGGAAATGTAGTTCCAAAACATCTGGGGTGCCAAGGTTCGCCATCACTGGGCCTAGGCCATCTTTATGTAGCACAACAATTCTTTTTTTCAGATCCTCAGAGAGTTCTTTGGCGTGAGGTTCCATGTTAAACTTCCGGTGACCAGTATGAGAAAGTGAGAGCGATAACACCAAATTTACCACACCTGCTCCCCATTCACACCTGAGACCTTGTAACACTAACGAGTCACATGACATGGAGGGAAAATGGCTAATTGGGCCCAATTTGGATATTTTTACTTAGGGGTGTACTTACTTTTGCTGCCAGCGGTTTAGATATTAATGGCTGTGTGTTGAGTTATTTTGAGGGGACATCAAATTCACCCTGTTATACAAGCTGTACACTCACTACTTTTTACATCGTAGCAAAGTGTAATTTCTCCAGTGTTGTCAGATGAAAAGATAGAATAAAATATTTACAAAAATGTGAGGGGTGTACTCACTTTTGTGAGATACTGTATATATATATATATATATATGATCCAATTCCCCCATCTACACATTCCAGGTGGATGGGGGAATCCTCCTACTGTGGACCAGTGGCCAAACAACCAGGGTTGCTGTCTAGCCAGCTATTGATGGTGCTGGTCTCGGTCTCCATGGCAGCAGCAGCGCATTAGGGCCCAGTGCTGGTTCCATTATGGGGCTGATGGGTGCATGTGCAGGAGGGTCATTGCAATTGGTTGCAGACAGCTGACCCTCCCGCAGGTCGCTTACTAGCAATAGCACTGCATAGCCTTCTCTGACATGCTGATCATGATGTGATCCAGTTGATGCTCTCAGGCAGATCTAATATTAAATATGATAGTGGTTTTATTGATCAGAGCCCCCACCTTGCTGGCATGTAGACCACATGGATGCTGAACATATGGTTGATATATATGTGATTGTACTCTTGATTCTTGTAAATACTGTGTTTATTAGATCCTACTGGGAGCGTCACCTGGATCACACTCCGATCGGCATGCAGTGAAGGCTGCAGAAAGCTATGCAGCGTTACTACTGCTAGGTGACTGGCGGGGGGCTCAGCTGTCAACAACCAATAGTGCTAGCCCTCCCCCGCATGCACCCATAAGACCCATATTGTAATCAGCACTGGGTCCTCATAGATTGCCACCACTGCCATGGGGACAGAGATGCCAGACCAGCACTGTCAATAGGAGGGACATGACATCAAGAGGAGGCTGGGGACTCCCACGGTGGCAGAGCGCAAGTGTGACCTTTGCAACCCTGGTAGTTCTTCTACTGCTTTGGAACCTGTTATGGTGCGTTAGTCCCTGTTGTGATGGTAACATATCTCTTTTGCTTTTGCTTTCTTTTGCTTTCTGCCACCGTGGGGTGAGCCCAAGATGGTAGGAAGGAGGCCCACTGCAGAACACATGAAAAGGTCCTGTTGCAGGATCATAATAAAGGGCCCTGCAACAGGAGAAAAGGGCCCTGCAACTGGGATCAGTGGGGAGAGCCATGGCACCAGAGAAAAGGGCCCCAGGACCAATGAAATGAAGAAGGGGGGGGGGACATCAAGGTTTTTTGCACCAGGGCCCTGAAGATTCTAGTTATGTGCAGTCAATCGCACTGTTGCAATTTGTTATCTCTGTCATAAGCACATCAAGTGTGGCAAAAATACCAGCCATTTGGGTACACAAAGGGGACACAATTCTTCTCCTCCTCACTCCTCAACTTTCATGTCTACCCCCGCTATACCTCTTGACCTCTCAGCAGCCTCCTAAGCGAAGGGTGTCCCAGATCTTGCCGCACCTCTGTCAGTAGCACACCACCAGCTGTAGACTATAGCAGGAACATTTCTTAGCCCCAGCTGCTGCACCAAAAAAAAAAAAATACAGTCACTGCCACCCACATGCCCTGCTTCGAAATTCCAGCTTGTTCAAATTGCTGGCTTTACAACTCCTGCCTTTCCATCTGGTGGATTATGTCCCCTACCGTGAATTTGCAGAATGTGCTGTACCACAATGGCAGGTTCCCATTCACTATTTCTTTGCACGTAAGGCCATTCCAGCTCTGTACCATCAAGTGGAAGGCAATATTTTAGCAACGTTGGGCAAGGCAGTCAGCCGCAAGGTCCACATTACTGCTGACATGGGGTCTAAAAAGCATGGTCAGGGACAATATATTTAGTTCACAGCACACTGTGTAACTCTGCTTGCAACTAGGATGGAAGCAGGACAGGGCTCAGTGCTGCAGCTTGTGGTGATGATAGGAGATTGTCAGTTCCACCCTTTCCTCCTCCTCCACTTTGCTAGATTGTCCTATGAATCACCAGTACCCCTAAACGTTCAAGGGGCTAATCAATGAGTTAGGCTAAAAGATGTCATGCAGTGCTCCAGCTGATCTGTCTTGGGGCAGGTGCCACACCGAGGTAGAGATTCTTGCAGCTCTGCAGGCACAGGCTAAGACGTGGTTCACACCACGCTAGCTGGAGCCAGAAATGGTGGTGTACGATAATGGCACAAATCCCCTGTCTTCCCTTCGACAGGAAAAGTTGACACGTGCAGTGGTGGTGCAGTGTTTCCTAAATAGGTACCCAGGGTTGGAAGATCTTCTAAGGCAGGCCAGACGAGTTTGTAGCCATTTCAGGTGGTCATACACAGCCAGTGTTCGGTTGGCTGAAATTCAGCGGGAATTCCACCTGCCTGTAAACCGCCTGATTTGTGACATGCCCACCAAGTGGAACTCAACTTTGGCAATGCTGCAGCAGCTGCACATGCAGCAGAGGGCTGTCAACGAGTACCTTTACTCCATAACAGGCAGGGTACCTGTCCCTACTCTACTCCCTAACAGGCGGTGTACCTTTTCCAACTTGCAAATGCGTGCCAAACCTAGGCATTAAATAGGCCCTGCCTGACCCAAGATGGCTGCCAGAGTCACATGGTGCAGCAGCATCCAAACAGATTGCTTCCCAAGTGACCCAGGAAACCATAGAGGAACTGTGTTCCTCTTGTCCTCGTCTCCAGCTACAGAGCCTCTGTGGATGAGTGCCACCTACAGTGGAGGAAGTAGACTGCATCTGCGTACAGGTTCCCTAAAGCCTGAATATCATTACCAGGGTACCTTATGGGTAAAAAGGTTGAGAAAGACTGGTTTATGCTACAAGTGTTCAGGCATCGATTTCCCTCATACTATGACTTCTTATGATCATCAGCTCCATCTAGTGGCCAAAAATGCAGTATATTTCTTGATTGATGTTTGTGACGGTATTCACCGTCACTGGGAGGGAAAGACATACTTAAGGGACGCTGAGAAAATGGTTTGGATAACTTCAAATGGGAGAGCAATATTTATCAACAACAACAAGAACTATGAAGATTTAATCCAACTTTACACTGTGGGACCTATAGCCTGTTGCCATGAAGTGTGTGACACCTAGATGTGTATTCCATGTATTTCAATGAAGGAGACACACAGACTGTCATTGGCAGTCTTGTCCTATTGTGTGTTTTTAGGTGGAATGTGGATTGTGTGAAGTCTGCCTGTCCCATTGTTAAATGTTAACGACCTCACATTGTTCTGTCCAGATGGCTAGATAAATAGTTCAGGTTAATTCTGTTTCTGTATACAATGCCATCTGCATATGATAATGTAATCGGGGCCCTGACTTGGTCAGGAGGGGGTGTCCCTGTGCTGTATATAAATTCTGTGTGACTGTTCAATAAAGAGTTCTACTTCACCCTCAATCTAGAGTCCTGTCTCTTATTGGGGGAATCTGCTACAAGGGATTGCTATGCTCTTCATACTCCCTTGAATAATCACTAAGCTCTTGTAAGAGCTTGTTCCTCTTTCCTGTTCCTGCTTCACCTCTTGGGAAAGAGAGGTTCACCCACTGGAACCTGGAGCCTTGTCGTAGGTCCAGGGTGGGTAGGAGACGGTGAGACCCTAACCAAGCTGCGGCAGTTTGTGGGGTCTGTGGTGGTTATGGTGTCTGGTGGAGTGCTTGGACCCCTCTGGAAGCACTAGGAGCATCCGTCAATGGAGGTACGCAGTCGGGGTGCCGGTTGATCAGTTACAATGTTTTTCAAAAATATATACTGCATTTTGGCCACTAGATGGAGCTGTTATTCACAGTAACTCATAGTAATAGAGAAAATGCATGCAATATTCATGCAGCCTGGAAGAATTCTCATGATATTCATTCAACAAATGTTTTATAATAGAAGCCTTTGTTTTTTTCACCCAAAGAAGGTTTTTCTATAATAACAACGATATTTTGTTAAGTGCTCCTTTTAGCTGCAAACAGTAATTAATGTCTCTCTTCTTTACATAGCTTAGAAACTAGAACTCCACTAAGGTGAAGATATCTGCGCTTGACTCTGGTTACCGGCCAAAGATCATAGAAGGATCATAACTTCATTGCAAACACAGCTTAGTCATCAATATACTGCGGATAATGAAGTGTTCTCTGTAACCTCCGGCACGTGGTAATATTTTACAGACTAGATTTATAGTTTGGGGTGAACTCATTGACATAATGAGATAGGTATATGACAGTCACATGGCTGGACATAAAGATCCTTGTCTTAGACTTAAAGCTTTATGAATTTAGCCTATTGTGTGTTTTCCTTATGATAGGAACTCCTTATGTTATAACTCTTAAGATGGCATACTGTATATGATGTGGTCTGCCAATTGCATTAATAAAATTACCATCATAGGGCAACCCCTATGTGGTCCCAGCCTTGCTCTATGCTATGGGCTGCCCTATGGTGGTCTCCAGGCATTGCAATTTACAAAATTACCATCATAAGGTACCCCATATGTGGTCCCAGCATTGCTCTATGGTGTGGGCTTCCATATGATGACCCCACACTCCCCAATTAGCAAAGGAACCATCATAGTGTACCCCCATATGTGGTCCCAGCCTCGCTCTCTGCTATGGGCTGCCCTATGATGTCCCCCCCACTGTCCCCAATTAACAAAAATACCATCATAGGGTACCCTCTATGTGGTCCCAGCACCACTCTTTGCTATGGAATACCCTTTGATGGTCCCCATGCTCCACAATTTACAAAATTACCATCACAGGGTACCCCCTTTTGTGGTCCCAGCCTCGCTCTCTGCTATGGGCTGCCCTATTATGGCCCCACATTCCCCAGTTAACAGAATTACCATCATAGTGTACCCCCTATGTAGTCCCGGCATCACTCTCTGCTATGGCTATGATGGGGACTTGTTCATGGAACATTTTGCATATTTAACTTTAATTTTCTTTAAAATCTCAGATTGCCCTGAGCCAAGTCTTTGGTTATAGTGTCATAATAACAACAATGACCTTAGTGATATCCATTAGAATCTGAATGTCCAATGCTGAAAACCAAACAGAGGCTTGTTCTTTATCCCAGCTCTCTTCTTCCCCCCACTGTCCCCAATTAACAAAATTACCAGCATAGGGTACCCCCCCCCCCCATGTGGCCCAAGCACCACTCTCTGCTGTGGACTGCCCTTTGATGGCCCACACGCTCCCCAAGTTACAATATACCATCTTAGGGTACCCCCTATGTGGCCCCAGCATCACTGTCTGCTATGGGCAGCACTATGATGGCCCCCACACTCCCCAATTAGCAAATTAACTATCATAGTGTACCCACTATGTGGTCCCAGCATTGCTTTATGCTGTGGACTGCCGTATGATGGCCCCACACTCCCCAATTAGCAAATGAACCATCATAGTGTACCCACTAGGTGGTCCCAGCATCGCTCTCTGTTATGGACTGCCCTATCATGCCCCCACATTCCAAGTCTTTGGTTATAGTGTCATAATAACAACAATGATCTTAGTGATAACCATTAGAATCTGAATGTCCAATGCTAAAAACCAAACAGAGCCTTGTTCTTTAGCTCTCTACTGTCCCCCACTGTCCCAAATTACCATCATAGGGTACCCCCGTATGTGGCCCCAGCACCATTCTCTGCTATGGACTGCCCTTTGATTGCTCCCAAAGTTACAAAATAACATCATAGGGTACCCCCTATGTGGTCCCAGCACAACTCTCTGCTATGGACTGCCCTTTGATGGCCCCCACGCTACGCAATTTACAAAATTACTATCACAGGGTACCCCCTATGTGGTCCCAGCATCACTCTATGCTTTGGGCAGTCGTATGATGGCCCCCACACTCCCCAATCAGCAAATGAACCATTATAGTGTACCCACTAGGTGGTCCGAGCATTGCTCTCTGTTATGGGCTGCCATATGATGGTCCCCATATGTTGTCCCAGCATAGCTATGGCTATGATGGGGACTTGTTCACGGAACATCTTGCATATTAAACTTTAATGATCTTTAAAATCTTGGCTTGCCCTGAGCCAAGTCTTTGGTTATAGTGTCAAAACAACAACAATGACCTTGCTGATATCCATTAGAATCGGAATGTCCAATGCTAAAAAAACAAACAGAGGCTTGTTCTTTATCCCAGCTCTCTACTGCCCCCCCACTGTCCCCAATTAACAAAATTACCATGATAGGGTACCCCCTATGTGGTCCCAGCACAACTCTCTGCTATGGACTGCCCTTTGATGGCCCACACGCTACGAAATTTACAAAATTACCATCATAATATACCCCCTATGTGACCCCCAGCATCGCTCTATGCTATGGGGGGCCCTATGATGGCCTCCAGGCACCTCAATTTACAAAATTACCATCAGAAGGTACCCCATATGTGGTTCTAGCATTGCTCTATGCTGTGGGCTGCCCTATGATGACCCCACACTCCCCAATTAGCAAATGAACCATCATAGTGTACCCACTATGTGGTCCCAGCATCACTCTATGCTATGGACTGCCTTATGATGCCCCCACACTCCCCAATTTACAAAATTACCATCACAGGGTACCCTCTATGTGGTTCCAGCATCACTCTATGCTATTGGCTGCCTTATGATGCCCCCACGCTCCCCAATTTACAAAATTACCATCACAGGGTACCCACTATGTGGTCCCAGTATCTCTCTATGCTATGGGCTGCCCTATAATGGCCCCCAGCGTTCAAGGGGCTATTCAATGAGTCAGGCTAAAAGGTGCCAGGCAGTGCTTCAGTTGGTCTGTCTAGGGGCAGGAGCCACACCAGAGCAGAGATTCCTTTAGCTCTGCAGGGGCAGGCCCAAAGGTGGTTTACGCCATGGAAGCTTGAGCACAAAGATTGATCAATTTAGAACTTTTTGCACCTTTAACGTGACCTATAAACTGTACAACTCAATTGAACACCAAACTGAAATCTTTTGTGTGGAGGGAAGTAAAAATAAAAAACAAAAATAATATGGTTGTATAAGTGTGCACACCCTTAAACTAATACAATGTTGAAGCACCTTTTGATTTTTTTACAGCACTCAGTCTCTTTGGGTATGAGTCTATCAGCATGGCACATCTTGACATGGCAATATTTGCCCACTCTTCTATGCAAAATCTCTCCAAATCTGTCAAATTGCGAGGGCATCTCCTGTGCACAGCCCTCTTCACATCACCCTACAGATTTTCAATCGGATTCAGGTCTGAGCTCTGGCTGGGCCATTCCAAAAACTTTAATTTTCTTCTGGTGAAGCCATTCCTTTGTTGATATGGATGTATGCTTTGGGTCGTTGTCATGCCTCTACCTTGACTAAGGCCCCTGTTCCAGCTGAAGAAAAACAGCCCCAAAGCATGATGCTGCCACCACCATGCTTCACAGTGGGTATGGTGTTCTTTTGGTGATGTGCAGTGTTGTTTTTACGCCAAACATATCTTCAAAGTTCAACCTTGGTTTCATCAGACCATAACACATTTTCCCACATGCTTTTTGGAGACTTCACATGTGTTTTTGCAAAATTTAGCTGGGCTTGGATGTTTTCCTTGGCAAAAAAAGGCTTCCGTCTTGCCTACCTACCCAATAGCCCAGACGTATAAAGAATACGGGAGATTGTTGTCACATGGACCACACAGCCAGTACTTGCCAGATATTCCTGCAGCTCATTTAATGTTGTTGTAGGCCTCTTGGAAGCCTCCCTGACCAGTTTTCTTCTCTAATTTTCATCAATTTTGGAGGGACGTCCAGTTCTTGGTGATGTTACTGTTGTGCCATATTTTCTCCACTGTGTCCCATGCAGTGGTGTATTTAGGATTTGTGCTGCCCTAGGCCTGACTAAACTTGTGCACCCCCTAATTTAAATATGACCCACCTCTTCCTGTAAAGGCCACACCCTTTCCTGTTTATGACCCGCCCTGTCATCTGTAAACCACAGACCACAACCAGTATATCAGTGCCCATCAGTCCAGCCTCATCAGTTCCAATAACTTCAGCCTCATCAGTGCCCATCAGTGCAGCCTCATCAGTGCAGCATATCAGTGTAGCCATCAGTGAAGCCTATTAGTGCCCATCAGTACCGGCAGGTAGCAGTGTGACTGCTTTATGGGGGTGCCAGACTGATTTGCCCTATAGGACTGGGGTTATACTAAAAGTGTAGTGCAAGCCGGTGGGGACCCTTTTCGCGTGGGAGCAAGAAGAAGGCTGTTTTTTTTCCGTGCGGGTGCAGCTTTTTTGCAGACCCCCTGCAAAGTGCTGCCCTAGGCCTGGGCCTTGTTGGCCTAGGCCAAGATACAGCACTGGTCCCATGGTATATCTAATGCCTTGGAATCTCTTTGTCCCCTTCTCCTGACTGATACCTTTTAACATTGAGATCCCTCTGATGCTTTGGAAGCTCTCTGAGGACCATGGCTTTTGCTGTAGGATGCGACTACCAAAATGTCAGGAAAGACCTACTAGAACAGCTGAACTTTATTTGGGGGTTAATCAGAGGCACTTTAAATGATGGCAGGTGTGTACTGACTCCTATTTGGGATGAGTTTGAATGTGATTGCTTATTTCTGAACACAGCTACATCCCCAGTTTTAGCGCCGGTTCACACATATGCAATGCGGGAGCCCTGCGAATCCACTGCGGTTTCCCGCATCGCATTCAACTCGAATGCAGTTCACACTGCCATATGCAAATCGCTGAGGGTGTCAATACAAAGTTAACAGCACCCCCTAGATCAGTTCGTATGGTGAACACTAATGCGATCCGATTCTGGTGCGGACCCAAAAAAGGGTCCTGGGCGAGTTGTGTCCGAATGCAATGCGAATTCAGCCATACAATCTGTATACAATCTGTATGGCTGAATTTGCATCGCAGACATCGCATGTGATTTTCAGAGCAGTGCGCTCCGAATGTCTGTCATCGCATATATGTGAACCGGGACATAAGTGGGTGTGCTCACTTATGCAACCAGATTATTTTTGTTTTTATTTTTTACTCCCCCCCCCCTTAAAAGATTTCAGTTTGTTTTTCAATTGAATTGTACAGTTTATAGGTCACATAAAAGGTATAAAAACTTGGCGTTTTGAATGCTTTTAACCACTTAAGCCCCGGAAGATTTTACCCCCTTCCTGGCCAGGGGGTATTTTGCGATTCGGCACTGCGTGACTTTAACGGACAATTGCGCGGTCGTGCGACGCTGTACCTAAACGAATTTGACGTCCTTTTTTTCCCACAAACAGAGCTTTCTTTTGGAGGTATTTGATCACCTGTGCGATTTTTTGATCATGCGCTATAAACAAAAAAACAAGCGACAATTTTGCAAAAATAACAATATTTTTCACATTTTTTTATATGAAATTCCCCCAAAAAAATTTAAAAATCAAAATTTTTTAACATTTTCGGACAATTTGTTTTATGCTACATATGTTTGGTAAAAAAAATCACAATAAGCGTATTTTGATTGGTTTGCGCAAAAGTTATTGCGTTTACTAACTAAGGGAAAGATTTTTGGCATTTTTTTTTTTTTTTTTTAACGAGTAATGGCGGCGATCTGCGATTTTTTTTGCGGGACTGCTACATTGCGGCAGACAGATCGGACCCTTGACTGACACTTTTGGGGGTACCAGTGACATTACTGCAGTAATCAGTGCTATACATATGCACTGTTACTGTAAAAAGGACACTGGCAGGGAAGGGGTTAACTGTATTGGAGAGGGAGGGGTTAAGTGTGTCCTAGGGGCGTGTTTCTAACTGTGATTGGACATGGCTACTAGTGTAAAAACAGAGATCAACGGTCCTACATAGTAGAACCGTCTGATCTCCATTTTTACACAGGGAAGAATGACAGGCGGCTTTGTTTACATCAGCCGCTCTGCCTTTCTCCCTTCCCGGCGAACGATCGCGATTGGCCGGCCGACATCGTGTCTGCCGTTCACACGCACTGACTTGTTAGTAAACGAGCCAGGGCGGGCGCGCGCCTCAGCAGGCGCGCGGGCGCCCGCTATTGGCTCACAAGCCGGTGACAGGCTAGTGACGTACCGGTACGTCACTTTGCCTGGCCGGGGCTGACCGCCGCAGTATATGTACTTGCGGCGGTCGGCAAGTGGTTAAAAGATTTCAGTTTGTTTTTCAATTGAACTGTACAGTTTATAGGTCACATAAAAGGTATAAAAACTTGGCAATTTTAATGCTTTTAAGTGTAGAGGAGAGGTTTGGGGTCTTTTAGACCCCCAGATCTCTCCACAAGAGTACCTGTCAAAAAAAAAAAAAAAAATTGATAACATTTTTTTTTTAAATGTACAATAATATCGGCCAATGCCGATATGCATTGGCCAAAATATCAGTATCGGCAACGAAAAACCGATATCGGTTGATCACTAATATATATATATATATATATATAAATAAAATGTTTGGCGGTTCTAAGTAATTTTCTTCCAAATAAAAAGCATTTTTATACACTTGCTCTATGATTTTCTAGGGTGTTTAGGTTTGTTATGGTAATGTCATGCCATGGGGTGATGGAAACTGCTTCTTCAGAGTCTCACTCTTCCTGCTGAATTTTTGTTCTACAGCTATGCTATTTACCTTCACCTAAAGATACCCCGTGACACAAATAGCAAATCTAAAATAAAAAGACCCATTTTAAATAGCTTAGACAAATACACTATGGTATCATCCACCAATAACCTAAACACACTGATCAGGGCACCTACCTCCTCTCTGTGGGCTGATAGCCAGCAAGTGACTCCTCCGCTTTCTGTGCCGCAGCCTCCTGCACTTTGGAACACATCTGGTTATACATAATCATTTTTATATCATATAGCCAATGATTTACAGTAATAGATAACACCTCCAGGTAGCTTTATGTACTTGTCCCATCCCTGATAATGCTGTAGTGCAGGGACATGGAAATTGTGGCCCTCCAGATGTTGCAGAACTACAAGTCCCATGAGGCATAGCAAGACTCTGATAGCCATAAGCATGACACCCAGAGGCAGAGGCATGATGGGACTTGTAGTTTTGCAACAGCTGGGCGGCCACAGATTGCATATCTCTGCTCTAGTGTGAACCTTTTTTCTGCCAAGGGCCATTTGGGTATTTATAAAATCATTTGGGGGCCGTACAAAATTATCAACTTAAAAATGTGCCTGTTATATTTAGTCAAAAATTGAATTAACTCACCCCTAATGTGATGGCTGCAACTGCTTCTCTTTGGTGAAGTGTGTGATGTTAGCTGGTATTGATGATGTTGCTACTCGCAACTGGTTTTCCAGGTTTGCGTCGGTCAGTCTGGAGCGCAGTCGACTTTATGGTGGTAAGCTTTGAAAAGAACTGCTGGCGGGTAATGCTGGTGGGTGAAGCTGGCTGGTACTGTGCTGTGGGTACTGCTGGTTCAGGCTGGTACTGCTGTGGGTATTGCTGATTCAGGCTGGTACTGTGCTGTAGGTACTGCCTTGGGTACTGCTGGCTAACGCTGGTACTGCTGGCTGGTACAGTGCTGTGGGTACTGCTGGCTGGTATTGCTGTGGGTACCGCTGGCCGGTACTGCTGTGGGTACTACTGGCTCTGGCTGGTACTGCTGTGGGTACTGTTGGCTCTGAGTGGTACTGCTGTGGGTACTGCTGGCTCTGGCTTATACTGCTGCAAGTACTGCTGGCTCTGGCTGGTACTGCTGCGAGTACTGCTGGCTCTGGCTGGTACTGCTGTGAGTACTGCTGGCTCTGGCTTATACTGCTGCAAGTACTGCTGGCTCTGGCTGGTACTGCTGTGGGTACTGCTGGCTCTGGCTGGTACTGCTGTGAGTACTGCTGGCTCTGGCTTATACTGCTGCAAGTACTGCTGGCTCTGGCTGGTACTGCTGCGAGTACTGCTGGCTCTGGCTGGTACTGCTGTGGGTACTGTTGGCTCTGGCTGGTACTGCTGTGGGTACTGCTGGCTCTGGCTGGTACTGCTGTGAGTACTGCTGGCTCTGGCTGGTACTGCTTTGTGTTCTGCTGGCGGTAAATGCTGGCTAGCAGCGGCGCCGCACTGGAGGAAGAGGCGATGTTTCCTGTATTGGTCACAGGCATTTAATATCACTCCGCCTGTGACTCACTCAGACTGTCAGAACGGAGCTGGAACTATACAGGAAGCACTGGCTCCGTTCTGACAGATCAGCTGAGAGACACAGACTCCGCTGCACGGGGGGCCGGACCAAATGACTTCGAGGGCTGCATACGGCCCCCGGGACGTAGGTTCCCCAACCCTGTCCTACAATGTAACAGAAAAAAAAAAAAACCTTGAAGCTCATCTCAGGGATTAAATTGGCTGGAAAAATAAAAGGTTCCCATTCAGTACTCAAAATGAAAAATGCAGTCAAGGCTGCAATACCCATCTTCTCTCTTTTGCTCCCCCCTGCAGTAATTTAATTCTGCCACTAGAGGTCTGTCTTTGAAACTGAAAGATAACCAGCATCACTTATTGCAGAAGAAGACTGAGGACATACGATGAGTGCAGTCACCACACTGCCCCGCACCCGCTGTGAAATGATGCAGAGAGTGGCGCTGATGTAATCATCCTGCTTCATAGGGAGCAGTTTTTGTTCTGTTTGTTTAGTGGCCATTTGCTATGTTCTGGACATTTTATAGATAGGCAACTCCTATCATATTGATTACTGGTTCCAAATTAATAACTACTGCAGTAGGGAACCGACACAAAAAGATATACCCCGCATCTTTCCTAAAGATGGCTTTTATACACATGATTATGTAGGTATCACATTGTTGTTACAATTGTACTTTTATGGTAACAAGGGGCGTAACATAGGCAGGCTAATTCTTAGTGAAGGAATCATTTTGCACTTCTTTTTTTTGTTGGGTTTTGGTGCCTCAAACCAAGAAATTGGGACTTTAAAGGCCAAGTGATTCAAAAATTTGTAAAACAATTGTACATTTATTGATAAGAAATAATAATATAGAGCAAAATTATCTTGACACTTGATGTTGTGTCTGGGTTATAGACCCATTGTGATAGTGAGAAAGGTAAGAAGGGTGACACAGTGATATGGTGACATGTGAATATGTCCTTTTGTTGGTCCACGCTGAAGATTTTAGCTTGTGGTCCGTGAAGGAATTACAGGTATAGCGCCTTTATCAAGGATGATTTGTTCACCATATCTGTAAGTATATATATGAATAGAGTAATATGTTACTTTGTGCATATCATGGGAGATATTCCCTTTTTATGCATAGTTCGTACATATCATTTTGATATAAATAAGGATTATTGTGCTCAGCAGTAAACTCACAATAAAGTGCTAATGCATAAACAGTGTTATGTCTCACATAAATCACATAAATAAATAAACCGATGTGAATTCATAGGTGAATATATCAATAAATAACAATAAATAGGTGAATTTATCAATAAATAAAGTCCTTGAAAGTGCTCGGTGCAAACTACTTGTCTCAGCAGCAAATTGGACTTGATATAAAGTGCCTTCACCAATCACCATGCACCCAGTGCTCGGATAAAATACTTCTTACCAGAAGAAGTTGACCCCTTAGTTATAGGGGGTCATGACCAGCATGTGTCTCCACAAGAGCTCCAGATTATCCTGATACTATCTTCACATCCAGTGTGTAATAAGCCAGAAGTATAAAGGTAGCTCCGGGACTCCGGACAACATGTTATAGGAAATAAGAAGACTCCAATAGTGTAATATTGCCAGGTATGCAGATTTAATTAAAGGTAATGCACTTACTACATAGCGGTAAGTAGAACGCCACAATAATTCAGATCGTTCGGCTACTTCTGGTGGATGGGACGCCGCTTCCGCGTCTGCGCTCCACCCCACAGGATCTCTACGGTCTCACGCTCCCGACGCACGTTTCGTCAGGCGTGCTGACGTCATCAGGGGATCATGTGACCGTACATTTCCTCACACATTATATGGAGGCTGACACAGCTATCAACATCCAATCACTAGTCGCCGGAGTTAGAACCGCCCATTCTTTAGTAGATTGTTGGGTTCTTCCCTTCAGTAAGGGTGCCTCACGGGGACATATTCAGAAGGAAAATAATGGAACACCTTTTAACTATGGTTGCCATTAAGTTTAACCCTTGGTTCGCTAAAACAACCAATACAATGTTAGTCTATGTTCCCTATACTCCCAATTGCGATTCCAATTCGTGAGTAGTATATTATAGGATGGAATGCTGTGTGCTGAGACATTAAAACAGTAAGCCAATACATTCGAATGACAATATACCTATATTAATATTAATATATGCTAAAATACATTTTAATGATACATTTTATTCCAACATCCTAAAATTAGCTTAAAATTAGCATAAAAATTACCTAAAAAATGTATGTCTTTAAAAGGAACAAGGATATAAGGTATAATTACCAGGTTGAAAGATGATGGGAAATGTATATTTATGTGTTAAAACTTAAAAATTAGAAATAAAACAATTCAAATCAATATCAATATTCATTCCCAATGGTTCTAGAGTCTTCATTCTATAGATCCATTTTAACAGCCAGGTTCGTGGAAAAAGGTTACAGATTGGAGGAGGTGCAAAAAACAAGAGATCTAGTGCACCAAATGCCCAGGAATGAGTTATTGAGTTATTAAGAACTAAAAACAGGGCTCTAGACAATAAGGGTGAATTGGCATTTCTGACTGACTTCAATAGGAACTATAAAGAAATTGAAGCAATTATCCGGAAGTATTGGCCCATTTTAATGAAAGACCGAACTTTGAATCAAATACTCCCGGCTAAACCACATTTCATTTATAGGAAAGTGCCGAACCTTAGGCATATGTTGGCCCCCAACATACCTGACCCTCCAAAAAGAAAGTCGACCTTTCTAGATGTAAAAGGTTTTTTTCCCCTGTGGCAAATGCAATGCTTGCCAGATGTCCAAGAAAAACCCCAGAAAGATCACCACTTTCCACTCCAGAGCTACAGGCCAAAAATTTCAAATCAATAAACTCATATCATGTAGATCCACCCACGTGACTTACCTAATTAGCTGCCCCTGTGGGCTACAGTACATTGGCAGGACCACACGCCAATTGTCTGTAAGGATCAACGAGCATGTGGGTAATGTGAGGAGAGGCTTTCCTAAACACAGCCTCTCCAACCATTTCCGCCTGTACCACAATAGGGATCCCTCGCTTATGTCCTTCTGTGGCATAGATAGAGTGGATAACCATTGGAGAGGAGGAAATATGACTAAAAAAGTCTCCATGAATGAGACCCAATGGATCTATAGAATGAAGACTCTAGAACCATTGGGAATGAATATTGATATTGATTTGAATTGTTTTATTTCTAATTTTTAAGTTTTAACACATAAACATAAATTTCCCATCATCTTTCAACCTGGTAATTATACCTTTATATCCTTGTTCCTTTTAAAGACATACATTTTTTAGGTAATTTTTATGCTAATTTTAAGCTAATTTTAGGATGTTGGAATAAAATGTATCATTAAAATGTATTTTAGCATATATTAATATTAATATAGGTATATTGTCATTCGAATGTATTGGCTTACTGTTTTAATGTCTCAGCACACAGCATTCCATCCTATAATATACTACTCACGAATTGGAATCGCAATTGGGAGTATAGGGAACATAGACTAACATTGTATTGGTTGTTTTAGCGAACCAAGGGTTAAACTTAATGGCAACCATAGTTAAAAGGTGTTCCAATATTTTCCTTCTGAATATGTCCCCGTGAGGCACCCTTACTGAAGGGAAGAACCCAACAATCTACTAAAGAATGGGCGGTTCTAACTCCGGCGACTAGTGATTGGATGTTGATAGCTGTGTCAGCCTCCATATAATGTGTGAGGAAATGTACGGTCACATGATCCCCTGATGACGTCAGCACGCCTGACGAAACGTGCGTCGGGAGCGTGAGACCGTAGAGTTCCGGTGGGGTGGAGCGCAGACGCGGAAGCGGCGTCCCATCCACCAGAAGTAGCCGAACGATCTGCATTATTGTGGCGTTCTACTTACCGCTATGTAGTAAGTGCATTACCTTTAATTAAATCTGCATACCTGGCAATATTACACTATTGGAGTCTTGTTATTTCCTATAGCATGTTGTCCGGAGTCCCGGAGCTACCTTTATACTTCTGGCTGTAAGAATATTTAATAATAAATATCTTGCGCTCGTACTTATGTCAGAATATTTATACTGCTCTGAATATAGCAGTGTATTTATGGTTAATAAGCAAAGATCTATGAAAAAGGAGAGTCTTCACCTATTGCCATAAATCAATGTCGAGAATTCTTTTTAATTGATTAATTTCTTTTTAAAAGCATATACCAATCTTAGTGAGTACAGTCTACAGTGTGGAATATATATAAAAATATTTATTCGCCAGACATGTAAACACAATATATGATCAAACAGGAAGTGACACAAAACAAATAACTCTACATAAAATACTAACTTCAAATAATCAATGCAATGTGATGTTTAGCTCAATAATGAAAGTGAAACTGAAACAAAATGAAAGTGAAACCAAAACAAAATGAAAGCAAGATTACCATTTCTTCCCAGGTATAGCATAAGCCATAAATCAATGTTCTATATAAACAGACTACAATGGTCTGCGTAATCACATAGCCAAAGTCATTCCACTGCAGATGAAATGAGAATAAGCCATGCAAAACGGAAGACTTAAAATTGCAAATAATGCACTGAATCTGATATTAATAAAAATGTATAAAAACAAAAATCAGCTTTTTAGAGAAAAATATACCATGGCTTATACGGCTGGGATTGTAATCTCATTACCCTTAAATATGCAATATAAAACATATAAGGAAAGAATAAACAAATTGTTGAATAAAATCAAATAATACAGCAAGGCATAATTACCACACTTAAGATGGTGTTACCAGAGTCCTAAGATGGATGCCAGTGAGGGAGGAGTTTCCTCCAAGTTTCAGATGAATGATTGGACAAATATGGAGTATGTCTGGATGAGTCTGTTAAGGAATCTAATAGCGTGTGTGGTGTAAGTGTGAGGTGTGTTGTCAGTAGTGTAAAGTGATCTGTATCTCATATCTGGGTTGGTCTTTTATATGGTAAGAACAAAGAGCTATAAAAATTACCATAAGTAAAACCCAGAGGGATGAAACATTATCCCTATTGGATGGGATATTCTATACCTAAACTAGTGAGGTCAGAGACACACCTCTTTTGATAATTAACCCCATACTGGATAATAAAGTTAAGGATGATTTCTCTATATGTGAGATTAATCATATAACACAACATAAAACTTTGTCTAGACTCCCAGTACATACATAAATGTCCACCTGTATCTCCATCATTAACCTTGGCAAGTAATGCCATTCCAATAATTATATTATTTAACACAATATCATATTTTTATATTGGAATATCTCAAATTATCTCAAGACTGCACCTGGTATTTCGCCTCCAGAGGGCAGTATTGTACCGTTCATTAGATTTTGTATTTAACACTTTTACCACCATGTCCTTATCTGATGACCTCTCTGACCTCTGGCTAGTGAATAGCCATTACTTCTTTGACCATGTCTTACACTGTCAATTAAGATGTCTGGCCTGTAGGATTTACAACACCTTGAGCACTTAGACTAGACTTCTCTGAAATGAGGCAACTAGTGACGAGATACATATGTCCTTACACTTATTAGAAAAAGAATTCTAAGTAAGATTATTACTGAGAATATAAACCCAAAATGTGATATAACATTCCTAAATATATATGTATATGCCTTACATAATATAATGACATAATTATGGCTAATATCTTCTCACATATGATAATGTATCTATAAAAACTTATATGGTTCATCTTTAAATGTCTGCTAGAATATACTGGGGTATTGTCCATTGTTATATACTTATAGACAGACTGAGATATCCCCCCCTTTAACATAGCGTCAGACTGACTAAATTTTATCTGATCGAGATGTCAAAAGAAATCTTATTTACGATTACATAGAAATACAAAGATCTCTGTTGAAACCATAGACCCTTTGTAAACCTGTGAGAGACATTTTGTTTAACAAGTATATATATGAACTTTGTTTCACCTTAAAAACAAGATGGACGCCATCCTGTTCAGAATCTCTTATATGCATAATATGAAATATACATGGCTTTTAAAATCATTTTTCTTTTTACCTATTATTATTTTAATCAACCCCCAATAACCCCGACATATCCCCCCCTTTCTTCCCAGTAGACAAGTGAGCAACTTAGGCCTATCTGGAAAGAAAGCTTTTTAAGGAGTAGTAAAAGGAAAAAAAATGTCTTGTTCTCTTTTTGTAAGAGAATAGTTCATATTGGGAATTGTTCATAACTCTTAAGTACAGCGGTAAAAAAAAATTTGAGAAATGAGAAAAAAAATCAGTTCAAAATGTCAGTTCGTAGCGATTTTGCTGGTGTTAGCTATGTCACAAACTGTTCCTTGTTAGTCTCTTTGAATTCTGATCTCCTGGTAAAGAAACTCAAATGTTCCTTGAAATCTGCATCATCAGCTTGTAAAGTCTTGATGGAGACAGAAATTAACTGCTGCAATGGCATTAGCAACTACCATTCAAAGCGCAGTAAAACAATGTTGGCAATCAGGAATCAGAGAAATCTGTTTGGACGTTCAACCTTGGACGTTGGTTGGATAATGAATGGTTTCAGCATGGTCTAGAGTGTCATACACCTAGACTGAGTTTTTGCTCACATGTGCAATGCACCATTCTCACATCTCCTTCAATTGAAAACAGGAGGTAGTGCGATTCCTCTCAATGGATTTCCTTGGATCAAATGCACAAAGATCTGTTGAAACAAATCTTCCTCTCCGTCAACAAGAATCTGGGGCATCTCGCAGCTTGATTCCTGTAGAGGGACCCGATTCAATGAGGGGTTCCGTCCTGAGCTGGACTCTAAGGAGAGATGACCCATCCAATCGCTGTGTCTTTGGCAAACATCATCGTCTGTACCAATCAACGACCTGGCATGGAAAGTTAATCTCTTCCTATTGGATGAAACATATAGTATGAATATACATTCTTATCAATTGACATTTCAATGCGATGTTGGTACCCTAAGCTTTCTCAGAGTTCTCCTTTAATCCACCGTGTGATCAGTCCTTTATATGACCACCAGGGAAGGTGAGACTATATATGCGACCTTTCCTAGGGCGACTGACTTCTGGGGCTTATTAACCTGGTGATGTATTCATCGCCATGGATACTACACATTGGACAATTGTAAATTGATACAATATTTTGTTAAAATTTACCTACTACTTAGGAAAAAAAAAATATATATATATCTCCCCCTATGGGGCATCAATGCAATTTATTGTAGGCAACAAACTACCTTGCATTGAGGATTCCTTCTTGGTTACCGTATACAACCTTTAACCTCTTGACTGCATTACATCATTAGGGTTTGATCCTCCCTGGGTATCACCGTCATTGGCGATTTTTCAAAATGTGCCCGCTTTGAGCGACCTGTTTGAGTCAGAGGGATGAAGTGACCACTGAAAAATAGGAGGGTAGTTAGTATCTCACAACCAAGATCCCCCCTGACAGGGATTTCAGGATCCTCAATGCTGTGACCTGGGATAAAAGGGTGTTAGAACCTCTGCATCCTATACCTCTATTCAGTGTATCCCTTCTTATTCCTTACCACTTGGGCATTTAAGGATTTTATGGCCTTTGGCTGGCTACAGGATTTGTTCCTAGAGATGGATTTTATTTTAGTTCTGGGCTGCAGTGCCCTGAGTGAACCAATTGATCAGCTGATCAATTTGGCATCTACTCAGCTGAAAACTTTTACAGAATTGAATTATTGGCTCCGCCTCCTGCGGTGCCTATATCTCTCGGGTACAGACAGATGGGACAGATCCCCATCAGAACCATTTATTCGGTTCTGGCGTGAGGTCTGGGCCTTAATGTCACTCGATCTTCCCAAGGATTTTGGGGAACCCTAAGATGGGGCAAATCCCTATTTAATTGTGGGTGTCCCCCCCCCTTGTTAATGGGATGTCCGGTGTCCTCCTTAAGGTATCCGGTGTCCCCTTTGGGGCCTAGGTGGCATATCTTGCTCCTTTTCCAAACTTTTTATTATTATGTGTATGGGCAATGCCTCAAAGCATAGGGATTTAAATTACAGGTGGTTGTACTCAGCTCCTTCATTGAAGGGTGTTAGGCACTTTTGAGTACAGGAAAAAAAAAATTCAGTGGGGCTTTGGTGCTGTGTGCATTTTAAATTGTAGATAACCGCTCTAGCAGCAGTGAGGTTTTGTATGGGCCTGATTTTAAATGACATCCTGCAGGCACAACACAGACAGTTGTTTTCATAGGCCTCAAGATGATCAATAAAGTTTAAGGACCTTTTTCATGACAAAAAAAAAATCAGGACAGTACTCTTTTTAAAAACTTTTTAAATTTCTAGAGGTGTATGGTGTCTTTTTAGGGATGCTAGTCTTTTTGCAGTGACCTGATATGACTCCTACCTATTTATGCATGGCTGCCCAATTTCTGCCCTCCTATATTAGGAATGTGGCTGGGGTAGGACATGGACTCTTTGCCTGATTCCCCCCCTTGTCTGGGTCATAACCAACAGACTGGGAGTCATATTTAATGTAGGACTAATTAAGCATTACCCTTTTGCATGGACACCATGACCTTATGGAACTCTATGTATTTACTGATGAGTTCCTGTCATGAATTGAACTGTTACATTTTTATTATTTTTATTTTTTTACTTATTTTCCACTGCTGGTTACTCGGCAACTTTTGCTAGAAAACATTTTTCCTTGCTCAAAACTTCCTAATTATTGCATTAATCATTTACATTTCACTTTCACATGGTTACTTTCATTACAGTTTACTTGATAAGACTTCTGCCACAATTCTACTTTATTTTGCAGTTTCACGCTACATTCTCTTAACTGATGTGTCCCAATAGAGGTTACTTTCACCTGCTCAAGGAGGTTCCTAATCTCATTCTCTCATTTATTTGGAGTGGAGATTGAAACTTTACTAAACTCCTTTTTGCTGAGCCTTCTGGTGCAGTTCCTCATAAAGATACAGTAAGATTGGCCATGACCAAAAAGTATGTGATTACACTTCCTGATGTCTTTTGGTGTTAAATAAGCTTATTGGTGAGTTCATACATACAGGTTGTCCTCTACCCATGTCAGATGCCCTTTATTGGCCCGACGTCTGAGGATTTTGATATATGATTCTAACCAGCATTTACATATTACACCATATCAGACTCAGAGAGGTGTTTCCACACATTTATGACCTGTGCCAAATCTACTGGGGTTGTGTCATTACCACCAGGGACTCACACCTTGCCAGAGTTGGCAGCGTGAACATTACCTGCTATAAACATTTTTAAGGCATTTCTATTACATTCATAATTAATAAAAAAAAAAATCCAAAAAAAAAATTTTTTTTTTTTTTTTTTCAAAGTTATTGATTATGTCACCTGATCAATATTTATGATTGGCATATGTAAGAAATCAATAATTATCTCGCTGGGGCCTCCATTATATGTAAGAATATTTAATAATAAATATCTTGCGCTCGTACTTATGTCAGAATATTTATACTGCTCTGAATATAGCAGTGTATTTATGGTTAATAAGCAAAGATCTATGAAAAAGGAGAGTCTTCACCTATTGCCATAAATCAATGTCGAGAATTCTTTTTAATTGATTAATTTCTTTTTAAAAGCATATACCAATCTTAGTGAGTACAGTCTACAGTGTGGAATATATATAAAAATATTTATTCGCCAGACATGTAAACACAATATATGATCAAACAGGAAGTGACACAAAACAAATAACTCTACATAAAATACTAACTTCAAATAATCAATGCAATGTGATGTTTAGCTCAATAATGAAAGTGAAACTGAAACAAAATGAAAGTGAAACCAAAACAAAATGAAAGCAAGATTACCATTTCTTCCCAGGTATAGCATAAGCCATAAATCAATGTTCTATATAAACAGACTACAATGGTTTGCGTAATCACATAGCCAAAGTCATTCCACTGCAGATGAAATGAGAATAAGCCATGCAAAACGGAAGACTTAAAATTGCAAATAATGCACTGAATCTGATATTAATAAAAATGTATAAAAACAAAAATCAGCTTTTTAGAGAAAAATATACCATGGCTTATACGGCTGGGATTGTAATCTCATTACCCTTAAATATGCAATATAAAACATATAAGGAAAGAATAAACAAATTGTTGAATAAAATCAAATAATACAGCAAGGCATAATTACCACACTTAAGATGGTGTTACCAGAGTCCTAAGATGGATGCCAGTGAGGGAGGAGTTTCCTCCAAGTTTCAGATGAATGATTGGACAAATATGGAGTATGTCTGGATGAGTCTGTTAAGGAATCTAATAGCGTGTGTGGTGTAAGTGTGAGGTGTGTTGTCAGTAGTGTAAAGTGATCTGTATCTCATATCTGGGTTGGTCTTTTATATGGTAAGAACAAAGAGCTATAAAAATTACCATAAGTAAAACCCAGAGGGATGAAACATTATCCCTATTGGATGGGATATTCTATACCTAAACTAGTGAGGTCAGAGACACACCTCTTTTGATAATTAACCCCATACTGGATAATAAAGTTAAGGATGATTTCTCTATATGTGAGATTAATCATATAACACAACATAAAACTTTGTCTAGACTCCCAGTACATACATAAATGTCCACCTGTATCTCCATCATTAACCTTGGCAAGTAATGCCATTCCAATAATTATATTATTTAACACAATATCATATTTTTATATTGGAATATCTCAAATTATCTCAAGACTGCACCTGGTATTTCGCCTCCAGAGGGCAGTATTGTACCGTTCATTAGATTTTGTATTTAACACTTTTACCACCATGTCCTTATCTGATGACCTCTCTGACCTCTGGCTAGTGAATAGCCATTACTTCTTTGACCATGTCTTACACTGTCAATTAAGATGTCTGGCCTGTAGGATTTACAACACCTTGAGCACTTAGACTAGACTTCTCTGAAATGAGGCAACTAGTGACGAGATACATATGTCCTTACACTTATTAGAAAAAGAATTCTAAGTAAGATTATTACTGAGAATATAAACCCAAAATGTGATATAACATTCCTAAATATATATGTATATGCCTTACATAATATAATGACATAATTATGGCTAATATCTTCTCACATATGATAATGTATCTATAAAAACTTATATGGTTCATCTTTAAATGTCTGCTAGAATATACTGGGGTATTGTCCATTGTTATATACTTATAGACAGACTGAGATATCCCCCCCTTTAACATAGCGTCAGACTGACTAAATTTTATCTGATCGAGATGTCAAAAGAAATCTTATTTACGATTACATAGAAATACAAAGATCTCTGTTGAAACCATAGACCCTTTGTAAACCTGTGAGAGACATTTTGTTTAACAAGTATATATATGAACTTTGTTTCACCTTAAAAACAAGATGGACGCCATCCTGTTCAGAATCTCTTATATGCATAATATGAAATATACATGGCTTTTAAAATCATTTTTCTTTTTACCTATTATTATTTTAATCAACCCCCAATAACCCCGACATGGCTTATTACACACTGGATGTGAAGATAGTATCAGGATAATCTGGAGCTCTTGTGGAGACACATGCTGGTCATGACCCCCTATAACTAAGGGGTCAACTTCTTCTGGTAAGAAGTATTTTATCCGAGCACTGGGTGCATGGTGATTGGTGAAGGCACTTTATATCAAGTCCAATTTGCTGCTGAGACAAGTAGTTTGCACCGAGCACTTTCAAGGACTTTATTTATTGATAAATTCACCTATTTATTGTTATTTATTGATATATTCACTTATGAATTCACATCGGTTTATTTATTTATGTGATTTATGTGAGACATAACACTGTTTATGCATTAGCACTTTATTGTGAGTTTACTGCTGAGCGCAATAATCCTTATTTATATCACATATTGCGTTTTCACGTTTTTTATTGCTGCTCACTAGAGGAAGAAATTCCCTATTTTTCACATTTATTTATTTATTGTCTAATATCACTCTGTTTACGCAGTTCCTTTTTGGTTTACATCGAATTTTGTTGTACATATCATTTTGCACTTCTAATTGGACATTTATATTTAAGTTTGCACATTTGTGGCATTTTTTCACTCATTTTATATATATTTTTTTCTCACTCAATTGATGTACTTCCATTAATGACACGGATATATGTGGAGATATATTTTGTTTTTCATATGCCACCCAGAACATCACTGATATTTCACTAATTTAAGCACTGAGCACTTTATTGTATACCTTATACACCAGCTATTTTATCATCACCATTTTTTATTATTAATTTTTATAGTATATATCAAAAGTTTGCATGCAGTACCATGGTATTTATTTATATTTTTTAGTGATCGACCGATATCGTTTTTTACCGCTGATACCGATGTTTTGGTCATCGGATATCGTTATCGGCCGATATTTTCGGACATTACATTTTTTTTTCTAATGTCTACAGGTACTGTGGTGGGGGGATCTGTGGGGGGGGGGGTCTAAAAGACCCCAAACCCCTCCTCTGCACTTAAAAGCATTCAAAATGCCAAGTTTGGCTGTTTTGAATGCTGTAAGTTTTTGAATTCGGCGCCGCCAGTACCCCGGAAGTGATGTCATGTCACGACATCACTTCCGAGTACTCGGCGGCGCCGAATTCAAAGAAATGGAGACCCGGTCAGATGGCGGCATTGAAGGTAGGATGCTTGGGTCTCCCGGTGGGACAGGAGACCAGGGCGACCCGCGGAAGGCGGCGGGAGGGGGGGGACGTCCCCTCTCACTCCTTGGAATGATAGCCAAGCGGCTTCTCAGCCGCATCGGTTGTCATTACAAGTCAGCGGCGACCCTCCAGCACGGCTCCCCACAGCTCTAGTATTGTTTGGTGTATACGGTCCGCACAAACCCCATTGTGCCGGTTCATGTGAGTGCATTTTCATTTCCGATTTAATAAAAAGAATAGCAGTGAGCACTTAGAACTTTTATTATCTCTATCTGCATGTCATATCCATGAAAGTATGTGAGAAATCGATCCAGGAAGTGGCATCCCTTATACCAGGGGTGTCAAACTTAATTTAATCTCAAAAGGGCCGGTTGTATCTGTAAGACTAGATGTCAAGAGCATCCCCTACCCTTACATAAGACGTCAAGAGCCTCTCCACCATCAAAAGTTGATTCCCCCACCCTCCCTTACATCACAGTTCACCTCCCTTACCTTGTGGTGCTGCTGGGAAGAAGCTGGAGAGCAGAAAGTACAAGGTCTGGAGGAGGACTGGAGCTCTCCTGCAGCTACAGGAGAGGTACGAGGGCCACATAAAATGGCCTGGAGGGCCAGATTCGGTCCGCGGTCCTTGTGTTTGACACCTGTGCCTTATACTGAGCTTATCCCTATAGAGGATTTACTGCTGGTATATTACTTCAGTGAGGTGAGAGGCCATCTTGTGGCTAAGCAGTGGTGGTGTCACTAGCACTTTATTCCTTGAGACATCTATCAAGCACCTTTGATTGATTTTTTTCTCACGGTTTGACCTATGTTCTCCTGGACTTTTTATGCACTTTACTTTGGAATGCACTTTATGGACACTCGATACATTGCACTTTAAGAGAAAGATTTATTTTTATGATGCACATTGTCACTTTATTGTTTATTGAATTTATATAGCGCTGTATATATATATATATATTTATTTATTACAAGTCAGCCGACCGTCGGCTATGGACGCCGGTACTAGGGTGATGACTCTAGCTGCTGGCATCACTCCGGTACAAGCACTTTCCCGAAATATCGGCAATATCGGTAAATCAAAAGGCCGATTCCGATATATCGGGAAAGTGCATATTTGCCGATAATCGGTCGATCTCTAATATTTTTCTACATGGATATATTTAAATTGTGATCATATATTATTGAACACTCACAAGAATATTTGTTTAAGTCAGATTGCATTTTATAAGAGGCAGCGCAGCACTATACTATACACTGCATACTACTAAAGGCTAAGGATAAGCTTTTAAGTGTTAGCAGCAGCCCCCCCCCCCTCCCAATCCCACTCACGCACATTTTTAATATTTATCATACTCATATATCCATGACAGTGCCGGAGACATCCCTATAATTGATCTAGCTCATATTGATTAGTGATTCCAAATGAATAACTACTGCAGTAGGGAACAGACACAAAAAGATACACTCTGCATCATTCCAAAATAACTCTTCTGTTTTAGCCCCCGTTCACACTAGGGCGACCTGTGAGGCGACCTGGTCGCCTCACAGGTCGCTGCAGGTCGCCTTCCATAGGGAAGCTGCGGACCTGTTCTAATAGGAGCGACACAAGTCGCTCCGACCTAGAAAAAGGGTCCGGAGCTTCTTTGGGGCGACCCGGAGGCGACCGCCATAGACTTCAATGTTATGAAGTCCGTTGCGGCCGCTCCGAGGTCGCGGCGCGCTGCTCGCACCGCGATCTCGGAGGTCGCCTCCCGAAGTCGGATCGCCCCTATGTGAACGGGGGCTTATTTGACGCAGTTGATGGCTTTTATACTCATGATTACGTAGGTATCACATAAATATAACAATTGCACTTTAATGGTAACAAGGGGCGTAACATAAGCAGGCTAATTCTTATCAGGACTCAAAAGAATGAAAACATTATTAGTGCCGTGTGCACAATGAGTGCCGTGTACAATACATACAAAATACAATAAGGATGTACAAATTTCCTTTACAATCTCCTCTCTTTTGATCACTAAAGTGGGGTACACACTAGTAGAAAATCTGACGAAAATTCCCACCCAAGGTGAAATCGTCAGATTTTCGCCTAGTGTGTACACAACTTTCAGCAGCCGATCCTGACATTTTCAACGAAAAAAAAACGGAGGGACAAACACCAAAATTTTTATCGTCCGTCCCCAGACAACCAATTTTAGTTTAATGTGTATGCAGTACGTCCGTGAAAAATCGGATACGAAAGGCCGCGCATGATCTGAAGTTGCTGACGACCTGGAAGTCTAGGAACAAATGTCCCCCCAAAAAAAAAATCGGACGAGAAATTTCGTGAACATTTATGCACTGTCAACTAAAAACGGTTGTGAAAGCGAGCATGAGAGAGGAAATCGGAAGATATTTCGTCAAGTGTGTACTGACCCTTAACCATACCTACTATCACCTTTAACCTGGAACCTCCACACGTTTAGGTGGAGGTAGTCCCGGCCAAAGAGGCGAACCCCATTATGGAGAATAATAGCTGAGGGCAGCTTTTTCATTGTTAGATTTGTACATAAACACCAATGAAAAAGCTGCTCTCAGCTATTATTCTCCACAATGGAGTTTGCCTCTTTAGCCGGGACTACCTCCACCTAAACGTGTGGAGGTTCCAGTTTAAAGGTGATAGCAGGTATGGTTAGTGATCAAAATACTGATCAAAAGAGGGGAGATTGTAAAGGAAATTTGTACATCCTGTATATTATTGTATTTTACAATCTCCCCTCTTTTGATCAATATTTTGATCACTAACCATACCTGCTATCACCTTGAACCTCCACACTAATTTACTAAGATAGCCTTAACTGCAGTAGGGAAGTTATTTTAGAATGAATTAAATATAAAATGTCCAATTAGAAGTGCAAAATGAATCCTTTACTAAGAATTAGCCTGCCTATGTTACGCCCCTTTTTACTTAAAAGTACAATTGTAATATCAATGTGATACCTACATAATCATGTGTATAAAAGCTTTCAACTGCGTCAAAAAAAAAACAGAACAGTTATTTTGGAAAGATGCGGAGTGTATCTTTTTGTGTCTGTTCCCTACTGCAGTAGTTATTAATTTGGAACCGCTAATCAATACGAGGATAGGATTTGCCCATCTATAAAATGTCCAGAACATCTACAACTTAAATCACTAGAAATGTTAGCAGGAAGATTGAGGTACCAGAAATCCCCTGTAAATTGTGACCTCTTCAGGTGCCTGTCAGCAAATACTTACATCTTTTATTAGCAAGATATTATAAAATTGCCAGTATAGCCCAGAATAAGTGTTGTGCAATGCAGTAGTACTCTGAGCTCAGGCTGTGTGATGGCGTCCCCCCAGGGATCGGGGCCATGACAGCCTGGGGACCAAAGAGTAGGTGGGTTAAAAGATGCTGGCTGTTATTCAACAAGGAAAACTGAGGACATCTAGTGGTGGACAAAAAAGTACTACATGGAACAGCTCCGTATTAAGGAGATTATTGCAGCAGAAGTGTTTTTCTTTATCTTAAGTTTTTTTTATTTTAAACTGGAGTTCATATTAAAGTTAGAAAAAGTCCACTAAAAATTAACTTTTTCTTTAAGAATCACATCTCATCTTTTAGGCTCTAATTGCTCTCTACTTGAAGTAATTACTTCTGTTGATATTGTCACAGATGGGGGTCTGTATCTACTGAGAGATATAGTCCAGGCAATACAGGTGTGCAGGGTTACTGAGGATACAGGAGTCATTGGAGATACAGGAGCACAGGGGTCACAGGAGTCATTGGAGACATAGGAGCACAGGGGTCACTGGGGACACAGGAGTCATTGGAGACACAGGAGCACAGGGGACACAGGAGTCATTGGAGACATAGGAGCACAGGGGACACAGGAGTCATTGGAGACATAGGAGCACAGGGGTCACTGGGGACACAGGAGTCATTGGAGACATAGGAGCACAGGGGTCATTGGAGACATAGGAGCACAGGGGTAACTAGGGACACAGGGGTCATTGGAGACATAGGAGCACAGGGGTCACTGGGGATACAGGAGTCATTGGATACATAGGAGCGCAGGGGTCACTGGGGACATAGGAGTCACTGCAGACATAGGAGCACGGGGGACACAGGACTCATTAAATACACAGGAGCGTAGGGGTCACTGGGGACCCAGGAGTCATCGCAGGCACATGTGTGTAAGGGTTACAGGGGATACAGCAGTCGTTGGAGATATAGGTGTGCAGGGGTCACTGGGGACACAGGAGTCATTGGAGACACAGGAACACAGAACAGGGGTCACAGAAGTCATTGGGGACACAGGAGCTCAGGGTTCACTCGAGACACAGGGGTCACAGGAGCACAGGGGGGTCACTGGAGATCCAGGAATCATTGGAGAAACAGGAGTTCAGTTCAGGGGTCACGGGAGTCATTGGGGACTTAGGAACACAGAACAGAGGTCACAGGAGTCATTGGAGACACAGGTGTGCAGGGGTCACATAAGTCATTAGAGACATAGGAACACAGCACAGGGGTACAGGTGTCATTGGGGATACAGGAGCACGGGGGTTACTGGAGACACAGAAGCACCAAAGGTTATGGAGAACACAGGAGTCATTGGAGACAAAGCAGCACAGGGGACACAGGAGTCATTAGAGACAACAGAGTGTAGGGGTCACTGGGGCTACAGGAGTCATTGGAGACATAGGAGCATAGGGGTCACTGGGGATATAGGAGTCATTGAAGACACAGGAGCATAGGGGTCACTGGGGATATAGGAGTCATTGAAGACACAGGAGCATAGGGGTCACAGGAGTAATTGAAGACACAGGAGCATAGGGGTCACTGGGGATACAGGAATCATTGGGGACACAGGAGTCATCGGAGGCACAGGTGTGCAGGGGACACAGGAGTCATTAGAGATAGAGGTGTGCAGGGGGTCACTGGGACACAGGAGTCATTGGAGACACAGGAACAAAGCACAGAGGTCACAGAAGGCATTGAACACAGGGGTCACTGGGGATACAAGAGTCCTTGGAGACACAGGAGACATAAGAGCACAGGGGTCACCTGAGTCATTGGAGACACAGGAGCGCAGGGGACACAGGAGTAATTGAAGACACAGAGCACAGGGGTCACTGGAGACATAGGAGAACAGGGGTCACAGGAGTCATTGGAGAAAAAGGAGTGCAGGGGTCACTGGGGACACAGAAGTCATTGGAGACAGAGGCGCACCAGGGTCACAGGAGTGTAGAGGTCACTAGGGATACAGGAGTCATTGGAGACACAAGTGTGCAGGGGTCACTGGGGATACAGGAGTCATTGGAGACACAGGAATCAGAACAGCACAGGGGTCACAGGAGACACCGGTGTGCAGAGGTCACAGGAGTCATTGGAGACACAGGTGTTCAGGGGTCACTGGGGACACAGGAGTCATTGGGGACACTAGAGCACAGGGGGTCACTGGGTACACAGGAGTCATTGGGGACACCAGAGCACAGGGGGTCACTGGGGACACAGGGGCCCAGGTGGATTGCATAAAGAAGGACCAGAACATGAAGGGATAATGGAAATCGGGGTGCACAGAAGTGTTCAAAACACACAGTGCAGGTAAATCTCAAAGAATGTAAAACTTAATATGTACTGACGTGTACCTGATATTCTCACATCCGATTGGCTGCAGTGAATGATTTTCCAGGTTGGAAAGTCATTTCTCATTTCTATTGGTCCTTAGAGATTGATTTTGTCCCTAAGAGCGCTGTGACTGTTCTTACACTCAATAATTGCTTTGAGGGATGAGGAGTAAAGGGATTGATACAACATTTGCAGCTTCTTCCTCCAAACAAATCACACGGATCAGACACGGCATGTTCAAAGTTTTAATCACAGAATAGAGGAGTCTTAAAAATAAAAGAAGAAGGAAGCAAATATATTTTTCTGTATACAGCTAGTTATAGTCATGGACAGAGACGTCAGAGTGACAACAAATTCGGAGCACACAACTGTATTGAATTTTCCTCCTGTCCGGGTCACGTCGCTCCTGCTTGCCATCTTTTCACTTCAATGTTTCATGGGACGTACCGGGGGCACAGAATAGACAACCATCAGCCTTCATCTCCTAGTCTGGGTTCTGGAAAACCCTCCATCACTGACCGAATGCACAATTTACGGGGGACGTCCATATTGGTTCCTGCTTATATATTATATCTATCCTAATAAAGACCATCTAATACAAACTTTACAGCTGAACCCCAGACAGGAAAACGTTCATTTAATTATATTCCCCAATCTGTCTGGAGTTTGACTTTGAATCTGAATTCCAGGAATTTAGCTTTTGTAGAAACTGCAGGCATACCATGAGCAAAAACTAATGAGACTTCTCTTTCTGGAGGACAATAGACCGGTCAGATGGGAATAATAGAGATAACTTCTGGAGTTCTAATGCTGCTCACTGTGGGTCTCAGTTCCTTTCAAGAGCAGAGTGTCCCTGGAACTGCTAAGCCTGCCCCTCCCCTCCCCTTTTTCTGCCCATTTACAGAAGCCTTTGTATTAGGTGAACCCATTCACTTCTGGAGTTCCGATGCTGCTCACTGTGGGTTTCAGTTCCTTCAAGAGCAGAGTCTATGGAACTCCTATACCTGCCATTTCCCTCCTTCTGCCTATTTACAGAAGCCTTTGTATTAGATGAACCCATTCACTTCTGGAGTTCCAATGCTGCTCAATGTGGGTCTCAGTTCCTTCAAGAGCAGAATCCCTGGAACGGCTATGCCTACCCCCTCCCCTCCTTCTGCCTATTTACAGGAGCCTTTGTATTAGATTAACCCATTCACTTCTGGAGTTCCAACGCTGCTCGCTGTGGGTCTCAGTTCCCTTCAAGAGCAGAGTCCCTGGAACTGCTAAGCCCGCCCCTCCCCTTTACAGAAGCCTTTGTATTAGGTGAACCCATTCACTTCTGGAGTTCCAATGCTGCTCACTGTGGGTCTCAGTTCCTTTTAAGAGCAGAGTCCCTAGAACTGCTATGCCCACCCCCTGCCCTCCTTCTGACCATTTACAGAAGCCTTTGTATTAGGTGAACCCATTCACTTCTGGAGTTCCAATGCTGCTCACTGTGGGTCTCAGTTCCTTCAATAGCAGAGTCCCTGGAACTCCTGTACCCGCCCCTTCCCTCCTTCTGCCCATTTACAGAAGTCTTTGTATTAGGTGAACCCATTCACTTCTGGAGTTCCAATGCTGCTCACTGTGGGTCTCAGTTCCTTTCAATAGCAGAGTCCCTAGAACTGCTATGCCCACCCCCTCCCCTCCTTCTGACCATTTACAGAAGCCTTTGTATTAGGTGAACCTATTCACTTCTGGAGTTCGGATGCTGCTCACTGTGGGACTCAGTTCCTTCAAGAGCAGAGTCCCTATGCTGCCCCTCCCTCTTTCTGCCCATTCACAGAAGCCTTTGTATTAGGTGAAGAGATCGGTCTTGCGCTGGGAGGATTAGGTGAATATATCTCTGCTCTCCAGACCCCTAGACAAAAACGAGCAGCTAAAAAAAAAAAAAAAAATTGGCCCGGAGTTCAGCTTTAATATTGGTTAGACTTTGGCTGAAAATCCACTTGAACTTCTTGTGGCAAATTAAAGATAATCCGTTATAGGAAAGCAATGGAAGCCACCATTCAGATGCTTTGACTTACTGATTTCTTAACCTGGAATGGGTATAGCAATAAGGAATTGGCCAGCACTAGGTTCTCTGAAGATGTGACAGAACTACTTTATTAATAATTTGGCAAGCAAGGACAATCTGACCCTGGCATGGTGACCAACTGCCTGAGGTTGGCAAGACTGTGGTCGTAGCGGATGCCAATTGGTAGGGCTGTGGTCGTAGCGGTTGCCAGTTGGCAGGACTGTGGTCGTAGCGGTTGCCAGTTGGTAGTACAGTGGTCGTAGCGGTTGCCAGTTGGTAGTACAGTGGTCGTAGCGGTTGCCAGTTGGTAGTACAGTGGTCGTAGCGGTTGCCAGTTGGCAGGACTGTGGTCGTAGCGGTTGCCAGTTGGTAGGACAGTGGTCGTAGAAGTTGCCAGTTGGTAGGACAGTGGTCGTAGAAGTTGCCAGTTGGTAAGACTGTGGTTGTAGCAGTTGCCAGTTGGTAGGACTGTGGTCGTAGAGGTTGCCGGTCCCCTGAGTTACAGGTGGTAAGAATAGTCCTTGGTCATCCTTCAATCTCTAGCTTGCTGGGAAGATGTCATAGCGATACTTGGAGATGGTGAAGTTAATCAGCTTCCCGTATACAGTGGGCATGACATATTCCAGGTATTTCTTGAAGCCCACGCTCTCATACATCTTCTTGGCCTCCACCTGGACCATCAGTGTGTTTAGGATGACGGCCTTGTAGCCTCCCCTCCTTGCAAAGCTGATAACCTCCCGAGATAAAGCTTTGGCGATCCCAAGCCCTCTGAAGTCCTTTCTCACCGACATTCGCTTCAGAATTAACTCCTCGCTGTTCTCCTCTGAAGGCTTCACAGCGACGGTCCCCACGATGCTGTCCTCTGCATCTGCAACCCAGAAATGGGAACCCTCACCCTCCATGTAGGTCTTCCGGATGTCCTTCAGGTCCTCCTGCAGGCAGTGGTCTATGTACCTAGACCAGCAGTAGCCGAGGAGTTGGCGGCCTAACGCCAGCAGCAAGGTGATGGCCATGAAGGGTAAGATGAAGGATCTGGAGCTGCAGAGCAGCATGAGGAAGATGCAGGTCAAGACAAAGAGGACCCAGGGCAGTTTAAGGACGTGGATGCAGACGCTGGGGACGTATTCGCTCATCCCATGAGAGAAGAGCTCCCGCACCACCTCATAGTCCGAATCTCGGTAACCCCGGACTTTATACTCCGCCATGTCTGCCTGATAGAGGGTGAAAAGAAAGAACGATGTTAGATTTGCATCCTACTAAAGTCTATACCATAAACTCTACGGGGGGGAATGGCGTTTGTGGCGTGCATCACATTACCTAAGCAGATGGACCCATTTTAGGTCTCTGTGCCAATTTCTGTTTGAGGATGAATTAGAAATGAATGCAGGGTCCACTCCCAATAAAAGGAATTGTGGCAGTTTTCAGTATAGGAAACTGCCGCAGATCCCCACCAGGTAGGACCTGGCGTATGGGAGGAAACGGTCAGCAGACAGCTTAGATCCCTCTCTCTGCCTTGTGCAATCATCATACGGGGCAATCATCATACGGGGCAATCATCATACGGGGCAAGCCAAGCCTGCAGATTGAGGGCTTGTTTACATTTACTTCGACTTTAAACACACCTACCATATATTGATGTTTTTTATGCCTCAGGAGGTGCTTTTTTGAAGCTTTAATACAGCTTGGCAAATGTTCTGTGTGTGCTGATTTTCTATTTGTTTTAAAGGGGCCCAGTAAAATCCCAGCTCAGTAGTACCCCCACTCAGCAGATCCCCAGCTCATTAGTACCCCTGTTCAGCAGATCACCAGCTCACCAGTTGCTCTATTCAACAGATCCCCAGCTTATTAGTACCCTCATTCAGCAGTTCTCCTGCTCAGTAGTAAACCCCAGCTCGGCCAATCCCCAGCTCAATAAAACCCCAGCTCGGCCAATCCCCAGCTCAGTAGTAAACCCAGCTCAGCTGATCTCCTGCTCAGTAGTAAACCCCAGCTTGGCCAATCCCCTGCTCCATATTAAATCCCAGCTCTGCTTATTCCCTGCTCATTAGTAAAGCCCCAGCTCTGCCAAACCCCTGCTCAAAAGTAAATCCCAGCTCTACCGATCCCCTGCTCAGAAGTAAACCCCAGCTCTGTTGATCCCCTGCTCAGTAGTAAATCCCAGCTCTACCGATCCCCTGCTCAGTAGTAAATCCCAGCTCGGCCGATCCACTGCTCAGTAGTAAATCCCTTCTCTGCCGTTCCCCTGCTCAGTAGTAAATCCCAGCTCTGCTGATCCCCTGCTCAGTAGTAAATCCCTGCTCTGCTGATCCCCTGCTCAGTAGTAAATCCCTGCTCTGCTGATCCCCTGCTCAGTAGTAAATCCCTGCTCTGCTGATCCCCTGCTCAGTAGTACTGTATATCCCAGTTCTACCGATCCCCTGCTCAGTAGTAAATCCCAGCTCTACCGATCCCTGCTCAGTAGTAAATCCCAGCTCTACCGATCCCCTGCTCAGTAGTAAATCCCAGCTCTACCGATCCCTGCTCAGTAGTAAATCCCAGCTCTACCGATCCCTGCTCAGTAGTAAACCCCAGCTCTGCCGATAACCTGCTCAGTAGTAAATCCCTGCTCTGCCGATCCCCTGCTCAGTAGTAAATCCCTGTTCTGCCGATCCCCTGCTCAGTAGTAAATCCCAGCTCTGCTGATCCCCTGCTCAGTAGCAAATCCCTGCTCTGCTGATCCCCTGCTCAGTAGTACTGTATATCCCAGCTCTACCGATCCCCTGCTCAGTAGTAAATCCCAGCTCTACCGATCCCTGCTCAGTAGTAAATCCCTGCTCTGCTGATCCCCTGCTTAGTAGTTCCCCAACTCTGCTGATTCCCTGCTCAATAGTGACCCCCAGCTCTGCTTATCCCCTACTGAGTAGTAACCCCCCAACTCTGCCAATCATCTGGTTTGTTGATCCTCCCCCTCTCTCCAGTCCCTGCTCACCTCCTGCTATACTGCTCCCACGCTGCTCACCACATGTGACATCTGATACTTTCTCCTGCTCTGGTCCCCCTGCTCTGCTGATCCACTGCTGCTCAGTCCCCAATCTAGTCCCATTCACTTTTTGCTATAGTGCTCCCATGTTGCACACCGTCTGCTAGTTGCTACCCTGCTTTCCTTCCTGCTGCTCCACTCAGCACACCAGATGTGACGTCTACACCAGACACTCCCATAATATATACACATGAATCAGAAGTGACTGCTGATGACATCTTTCTGGGTTTCTTGTTGGTTTTCCAGTGCATCCTGGGATTTCTCATACCTGCGGTACCTCCAAAACAAATAAAAGCAAAGCTAACTCTGAATAAAAGCCCCCCAAAATCTGCAGGTGCTGTTAGTGAGGGTTGTCATAGACTTCTATGGAGGCTTTAAAGCACTAAGAAAGAGACATGGGGGATCATTTTTGAAGTGAAGCAAACACAATGTGCGACCAGGACTGTAAAGGTCACCATTTTATATAGCGACAGCTTTGATTGGCATTCAGAGCACAAAGCGTGTCCAATGCCACATTTTGAAGAAAGTGTTAACAAGTCCTTAACCACTTCAATACCGGGCACTTTTCCCCACATTCCAGCCCAGGCCAATTTTGAGCTTTCAGAGCTGTCACACTTAGAATGACATTTGCACGGTCATGCAACGCTCTAGCCAAATACATTTATCATCATTTTTATTTTTTTTCTACATTTTGAAAAAAAAAAAAAAAAAGTTTTTCTTTGCTTCTGTCAGTAGATTTTATAAATAAGTAATTTTTCTCCTTCACTGATGTGCGCTGATGAGGCGGCACTGTGGGCACTGATAGGCGGCACTAATGAGGAGGCACTAATATGCCGCACTGATAGGTGGCACTGATGGGCAGCAATGATGAGCAGGCACTGACGAGCACTGACTGGCGTCACTAATGGGCACTGATTGGTTTCACTGATTGGCCTTACTGATGGGCAGGCACTGACTGGCATCACTAATGGGCACTGATGGGCATTGATTGGGGTCACTGATGGGCATTGATTGGGGTCACCGATGGGCACTGATTGGTGTAACTAATGGGCACGGATTGGTGTCACTCATGGGCGGCAATGATGGGCAGGCACTGACTGCCATCACTAATGGGTACTGATTGGGGTCACTGATAGGCACTGCTCTGGCTTTACTGTAATCAGGCGGCACTAATATGCCGCACTAATGAGCACTGATGGGCAGCAATGATGAGCAGGCACTGACTGGCGTCACTAATGGGCACCGATTGGTGTCACTGATGGGCCTTACTGATGGGCAGGCACTGACTGGCATCACTAATAGGCACTGATTGGGGTCACTGATGGGCATTGATTGGGGTCTCTGACTGGCAGGCACTGACTGGCATCACTAATGGGTACTGATTGGGGTCACTGATGGGCACTGCTCTGGCTTTACTGTAATCAGGCGGCACTAATATGCCGCACTGATGGGCAGCAATGATGAGCAGGCACTGACTGGCATCACTAATAGGTACTGATTGGTGTCACTGATGGGCAGGCACTGACTGGCATCACTAATGGGCAATGATCGGGGTCACTGATGGGCACTGCTCTGGCTTTACTGTAATCAGGGAACTGATGATCAGTGCCCCGATAACCTGTCCTGGTCTCTCCTTCAAGAAGGAGCCGCTGATTGGCTCTCCTCGCCACACACTCACCGTGTGAGGCGAGGAGCGCCGATAAACGGCACTTCCGGATTTACATGTGACCGGCTGTGATTGGACACAGCTGATCACATGGGTAAAGAGCCGTGTCATTAGCTCTTTACCAAGACCAGGGTTGCACTGTGTCCTAGGTACACGGCGCGGCCGTGATAGCTTTGCTGCGCCCCCCGCTGGCACATGGGAGCGGTCATAGGACGTCATCCCAGAACGAGAGCCGAACTGCTCTGCTGTCATTTGGCGGTGGGCGGGCGGCAAGTGGTTAAAGCGGAACTAAAGGCAGTAAACGTTCTTCCGCTCTAATTGGCCGGGTCCCTCACTGACACCGGCATCCGCTCCCCTGGTGCTGGTCTTCAGGAGTCTCCACTGGTCGGCACGGGATGATGAAACTCCTCTGCATACTCAGGAGTCAGTGATCCTGGGACCGCGTTGGAGTTGTACATACATGAGCTCTAATATAGGAGGTTTTTTACTGGCCGGATCACCGGGGGAAAAAAAAAAAGCTAAAAACGAATGCAGCCGCCACATCTGATGATTGGTAAGCTGCGATTTATGACATTTTTGATTTGGGATTTATCACCAGTCAGTTCCACTTTAACCACTTGTCTACCGGCCACTTTCCCCCCCTTCCTGCCTAGGCCAATTCTCAGCTTTCAGCGCTGTTGCATTTTGACTGACAATTGCGCGGTCATGCAACACTGTACCCATATGACATTTTTAGTATTTTTTTCACAAAAAAAAAAAAAGTTTTTCATAGTTTTGTTATAAAATTTTGCAAACAGATAATTTTTCTTCTTCACTGATGTCTGCCGATGAGGCTGCACTGACGGGCGCCGATGAGGTGGTGTTCTGTCAGACTACCGCTACCCATCAGATCATGAAGTGTTTGGAACGCGTAGCGCCGTGGAATGCATCGTGCATGCGCAGTGAGTGTTTATTGGTCAGAACTTTACACAATCTGATAGAACAGCAACACTGATAGGTGGCACTAAAGGGCACAGATAGATAGCACTGATGGGCTGCACTGGTGGGCACTGATAGATGGCACTAACAGGTGGCAATAAAGGGCACTGATAGGTGTCACTAAAGAGGAGTCACTGATTGGAAGCACTGGTGGGCACTGATAGGTGGCACTGATTGGCAGCACTGGTGGGCACTGATAGGTGGCACTAACGGGTGGCGATAATGGGCACCGATAGGTGACACTGATGAGGAAACACTGATTGGCAGCACTGGTGGGCACTGATAGGTGGCACTAACAGGTGGCGATAATGGGCACCGATAGTTGACACTGATGAGGAGGCACTGATTGGCAGCACTGGTGGGCACTGATAGGTGGCACTAACAGGTGGCAATAATGGGCACCGATAGGTGACACTGATGAGGAGACACTGATTGGCAGCACTGGTAGGAACTGACAGGTGACAATAACAGGCGGCAATAAAGGGCACTGATAGTTGACACTGATGAGGAGGCACTGATTGGCAGCACTGGTGGGCACTGATAGGTGGCACTGATGAGGCGGCACTAATTGGCAGCACTGGTGGGCACTGATAGGTGGCACTAACAGGTGGCGATAATGGGCACCGATAGGTGACACTGATGAGGAGGCACTGATTGGCAGCACTGGTGGGCACTGATAGGTGACACTGATTGGCAGTACTGGTAGGAACTGACAGGTGACAATAACAGGCGGCAATAAAGGGCACTGATAGGTGACACTGATGAGGAGGCATAGATTGGCAGCATTGGTGGGAACTGATGAGGAGGTACTGATTGGCAGCACTGGTGGGCACTGATAGGTGACACTGGTGGGCACTTTTGGGACTGCACTGATTATCAGTGTAGATGTCCCTTTTAGAGAAGCCGGTTCTGGTCTCTCTTCACATTCTCAGCATGTGGAGAGGAATGCTGATAACCGGCTTCTGTTTACATTGGGATCAGCTGTGATTGGACACATCTGATCACATGGTAAAGGGCCGCTGATTGGCTCTTTACCCCGATCTGTGATCAGCAGTGTCCGGAGGAGATGGCAATCACAGAGTGCGTCACCCACATGTCCCAGCAGGTGATAGGACGCCCCCCTGGAACTGACCGGCCGCACTGTAGCTGTCATTCGGTAAGTGAGTGCCAAAACCCAAACCCCCAACACCCCCCCCCCCCCCCCCGTCTGTCGGTGTATTTTTTTTTTTCCTGAAAATGTGCATTTGATAAAGGTCTGCAAAAAATATTGTGTAAAATAAAAATAAAAAAACTTTGCAGCGCCCAGCGTTTTATTCCCCGGGGTCTCCGCTGTCAGGAATTATCTCCTGTTTGGGAGTTCCGACTCATTTTCTACATTAAAAAATAAATAAATAATAATTTTTTACAAGTGTGAAAGAAATGTTCGGGACCGGTCCACTTTTATTAGTCAGACAGCCCCACCCCCTGCGCCTCGACTCACCGGCCGTCCAATGAGAGCGCCACAGCTTCACATAAAACGCGTTCTCATTGGACGAGAGGAAGGCGGGTGGAAGAACTTAGTTCTGAAGTCCAATAACAAAGTGAATCTATCTTCAGAGGGGCGCACAGGAGAGGACAGAGCACAGGAGGAGGAGAGGACAGAGCACAGGAGGACAGGAGGACAGGAGCACAGGAGGACAGGAGCACAGGAGGACAGGAGCACAGGAGGACAGGAGCACAGGAGGACAGGAGCACAGGAGGACAGGAGCACAGGAGGACAGGAGGACAGGAGCACAGGAGGACAGGAGGACAGGAGGACAGGAGGACAGGAGGACAGGAGCACAGGAGCACAGGAGCACAGGAGGACAGGAGCACAGGAGGACAGGAGCACAGGAGCACAGGAGGACAGGAGCACAGGAGGACAGGAGCACAGGAGGACAGGAGGACAGGAGCACAGGAGGACAGGAGCACAGGAGGACAAGAGCACAGGAGCACAGGAGGACAGGAGCACAGGAGCACAGGAGCACAGGAGGACAGGAGGACAGGAGCACAGGAGGACAGGAGCACAGGAGCACAGGAGGACAGGAGGACAGGAGCACAGGAGGACAGGAGCACAGGAGCACAGGAGGACAGGAGCACAGGAGGACAGGAGCACAGGAGGACAGGAGGACAGGAGCACAGGAGCACAGGAGCACAGGAGCACAGGAGGACAGGAGCACAGGAGCACAGGAGGACAGGAGCACAGGAGGACAGAGCACAGGAGGACAGAGCACAGGAGGACAGAGGACAGAGCACAGGAGGACAGAAGGACAGGAGGACAGGAGCACAGGAGGACAGGAGCACAGGAGGACAGGAGCACAGGAGGACAGGAGCACAGGAGGACAGGAGGACAGAGCACAGGAGGACAGGAGCACAGGAGGACAGGAGCACAGGAGGACAGAGCACAGGAGGACAGGAGCACAGGAGCACAGGAGGACAGGAGCACAGGAGCACAGGAGGACAGGAGCACAGGAGGACAGGAGCACAGGAGGACAGGAGGACAGGAGCACAGGAGGACAGGAGCACAGGAGGACAGGAGCACAGGAGGACAGGAGCACAGGAGGACAGGAGGACAGGAGCACAGGAGGACAGGAGCACAGGAGGACAGGAGCACAGGAGGACAGGAGCACAGAGCACAGGAGGACAGAGCACAGGAGGACAGAGCACAGAGCACAGGAGGACAGAGCACAGAGCACAGGAGGACAGGGAGCACAGGAGGACAGGAGCACAGGAGGAGGAGGACAGGAGGACAGGAGGACAGGAGGACAGGAGCACAGGAGCACAGGAGCACAGGAGGACAGGAGCACAGGAGCACAGGAGCACAGGAGGACAGAGCACAGGAGGACAGAGCACAGGAGGACAGAGCACAGGAGGACAGAGGACAGAGCACAGGAGGACAGAAGGACAGGAGGACAGGAGGACAGGAGCACAGGAGCACAGGAGCACAGGAGCACAGGAGGACAGGAGCACAGGAGCACAGGAGGACAGGAGCACAGGAGCACAGGAGCACAGGAGCACAGGAGGACAGGAGCACAGGAGGACAGGAGCACAGGAGGACAGGAGCACAGGAGGACAGGAGCACAGGAGGACAGAGCACAGGAGGACAGGAGCACAGGAGGACAGGAGCACAGGAGCACAGGAGGACAGGAGGACAGGAGCACAGGAGGACAGGAGCACAGGAGGACAGGAGCACAGGAGCACAGGAGGACAGGAGCACAGGAGGACAGGAGGACAGGAGCACAGGAGGACAGGAGCACAGGAGGACAGAGCACAGGAGGACAGGAGCACAGGAGGACAGGAGGACAGGAGCACAGGAGGACAGGAGGACAGGAGCACAGGAGGACAGAGCACAGAGCACAGGAGCACAGGAGCACAGGAGGACAGGAGCACAGGAGCACAGGAGGACAGGAGGACAGGAGCACAGGAGGACAGGAGCACAGGAGGACAGGAGCACAGGAGGACAGGAGCACAGGAGCACAGGAGCACAGGAGGACAGGAGCACAGGAGGACAGGAGCACAGGAGGACAGAGCACAGAGCACAGGAGCACAGGAGCACAGGAGCACAGGAGGACAGGAGCACAGGAGCACAGGAGGACAGGAGGACAGGAGCACAGGAGGACAGGAGCACAGGAGGACAGGAGCACAGAGCACAGGAGGACAGAGCACAGAGCACAGGAGGACAGAGCACAGAGCACAGGAGGACAGAGCACAGAGCACAGGAGGACAGAGCACAGAGCACAGGAGGACAGGGAGCACAGGAGGACAGGAGCACAGGAGGAGGAGGACAGGGAGCACAGGAGGAGGAGGACAGGGAGCACAGGAGGAGGAGGAGGAGGACAGAGCACAGGAGGCACATTGTGAGCTCTGCTAATAGGGGGAAAATCACTTCTAGAAATAGAAATCAGAACTAATATTCCATCCTAGGACATCATGGGGGCAGATAGGAGCTGATATCCCATAATAACAGTAAAGGTGTCCCCTGTACAGTAATACAATGACATGACCCCCCCATGAGTCCAGTAATGTCCTCCCCTCCCCCTTCATAGTGTACTAAGGACCCCCCAGACTGTCCTCTCCTCTCACCTGCTCCCTCTCTGTCCCCGGACGCAGGATTAACACGTCACTGGCTGCTACTTCCAGCGGACTCCTCTCCTAGAGCTGTAATAAACATAGCAGACGCCATTTTGTTGAAGATCACTGGGCTCCGGAAACATGGCCGCCCGTTATAGAAAGTTACAGGCAGGGGGCGCTCGTAGACTGTCAGTGCTGTACAGATTTTAAATAACGGGGCTGTCATACAGTGCAACAGCAGGGGGCGCTGCCGTCCATGAGAGAACACAATAGGAAAGTGATTGCTATGCGTGCAGACAGGTTGCTATGTGGGCAGACAGGTTGCTATGTGAGCAGACAGGTTGCTATGCGTGCAGACAGGTTGCTATGTGAGCAGACAGGTTGCTATGCGTGCAGACAGGTTGCTATGTGTGCAGACAGGTTGCTATGCGTGCAGACAGGTTGCTATGCGTGCAGACAGGTTGCTATGCGTGCAGACAGGTTGCTATGTGAGCAGACAGGTTGCTATGCGTGCAGACAGGTTGCTATGCGTGCAGACAGGTTGCTATGCGTGCAGACAGGTTGCTATGCGAGCAGACAGGTTGCTATGTGAGCAGACAGGTTGCTATGTGTGCAGACAGGTTGCTATGCGTGCAGACAGGTTGCTATGCGTGCAGACAGGTTGCTATGCGAGCAGACAGGTTGCTATGTGTGCAGACAGGTTGCTATGTGAGCAGACAGGTTGCTATGTGTGCAGACAGGTTGCTATGCGTGCAGACAGGTTGCTATGCGTGCAGACAGGTTGCTATGCGTGCAGACAGGTTGCTATGCGAGCGGACAGGTTGCTATGCGTGCGGACAGGTTGCTATGCGTGCAGACAGGTTGCTATGCGTGCAGACAGGTTGCTATGCGTGCAGACAGGTTGCTATGCGTGCAGACAGGTTGCTATGCGAGCAGACAGGTTGCTATGCGTGCAGACAGGTTGCTATGCGTGCAGACAGGTTGCTATGCGTGCAGACAGGTTGCTATGCGTGCAGACAGGTTGCTATGCGTGCAGACAGGTTGCTATGCGTGCAGACAGGTTGCTATGCGTGCAGACAGGTTGCTATGCGTGCAGACAGGTTGCTATGTGAGCAGACAGGTTGCTATGCGTGCAGACAGGTTGCTATGCGTGCAGACAGGTTGCTATGCGTGCAGACAGGTTGCTATGCGTGCAGACAGGTTGCTATGTGTGCAGACAGGTTGCTATGCGTGCAGACAGGTTGCTATGCGTGCAGACAGGTTGCTATGCGTGCAGACAGGTTGCTATGCGAGCAGACAGGTTGCTATGCGAGCAGACAGGTTGCTATGTGTGCAGACAGGTTGCTATGCGTGCAGACAGGTTGCTATGCGTGCAGACAGGTTGCTATGCGTGCAGACAGGTTGCTATGCGTGCAGACAGGTTGCTATGCGAGCGGACAGGTTGCTATGCGAGCGGACAGGTTGCTATGCGTGCGGACAGGTTGCTATGCGTGCAGACAGGTTGCTATGCGTGCAGACAGGTTGCTATGCGTGCAGACAGGTTGCTATGCGTGCAGACAGGTTGCTATGCGAGCAGACAGGTTGCTATGTGTGCAGACAGGTTGCTATGCGTGCAGACAGGTTGCTATGTGAGCAGACAGGTTGCTATGTGTGCAGACAGGTTGCTATGTGAGCAGACAGGTTGCTATGCGTGCAGACAGGTTGCTATGCGTGCAGACAGGTTGCTATGCGTGCAGACAGGTTGCTATGCGTGCAGACAGGTTGCTATGTTTGCGGACAGGTTGCTATGTTTGCGAACAGGTTGCTATGTGAGCAGACAGGTTGCTATGTGTGCAGACAGGTTGCTATGTGTGCAGACAGGTTGCTATGTGTGCAGACAGGTTGCTATGCGTGCAGACAGGTTGCTATGCGTGCAGACAGGTTGCTATGTGAGCAGACAGGTTGCTATGCGTGCAGACAGGTTGCTATGCGTGCAGACAGGTTGCTATGCGTGCAGACAGGTTGCTATGCGAGCAGACAGGTTGCTATGTGAGCAGACAGGTTGCTATGTGTGCAGACAGGTTGCTATGCGTGCAGACAGGTTGCTATGCGTGCAGACAGGTTGCTATGCGAGCAGACAGGTTGCTATGTGTGCAGACAGGTTGCTATGTGAGCAGACAGGTTGCTATGCATGCAGACAGGTTGCTATGTGTGCGGACAGGTTGCTATCTATGTGTGCACCCATGTTGCTATGTGCAGACAGGTTGCTATGTGTGCAGACAGGTTGCTATGTGTGCAGACAGGTTGCTATGCGTGCAGACAGGTTGCTATGCGTGCAGACAGGTTGCTATGTGAGCAGACAGGTTGCTATGGGTGCAGACAGGTTGCTATGCGTGCAGACAGGTTGCTATGCGTGCAGACAGGTTGCTATGCGTGCAGACAGGTTGCTATGCGAGCAGACAGGTTGCTATGTGTGCAGACAGGTTGCTATGCGTGCAGACAGGTTGCTATGCGTGCAGACAGGTTGCTATGCGTGCAGACAGGTTGCTATGCGTGCAGACAGGTTGCTATGCGAGCAGACAGGTTGCTATGCGTGCAGACAGGTTGCTATGCGTGCAGACAGGTTGCTATGCGTGCAGACAGGTTGCTATGTGAGCAGACAGGTTGCTATGTGAGCAGACAGGTTGCTATGTGTGCAGACAGGTTGCTATGCGTGCAGACAGGTTGCTATGCGAGCGGACAGGTTGCTATGTGTGCGGACAGGTTGCTATGCGTGCGGACAGGTTGCTATGCGTGCAGACAGGTTGCTATGCGTGCAGACAGGTTGCTATGCGTGCGGACAGGTTGCTATGCGTGCGGACAGGTTGCTATGTTTGCGGACAGGTTGCTATGTTTGCGAACAGGTTGCTATGTGAGCAGACAGGTTGCTATGTGTGCAGACAGGTTGCTATGTGTGCAGACAGGTTGCTATGTGTGCAGACAGGTTGCTATGTGTGCAGACAGGTTGCTATGTGAGCAGACAGGTAGCTATGTGTGCACACCGGTTACTATGTGAGCAGACAGGTTGCTATGTGAGCAGACAGGTAGCTATGTGTGCAGACAGGTAGCTATGTGAGCAGACAGGTTGCTATGTGTGCGGACAGGTTGCTATGTGTGCGGACAGGTTGCTATGTGTGCATAAAGGTTGCTATGCGTGCGGACATTTTGCTTAGAATGCACACAGGTTGCTATGTGAGCAGACAGGTTGCTATGTGTGCACGCAGGTTGCTATGTGGGCAGACAGGTTGCTATGTGGGCAGACAGGTTGCTATGTAGGCAGACAGGTTGCTATGTGAGCAGACAGGTTGCTATCTGTGCACGCAGGTTGCTATGTGAGCAGACAGGTTGCTATGTAGGCAGACAGGTTGCTATGTAGGCAGACAGGTTGCTATGTGAGCAGACAGGTTGCTATGTGGGCAGACAGGTTGCTATGTGTGCACGCAGGTTGCTATGTGTGCACAGAGGTTACTATGTGGGCAGACAGGTTGCTATGTGGGCAGACAGGTTGCTATGTGGGCAGACAGGTTGCTATGTGTGCACAGAGGTTGCTATGTGTGCGGACAGGTTGCTATGCGTGCGGACATTTTGCTTAGCATGCACACAGGTTGCTATGTGAGCAGACAGGTTGCTATGTGAGCAGACAGGTTGCTATGTGTGCACGCAAGTTGCTATGTGAGCAGACAGGTTGCTATGTGAGCAGACAGGTTGCTATGCATGCAGACAGGTTGCTATGTGTGCGGACAGGTTGCTATCTATGTGTGCACCCATGTTGCTATGTGCAGACAGGTTGCTATGTGTGCAGACAGGTTGCTATGTGTGCAGACAGGTTGCTATGTGTGCACAAAGGTTGTTATGCATGCAGACAGGTTGCTATGTGTGCAGACATGTTGCTATGAGTGCAAACAGGTTGCTCTGTGTGTGGACAGGTTGCTATGTGTGCATAAAGGTTGCTATGTGTGCGGACATTTTGCTTAGCATGCACACAGGTTCCTATGTGTGCGGACAGGTTGCTATGTGTGCATAAAGGTTTCTATGCGTGCGGACATTTTGCTTAGCATGCACACAGGTTGGTATGTGGGCATAAAGGTTGCTATGCGTGCCAACAGGTTGCTATGCGTGCGGACATTTTGCTTAGCATGCAGACAGGTTGCTATGTGTGCAGACAGGTTGCTATGTGTGCAGACATGTTGCTATGCATGCCGACAGGTTGCTATGAGTGCAAACAGGTTGCTGTGTGTGGACAGGTTGCTATGTGTGCAGCCAGGTTGCTATGTGTGCATAAAGGTTGCTATGTGTGCGGACATTTTGCTTAGCATGCACACAGGTTGCTATGTGTGCGGACATTTTGCTTAGCATGCACACAGGTTGCTATGTGTGCGGACAGGTTGCTATGAATGTACACAGGTTGCTGTGTGTGCATCTTCCCCCGTCCCCCATCTGTCCCTGATTCTGGGGGGGGGGGGGGGGCAGATGCACACATTCTCCAAGAATTTGAATAGAATTCAGCAATGCTGCAGGTCCAGCACATGTCTGTCCATAGAAATGTATAGAAATGTATAGAAGGTCTCCGGACCAAGCTGTCCCAGATTTGCAGGACTTTCACCAAATAGCTCCCAAGTTCTGAACGATAGTCTGAACCCCACTGAATTCAATGGGTGCTCAATCTTATAGGGCTCAATCACACAGAGGTGGGGGCAGTAAAACCCTTCAGCTGAGCCTCGATTTTACCCCCCACTCCTTGCTAACCCTCCTGACAGGAGAGTACGCAGTTATGCCCCCTGTTGTTTTCAGCATGGGTAGCGCCCCCCCCCCCAAACAATAACCCTAAGTGAATAGGGCCCCTCCGCCAGCAGTTCAAGGCAGAGGTGGTGAGGAGGTGATACAACGCCACCTCACCGCCTGTCAAACGTTGCCTGAAGAGTGATCCAAACAAACATTCACTTTTACTGCAAAAGTGAAAGTAAATCACACATTTTGCGTTGTCACCAGAAAAGGAATAGAGGGGAAATCTTCCGATGGGGGCACTTGTTCTGGTGACACTCCGGGATTCCTCACTTTAGGGGATTTCCTCTCACTTCCTAGTCTACTTTACCCACTTGCCGACCGCAATACCTATATATACGGTGAAGTGTTGTTAAACTGGCATTGTGGCTGAAGATTTCCCCCTGAACCCCGGAAACCCCCCTCCCGCCACTCGCTGGTATTTCTTGGGCTTACTGTTGCCGCCGGTTTGCCCCAGAAACAATCCGATGGTGCGGCTGTCTGCTCCCATAGACAAACAGAGTGGATCCTCTTTGATTGCCTCTATGGTTTGGGAGGACCGGAGCGACGTCACGACGTCACTTCCGCTCCAGGCTCCTATTTGATTGCCTCTATGGTTTGGGAGGAGCGGGGCAACGCTATGACGTCATGACGTCACTTCCACTTCAGGCTGCAAGTAAATATGTATACAGCGCATCTGGAAAGTATTCACAAAGCTTCACTTCTTCCACATTTTGTTATGTTACGGCCTTATTCCAAAATGGATTAAATTAATTATTTTCCTCAAAATTCTACAAACAATCCCCCATAATGACAACGTGAAAGAAGTTTGTTTGAAATCTTTGCAAATTTAATAAAAATAAAAAACAAAAAAAAAAAAAATCCCATGTACATAAGTATTCACACCCTTTGCCATGACACTCAAAATTTAGTTCAGGCACATCCTGTATCCACTAATTATCCTTGAGATGTTTCTACAACTTGATTGGAGTCCACCTGTGGTAAATTCAGTTGATTGGACATGATTTGGAAAGGCACACACCTGTCTATATAAGGTCCTACAGTTTACAGTGCATGTCAGAGCACAAACCAAGCCATGGAGTCAGAGGAATTGTCTGGAGTCCTCGGAGACAGGATTGTATGGAGGCACAGATCTGGGGAAGAGTACAGAAACATTTCTGCAGCATTGAAGGTCCCAGTGAGCATAGTGGCCTCCATCATCCATAAATGGAAGAAGTTTGGAACCACCAGGACTCTTCCTAGAGCGGACCAACTGGCTAAACTGAGGGATCGGGGGAGGGGGGCCTTAGTCAGGGAGGTGACCAAGAACCCGATGGTCACTCTGACAGAGCTCCAGCATTTCTCTGTGGAGAGAGGAGAACCTTCCAGAAGAACAACCATCTCTGCAGCACTCCACCAATCAGGCCTGTATGGTAGAGTGGCCAGAAAGAAACCATTCCTCAGTAAAAGTCACATGACAGCCCACCTGGAGTTTGCCAAAAGGCACCTGAAGGACTCTCAGACCATGAGAAACAAAATTCTCTGCTCTGATGAAACAGAGATTGAACTCTTTGTAATGAATGGCAAGCGTCATGTCTGGAGGAAACCAGGCACCGCTCATCATCTGGCCAAAACCATCCCTACAGTGAAGCATGGTGGTGGCAGCATCATGCTGTGGGGATGTTTTTCAGCGGCAGGAACTGGGAGACTAGTCAGGATTGAGGGAAAGATGAATGCAGCAATGCACAGAGACATCCTTGATGAAAACCTGCTCCAGAGCGCTCTGGATCTCAGACTGAAGTTTCATCTTCCAACAGGACAACGACCCTAAGCACACAGCCAAGATAACAAAGGAGTGGCTATAAGGACAACTCTGTGAATGTCCTTGAGTGGCCCAGCCAGAGCCCAGACTTGAACCCGATTGAACATCTCTGGAGAGATCTGAAAATGGCTGTGCACCGACCCTCCTCCATCCAACCTGATGGATCTTGAGAGGTCCTGCAAAGAAGAATGGGAGAAACTGCCCAAAAATAGGAGTGCCAAGCTTGTAGCATCATACTCAGAAATGCTGGAGGCTGTAATTGCTGCCAAAGGAGCTTCACCAAAGTATTGATCAAAGGGTGTGAATACTTATGTACATGGGATTTTTTTTTTTTTTTTTATAAATTTGCAAAGATTTCAAACAAACTTCTTTCACGTTTTCATTATGGGGGATTGTTTGTAGAATTTATAGGAAAATAATGAATTGAATCCATTTTGGAATAAAGCTTTAACACAACAAAATGTGGAAAAAGTAAGGTGCTGAGAATACTTTCTGGATTGTGTGGTGTGTGTATATATATATATTTATTATTATTATACAGGATTTATATAGGGCCAACAGTTTGCGCAGTGCTTTACAATATGAGGGAAGAAAATACAGTTACAATACAATATAACACAGGAGGAATTAGAGGACCCTATATATATATATATATTTATATATATATATATATATCTTTTTTTTAAGATCAACATTTGTTTTTTGATTTTTTTAACGGCAGAGAGATTTGGGGTCTTTTTGACCCCCGATCTCTCCATCAAGAGGATCTGTCATCCTTATTTCTATTAGAAGGAATATTTACATTCCTTGTAATAGAAAAAACAGTGATTAAAAATAAATAAATAAAGGGACAGTATAAAAATAAAAAGTAAAATAAATAAAAAAACCAAAACATTTAAAGCGCCCCCATAGAACGCATACTGAACATAAGTCACGCACGCATATGTAAACGCGTTCACACCACACATGTGAGGTATCGCCGCAAACGTTAGAACAGGTTTGGTAGGACCTATCACTCAATACCCAGTGTGGGTGGCCATCATCCCGATAAGTAGAAAAAGGAAGATCCCCCAAAGGTATGGGATTTTATATGCCACACACACTGAACAAGAATACAAACAGTATGCATATAAAAATCTATTTATTAGGTAACACATAGCAAAGAATTGCACAAACATGTATGTCTAAAGCAAAGTAGACACAAAAATGAAAAACTTGCAAGTGTTGACAGACCAGTATCCGTACAGGAGACCCTTGGGTGTCATTGGTAGGATGAACCGGACAAGACCCTACGCGTTTCGGGTTACAAACCCTTCATCAGGGGTCACCCAAAGTTCAGTACACAATGTCAGCCTATTTATGGGCATAAATTACATATTAGTTTTGTAAAATTCATAAACCGTACATCATCACAATTTCAACAATTCATAGTATGCGGTATATAAAGGATGCAGTAGTAATTTTAGGCTTCAAAGGTTAATACCTACCCAAGAGGGTCTTCTTAGTAGGGGCAACTGGACTGTCGATTAAAATCGGTGTCAACCGAAGAGAGGATGTCAATGGCTAGGAGAACATAGTTCGTAGGAAGAATAACGAGAAAATAGAGCAATGTTGGCGGAAGCCGACCAGATCGAGGGCACCACAATGATCCGTCACTGGTCCAAAATTCTCAAGAGTAGTGAGTCAATCAAGAGTCCCACTATGTCACTGAAATAGTAATAGGGTAAGGAAAAGTGAGCAGAGTAATGGGCACATCTAATGTGAAACAAATGAGGTCATTGAACAAAGAGGAGGATTCTTCTCACATACCTCTACAAAGTACGTATATGTTCATGGCAGAAAGTAAGTAAGGTATGAAAGTAGGGCATTTGTCTTTCGTGGATATTGTCCTGGAGAGGGAAAATATAAATAGATGTATGTGGACGGGAGGGGGAGGGGGGAAAAAAGAGGGGAGTGTAATGTTCTGGTACCTTTGGGTACCCTAATTACTCTTTCATAAGTGTATGCGCCCCACCATTCTCTTTTGGTAAGGTGCGCATACACCTTTAAGACTGATGCTGTCATCACTGAGCGCCGGACTGGATGGCTATTTAGATCGGCGGCTCTCACTCACATGTGTTCGTTCAAACTGCTTTGTGCCTTGATGCTAACCTGTCTTGAAGCTCACATGCTTGCAAGCATACCTCGCTGTCGGAACCACGCTGCGCTGATCCCTGTATCCCGCTACCGGATCATCCGCTCTTGCCGAACCTCTCCTCTGCTACATTGCTATTAGTGATAAGTACCCCACAGGGGAAACCTCTATAACCTTTATACTAAAGCTTACACTATCTAGCTCTACATACTAAGGACTATTACTACATCTGCATTATCTAAGATTGCTAGCTCTTGAGCCTACTACCACCTGTTCTTGCACTGGGTTGATCTCTCTTGTATGTCCACCTGCTACTCTGTCATCTACTACCATACATGATTGCTAAACCTATCTGCATCCCATCTGCTACTATCTTACTTTCAAGAACATTTCCTTTCAAGTGTCTGTCATCTACCATCTCTACCCAACCTGTCTCTTCAGCCTATCATCACTGTGTTACTATATACATAAGTCACTCTAGGAAACATCTTATTGAGTGTGTGTATTTACTTGCTGAATTGAGATCCTCCACACATGATGAGTCATTGAGAGTTGGGAATGGTGTCTCAGCGTTTCTCTACATGACTACTGAAGTGGAATATTTCTGCAGCTGAAAATCCACATCATACGTAAAACGCAGGAGCGTTACAGATTGAACGAACCACAAATGGATTCAGCAGAAATAACCACTCAGATGACAATTAAAACAGCAAGTACCTGCGTTAATACACGCACTTGCTGAATTAAAAGAAGACAATCAGGCTCTGTCGCAGCAGGTAATTAGACTGACACAACTTACCACTGCTCGGTCCCCTGAACCCAAAATAAATCCTCCTTTGGTATTTACAGGCGATCGCAAAAAATTTTGTGAATTTAAAAACGCATGTGAGTTACTTTTCTTGCTAAAACCCCGTACCTACCTTACTGATCACATTAAGGTTTGTACTATTATTTCTTACCTAACAGGCGATCCTCGGGCCTGGGCAGACTCTCTTTTTGAGAAAAGCGACCAGCTTCTCAACTCCTATGCCTTGTTCCTAGCAGAACTCACTAGCCTATATGATGACCCCAATAGGCAGAGTACTGCCGATCTTCAATTAAGATCCTTGAAACAAGGTAGGAGACCTGTGGAAGACTTTGTCGCAGAATTCAAGAGATGGACCCTTGATTCAGAATGGAATGATGCATCTCTGAAAACCCAATTTAGGCTTGGCCTATCAGAGGCCGTTAAAGACGAGCTCGCCCGAGCGGATCTGCCAAAAACCCTGGATGCATTGATACAACTCAGTATTACCATAGATAGAAGACTACGAGAAAGAAAGGCTGAGAAAATGGGAATGCCATTATCCAGTTCTTCTCGGATTTCGGCCGTTGACCCCGTTCCTATGGAGGTAGGAACCATACGCCCACCTCTATCAACTATGGAAAGAGCCAGAAGACGATCTGGTAATCTCTGCTTGTACTGTGCATCCCCGGATCACAAGATAAACGTCTGTCCCCTAGTCTACAAAAAGAAGGGTGAGTGTTCACATGTCCTCCTAGGGGGATTGACAACTTCAATCACTAACCCTTACCTTTCTGTTTGCTTAACATTACAGTGGGACCAGAACAGGATTACTACTAAGGCCATGATTGACACAGGATCTTGTGGAAATTATATTGACATACGTTTTGCTGCTTTAAATAAAGTTCCTATTATTTCTAAACTTAAACCTGTCTCAGTGAGTCTTATTAACGGTGTTCCTTTATCCTCTGGTCCGATCACTGATCAGACACAGGCACTCCTAGTCACTACTAACGGGTCTCATATGGAGACCACTACCTTCGATCTAATACCTTCACCCCACTTTCCCATTGTTTTGGGACTTCCCTGGTTACATACACATCAACCAACCATAGATTGGAAGGAACGGACCCTGACCTTCCTCTCTTGCTATTGCGAGGGTACGTGTAACCTCCCGTTTTCCGGGAAGATTCTGTCTGTGGTGACAGATGAGATTGCACCACTATGTTATCAGGATCCCTCTGAGGTTTTTCTTGAGAAAAATGCTCAAGCACTACCTCCTCATCGAGACTATGATTGTAGCATTGATCTACTCCCAAATAGCAAATTGCCGTTCGGTCATGTTTATCCTCTTTCACAGGATGAACTTTCCCATCTCAAAGACTATTTGGATGAGAATTTGGAAAAAGGTTTTATTAGACCTTCCACTTCTTCCACAGCAGCAGGACTCTTTTTTGTCCGCAATAAGGACTCAAGTCTCAGGCCTATCATCGACTATAGGCAATTGAATGCTATTACAATAAAAGATCGCTATCCTCTACCGCTTATCCCTGAGCTCATTGAGCAGGTGCGTGGAGCTACCTATTTTTCAAAATTGGACCTGAAAGGAGCATACAATCTCATTCGAATCCGTGATGGACACGAGTGGAAGACTGCATTCAGAACCAGATACGGATTGTTCGAATATCTTGTAATGCCATTCGGGCTATGCAACGCCCCTGCAGTTTTTCAACGATTTATAAACGATATTTTCAGAGACTTACTATAGATGTCTGTGTTGTGGTATATCTGGACGATATACTTATATATTCACGATCCTTGTCTGAACACATAAGACATGTAAGACTAGTATTATCGAGATTGCTTGCACATAATCTTTATGTGAAGCTGAAGAAATGCTTGTTTCATAAAGACGAGGTACTCTTTCTAGGCTACATCATATCCAAAACAGGAATCGAAATGGACATGAGTAAGATATCCTGCATTCAGGATTGGCCTACACCAACCACACGCAAGGCGCTACAGCGATTCCTTGGATTTTCGAATTTCTACAGGAAGTTCATTAGAAACTTCTCTGCCATTGTGAGACCCCTCACACAGCTCACTAGCATTAAAAAAACATTCAAATGGTCAGATGAAGCAAATAAAGCTTTTCACCTGTTAAAGACAAGGTTTACTTCTGCTCCCATATTACGCCATCCAGACCCATCCCTCCAATACATTCTGGAAGTAGATGCGTCAAACATGGCAGTAGGAGCAATACTCTCCCAACGACCAACCCACACTTCACCACTTCATCCAGTCGCCTTTTTTCTAAATCCCTGAGCAGTCCAGAGGTAAATTACCCCGTGGGTGAAAAGGAACTGCTTGCTATAAAATTGGCTCTGGAGAATTGGCGACATTTACTCGAAGGCACCCAATTACCAATACTTATATACACGGACCATAAAAATCTCCAATATCTTCAGACTAACAAAACTCTCTCGCACCGACAGGTACGATGGTCACTATTCTTTCTAAGGTTTAACTTCCTAGTGACTTACACACCTGCAGATAAGAACAAAAAGGCGGATGCACTATCACGACTAACTGAAGAAAACTACTTTGAAATCCCTTCCGTTCCTATAATACCTCATAAAAACGCATTATTGGAGTTGTCCGTTCCTTGAAGGAAGAGGTTCTGCATGGTATAAGTTTGGATTCACCCCCACCACAACTAAATACTGATGCAGAAGGCTTCCTCTACTACAACGACAAACTTTACATACCACCTACCATACGCACCAAGATCTTGGAATTATCGCATGATGTGCCTATGGCAGGACATATGGGTATGACAAAGACTCCTAATCTGATTACCAGGCAATTCTGGTGGCCTGACATGAAAACATCCATACAAAAATTCGTCTCTTCATGCAATGTCTGTGCCAGGTCCAAAATTGACACTACGAGACCATCCGGTCTACTATGCAGTCTACCAATACCCCAAACTCCATGGGAAGTTGTGTCCTTGGACTTTATAGTGGAATTGCCTCCTTCCAAAGGATTTAATACCATCTTAGTGTCAGTGGACCATCTGACAAAAATGGCACATTTCATTGCTATTCGCAGACTACCTTCGTCCAAACAAACGGCAGAACTCCTGATGAAACATGTCTTCAGATTACATGGTATCCCAAAAACTCTTTTGTCTGACCGTGGATCACAATTTATTTCCAAGTTCTGGCAAGAACTATGTCACATACTACGGATCGAGCGGAAGCTCACTTCTCCTTACCATCCGCAGACCAACGGACAGACTGAAAGAGTCAACCAATGCATCGAGCAATATTTACGTTGTTACACTTCTTACCAACAGGATGATTGGGTGGATCTTCTCCCCCTGGCAGAATTTGCCTACAACAATGCAACCCACAGTACGACCAAGCAGAGTCCGTTCTACTTGAACTATGGGTTTCATCCCTCTATTCTTCCACCACGCATCCTTCCTTCAAATAACCCAGTAGCTTCAGACTATCTTACCCAAATAAAGGACTCTCTGGGTTTGCTTAATACTACCATTGCACACGCTCATAGTCAACAAAAGAAGTACTATGATCTTCGCAGAAGACCTTCTCCTCAGTACGCTATCGGGGACCTCGTTTGGCTCTCAACAAAAAATTTAAGACTGAAAATCCCTAGCAAAAAGCTTGGACCTCTGTTCTTGGGACCTTTCCCAATCAAGAAACTTATTGGAAAAGCTGCAGTACAGCTTACATTGCCAATAGACCTCAAAATACATCCCATTTTCCATGTGTCGCTACTGAAGCCCCATGTTCCTGACCAAGGAATAAGGCCTACTATCCCTCCTCCTCCTCCTGTACAAGTTGAAGGTGGAGAAGAATATGAGATAAAAGAGATTCTGGATTCTCGTATCCACAGAGGAAGACTTCAGTACTTGGTTCGATGGAAGAACTATGGGCCCCAAGACGACACCTGGCTAAACACCTCTGACATACATACCTCTAGATTAGTCCGCAATTTTCATGCGAAGTACCCAGACAAACCAGCTTCAGAGGCCTTCAGGAGCCGGCCTTAAGGGGGGGGGGGTACTGTAATGTTCTGGTACCTTTGGGTACCCTAATTACTCTTTCATAAGTGTATGCGCCCCACCATTCTCTATTGGTAAGGTGCGCATACACCTTTAAGACTGATGCTGTCATCACTGAGCCCCGGACTGGATGGCTATTTAGATCGCCGGCTCTCACTCACATGTGTTCGTTCAAACTGCTTTGTGCCTTGATGCTAACCTGTCTTGAAGCTCACATGCTTGCAAGCATACCTCGCTGTCGGAACCACGCTGCGCTGATCCCTGTATCCCGCTACCGGATCATCCGCTCTTGCCGAACCTCTCCTCTGCTACATTGCTATTAGTGATAAGTACCCCACAGGGGAAACCTCTATAACCTTTATACTAAAGCTTACACTATCTAGCTCTGCATACTAAGGACTATTACTACATCTGCATTATCTAAGATTGCTAGCTCTTGAGCCTACTACCACCTGTTCTTGCACTGGGTTGATCTCTCTTGTATGTCCACCTGCTACTCTGTCATCTACTACCATACATGATTGCTAAACCTATCTGCATCCCATCTGCTACTATCTTACTTTCAAGAACATTTCCTTTCAAGTGTCTGTCATCTACCATCTCTACCCAACCTGTCTCTTCAGCCTATCATCACTGTGTTACTATATACATAAGTCACTCTAGGAAACATCTTATTGAGTGTGTGTATTTACTTTCTGAATTGAGATCATCCACACATGATGAGTCATTGAGAGTTGGGAATGGTGTCTCAGCGTTTCTCTACATGACTACTGAAGTGGAATATTTCTGCAGCTGAAAATCCACATCATACGTAAAACGCAGGAGCGTTACAGGGAGACGGCGAGATTAATTAAAGAGGATAAAGAGACCAAAAGTAGGTATTGGAATAAAAAGGATACCAAAAGTAGATATTAGAATAAAAAGGATACCATGCATATAATAAAGAAATGGGTGATGTGATGCAGTGATGGTAAAATGGAAGGGGAAAGTGAAGATCAAATGGGATCCAAGAGATAGTGGAGAACAAATAGGAGGTAAAAATTATATGCATGGTATCCTTTTTATTCCAATATCTACTTTTGGTATCCTTTTTATTCCAATACCTACTTTTGGTCTCTTTATCCTCTTTAATTAATCTCGCCGTCTCCCCTCTTTTTTCCCCCCTCCCCCTCCCGTCCACATACATCTATTTATATTTTCCCTCTCCAGGACAATATCCACCAAAGACAAATGCCCTACTTTCATACCTTAAGGCCCGTACACACGTACCGATCGTCGGCATACAAACGTCGGTGGACGAAGGATCTGCCGATTGTACGCGTGTTAGTATGGTGCCTCCGACAGATGTCTGCGCACAATCCGCGGACAAAAGTCTTTCTTGCAAACATGAAAATATTTGTATGCCGACACCAGAACGGACGATTGTTCGCCTGTCAGTACACAATTCTGCCGACACACAGCTACAAATCCCAACACGCATGATCAAACCAAATGAGTTCCCGGAAGAATTTTCTCTAGTAAACTCAACATTTTATTCAGAAAGAACTTTCGGCTCGCGGAAGTCCAAGAAATAGGTGAAATGCGGAGCACATGCTCATCTTGATAAATGTGAGAAGAAGGAAGATGCTGCTCATAATGCCATACTTTTCTAATAAAAAGGCATGTGTTCTGTTATGATGAAGATAATGTTTGTCTATTCTATCTGTTCTATCAAATTTTAGAATTAAATAATTTGAACTCTTCACCATTATTTTTGTATTTTCACACCAAAGATCTAACTATTGATATGACCCTTTATTCTTGTATGAATTAATGTCTAAAACATATTTTTCAGGTTATGCACAATATTAAACATGTTAACAAATTCAGATAGGCCATTTTTTATTTTCAATTTTCTTTATTTTTTGGATCTCAGCAAAAAAAAAACAAAGCAAACATCAATACTTTCCGTATAATAAACTAAACATAAAAAAGGTCCATTTGGACAAAATTAAACTAGAAACTGGCAAACAGGGGTAAAATAAATAATAGGGGGTTACAAAAATTAAAGTTGCTGGTAACTGAAATCAGGTTGCCATGAGGGCAGGTTTGGATCCTGCTGGCCATATTGCCACTGGCCATGTGGCATTTGGCGAGGTGGTGGGTGTTGTGGAGGTGGAGGTGGAGGTGGAGGGCACGGGTGCTCCTGGCATGCGTGGCTGTGCTCAGTAAGTATGCCGTTTTCTGCGTTTTGCAGCACATCCAGAATAATTTTTCTGGCATACTGACACTGCCTGAGGTCCACCTTATCTAAAATTTTTGCCGTCATGTTGCCGAAGGACTCATTGGCCTCCGGTTTCCGACGTAGGGCTATGGTGGCCTCCTGGATAAACTCGTCGGTGATGTCATCCACGTGCTTCCTCTTTTGCCTCCGTTTGGCAGGAGGAGGTGGTGGTGGAAATAGTTCCACAGGCTCCCCAGGCTCCGCAGGCTCCCCAGGCTCCTGGCTGCAACCTGGCTCCTCCTCAGTGACACTTCCCTGTTGATGAAATGAACAATTGGTTAGAATGTTATAGTGTATATAAAAATGCATGTTTGTTATATTATTGTGAACAAATAGCAGACTTTACATACAGTGGCATATCTAGGGTCTCCAGTGCCCTTGTTGAGGAGCTGTATTTGGCAACAACCCCCCCCCCCCCCCAAGATCAATGTAAAACTGTAACCCACCCCCCCAAAAAAAAATTAAAGGGCATTAAAAGTTTCTAATTTGCCCCTTGTTTGCCCAGTGTAGAGCTCTCTAGTGGGCAATCATTGTCTCAGGTGTGAAAAAGAAAGAGAGGGTTGAGAGCTAGAGAGAGGGAGAGAAAGAGGGGGTGTGAGAGAGAGAGGAGGGGGTTGCAGAGAGAGAGGGGCCTGAACTTGCAGAGGACTTGATGTAGGGCATTGAGGGTGAAGCAGTGCAGGGAAACATGAATAAGGAAGCCACCTGCCTTGCTGACCCAGAGTGAGAGACCAGAGACATGGAAGCAAGGATGGATGGATCATTTGCAGGAGCTGTTAGTTTTGTATTAAAAAAGGTTGAGCCAGAGGAATGCTGAGGCTACAGCAGTGTTTGTTAGGACCAGAGGTGTGCTGGGGATGCAGCAGTGTTTGTAAGACCAGAGGTGTGCTGGGGATGCAGTGAGAGGCAGTCTCAGTCTCCTGGTCTTTTGGCTCAGCTGCTCTCAATGTTTTACACCTGCATGAAGCAGCTCTCAATGTTTTACACCTGCATGAAGCAGCTCTCAATGTTTTACACCTGCATGAAGCTGCTCTCAATGTTTTACACCTGCATGAAGCAGCTCTCAATGTTTTACACCTGCATGAAGCTGCTCTCAATGTTTTACACCTGCATGAATCCGCCTGCAAACTGGGGGTTCTGGGGTGTGCAGGCTGAGTGGATTGTTAAAATAAACAATAAAACAATGCCAATGTTTTTGTGACCCACCCCCCTTGGCCTGCGCCCCTGGCGGTTGCCTGTCATGCCAACCCCTTGCTATGCCCGTTTACCTAAAGGGTCAATTATGGTTTAGCTTATAATTTTGTTACATGATTACATTTTAGCAGACAATATATTGTGAAATGCCATACCTGAGTAAAACTCTCCTCCAGGAAATCCTCATCCTGGCTTGGATCTACCGACACTGAGCCCTCTGCCGAAGTAGAAGGCAGTGTTGAAATTGACGGCCTGGATTCCATGGTGTCTGCCAGGAACCGCATGTTATCAAAGTACCACAGCCGTGGTACATATACATTCCGTGCCCCTGCTCCAGACTGGGTGGACTCCTCTATTTTTTTTAACTCCCGCCTGTAGGCAGTGCGAATACTGTTTATTTTTTTGCGGATATAAGTAAAATTTGCCCCAGGACAGACGGGCTTGTAGAAGGCCACCAAATGTTCCATGGCCTGTTTTCTGAGTTTTCGATTTTTATAATCTGCGGACTTGACTTGCCACAAACACGGCAGTTGCCTGAACTCATCAATAAAACTTATTAAAAAGTTGTGGGTGGTGAAATTGTCCACCATATTGCAGGACAGTATATGCCTGCAAGACACAAAACAACACAAAACATATTAAAATAGCATGTATTTTGGCACATAATAAAGATATTCCTAATAAAAGCTGTATAGGGCCCAAAACACACACTTTCTATTAAAAGAGTCGTACCTTTGTTTGTGGGGAAAAGTCGTGATTCGCCGCTCGATCGTGCTCCAACTCTCGATATGTCCGCTAGCGAATCGTCGGCCGAACGATCTGGCGTCCTTTAAATACAGCGCAGGCGTCAACTCCTCCTCCAGTGGCGGGCTTGTGCAGGGGTGTGTACGTGCCGAAGATCAGGCCTACATGCGACACTCACACCTGAGGCAGTGGAATAATCATTGTTTAATTAGGAACCATGTCTCAACAATCTGGGAGCTCAATTAGTGGGGGCCGAAGTGATTGGGCCACCCGAAAATCAAGGGCTACACCCATGTCAAAGCCAGAAATGGTGGAGATGGTCTCCATTTTAGAAAAAATGGATTACGATGGAAAGTTGGCAAATTACGATCGGCCCAATGCCAGGAAAGATGGCATCATGGACAAGGTGGTGGCCTGTTTGGTCAAAAAATTCGGTGTCGAGCGATCGAAAGATCAGATTCGGAAACGGTGGTCTGACCTCAAACACCGTGAGCAGGATCAGCTTTCCCAAATCCATCGGATTTTGAAAAAAAGTAAGTTTTATTTTTTCTTTATTTTTTTAATCATGCAATATGTTTTTTATAATTTTGTGTATGTTGTATTAACATGTCTAGATTATAATGTCTATGTAAAAAGTTAGATTACTCATTTTAGTTGTCATGTCGTGATTTGATCGATCTATTGTTGATGTTTTAGTATATGACATTAAAAGTCAGGAAGCCATAGTTAAAAATGTATGTATTGTGTTGCAACGAACGTTCTTTCCTGCACGAATCTTCTCAGCAAACATTCCTATTAATCACAGATTATTATTCAAACCTTTAAATAGGAGAAAAACGTAAACTCCGTGCCAAACTATGGGAAAGGAGGAGGAGAGGTTTGGCAGCTCCATCGGCAGTTGTGGAAGAAGAGGAGGACATGGGCACAGAAGGTGGCACAGATTCCACTAAAGGTAATTGGTTCCTATGCACTGTCAAACATTAATGTACCATATTTTTCGTAGATAACCATGTACATGTCTTCATATTTGTTACTAAAAGAGCTATCAAGCAGGGCACCATGTCCTAACAAATGTACCTCTTGTGACTTTTATGATATGGCCAATGTTTTGTATTATGTAGATGAAGACATTATTCCGGAAATAATCCTGGTGGAGCCAACAAGTGATGAGACACCAGAGCAACAAGAAGGTTGGTAGTCACAGATTTTTGTGTAGTGGGATCATAGAAATATGTGTATTTGCAATGATTGTTTAACCTTATATTCTTGTATTCCCTTACAAATTTACATTGCAGATGTTGCATCATGCCAGGATGTGGCATCCCCAGCCAGGTCAGAAGCCCGATCTCCTGGCAACTTGCCAAGCAGCATGGAAGCCAGTTCCGAAACTGTGGAGGAACCAGGACCAAGTGTCCAAGAGCCAATTGTGTGCCCACGTAGGTTTTTTCAGAATGATTTTTATCAGTGTTATTTTTAGCCTCCAATTTACAACACTAGTTCCCTATGGGAGCCTCTTTATTTGAATGGAAGTCGCACCGTAAGTCGGATCAGGATGCTCTGACTTGCGGGGCCACTTGCGTTGTGAAGATTTTTGAGGGGGAACTACACCCAAAAATTGAACAACCCACCGTGGGTGTCCCCCCAAGTTCACAACCAGGCCTTTTGTGTGTGGTATTGAGTTTGAGGGTATGCCCACAACAAAAAGACAGCGTGGGTTACCCCCAAAACCCCTACCAGACCCTTATACAAGCATGCAGCTTGTCAGGCCAGGAAAGAGAACGAGCAAGCGGACCAAACACCCCCTGGACCACAGCAGGACACATGCCCTCAACATGGGGGGGTTTTGTTGCTTTGGGCCAGGGGGCCTCTGCACCGCACACCCAAAAGCACCTTACTCCCATGTAGAGGAGGACAAGAGCCTCATCCCCACAACCCTGTCTGGTGGTTTTGGGGGGTCATGCGGCCAGGGGGTTCCTAGGACTTTGGAAGCAACCTTTAACAAAGGGTGGCCCCCAGATCCCAGACCCCAATCACTATGTGAATGGGTATGGGGTACATAGTACCCCTACACATTAACCACATAAATGGAAGTGTATGTGAATAACGACAGGAGACGTTTATGAAATGTTCTTAAATATCTTCATCCGGTCTTCTCCACTCTGCTCTTTGGATCTTCTCCTCTCCACTCTTCTGCTGTCCAATCTTCTGCTCTTATGTTGTCTGCTCTTTTGCCCTAGGCTCTTCTTCTTCCTCCTGTCCTCCTCCAATGCTGTTGCCGTGCATTCTGCCCGTCTCTGGTCTCTGCATCTTAATATATATACATTACAACCATGCCCTCACAATGACGTCATCATGCGTTCACACCCCTAATGAATATATAGTAAGCTCAGGAGACCAGCAGAATCATCAGCAACAGCATCGGAGGAGGACAGGAGGAAGAAGAAGAGCCTAGGGCAAAAGAGCATAAGAACAGGGTAGGTATTAACTCGAGAGGAATTTAAGATTACCTGGACACCAAATGTTTCTCTATTATTATGACCTCATGTAGGTGATTCACATTGACTCATTTTTTTTTAATTTTTACAGACCATGTTTTACATAGTTGCACATTAGCCAAATTGACCCGTGAGGCTCTCCAATGCTGCGCAGACCTGGAACAAATAAAGGAGACTGCAACGGCATTACAAATCAAAATGCGCAATTTTGTGGACATGATTGGCAAATTTTAAGCCACAATTTTACTAGGTTTTTAATGTTTGTATTGGGATGTTCCTGATGTTACAATTTTTTTATAATGTTTTAGGGCATTTTAATTACACTCAGATGTTAAAGAGTGTACCCAAGTTTGGGAAAAGCACTTTACAACACCCTAACCCTAACCCTAACCCTAACCCTAACCCTAACCCTAACCCTAACCCTAACCCTGTGAATGTTTGATACTAAAACGTTTTTACATTCAACAATGTGTGTTCAATTCTTTATTAGACTTTCGTTGGGGGGTCGAGGTCTAAAGCTGTGTAAAGAAGCACTAAATGTATGATGGCTGTCCTATTCCCATATTTACATGTTAATGAAAGCATTTTGGACACTGCCATATGCGAGTTGCTGGAGGTGTCAATGAAATGTTAAAGATACCCCCAGTTTTAACGCATATCACAGTGCGATCTGACATTTCACACAGGATCGGATCACACAAGTTTGAACGATTGTGCGATCCTATCCTGATGCGGCTGAATAAATGCATCATGTGCGACTTTTGTGCGAGTGCAGTGCGAATTGAGCCATACAAACTGTATAGCTGATTTTCGCATGAACATCTGATCGCATGTAATAAAGGAGCAGTGCGCTACGATATTACATGCCATCAGATGTGCAGTGTGAATTGAGACATACACTTTGTATGGCTACATTCGCACTGAACACGCATACAAGTCGCACATGACCCTTTATTTCTGATGTATCTGGATTGGATCGCACAGTGCTTAACACTTGTGGAATACAATCCTGTGGAAAAAGTAAGTGGCGGGTCACCCTTATGCAATGCTGGAAGGCTGCAAAGTCGCAGACTTCCCGCATCGCATAAGTGTGACTCAACACTCAAGGTACTAGCAGTCCTAGGATTCAATATGGCATTGATATTGCCAGTAGCAATCAGTGTAGGGAGATCAGTGTAATCTATAGTGTATTGCTTGTTCGTTGCTCTAGTTCACTTTCCATTACCTATATATATAACACTTTGAGATGAACAATGATCAAGTTTCACATAACACTGACATATCCTAACATTGGTGGGCAGTGAGAAGGATGTCATAAATGAACACAACATAACAGGTGTAGGTACTTTGTTAATACCCTAATGTATTATATGAAATATATAGTATGGGCACCTTCTGGACAATGACCACCAATGTAAGGTGACATTAGATGAACCTTGGGTGTGACCTAGTTCTCAATGTGACAGGGTTTGTGTACATTTTGTGGGGTGCAGAAGGCCCTTGTATTTACACCACTGGCTAAAAAATAACACATGGCCATCATCACTTTGGATCAGCTGGTGAGAGACTACAGTCAAGAAACACACTGATGAATGTATTAACCCTTCCAAAGTCACACATATATAACACATGATTAACCCAAATAATTGTGTTTGGCATATGTGCCCAAATGATTATAATCCACAATACAGAATCATTGCAATTTTTGTTTAATGTGTTGAAAAATAATATATCTCTGACATTTATCTTGTGTGTCCAATCTTTAACAAGATTAATGGGTGTGTGACAGTGATTGCTGCCAGGACACAGCTCCTCTCCCCACGAAATAGTCCAGATATTCCTGGCGGATCTGACGGGCCCTGTGTGATGCCAATGCTGACCGTCCAACTTCCATTGACGTCATGGACTCCACTTGGTTAGAAGGTTGGGCCTCTCCACTTGTACCTGGCATAGCAGGGTCAGTATCCAGTTGCTGCAATACATAATTTTGTGCATTCCTGCGTAGGAAGTTGTGCAAAATGCAGCAACACAAGACCACATTATCCACTTTGTACAGTGCCAGGTTTATGGACGTCAGGAATATCCGGGGGGGCGTGACCGGAAGCCGTGCGGGACGGACGTGTCCGAGGAGAGCTCCACTATCCCCGAACTCAATCCTCTCCAATCCTCCTCCATCCCCGCTCTCTGGGGGATATAAACATCTTGGGGGGACCCACCTTGACCACCAGGACTGATATATATCTATATTTGGTCAAAAAATCGGATTTTAGAGGATCGTTTTTTTGAGGCCTACCTCACCACTGAAGCCGGGGCCTCGCCTAGAAGCCCTGCCTGCCGCGATCGCCGGCTCCTGGATCCGGTAAGACCGAAGTCCCTAGAGGCCCTCCTCCATCCTTTTGGGTGCCCCCTCAGCTCTCCATCCCCTCCAGCTCCCCGCAGCAAGGCCCCATTATAACAGGCAGCATACACAGCACAGCACAGTCCGCCATCTTGGCTGCAGAAGGGGACAGATTCATCTAGCAAGCAGCAAACCTCCACCAGACCCAGTAATAGCACCTAAATTTTTATTAATCCTACTGGCCACTGTCCTGCACACCCGCTAACCCCTCTCTGACCTCACTGGCAGCTCTGCGCTAATCACGCATGGCGGGGAATATGTAAAGAAGGGGCTCCCCCACCCGTCCGCCTGATATTGCAGCATTTGAGGTAACCTTAAAGCTTCACCATGGGAAAAGGAGATAGATCTTCTTCTTCAACCCGCTCTCGCTCCCCACGGGATCAAGAACAGCATTCAGGGATCCAGGTTCCTGATATGTTTAAAAAACTGACAGGAGAAACTGCACAAGCAGCAGCACTGGCAGCACCTAACAGCATGCAGATAAAAGAGACACACACTCCACAGGCACCAAAAACCCCTTCTCCTGGTGACCTCTCACTCTGTCCACCTGTCTATCCACCTGCTCAGATTGTGCGCACTGATATGCCTGGTCATGCTTCATCCTCACACTGTGTTTCACTACAAGACCTTAAAGCCATAGCAGACGACATTAAATCTACCCTTTCAGCTACCTTTTCAGCCGCCATTGCTGACCTTAAAAAAGAGATGCATAACATCACTGATAGACTGGAAGAGGTGGAAGAAATTACTGATAGGCAAGATGCAGATATATTGAGTGCACAGAGAGAGATATCTGATCATTCCTCCCAGATCAGAGACCTCCACAGACATCTGGAGGATCTTGAGAACAGAGGTCGTCGAAACAACATTCGCATTCGCGGTCTCCCCGAATCGATAGAACCTGCCCAACTGACTCAAACTGCCCTCACAATCTTTAATGACCTGTTGGGAAGACCACCCGATACCCCAATAGAAATAGAGAGGCTCCACAGGGCCCTAAGACCTAAAGGGAGGGACTCGGATCCTCCAAGGGACATTATTGGCTGTCTAGCGCAATTTAAATTAAAAGAGGAGATCCTCCATAACGCCAGGATAAGAGGTCGCATACTTTATCAGGGCACTGAGGTAAAGCTGTTCCAGGACCTTTCCCCAATAACCTTGCAAAAGCGCAAAGACTTACGTCCATTATTGAATATCCTGAGAGAAAGGGAAATTCCCTATAAATGGAAATTTCCGTTTTGTCTGTTTGCCGGCTCTAGGGGTCGCTTTGCCTCACTCAGACATCCTGAAGATACAGCAACCTTTTGCAACTCTCTGGGCATTCCTTTAATTGAGATTCCCGGTTGGTCACATGTGAGCAGACAACTTCCTAATATGCAAATAGAGGACATGGATGTTCATCATCAAGAGGACCCTGAACACATCAGAAGACGCCGACCTTCACCCAATCGTCCTGCCTCACCAGGGTACAGGCAAGGCCGTAACCAGGGCAGCGCTCCTTCATCTCCCGCCCATAGGAGACCTCGCATATACTGAATATACCCTCCTCTTGCTTCACCTCCTTCCACTCCGCCCCGGTACATGACATCCACACTGTTTTCTTCATCGAACGTCAGAGAGGATGTTTACTAAAGGAACGCTCTGCAGCCTTAGGAACGCTCTGCAGCAGTATCCAAGAGTACAAATGTGATGTCAGATTTTTAGCACTTTAAACCACGACTCTAATTCACATTGGACACCCGAAGAAAACCCATTCATGCGAGCCCCTTTTTTTTTTTTTTTTTTTTACCAATTTGAAGCGGCTCACAAGGACTTGGGAGTGGCTACCCCTGGACTCTCTTGGGACCTTGGGGGGCGGGTCTACTCTCTTTTCTTCCTATGCATAATGTTTCTCAAGAACTAATGTGCTGTTTTATACTTCTCATTGATTTGCAGCGGTTCCACAAGGGTTTGTAAGTGCCTGGTTGAAGGACGAGTCAGGTTTTTGGTTCTACTTAGTTCTTTACCCAGAATCATATACCTTTCTTTATTAGTCTAAGTTTAATATTGGTTCGGATGAGGAGCATTGGAGCATTTACTCGGGATCCACTGCCATGGGTGTCTTTAAGATCCCCGTTGTGGTTTAGTTCCGATTGATGCCACTAGATGGCAATATTTCTCAAGTTGTTTTGGCTGTATACTAATATGGTATCAAAGTTTTTAACTTTTTGTTCTTTTCATTCCCTATTTCTTATCTTCTGACCATATGTAACAGAAACTTTTACTCTTGCGTGATATGTTCCAGTGCTCCTCTCGGGACACAGGTATGTGCACTCAGTTCCTCTCTTGACCTCGACCTATGCCATAATGATGGTGCTGTCTATACTTGCCAAAGGTAATTATCCTTCCAGTTATAATGTTGTTTTTACTCCTATATTGCTATTACCCCAGGTTCAATGTTACCTCATAGAAATGAACACCTAATAAGTTTTTATTTAGGTGGTCGGGTGGGGATACCATGGGTTTTTCCCACGTTTTGGTCGATCTTTGGTACCCTCCAGACACCGCACGCTTCCTACCACCTTCCCACACAGCTCACATTTGAGCTGACTAAATCCAACATTATCTATCCCCATAGCAGTTAAAAGCAGGTCTTTCTCTGCTGTTGGCCTGTGATCCCCCTCCTACTTTAAGGGGGAATTGCTCTTTTCTTCTTTTTCTTCTTTCTTGCTTCCCAAACCACCGCTTCCCCTCCCCTTTTTTTTTTTTTTTTTCCCTTCGTCTTTTTCCACCCCCCTTCCCTTGTCATTTGCGATCCTCATCATCATGGCTACTTCATCTTACACACCTGCACTCAAACATCTTAAAATCATCTCACTTAACATTAAAGGACTTAATGTTCCCGAAAAAAGGTCCAAACTAATCCTCTACCTCCATTCTCTTAAAGCAGACATAGTGTTTTTACAGGAGACACATTTCAAGACTGACCGTATTCCGAAATGGCATGTCAGAGAATTTCCGTTGATGTTCCACGCGACTAACAGTCTCGCCAAAACCAAGGGGGCTTCTATTCTGATAGCGAAACACATCCCTTTTGAAATCACGGACACCCTGATTGACAAAGAGGGCAGGTACGTGTTCGTGAAGGGTTCCTTGTGGAACACTCCACTGACTTTGGCTAATATCTACGCACCCAACACAGCACAAGTTAGTTTTTTTAGAGAAATGTCCACAATCCTTACATCTTTCCAAGAGGGATGTCTCCTCCTCGGAGGAGACTTCAATCTTGCAATTAACCCCATAGTGGATACTTCAACCGGGGCCTCATCTATGCCGTACAAGGCACTTAAACAGGTCAAGAAACAACTACAAGATTTGTCCTTACACGACACTTGGCGTTTACTAAATCCGTCCGGCAGGGACTATTCATTCTTCTCTACTCCACATAACAGATATTCGAGGTTGGATTACCTCTTTATCACGCAAAAAGACATTCATCTACTCAAAAAAGCGACTATAGATCCGATGTGTATCTCAGATCATTGTGCTATCTCTGTCACACTTGCGATCCCTCAAATTAATAAACATGAAAAAATCTGGCGACTTGACCAGTCTATTATTATGCATCCCAAAAACGCGGAAATAATTAGATCTCAACTATCTGAATATTTCCTAACAAACGATACATGTGACATGATTCCCTCCACTATATGGGAGGCCCACAAGTGCGTGATCCGGGGTACACTGCTCAAAATGGGGGCACATAGGAAAAAAGCAGCACAAAAAAGCATTTCTGAGCTCTTCTCGCAAGCTAAGAAACTGGAACTCACACATAAACGATCGCATGCTGTTCAACATTTAGAGGAGTTATCTCAGGTCAGGAATAAGATCAGAGAGTTTTTTAACATCAAAGTCAGGAAGCGCTTCATACTATCACAAAAGCTATTCTACGAATTTAACAATAAAAGCAGTAAATACTTGGCCAGGGCCTTGGCGGCAAAAAGAGCTCAGAACACCATCCACTGCATAACAGACTCCACAGGCAAAAAAAATCACTCTAATTCTGAAATTGCACAAGCTTTCACTCAATACTACACCTCTCTCTATAACCTACCACCTGAACACAAACCTCAAGCGACTGATAGTTCTAGATCTGAAATTATCAGGGACTACCTACTTCAAAACGGCTTCAAACCACTCACCAATCAACAGTCCTCCAACATTGATGGTCCACTTACGAGTGAAGAATTTAATCTGGTTCTGAAGCAAATGAAACCAGGGAAAAGCCCTGGCCCTGATGGTTTTTCTCTAGCCTATTATAGATCCTTTGCAGATATCTTGGCCGTACCCTTTCTGAAAACATTCAACAGTCTTTCCAATTCGAATTCCAGCCACTCCAGACTCCTGGAAGCACATATTTCCGTTATACCAAAAGCAGGAAAGGACCCCACACGAGTTCAAAACTACCGTCCAATTTCACTGCTCAATGTAGATCTGAAAATATTTGCCAAAATACTAGCTAACCGCCTCCTTTCTTTCATTCCGTCCCTGATTGACTCTGACCAAGTTGGCTTTGTGCCTGGCAGGGAAGCTAGGGACAACACACTTAAAGCCCTTAACATACACCACATTCTTTCTTCTTCCTCACAGACCGGTTTTCTGCTATCTCTTGATGCAGAGAAGGCATTCGATAGGCTGGCCTGGGACTACTTAGAAGCGATTCTCCAGTCAATTGGTCTGGGACCCAGATTGATGTCCCTTATACTTGCACTTTACCACAGCCCGTCAGCCAGAGTACGTGTTAACGGCTCGCTTTCAAATGCCTTCTCCATCAGCAATGGAACCCGTCAGGGCTGCCCCCTGTCTCCTCTTCTATTCATACTCACACTTGAGCCCCTTCTCAATAGTATTAGAACTAATCCTGACATTTCCGGTGTACATTCCAACTCTAACCAATATAAGATTGCTGCCTATGCAGATGATGTCCTGCTGTTCCTCTCCAACCCCCTTATCTCAATCCCCAATTTACAAAAAGAATTGAAATTATTTCAATACATTTCTAACTTCAAAATAAATAGATCCAAATCGGAAGCACTTAACATATCCCTCCCTGACCCAATAGTTGAACAGTGTAAACAATCATTCCCCTACGAATGGAAAACGGATACCATCACATACTTGGGTATCGAAATCCCCACTGATCTAAATAACCTATTCAAAAAAAACTATCTTCCTATTTCTCAGGATATTTTCCAAGACCTTAAAAAGTGGAATAAGGTACACTTTTCTTGGTTCGGTCGAGCTGCAATTGTTAAAATGAATGTGCTTCCGCGTATCCTCTACCTACTACAAACAATTCCCATTCAACTGCCCTTACACTTCTTCTCCTCTTTAAAAAAGGCCATCAGATCCTTTATCTGGCATCACAAAGCCCCTCGTATTAAATTTGAGACACTCTCCAGACCCAAATCCAAAGGTGGAATGGGAATCCCAGACATCTACTTGTACTACCAAGCATCCCACCTCTTACGCATAGCAGACTGGCACTCACAGAAGCACAAAAAGGATTGGGTTGAATTGGAAGACTCTCTCTCTCCGATTCCCATTCAAAGTACCCCTTGGCTAATTTATTCCTCCTTACAGGACTCCCTAAAAAAACACCCGTTAATAGGTCCCACCATTCGTTGTTTTCATACAGCAAACGCCAAACACCAACTAGTCCGGAAACATAGCCTCCTTACCCCTTTACTAGACAACTCGCAATTCCCACCGGGTCAATCCTCACACACCCTACGTTCGGTTCCCAATGACATAGGGATTCGCATTTTCCACCTCTTACAAAATGGGAAATTTCCCAACTTTCAAGATCTCAAAAATGCTTTACTTAGTCCTGCATTGACCTGGTGGGAATACACACAACTTCATTACTTTGTCTCCGCACGCCTGAAAAAAAATCCTAAAGAGGCACCTCTTTCCAAATTTGAACAAATTTGTGCACTTCAACAACCCCAGCGACACCTGCTATCAGCTATACACTCCCTTCTATGGGATTCCTGCCCTATACAACTTGGCAAACTATGTAATGACTGGGGCATCGATTTGGACTTAACTCTGACGGACCCCCAATGGGAAAAAATATATCGTAACATCTTAAAAGGATCAATAAATGTATCCATTCAAGAAAATAATTATAAGATACTTACCAAATGGTACCGCACCCCATTCCTGCTTAACAAATATAACAAAGTTATCCCAAATGAATGTTGGAGGTGCAAACAATCTCATGCAGATTTGCTACATATCTGGTGGTCTTGTCACCTGATACAGCCATTTTGGAATACGGTCAAATCCTACATACTCAAAATTACCACCCAAGACTTACAATTACATCCAGCTCAGTTCCTATTGCACTTTCACCCTAACTCGCCTCCTAAGTACTTCAAATCCCTTCCCATGATCATGATAAATGCTGCTAAGCTTTGCATCCCCAGACTATGGGGTACCACGAAAGTCCCATCCCTACACACTTGGCTCACACAGATTAACAAAATCTCCGAAATGGAGGAGCTAATTTCTACAGTACATGACTCTCCAAACAAATATCTCAAAATATGGAAAGATTGGATCATTTTCCGATATTCCGCCGAATATGAACAGCTTATTAACTCATTTAATAATTAGTTAATCCACCTCCTCCGTATTATCAGTTATTATAGCCATGATTCTTATAGTGACCTAGACACATAAGTTGCTTCGGTCCTTACCCGCCTCCCCTCCGCCCACTTTCCTTGCCTTCCCTTCCCCTCTTCTCCATCTCACTTTTCTAGCTTACTCCTCCCCCTTCCCTGCGGACCCAATGCGGGTCAGAGGGTCCGCTCCCCTACTTCCTCTTTGATATACTTCCTCTTTTTATGTTATTTTAGCTTGATTAAGCGAAAAAAAAGAAGTTAGCCCTTAACAGCCATATTTCATGGGCTATGTTGATTCAACATAAAACTTCGCACTCTAAAGGGCGAATCACCTCAGTTTTATCATTCCTGTATTAATACGTGTTACAGCATACGTTTTCCTTGATATCTGATTATTTCTTTTGCCTAATGTAAATTGATACTTACTCGTTTATAATGTTATTGGATCAGATAGGATTGTTATTTCTACATACAATGTGAAAAGTATAATTATATGTTGTTAACCTCATTACTCTTCAATAAACTTGTTGGAAAAAAAAAAAAGGAATATCCGGAACCGGTTGGCCATTATCCCGAAGGCATTCTCCACAACTCTGCGAGCTCTGGACAACCGGTAGTTGTAAATCCTTTGGTCTGGGGTGAGGTTCCTCTGAGGGTAGGGCTTCATGAGATGCTCCCCAAGCGCAAAAGCCTCATCTGCGATAAACACAAAGCTCATATCCTCAACAGTTTGCTCCCTGGATGGCAGGTTCAGAGTGCCGTTCTTTAGACGACGAGCGAACTCCGTCTGATCAATAACTCCCCCATCCGAATTGCGGCCATTTTTGCCAATATCCAAAAAAATAAACTCATAGTTTGCATTAACTATGGCTAGCATGACTATACTAAAAAAACCTTTATAATTATAATAAAATGTGCCGGAATTCGGAGGGGGGACAATGCGGACGTGCTTCCCATCAATAGCACCCCCACAATTGGGAAAATTCCACTTCTCCAGAAATTGATCAGAAATCTCCAGCCATTGCTCTGCGTTTGAAGGAAACTGTGGGGAAAAAATAAAAATAAAAAAAAAAAATAAAATTAGTGCTTGAGCACATCACATTATTAATTACACACACAGTTGTCTGTTAAATGCTTATGCAACTTGCTAAAAAAATATACAACAGGAAGGCAAAGGTTTGGATATGGGGATGTAACATCTACATACATTTCTTTTCAACCTCCTATTGTTCTTATATTGTAAAGGGCCATACACACTAGAAGATTCTCTGAAGACTTTTTCGTGCAGATTTAACTTTTCTATGTAGTGCAAGGGCCTACCAGATTGCATAGGATTTGAAAGTGTTTGTTGGACCTCATATTATTTGGTTTTGGTAAATCGGAAGGATAAATTGTTCTGACAATCTTCTAGTGTGTATGGCCCATTATACTCACCAGCTAGAGCTGAGATTTACAAACTACGGCCCTCCAGCTGTTGCAGAACTACACATCCCATGAGGCCTTGTAATTCTCTGACATTCACAGACATGACTAGGCATGATGGAAATTGAAGTTCGTGAACAACTGGTGGGCCATAGTTTGAAGACCTCTGAACTTGAGCTTTGGTATATGCTGACTTTGAGATTTAGCATGTGGGTGGGGGATGGGTAAGTAAAACTGGGCATTTATACATCAATTAGGGCTTGTGGTCAGTGAAGGTTTTAACATCATTACATAAACATACAGAATCATAGGTGGGAATGGATGGACTGATGTATTTTAGATAAATCATTAACTAGGTACTAAAACATTGGCCAAGGAATAATTGTTTGAGGGAAAGCAATAAAATGACCCAAATTCAAAATACTGTTAACAGGCAATGCGTTTAGGGACACATAGGAGAGAATGGTGGGGTGGTTAGTGGGTAATTTTACAAATGGTTAAAGATAATCTACATCTTTACTACTATGTGCATGCGGACAGAGGGTAGTTTACAAATAATGGCCTGTGTCAATTGCTGTACATCCAAAAACATCATAATTCAGGTGAAACTAGTAATACATGTAATGTAATGTAAAAAATCAAACATACCTTGATATAGTCCTTCTGCAAGACCTTGATGATGGCAGAGCAGGTCTCAGGGATGATGACTCCAAGAGCTTGGGGGGAGATGCCTGTGGTGAACTTCAGATCCTGCAGGCTTCTCCCTGTTGCAAGATACCTCAACGTCGCAATTAACCTTTGCTCAGGAGTAATTGCAAGCCGCATACAAGTATCCTGCTTCAGAATATAGGGGGACACCAGGGCAAGAAGACGGTAAAAGATGGGATCCGTCATCCTCAAATAATTCCTGAAGTCATCAGGATTATTTTCCTGGAGCTCCCTCAGCAAGGACATATGAGAAAATTGATCACGGTTAAGCAACCAATTTTTCGTCCTGGAGGTCCGCTTCTTCTTCCTATTGCTCGTACGTCGTCTCAGAGCCAAAACTCCAACACTAACGACAGCAACGGACGAATTCACGGTCGCCATAATAAATTCTCGAACGATGTCTCGGAAAATAGCGAAATGTCGTCAACCAAACAAATGCTACCGAAATCAGCGCGAGATGCCCAGAAGGGTCACGGCCAAACACTCACTTCCTCTTTTGTAGCGGCGAACGTGCGTGGAACGTAGTGACGTCATTTTCTGTCGGAAGACAAATGTCCTGGGCAAGTTTGGAGCACTTTTCAACAGACAAACAACAAACACACCAGCCGCGAACATTTGTAGGACGTTCCGTCGGCCGACGATCGGTACGTGTGTACGGGGCTTCACTTACCTTCTGCTATGAACATATAAGTACTTTGTAGAGGTATGTGAGAAGAATCCTCCTCTTTGTTCAATGACCTCATTTGTTTCACATTAGATGTGCCCATTACTCTGCTCACTTTTCCTTACCCTATTACTATTTCAGTGACATAGTGGGACTCTTGATTGACTCACTACTCTTGAGAATTTTGGACCAGTGACGGATCATTGTGGTGCCCTCGATCTGGTCGGCTTCCGCCAACATTGCTCTATTTTCTCGTTATTCTTCCTACGAACTATGTTCTCCTAGCCATTGACATCCTCTCTTCGGTTGACACCGATTTTAATCGACAGTCCAGTTGCCCCTACTAAGAAGACCCTCTTGGGTAGGTATTAACCTTTGAAGCCTAAAATTACTACTGCATCCTTTATATACCGCATACTATGAATTGTTGAAATTGTGATGATGTACGGTTTATGAATTTTACAACACTAATATGTAATTTATGCCCATAAATAGGCTGACATTGTGTACTGAACTTTGGGTGACCCCTGATGAAGGGTTTGTAACCCGAAACGCGTAGGGTCTTGTCCGGTTCATCCTACCAATGACACCCAAGGGTCTCCTGTACGGATACTGGTCTGTCAACACTTGCAAGTTTTTCGTTTTTGTGTCTACTTTGCTTTAGACATACATGTTTGTGCAATTCTTTGCTATGTGTTACCTAATAAATAGATTTTTATATGCATACTGTTTGTATTCTTGTTCAGTGTGTGTGTGGCATATAAAATCACATACCTTTGGGGGATCTTCCTTTTTCTAAACGTTAGAACAGGAGCAATAATTCTAGCTGTAGACCTCCTCTGTAACTCTAAGCAGGTAACCTGTAAAGGTGTTAAAAACTGCGCCTATGGTGATTTTTAAGTACCGTAGTTAATCGCCATTCCACGAGCGTGCACAATTTTAAAGCGTGACATGTTAGGTATCTATTTACTCGGTGTAACATAATTTTTCACATTATACAAAAAAAATTGTGTTTTGTCTTTTTTTTTTTTTAATTCATGAAAGTGTATTTTTATTCCAAATGTTCTCAAAACCACTGCACAATTACAGTGTGACATAAAAAATTGCAACAGTCGCCATTTATTTCCCCAGGGTTTCTGCTAATAAAAAAATGTGTGATGTTTGGAGGTTATAAGTCATTTTCTAACAAAAAATACTGAGTTAAACTTGTAAAGAAAAAGTGCCAGAAAAAGCCCAGTCTGCAAGTCAGTTCTGAGCATGCGCAAGACTGGGACTTTATGAACATGGGCGCATTCACCCGTACAGTGTACACCCGCTGTGTATTGTTGGGCCCTGGGATATCCTGGTGATGCGCCACCTATAGACATGGATGGGGGAAGACAGCTGTATAAAGTGGCGCGTGCGCAGATGTAATGTCCTGAATGCAGGTTGTGCGCCTTTGGGACATTACATCTGTGCGCATGCGCCAACTTAATGCAGCCGTCTTCCCCCATTCATGTCTAAGGATAGCTTTATGCAGCACCAGGACATCCCTGCCACCAAAATACTCAGCATGATTGCACTATACGGGTACACCTATGTGCATGAGCTCTAATAGGTACAAGAGTCAAACAAAGGGCATGAGGGTGCAGACATAAACAGGACGACAGGTACCAAAGCAAAAAAAAAAAAAAAAGTTAAACATTTTATTTTGTGATTTTAAAAATGTTTAAAAGGAAACATTAAAAAGGCAAAAAATATTTTAATTAACATGCCTGGGGGGTGCCCTGACCCTGCTTATAAAGGGGTACATCTGTAGGATGTAAAAGTGCTCTTTAGTCCTTTCACTGTCAGAGCCGATTTAGCTTTTATTTTTATTTTTTTTGCATACATTATTAATATTTTATATTATTATATTGGATTTATATGACGCCAACAGTTTGCGCACCACACATGTTAAAGAAATAATAATTTTAGGCCTGAAGATTGCATAAAACCCCCAAAACATGATATATTTTCTGGAAGCAGACACCCTAGAGAATAAAATAGTGGTAGTTCCAAATTTTAGGTTACCTCAAAGGTCTAGGAAACGCAAAATATTAGTAAAAAATACACTAAAGTTAATTTTAGGGCACGCAAACACAATACAATACCCATATTTTTTTGTAAAATATAAAATACGAGGTTACATAGTTACATAGTAGGTGAGGTTGAATAAAGACAATAGTCCATCCAGTTCAACCTGTGTAGGTGTGTGTGACTGTAATCATCTCTCATACCCCTGAATGTTCTGATCCTTGAGATGTACGTCTAAGAGTCTTTTGAAAGCCACCATACTTCCCGCAGAAACCACCTCTTGTGGTAGAGAATTCCACAATCTTGTAGCCCTAACAGTAAAGAACCCCCCACGTTGCCTGAGGTTAAAACACTTCTCCTCTAATCGCATTGTATGCCCTCGAGTCCTCATGCAATCCTTACGACTGAATAGCTTTTTTTCTATGCTGAGATCACCATTGAGATATTTATAAATTGCTATCATGTCCCCTCTCAGACGTCTCTTCTCCAGGGAGAATAAATCAAGCGATTGTAGGCGCTCTTCATAATTAAGGTCTTCCAATCCCCTAATCAGTTTAGTTGCACTTCTCTGGACTCTCTCCAGCTCCAACACATCCCTCCTGAGGACCGGCGACCAGAACTGGACAGAATACTCCAGATGCGGTCGGACCAGAGTTTTATAAAGTGGAAGGATTATAGTCTTATCTCTGGAATACATCCCTATAAGAAAATATATACCCAACATGTGAAACCTTAAATTTGCGTGCGCCTGTTAAATTAGCGACAAAATTCAGCACTCTATATTTTCCATAGCCAATGCTAAAAAAGGCCCCTAAAGGCAATCAGTTTAGCATTACGCAGGAGCTCTGGTGCTAGAAATATTGCTCTCACTCCGGAGTGAAAAGAGACCCCCTGACGTATGCATTTACGTTCGTACGTGCGTTTATGTAGGAAGAATGGGGGTGGAGGAGGCCTGAAAAAATGTAATGTGCTTACATTTATTTATTTTTATACAATTTTTTTTTTTAATTTTTTTTTACTTTACTTATTTTTCATCACATAGGAGACAAGAAGTCCTCAATGTGAAATTTTTTTTGGTGTCGGGTTCTCTTTAATGAGACAGCAGGGGTCTCCCCTGTGCTCCAATTAATCTAATGCAGTGCTTCAGGCACTGAGAATGTATGTAGCCCCACCCCGCTGTGAGGTTTGTATATAAAAAGGGTTAAATTGCTGGTAAATTATATTTAACTGCCAGCTTGGCTTTTTTTTTTTTTTTTAAATTGCATGTGGACCCCCCATCCCCCCTCAAAAGTCATGATAAGGGTCTGTTAAAGGGAGACTCCATGTAACAAAAACAAAAAAGAAACAGAGTGCCCCCCCCCCATATTCATACCAGATCTTTATCTGAGCATGCAGCCTGGCTTGCCACAAAATGCGGGGAAGAGGCCTCCTCCTCCAGAACTTTACCAGCCCACATGCCCTCAACATAGAGGGTGTACCTTTGCATGGAAAGCCCACCTGCAAAAGGACCTTGTGCTCATGTTGATGAGGTCAAGGGCCTCCTCCCTACAACCCTGGCCTGGTGGTTGGGGGGGTCTAGGGTTGGTGTTTTTTTCAGAAAATGGATGTCCCCTTTTAAAAAAAATAGTGAAATGTGAATAAACATATTAATCTTTCGACAAGTCCTTTATATACTGAATATACTGTATATTGATCAATCTATCATCAGTCATGCAGTCCATCAATGTAAATGGTTGTCAATCATGATGACCAACGCTCAACGACACAGCTGATCCCAATGAGCTCCCAGGCTGACAGTTGTTGTAAACAAAGAGGAGGGGGGGGGGGGGGCTGGCTGATGTCAAATTCCAATATGACCCCCCAACCACAAATCCCCACAATCATCGGGCCAGGGATGTTGGGGTCACCATCTTCCCTGGCAAGATACTCTCACCATGGGAAGAGCATGTTCACTGGTATGGTTCAGGAGCAGGGGGCTGCAAGCATACCCCCCCTCTTTCCTGCTTTGCCAGGCTGCTTGCTCGGATGGGGGTTTGGTATAGATTTTGGGGGGCCCCAAGTTATTATTTTTTTACTTGGGCTAACCCCTTAAAATCCATACAAGACCTAAACGGTCTGGTATGAATTTTGGGGTGTATTATTTATCTAGCACCCATTTCACTTGGAAGGCTCCATAATATTCAGATGTTGTGGGGGGCCCATTGAGTATCTCATAGAGAAGGGTAAATTGGGGTAAGTTTATCCTATATTGAATTATTCTGTTACTGTTGTGACCGCCATCTAGTGGACTTTATTATTATTACAGGGAGACCATTCAAAACAATTGTAGAAGGATATACACAGGAATTAATTTGCCAGGGTGGATTTTTCCTATGGCCCACATCTACTGAAGGGATACAGGGGATATCTAAAGAGGTATCTAAATTTTGGGTTACAACTTAATCCTGATTATTATCAGACATGTGATTCTAACTGTAAGGCCTCATGCACACTGGACGTTTTTACAGCTGCTGTTAGCAGTGTCAGACGTTTTTTTTTGCAGCTGCAGAACGCCATCCATGTTATTCTATGGCCTCATGCACACATAGAGCTTTTAGGAGCTCCAAGTGGCATAGGCGTTTTACAGCTCCAAAAAAAACCCAGGAACTGTGGGTTCAGGAGCTCAAGGTGCAAATTACCTGTCTTGGCGCTTCTGCAATTTCTTTCTTTGTTGAAATATATATGTTTATACATGTCATATAGAATAATCTGCTGCAAACTGATTTTTATGTCTAGTACAATTTGTTTCCTGCCTGCATGTAAGCAGGTTGGAAAGTTATAGTTAGCTGCTGGCCGGTAGGGAGGGAAAGAGTTAACTTATTTCCTGAGTCTTTTCACTTGGCGGGCTGCTGCTGGGCTCTGTACTCCCTTCCCTGTGTATGTAAAGGAGGGAGCTGTGCTCAGAGAGTTCCAGCCGCGTGGGAGCAAGTATAGGCTGACAGCTGCTATGGAACCCACTCCTCCAACACACCACCAGCCCATAGGGACTTATCCCTGCTTCAGCTACCTTCTCATCCTGACTGTCTTCACTGGAGATTGCCTGCCTGAGGAGCCTGCCAATATACCTGGGGTTGGTGAGACCTGTAGTCCCACAACACACAGCCTGCTGCATGGAAAAAAAAGACAGACAGTCAGCCAGATGTGAGAGAGTGCTTCTGTTTCTGATTCCACCATAGCTGCTTCTGCATTGTGGTAATGGTGTATGGAAGAACAGGGCTGTAGTGCACACATTGGTAGGGTCAAGCTGTTACTCGGAAAAACAAGCACAAGGGAAGGATGATATGATAGCAGGACAGCGGGAAAGCGGTACTGGCAGGGTTGATAAGGCTCATGTATACCGAGCAACCGGGACCTAGCCGTATGGTACAGAATAGTTAATTATCCGCACACATGGGGTCCACGCTGGTTCCTGGTGGGATATGCTCTGCTGCTGGGAGATGAGTGACAGATTTATGCTGGACTGGTGGAACGGGACACTGCAATGTGGGGTCTCTTTCTAAATGTCACATCCTGAGGAGGTGTATTTTAGTGATCGACCGATATCGTTTTTTTAATGCCGATACCGATATTTTGGACATCGGATATCGGTATCGGCCGATATTTTCGGACATGTAAAAAACATTTTTTTTTTCTAAAGGTACACCTTTGTGGAGGGATCTGGGGGTCTAAAAGACCCCAAACCCCTCCTTGGCACTGAAAAGCATTCAAAACCCCAAGTTTGGCTGTTTTGAATGCTGTCAGTTTTTTTTAAATTCAGTGCCGAGTACCTGGAAGTGATGTCCGGGTTTTTTACATGGAGACCCGATCAGAGCTGAATGCGGCTTTGATCGGGTCTTCTCTTCGGCAGCGGTGAAGGTAGTATGCCCGGGTCTCCTGTCCCACCGGAAGGCGGTGGGAGGGGTTGGGAACGTCCCCTCCCGCTCCTTGTAATGACAGCCGAGCGGCTTCTCAGCCACATCGTTTGTCATTACAAGTCAGCCGACCGTCGGCTATGGACACCGGTACCGGGGTGATACCTCTAGCTGCAGGCATCACTTCGGTACAAGCACTTTCCCTAAATATCGGCAATATCGGTAACCTCAGGGGCCGATTCTGAGATATCGGGGAAGTGCATATCGGCCCCCGATATATCGGTGTTGCCGATAATCGGTCGATCCCTAGTGTATTTATCGTTGGATCGGGCGGCACCTGTACACAGCAAAGTGAGCAAAAGGCCTCGTGTGCACAGGGTGATTTGGCCCACCCACATGCATGATCCTCAACTGGTCCTGAAGAAGCTAGTTGAGAAACGGTTGACTTAAGGGGATCCACCATCACAAGGCCATGTGTTAATTAAGCACTACACTTAGGCTCATATTGTGCAAGTTATGTTGTATTGCAGGGTAGTTAACATCCAAATTGTAGAGTCATATGACTCATTTCTGGACTTAACTATGATGAAATAATATAATACTGTTTTGATATGTATGTGTTCTCATTTTGACCAAGCTATTACAATTTTTTTAATTTTTAGAATCATAGTTACATAGTTAATCTGGTTGAAAAAAAGACACAAGTCCATCTAGTTCAACCAATTGAAGAATGAAGCCAAGATTCGGCAATACCAATTAAATGATAGTTCTCTTCATGCACCAGAGCTTCCAACTCTCCTATTTTGCTTGGCAGACTTCTGGCATTGGTGAACAAACACTTTAATTCATTGTCACATTGTGCACACCTATTTTGCATATTTTTTATTATAGTACAAATAGTACCATTTCCAATGGTTGTTTGTAACATGGGAACCTTCATATCACCTGCCATAGCCCTCCTCCATCTTTTCCCATTAAACCCACCAATAGGGGCTGACCCCTGTCTGACCTGTCTGCTCCATTGTAATCTAATCTCCCTCCCCCTCAATCCTAGTTTAAATATTCCTCCAGCCTTCCCATAAACCTCTCCCCCAGCACAGAAGACCCCCTTCCCTTTAGTTGCAAACCATCTTTAGCATATAGGTTGTACCCCAATGAAAAGTCATCCCAGTGCTCAAGAAACCCAAATTCCCCTGTTTACACCAGGCATTTAGCCATGCATTCTGTTCTCTAATCTCCCCCTGTCCTTCCTGTGTTGCACATGGTATAGGTAATATTTCAGAGAATATCACCTTGGAGGTCCTTCCCCTCAACTTGCAGGCTAGATTTTTAAATTGATTCTTAGGGAGCCTCCACCTTCTATATATTCTGTCATTGGTTCCAACTTGGAACAGCCCCTCCCAGTAATTTATCAACCCGGTCCACCACATGCAGAATGTTGGCACCAGGGAGACAGCAAACCATGAGGTGATCCTGGTGACAAATTATCCTATCAGTCCTTCTTATTATAGAATCCCCTGTTACCGCCAACTGTCTAGGCCTACCTGCACTACCCTCACCACCCCTACTAAATGGGCTGCTCTCCCGGCTGTTATGAGTAGCAGTGATATCTAGGGCTGCCACCACTGAGCTTGCCATCCCCACATCTTCACCCAACTTGCCAAATCTGTTTGGGTGTTCAAACCAAGGGCTGGCCTTCCTTTTCTATAAGCAAATGTTCTGGGATTCGTTCTTTTTGGCCATCAGAGACTGGAAAAAATATTGCCCAGTCTCTAATAGTTCTGTAGAAAGTGTAATGCTTATTCATAGTGGCCCAGTAGATCTATATTGTCCAGTCTGGTGGCCCAGTTAGGAGTTATATTGGGAAGACATGGTGTCCCATTAGAAAGCATACTGCCCAATCTCCCAGTTATGGTGGCCCATTAGAAGTATATTGCCAAGTCCCTAGTGGCCCAATAGAACTATATTGCCCAGTGGAAGCTGTATTGCCCAATCTCTGGAGGTCAAGTAGGAAGTATATTGCCCAGCCATAGTGGTCCAGTAGGAAGTATATTGCCAGTTCCTAATGGCCCAGAAGAACATCCTTGGTTCTCCAATGAAGAGTCCACTGCCCAGCCCTTGAACATTTTTCTTGTACAACATACTGAGAGACTAGACAATATATCGCCCAGTCTCTAATAGTTCAGCAAGAAGTGTAATGCTCAGTCATGGTGGCCCAGTAGATCTGTAATGTCCAGTCTCTGGTGGTCCAGTTAGGAGTTATATTGGGAAGACATGGTGTCCCATTAGAAAGCATACTGCCCAGTCTCCCAGTCATTGTGGCCCATTAAAAGTATATTGCCAAGTCCCTAGTGGTCCAATAGAACTATATTGCCCAGTGAAAGCTGTATTGCCCAATCTCTGGTGGTCAAGTAGGAAGTATATTGCCCAGCCATAGTGGTCCAGTAGGAAGTATATTGTCAGTTCCTAATGGCCCAGTAGAACATCCCTGGTTCATTGGAGCCCAGCCCTTGAACATTTTTCTTGTACAACATAAATCAGACAAATTTTAGGCAATTATTCTTTATTAGATCATACTGATGTCACTTGACTAGCAAGTATATATAAATGCCAGCATTTCAACAACAGATCAAAAAGTATAGAAAGGTTTAGAAGTTACATTATGTACACAACTTGTTCTAAGCAGTCCCAGCCTGTAAGAACATCTTCCATACACACGTCACAGTCCACCACTGCAATGTCCACCAACTGAAGATAGAAAATGGTTCTCCACGGGGTCATGTGGTAATTAAAAGAGTAAAAATCCCAAATGTTGAAAATGCAGCATGTGTGGACAGTGCAGTTACTTTATATTTGTACATTGCTTTAAGTGAATATAAAGCAGATGATTTTTTATTTTTATTTTTAATGGTCAGTCCACAAAAAGTCATATTTGTGGTATTAGTAGGCACAGATGGTTTAAATTTACTCATTGTCTTCTAGTATCACTTGGGAATGCAATTGGTTAGATCACCACACCAGAAATGTGGATGGTCATTATTCCTCTTGTTGCAGCAAGAGGAATTTTATTCATTTGATGTATTCTCCACAATGTAGGACAACCACAAAAACCTAAAGCTCGTCATAGACAGTTTGAATGTAAAATCCAACAGGCTGGTTGTACCCAAGTTGACCGATTGATCAACTTGGGTAAAACCAGCCTTTGAGTTTTTTACATGAGAATGCATTGATGGGGGGATGGAGCAATTTTTTTGCTTGCAACCAGTCTTTCCTGCAACCAGTGGCGGCTGGTGCATTGGGGGTGCAGGGGCGCCGCCCCCCCATCCATGCATCCGGCCCCCTAATCTACATGCGGGGCGCCGGACGCATTGACTTCAATGGGCCATGTGATTAAAGCCAGAGGCTATAATAGGCTAAAAAAAAGCGTGGGCTTGGGGCGCAGAGCACTGCGCCCCGAGCCCACCCAGTTGTGTGACAATAGCGAATGAAAATTCGCTATTGTCACACGGATCCTCCTCCTGGCCATTCAGGAAGCGGATCTTGAGACCCGTTTCCCGATTGGCCAAAAGGGGAAGCCATGCCATCGGGCATGGAGAAGACGCAGAAGACAGGAGGAAGAAGCCGAAGCCGCCGCCGCCTGCTGCTGCCGATATCCAGGTAGGTTGAGTGAGCGGGGGGGGGGGGGGGTTCCTGTCCTGTCCCCTGTCCTGCTGTGGTCCTGGGGGGGAGGGGGGTATGGTGCGCGGCCTGGTGTGGTCCATGGAGCACCAGCCGCCACTGCCTGCAACCCATGGAAAGAAAATCGCTCCATCTCTGGCTAGCTTAAGGGGAGAGTGAATCATTTTTAAATGGTTGTAGCAAAGGGGCAAAGCTGGGAACGTGGGTGCAGAAATGTCACCATCAGAGTCCCCAGAACTCAAAACTGAAAGCATTTTATTCAACTGACATTTATCAAAAGTTTAAATATCATCTTTTAATGGACTGACCCTTCAAGATGTATAATCTCCTGATTAACAGGATCATTACATTGCTATAAAAGTGTCTTCAGTTAAAAGAAATGTCGGACATGGACATCCCCTTAAAGCATATCTAAAGTTAAAACATATTATTTCATTTTGGATAGGGAGTAGGAAATGGTTGGAACCCTTGTTGGGTTTTTATTTTTGTTCTCTGTGCCTCGTTAGGGAGATTTTTCTTCACTTCTGTCCCCCATGGAAGATTTCGCTGGTGAAAATCCAAAACTTTAGAGAAAAAACAAAATTTGGCTTTAGATACACTTAAAAACGGGTTGATGTACAGCAGCAAAAAAACTTGCACATGTTTATTACAAATATCCGGGTGAATGAGAATAGACCAGTGCTATTTGCACCCACTTTAATTTAATTTCCTAATTACGGATCCAAAAACCGCAGCAGATCATCAAATGTCTTCATATTGCCATAGTTTTTACAACTAATGCTAAAGGAGGAGATCGGCCCTCATAGATCTTACTAATATTTAAATAATGCCTTCAAATGCCTCTGCAAAGGTTCTCGTTTCTACAGGTCATGGTGAATCTAGTAGTAGTTTGTTAACTTTTCTTCTTCTGTAATGCTGAGGAATTTTCATATCCTATCCAAGCCACTTCTTCAGTTCTAATGAGTGATCGGAACATACCCATACATTGGAGAGACAACAAAGAATGGTCCAACAAAGGACACATTTTACAGGTCAAGACTAGTGAGGAGCTTGGGTTTAGTCCAAACCCATAAGTTAGCTGCCATTGATTAGCCAATGAACTGCGGAATAGAGATTCTCCAGCCCGCACCTGCCGTACACAAAGGGGTTAGGTGGCATCATTGAACTAATATGGGCACATGACCTTATTAGGCCAATGGCAGTGTGCCAAAATTAATGATGTCATGCTCATCCCTGCCCCTAAAGGCCTGTACACACGAGTCGAAATTCGGCCGGGAATTTTCGTCCGATGACCAATCTGCCGATTTTCGGCTTGTTAGTATGATGCTTCCAACATCATACATACTGTGCAGACTATATGATTTTTGTCGACTGTCAAAACACGTCCGATTTTCATCTCATTAGTACAGATTTCGATGGGGAAAAATCTTATGAGCAAGACTAGGCATGCTCAGAGATGAAAGAACACAAAGAAAGCAAACCAACAAATGACATCACTTCTGAAGTAGAATTCTGTCGTGCGGGAAAATTTGTGTGCAGTCTAGAGCACATTCCAACCAACAGACACCACTCTGGACAAAAGACGGACGTCCGGTCGGCGGAAATTCGTTGCGTGTGTACGAGGCTTTATGTGTATGTCAGTTGCTGGGCAAGGAATCCCCCACCTGCAGTTTATTACCCCAGCAATGACAGTAGGTTTTGAACTGAACCCAGTTCTGACCAAACTCCAAGCTCATCCCAGGTTAAGACTCAACACTTTTCCTAAAACTTAAGGAAAAAAGAGAGAGTAAGGTACACATTTTGGACAAAGAAGACAATAGGTTCACAAGAGTCAAAGAGGCCATCTACATCAAACTGGAACAACCATCCCTGAACAAGGCTGGGGGCATTCCATTTTATTTGTCTTCCATGTTTTATCCATTTTAACACCTCCTGTACTGCCCATTTGATGACAATTTACAACTTCAGCCATGTGACTAGAACCTAGGCAGACACCAAGGAAGGGATTATGAAACTACAACATGGTAGTTCCAGTCACACCTCCCATCCTGTTCTTGGACAGTCAACATCTACACATTCCATGGGGATTGGATCAAGGTGTCTATGCTACCTTTGTGGATATATTGCTGGGGTATGTTCCAGACACTCATTAGAACTAGAGAAATGGCTTGGAGAAGCTATGGAACATCTTCAACATTAGAGGACAAGTCCAGTTTGATGGGACTATTACTACTAACTTTCAAATGTCATAGTCATATTTGGTGGATTGTTCCAACAAGAAACGTAGACGTCACTTTTTTTTTCATAAAACAAGTAGAGAAAATCAAACTCTTTAGCGATGACTTTCAACTTTTTGACTTTAAACGTCCTACCACCTACAGCACGTCTGAAAGGTTTATATGTTACCGTTCAGACTTCTCTACCATATGTAAATGTGCACAGTGATGATTTCATAACGTCCCACCAGCAGTACTATGGATGGGAAGAACAAATTCATTTTATATCAGATGGAGAATTTTGGAACTGGGTGACCAGAGTTTGTTAGTCATCTCTTGGCCCCTTTCACTTTGATTTCTTGGCGCTGGCCTTCAGCTTGCGGGTTTGAATCTGGCGCAGACGTAGAATGAGCTCTTTGGGTAATTTTCCTCCTTTAGCCAGCAGTTCCTTCAAACGCTGTTTGGGCGTCTTGGAGATGTAAAAATCGCAGATGGTGGGTCGATCTTCATAGGAGACATGACAAGACTTGGTAGATGAGTGATAGCCCTCAGCCTTAGCGGTGACCTCATAGTCTCCTGGATTGAGAAGCCTCCAGTAGTCTCCATCAAGAGCTGAAGAAAGAGAAACAATTTTTTTTTAAACCTTACTCCAGGCCAAACCAGGTGGACTACAGAACTAAATGCACTCTGTGTGTCAGCGCAGTGTCCTGTAGCTCTGAATAGGTTCTGAAGGATGCAAACTGACCAAGACAGGTAGCACAAAAGGACTGCCAGAATCACTACGTATTTACTCATGTCTATCAGGCTTATATAAAATAAAGATACATACTCAAGAGTTATGGGCTCCCTGCAAGACCCAGATTTTCAGTCTTTGAGTTAATATGTTTGAATTCATCTAGAGACAAGGGGGTAATTTCTAGACTCTACAGTTACCTCAATAATGCACTGCTTCCGGATAAATCCTCGGCAATGGTTCGGTGGGAGACAGATGTGGGACAGGAGTACTCCACCTGGAGACTGGGCAGATATGCTTGCAAACATGCATAAATCCTCTCGCTCCATGGCGATAAAAGAAACCGTGGTGAAGTTTCACACAAGATGGTATCTAACCCCCAGATAGGATCCATAGATTTTATCCTGAAGTCTCAGACTTGTGCTTTCAGGGGTTGCCCTAAGACAGGTGTGCTTCTCCACACTTTTTGGAGCTGTTCGGTTCTCAGACCAATTTGGGGGCTGGCAGAAGCGAAAGACACCCAATGGTCAGGATCCATTATAACCCTGACACCTCCAATGGGCTTACCATTCACACCCTTACCAGAGGTACCAGACCCTATCCAAAAATTTGCCCACACGCTCTTTTGCTCTATCCACTGGGCAATAGCCCTCAATTGGCATTCTCCATCAGTTCCCTGGGCCCAAGTCCTTCAGAGGATGGAGACCATCAAATTGATGGAACGTATCCATCACACTATATATGATACCATGCACATATTCAATCGCAAATGGATGCACTGGACCGCATGTGGTATCAACTTGGAGAGCAGATGAGCCCAGGGCTTCAGTGTCACGCGTTGGAGACATGCTCATATGGCGCCTACTCAAACACTATCGAATTCTCACAATAAACCCACGGAGAGGAATGGTCCCTTTTACTTACATATATTCATCAAACTTGTCCTTATTGTTTCTAAGAATCTCTTGTTATATTTAGGTTTATTTTTTTATTCTCATGCTACCCACTTGAATATGCATAGACTTGTTGCAGGCCTCTAGCTCTCATACGGAGTTTATACAGTGCCTTGCGAAAGTATTCGGCCCCCCATTAAACTTTGCGACCTTTTGCCACATTTCAGGCTTCAAACATAAAGATATAAAACTGTAATTTTTTGTGAAGAATCAACAACAAGTGGGGACACAATCATGAAGTGATTTATTTATTGGATATTTCAAACTTTAACAAATAAAAAACTGAAAAATTGGGCGTACAAAATTATTCAGCCCCTTTACTTTCAGTGCAGCAAACTCTCTCCAGAAGTTCAGTGAGGATCTCTGAATGATCCAATGTTGACCTAAATGACTAATGATGATAAATAGAATCCACCTGTGTGTAATCAAGTCTCCGTATAAATGCACCTGCACTGTGATAGTCTCAGAGGTCCGTTTAAAGCGCAGAGAGCATCATGAAGAACAAGGAACACACCAGGCAGGTCCGAGATACTGTTGAGGAGAAGTTTAAAGCCGGATTTGGATACAAAAACATTTTCCAAGCTTTAAACATCCCAAGGAGCACTGTGCAAGCGATAATATTGAAATGGAAGGAGTATCAGACCACTGCAAATCTACGAAGACCTGGCCGTCCCTCTAAACTTTCAGCTCATACAAGGAGAAGACTGATCAGAGATGCAGCCAAGAGGCCCATGATCACTCTGGATGAACTACAGAGATCTACAGCTGAGGTGGGAGACTCTGTCCATAGGACAACAATCAGTCGTATACTGCACAAATCTGGCCTTTATGGAAGAGTGGCAAGAAGAAAACCATTTCTTAAAGATATCCATAAAAAGTGTCGTTTAAAGTTTGCCACAAGCCACCTGGGGGACACCAAACATGTGGAAGAAGGTGCTCTGGTCAGATGAAACCAAAATAGAACTTTTTGGCAACAATGTAAAACGTTATGTTTGGCGTAAAAGCAACACAGCTCATCACCCTGAACACACCATCCCCCACTGTCAAACATGGTGGTGGCAGCATCATGGTTTGGGCCTGCTTTTCTTCAGCAGGGACAGGGAAGATGGTTAAAATTGATGGGAAGATGGATGGAGCCAAATACAGGACCATTCTGGAAGAAAACCTGATGGAGTCTGCAAAAGACCTGAGACTGGGACGGAGATTTGTCTTCCAACAAGACAATGATCCAAAACATAAAGCAAAATCTACAATGGAATGGTTCACAAATAAACATATCCAGGTGTTAGAATGGCCAAGTCAAAGTCCAGACCTGAATCCAATCGAGAATCTGTGGAAAGAACTGAAAACTGCTGTTTACAAACGCTCTCCATCCAACCTCACTGAGCTCGAGCTGTTTTGCAAGGAGGAATGGGCAAAAATTTCAGCCTCTCGATGTGCAAAACTGATAGAGACATACCCCAAGCGACTTACAGCTGTAATCGCAGCAAAAGGTGGCGCTACAAAATATTAACTTAAGGGGTTGAATAATTTTGCACGCCCAATTTTTCAGTTTTTTATTTGTTAAAAAAGTTTAAAATATCCAATAAATTTCGTTCCACTTCATGATTGTGTCCCACTTATTGTTGATTCTTCCCAAAAAATTACAGTTTTATATCTTTATGTTTGAAGCCTGAAATGTGGCAAAAGGTCGCAAAGTTCAAGGGGGCCGAATACTTTCACAAGGCACTGTATATGTTCATAGGCTTAGTCGGTCACAATTCTCCTTTGGATATTTTCATCCCTGAATGCACATATACCAGACTATGCTAAGTTTCGATCTCTTTATTAGAACATACTGGATAGAATCATTTGTATATATTCTGAAGATGCCTTTTATATGCAAAATGTTTTCCTAACGCACATGTATTATGTTTTTATTCTAGTAATGGTTTGTAACTTTTCTTCTGTATACCTCAATAAAACGTTTGTATTAAAAAAAAGAGTTATGGGCACCCTAAGCCCCCATTCACACTGGGGCGACGCTACTTCGCACCGCGACCTCCGAGGTCGCGGTGCGAGCAGCGCGCCGCTACCTCGGAGCGGCCGCCACGGACTTCGTAACATTGAAGTCTATGGCGGTCGCCTCCTGGTCGCCCCAAAGAAGCTCCGGACCCTTTTTCTGAGTCGCAGCGACTTGTGTCGCTCCTATCAGAACGGGTCCGCAGCTTCCCTATGGGAGGCGACCTGCGGCGACCTGTGAGGCGACCAGGTCGCCTCACAGGTCGCCCCAGTGTGAACGGGGGCTAACACTTCTGGGAGCGTGGTTCTCCTGGTCCAACACTGTGCTCAGCGGTTCCTCCTGCTCACTACAAGAGATGATGTAGAGGTTGGTTGGAGGAACGCTGAGCGCAGTGGGGACCAGAAGATTAACACTCCTGGATGTCTCAAATTTTTGAGAGTCTGAAGCCAGCCATATTTGTTTTCAGTTGGCATTGTCACCGGCACTTTTTACACCGCTCACCTGTGCGGATGTGATGGTTGAGTCCATCTACCGCTATGACGGCTTCGGGAACACCTTTGCCTGTGTCCTTGTCCCGGACCACGCCTTTAATCCCTCGATGGACCTACAAATAGACAAAATCCCTATTACACCTGGATGCTATGTACAGAAAAATAGCCTATTGTTTAAAGCTGAACTCAGGGCAAGTAAATAAACATTTGGGATATTAATGACTTTGCTTGCTAAAGAATTTATAATTCCATTTATCTGGTCATGTGATCTACGCTCTCCTACCAGACAACACAGCCTGGAGATTGAACTGACTTTTTCCCCTTAAATTCCCCTTAAGTCCCTGAGCCTGTTCCTCGCTACAAACGACATGAGTTCCAAAATTTTTTTTTGGCGTTTGTAGGTTACCCTAACATGTTATACAAGTTTTTCCTGGGGTAGATAGGACTTTGATCAGTTGTGGGCATACACCCAAAAACAAAGTATTACACAGCTCAGAGTTGCTGTGTTTACAGAAGCTGTAAAAAAAAAAAAAAAAAGACTGACACAGTGTTTATAAACATTGATCAGACATGAGATAGAGAGAAACAAAGTAACATTGTTTATAAACATTGATCAGACATGAGATAGAGAGAAACAAAGTAACATTGTTTATAAACACAAAATGAGGTTGAAGGATTGTAAGAGGTGCATGAATGGAGGTGTAATGGAGGGATGGAGGTGTAATGCTTTTCAGCTGGTCTTCTCCAGTTTGCACCATGGTTATATTTTAACCTAATTATTTGAACTTTTTGAGACAATAGCCAGTCGTGCATGGGGATGGGTTGGGGGAGGTTGGGCTGTCTCCCTCTCACCTGTTCCCCATCCACCCATTAGCGGCCATGTGCCTCCAGTGTGAGGACACTAAATTAAGAGTGTAGGACTGCAGATTTAAACAGGGTGCCGTGACGTGGCTCTGCAGCTTTCACATGCGTTTGCAAATGTGTGTCAACTAAACCCCTGTTCTTTGTACCAAGAGACAGGTCTTATTTGGTTGGTGACAGACTGGAAGGTGAGTACATCAAACTGGGGGCTGGCTGACTTTCATGCACCTCTTACAATCCTTCAACCTCATTTTGTGTTTTGTTATAGGGATGGAGACGCCGGGCAACACCAGCTTGGGTCTCATCTAAAGTCCCACCTAGTCCAATATGTTTAAAGCAACCAGGGATGGAGACGCCTTGCTTACAGCTTGGTGCCTCATCTAAAGTCCCACCGTGCGATTTTCGTGCGTTTTTGGTGGATGCAGTTTTTGATTTGACCCTAGTGTTTTCCGTATACAGGGATGGAGACCAATAGCATGACCTGCTTGTCTCATATAAAGTCCCAAAGGAAATAAGGGATTTCAAAGGCAGTGTGCTTTACAGGCCATGCCCCATATATAAAATCCCTTCCTATCCATATACTGCATCCACCAAGGGGATGGAGGTGTAATGCTTTTCAGCTGGTCTTCTCCAGTTTGCACCATGGTTATATTTTAACCTAATTATTTGAACTTTTTGAGACAATAGCCAGTCGTGCATGGGGATGGGTTGGGGGAGGTTGGGCTGTCTCCCTCTCACCTGTTCCCCATCCACCCATTAGCGGCCATGTGCCTCCAGTGTGAGGACACTAAATTAAGAGTGTAGGACTGCAGATTTAAACAGGGTGCCGTGACGTGGCTCTGCAGCTTTCACATGCGTTTGCAAATGTGTGTCAACTAAACCCCTGTTCTTTGTACCAAGAGACAGGTCTTATTTGGTTGGTGACAGACTGGAAGGTGAGTACATCAAACTGGGGGCTGGCTGACTTTCATGCACCTCTTACAATCCTTCAACCTCATTTTGTGTTTTGTTATAGGGATGGAGACGCCGGGCAACACCAGCTTGGGTCTCATCTAAAGTCCCACCTAGTCCAATATGTTTAAAGCAACCAGGGATGGAGACGCCTTGCTTACAGCTTGGTGCCTCATCTAAAGTCCCACCGTGCGATTTTCGTGCGTTTTTGGTGGATGCAGTTTTTGATTTGACCCTAGTGTTTTCCGTATACAGGGATGGAGACCAATAGCATGACCTGCTTGTCTCATATAAAGTCCCAAAGGAAATAAGGGATTTCAAAGGCAGTGTGCTTTACAGGCCATGCCCCATATATAAAATCCCTTCCTATCCATATACTGCATCCACCAAGGGGATGGAGGTGTAATGCTTTTCAGCTGGTCTTCTCCAGTTTGCACCATGGTTATATTTTAACCTAATTATTTGAACTTTTTGAGACAATAGCCAGTCGTGCATGGGGATGGGTTGGGGGAGGTTGGGCTGTCTCCCTCTCACCTGTTCCCCATCCACCCATTAGCGGCCATGTGCCTCCAGTGTGAGGACACTAAATTAAGAGTGTAGGACTGCAGATTTAAACAGGGTGCCGTGACGTGGCTCTGCAGCTTTCACATGCGTTTGCAAATGTGTGTCAACTAAACCCCTGTTCTTTGTACCAAGAGACAGGTCTTATTTGGTTGGTGACAGACTGGAAGGTGAGTACATCAAACTGGGGGCTGGCTGACTTTCATGCACCTCTTACAATCCTTCAACCTCATTTTGTGTTTTGTTATAGGGATGGAGACGCCGGGCAACACCAGCTTGGGTCTCATCTAAAGTCCCACCTAGTCCAATATGTTTAAAGCAACCAGGGATGGAGACGCCTTGCTTACAGCTTGGTGCCTCATCTAAAGTCCCACCGTGCGATTTTCGTGCGTTTTTGGTGGATGCAGTTTTTGATTTGACCCTAGTGTTTTCCGTATACAGGGATGGAGACCAATAGCATGACCTGCTTGTCTCATATAAAGTCCCAAAGGAAATAAGGGATTTCAAAGGCAGTGTGCTTTACAGGCCATGCCCCATATATAAAATCCCTTCCTATCCATATACTGCATCCACCAAGGGGATGGAGGTGTAATGCTTTTCAGCTGGTCTTCTCCAGTTTGCACCATGGTTATATTTTAACCTAATTATTTGAACTTTTTGAGACAATAGCCAGTCGTGCATGGGGATGGGTTGGGGGAGGTTGGGCTGTCTCCCTCTCACCTGTTCCCCATCCACCCATTAGCGGCCATGTGCCTCCAGTGTGAGGACACTAAATTAAGAGTGTAGGACTGCAGATTTAAACAGGGTGCCGTGACGTGGCTCTGCAGCTTTCACATGCGTTTGCAAATGTGTGTCAACTAAACCCCTGTTCTTTGTACCAAGAGACAGGTCTTATTTGGTTGGTGACAGACTGGAAGGTGAGTACATCAAACTGGGGGCTGGCTGACTTTCATGCACCTCTTACAATCCTTCAACCTCATTTTGTGTTTTGTTATAGGGATGGAGACGCCGGGCAACACCAGCTTGGGTCTCATCTAAAGTCCCACCTAGTCCAATATGTTTAAAGCAACCAGGGATGGAGACGCCTTGCTTACAGCTTGGTGCCTCATCTAAAGTCCCACCGTGCGATTTTCGTGCGTTTTTGGTGGATGCAGTTTTTGATTTGACCCTAGTGTTTTCCGTATACAGGGATGGAGACCAATAGCATGACCTGCTTGTCTCATATAAAGTCCCAAAGGAAATAAGGGATTTCAAAGGCAGTGTGCTTTACAGGCCATGCCCCATATATAAAATCCCTTCCTATCCATATACTGCATCCACCAAGGGGATGGAGGTGTAATGCTTTTCAGCTGGTCTTCTCCAGTTTGCACCATGGTTATATTTTAACCTAATTATTTGAACTTTTTGAGACAATAGCCAGTCGTGCATGGGGATGGGTTGGGGGAGGTTGGGCTGTCTCCCTCTCACCTGTTCCCCATCCACCCATTAGCGGCCATGTGCCTCCAGTGTGAGGACACTAAATTAAGAGTGTAGGACTGCAGATTTAAACAGGGTGCCGTGACGTGGCTCTGCAGCTTTCACATGCGTTTGCAAATGTGTGTCAACTAAACCCCTGTTCTTTGTACCAAGAGACAGGTCTTATTTGGTTGGTGACAGACTGGAAGGTGAGTACATCAAACTGGGGGCTGGCTGACTTTCATGCACCTCTTACAATCCTTCAACCTCATTTTGTGTTTTGTTATAGGGATGGAGACGCCGGGCAACACCAGCTTGGGTCTCATCTAAAGTCCCACCTAGTCCAATATGTTTAAAGCAACCAGGGATGGAGACGCCTTGCTTACAGCTTGGTGCCTCATCTAAAGTCCCACCGTGCGATTTTCGTGCGTTTTTGGTGAATGCAGTTTTTGATTTGACCCTAGTGTTTTCCGTATACAGGGATGGAGACCAATAGCATGACCTGCTTGTCTCATATAAAGTCCCAAAGGAAATAAGGGATTTCAAAGGCAGTGTGCCTTACAGGCCATGCCCCATATATAAAATCCCTTCCTATCCATATACTGCATCCACCAAGGGGATGGAGGTGTAATGCTTTTCAGCTGGTCTTCTCCAGTTTGCACCATGGTTATATTTTAACCTAATTATTTGAACTTTTTGAGACAATAGCCAGTCGTGCATGGGGATGGGTTGGGGGAGGTTGGGCTGTCTCCCTCTCACCTGTTCCCCATCCACCCATTAGCGGCCATGTGCCTCCAGTGTGAGGACACTAAATTAAGAGTGTAGGACTGCAGATTTAAACAGGGTGCCGTGACGTGGCTCTGCAGCTTTCACATGCGTTTGCAAATGTGTGTCAACTAAACCCCTGTTCTTTGTACCAAGAGACAGGTCTTATTTGGTTGGTGACAGACTGGAAGGTGAGTACATCAAACTGGGGGCTGGCTGACTTTCATGCACCTCTTACAATCCTTCAACCTCATTTTGTGTTTTGTTATAGGGATGGAGACGCCGGGCAACACCAGCTTGGGTCTCATCTAAAGTCCCACCTAGTCCAATATGTTTAAAACATTGTTTATAAACATTGATCAGACATGAGATGGAGAAACAAAGTAATATTGTTTATAAACACTGATCAGACATGTGATAGAAAAACAAAGTAACATTGTTTACAAACATTGATCAGACATGGGATCGAGAAAAACAAAGTAACATTGTATATAAATATTGATCAGACAGAAGATAGAGAGATACAAAGTAAAGTTGTTTATAAACATTGATCAGACAGGAGATAGAGAGATACAAAGTAACGTTGTTTATAAACATTGATCAGACAGGAGATAGAGAGATACAAAGTAACATTGTTTATAAACATTGATCACATAGGAGATAGATACAAAGTAACGTTGTTTATAAACATTGATCAGACGGAAGATAGAGAGATACATAGTAACGTTGTTTATAAACATTGATCAGACAGGAGATAGAGAGATACAAAGTAACATTGTTTATAAACATTAATCACACAGGAGATAGAGAGATACAAAGTAACGTTGTTTATAAACATTGATCAGATGGAAGATAGAGAGATACATAGTAACGTTGTTTATAAACATTGATCAGACAGGAGATAGAGAGATACAAAGTAACGTTGTTTATAAACATTGATCAGACAGGAGATAGAGAGATACAAAGTAACATTGTTTATAAACATTGATCAGACAGGAGATAGATATAAAGTAATGTTGTTTATAAACATTGATCAGACGGAAGATAGAGAGATACAAATGGGTTTATTTACAAAAGGCAAATCCACTCTGCACTAAAAGTGCACTTGGAAGTGCAGTTGCTGTAGATCGGAGAAGGACATGAAAGGAAAAAAAAAAAAATTTGCATGCACATAATTGGATAATAGAAATTAGCAGAGCTTCCCCACATTTCAGACCTTCCCCTTAGATCTACAGTGACTGCACTTCCAAGTGCACTTGCAGTGCACAGTTGATTTGCCTTTAGTAAATAAACCCCAAAGTAACATTGTTTATAAACATTGTTTAGACAATGCAAAAAAAAAAAATCCCATTGAACGCCCCTGCATGCAGATTAGGGGGCCGGACGCATGGATGGCACTCACCTTCTTCCTCCCCCCCCCTCGGGCACTCACCTTCTTCCTCCCCCCCCCCCTCGGGCACTCACCTTCTTCCTCCCTCCCCCTTGGGCACTCACCTTCTTCCTCCCTCCTCCCTCGGGCACTCACCTTCTTCCTCCTCCCTCCCCCCTCAGGCACTCACCTTCTTCTCCCCCCCCCCATCAGGCACTCACCTTCTTCCTCCTCCCTCCCCCCTTCAGGCACTCACCTTCTTCCTCCTCCCCCCCCATCAGGCACTCACCTTCTTCATCCTCCCTCCCCCCTTCAGGCACTCACCTTCTTCCTCCTCCCTCCCCCCTTCAGGCACTCACCTTCTTCCTCCTCCCTCCCCCCTTCAGGCACTCACCTTCTTCCTCCTCCCTCCCCCTCAGGCACTCACATTCTCCCCCCCGGGCACTCACATTCTTCCTTCTTCCCCCCCTCGGGCACTCACATTCTTCCTTCTCCCCCCCCCGGCACTCACATTCTTCCTTCTTCCCCCCCACGGCACTCACATTCTTCCTTCTTCCCCCCCCGGGCACTCACATTCTTCTTTCTTACCCCCCCTCGGGCACTCACATTCTTCCTTCTTCCCCCCCCTCGGGCACTCACATTCTTCCTTCTTCCCCCCCCCTCGGGCACTCACATTCTTCCTTCTCCCCCCCCCGGGCACTCACATTCTTCCTTCTTCCCCCCCCCCTCGGGCACTCACATTCTTCCTTCTTCCCCCCCGGCACTCACATTCTTCCTTCTCCCCCCCCCCTCGGGCACTCACATTCTTCCTTCTTCCCCCCCCTCGGGCACTCACATTCTTCCTTCTTCCCCCCCCCCTCGGGCACTCACATTCTTCCTTCTCCCCCCCGGCACTCACATTCTTCCTTCTTCCCCCCCCCTCGGGCACTCACATTCTTCCTTCCCCCCCCCCCCACTCGGGCACTCACAGTCTTCCTTCTCCCCCCCCCCTCGGGCACTCACATTCTTCTTCCTTCGGCTCTCATCTGAGCAGCGCAGCGCTGCAGCCAGAAGAAGACGGAGGGGGGTGGAGGCGGAGCCAATGCTAGGCGGCAAGGCGAGGTACAATAATAACCCCCAGCATTAATGTCAGAGAGTACAATAATAACCCCCAGCATTAATGTCAGAGACTACAATAATAACCCCCAGCATTGATGTCAGAGAGTACAATAATAACCCCCAGCATTGATGTCAGAGACTACAATAATAACCCCCAGCATTAATGTCAGAGAGTACGATAATAACCCCCAGCATTAATGTCAGAGAGTACAATAAACAATAATAACCCCCAGCATTAATGTCAGAGAGTACAATAATAACCCCCAGCATTAATGTCAGAGAGTACAATAATAACCCCCAGCATTGATGTCAGTGAGTGCAATAATAACCCCCAGCGTTGATGTCAGAGAGTACAATAATAACCCCCAGCATTGATGTCAGAGACTACAATAATAACCCCCAGCATTGATGTCAGAGAGTACAATAATAACCCCCAGCATTGATGTCAGAGACTACAATAATAACCCCCAGCATTGATGTCAGAGAGTACAATAATAACCCCCAGCATTGATGTCAGTGAGTGCAATAATAACCCCCAGCATTGATGTCAGAGAGTACAATAATAACCCCCAGCATTGATGTCAGAGACTACAATAATAACCCCCAGCATTGATGTCAGAGACTACAATAATAACCCCCAGCATTGATGTCAGAGAGTACAATAATAACCCCCAGCATTGATGTCAGAGACTACAATAATAACCCCCAGCATTGATGTCAGAGAGTACAATAATAACCCCCAGCATTGATGTCAGAGACTACAATAATAACCCCCAGCATTGATGTCAGAGACTACAATAATAACCCCCAGCATTGATGTCAGAGACTACAATAATAACCCCCAGCATTAATGTCAGAGACTACAATAATAACCCCCAGCATTAATGTCAGAGTGTACAATAATAACCCCAAGCATTGATGTCAGAGAGTACAATAATAACCCCCAGCATTGATGTCAGAGAGTACAATAATAACCCCCAGCATTGATGTCAGAGAGTACAATAATAACCCCCAGCATTGATGTCAGAGAGTACAATAATAACCCCCAGCATTGATGTCAGTACTAATAACATTACCACAAGTAGGTCGTCAGTGGCAGTGAAAGATAACCCCATATCCCTCCCCTGCATTGATAGTGGCGATGACAGGTAAACCTTCACTCTCGTGATTCATTGATAATTGCCATCCACAATGGGGTGGACAGTTATACAATTCTCGGCCTTTATTTGTAGAATTCGTAGCTTGAATGGGGGTGTACCAAACCAACCTGTTCCATATAGATGAGCAGGGACTCCTTGTTATTCTCCCACTCTGTTGGAAGCTCCCCCTCGTGAGGGAACTTATCACAGGACAGCTCCACCGTCACCTCAAAGCAGTTGGTGTGAAGGTAACTGAAATCATTCATACCTGGAGGGTGCAGAAGGGAAGACAATTTGGACATGAAAGTTGTATTGTATAGAGCAGTGATGGTGAACCTTGGCACCCCGGATGTTTTGGAACTACATTTCCAATGATGCTTATGCACTCGGCAGTGTAGTTGAGCATCATGGGAAATGTAGTTCCAAAACATGTGGGGTGCCAAGGTTCGCCTTCACTGCTATAGAGGAAAGCCTTCCTTTCTGACATGGCAGGTTCACTTTAATAACATGGTAATAGGAATGCTCACAGCTCATTTCGAAGTTTGTACTCACTTCCAGCCACGGTGTGCCAGTTTGCCCCGTTGATGATGTTGCCGACTCTGATGAAGTTATCGTAGTGACAGATGCGGCGGTTATCTTCTGCCATGATGCGATGGCTGGAAGCATAGGCTGTGGCCAACCACCGAAACATGGAGTCGTCTGGGGTCGGGGTCAGCTCCTTGGCCATCCAATAAGAACGAGCCATGTCGAAGGGGTAGGAGACCACCAGTTCTCCTCCATGGAGGTTGGCGCTGAGGACGAAGGGGATTTTTTGCATCCAGTCAATGATGGCGCGAGTCTCTGGGGCAACCTGAGGATTCACAAACCACAAACTAAGGACAGGCAGAGATTTCCCAACATACGCTCATGACTTTTCATTGGCTCTATCATGTAGAAAGAGAGACAGCGCCTAGAGGGATTCCCCCGAGGAGGCAGGTAGATGGTACACTGGCTCATGGTGTCTTCCTTGCGCCCAAACACAACATGGAAAAGTACAATGGAGAGCCGGCAAATCGTTCTTCTGAATATAATGCTTTATTAATACAAGTGGAGTGTACAAAATACAGCGGCTTACGGGTTTCGGCTGTTAGTCCCACCGCCTTCCACTGCTCTGTCTGGGTCTCCCATCCCACCGGGAGACCCTAACGACCAGCCGGCACGTCCGCCGATCGTCGGTGGAGAGGGAGAAAAGCAGGCGGCTAGTGTAAACACAGCCGTCTGTCATTCTCCCCTGTGTAGGAATGGTGATCATACGGTTCTACTATGTAGGACCGTTGATCACTGTTCCTACACCTCAAGCCACAGCCAATCACAGTTAGAATCACGCCCCTAGGGACACACATAGCCCCTCCCTCTCAAAAAAAGTTAACCCCTTCACTGCCAGTGTAATTTTACAGTAACAGTGCATATTTATAGCACTGATTACTATAGAAATGTCACTGGTAACCCCAAAAGTGTCAAAAATGTCAGTCAAGGGTCCGATCTGTCCGCCGCAATGTCGCAGTCCCGCAAAAAAAAACGCAGATCGCTGCCATTACGCGTTAAAAAAAAAAACAACAAAAATGACAAAAATCTTTCCCTTTGTTAGTAAACGCGATAACTTTTGCGCAAACCAATCAAAATACGCTTTTTGCGATTTTTTTTTACCAAACATAGGTAGCATAAAACAAATTGGCCGAAAATGTTAAAAAATGTTGATTTTTACATTTTTTTGGGGGGGAATTTCATATAGAAAAATGTGAAAAATATTGTTATTTTTGCAAAATTGTCGCTATTTTTTTTGTTTATAGCGCATAATCAAAAAATCGCACAGGTGATCAAATACCACCAAAAGAAAGCTCTGTTTGTGGGGAAAAAAGGACGTCAATTTCGTTTAGGTACAGCGTCGCACGACCGCGCAATTGTCCGTTAAAATCACGCGGTACCGAATCGCAAAATAGGCCCTGGTCGGAATGGGGGTAAAATCTTCCGGGGCTTAAGTGGTTAAGTGATTAAAGTGAAGGTATAAAGATCAACTTCTGGTAGGTGGTAAATATAAAATATTATTATGTAACAATTCATATTTTTATAATTTAAATATTTTAATCTAATAATAATTTAAATTTATATAATTAAATATTTTAATATAAGTGGTTGCTCAACATTTTTAAAGGTGATAAAAAAAATAGTACGTCCCAACCCCCCCCCCCAATGATATATTGTACAGACGTTACATTGTTACTGACCGTGGCATTTTCCATGGTGTAATACTCCGGGATGGGGATGTAGTGATTGGGAAACTCCAGCTCATTGTCCTCGGCATCCCACAGCGGAGTGTTCAGATCTGCAAAGTTGTGATTCAGATCCAGTCCTTGGTAATTCCAGCGACCGATGCCCCAGCCGGAGAGCTCCGAGCCCTACAGAGGAGGAGGCACAGGCAGTAAATACACAGGGAAAGGCCTGGGAATAAAAAAATATTCTTACTTGCTTCTGTTCTGTAGATATTTATGTTATTCCAGCATACAGTGGGATGACTGCCTTTCCTACAATCATAGGATCAGCCTATAGGACTATTCACACTTCTGCGTTATGCCAGCACGCCCTACCATGTGTTATATTATTGCACAAACTACAGTGTGGTGTGTTACCCTGCCATTCATTGACTCCTCCCCCCAAGGAAATACTACATTAACCAACTTGCCGACCAGCCGCTGCCTATATACGACGGCAAGTCGGTAGGTTCCCGCGAATCACCGTACCTCCAGGGAAGGGGGAGCGATCCAGGGAAGGGGGCGCATGCGCGCCACCGGAGGCATGCACCCGCCCCCATTCGCCACAGGGGAAGCTGATGCACGGGGCCGGTGGACGCGATTGCCGCCGGGCACCCGCGATCTCTCCCTGTGGAGAGAGAAACACATCAGACCATTGTTCTCTCCTGTGTTCCTCCTATTTAGAATCACAGGTCTCTGTGTTGATTCCACAAGCCCACCCCCCTCACAATTAGAAAGCACCCCCTAGGGACACATTTAACCCTTTGATCGCTCCTGCCCTTAACCCCTTCCCGGCCAGTGTCATTAGTACAGTGACAGTGCATATTTTTAGCACTGATTACTGTAGTAATGTCACTGGTCCCCCCAAAAGTGTCAAAAATGTCAGTTAGGGATCCGATTTGTCCGCCGCAATGTCGCAGTCCTGCTAAAAATCGCAGATCGCTGCCATTACTAGTAAAAAACAACAACAATAAAAATAACATACATCTTTCCCGTAGTTATTAGACACGATAACTTTTGCGCAAACCAATCAAAATACGCTTATTGCGATTTTTTTTTTTCCACCAAAAATATGTAGCAAATTGGCCTAAAATGTTAAAAAAATTAGATTTTTAAATGTCAGTTAGGGTCCGATCTGTCCGCCGCAATGTCGCAGTCCCACTAAAAATTGCAGATCACCGCCATTACTAGTAAAAAAAAAAAAAATAATAAGTAAATAAAAAATCTTTCCCCTAGTTTGTAGACACGATAACTTTTGCGCTTATTGGGATTTTTTTTTTTACCAAAAATATGTAACAGAATACAAATTGGCTTAAAATTGTGAAAAATAATTTAACCACTTAAGCCCCGGAGGATTTGGCTGCTAAAGGACCAGGGTTTTTTTTGCGATTTTTTACTGCATGACTTTAACGGACAATTGCGAATTTGACGTCCTTTTTTTCCCACAAACAGAGCTTTCTTTTGGTGGTATTTGATCACCTGTGCGATTTTTTGATCACGCGCTATAAACAAAAAAAGAGCGTAAATTTTGCAAAAATAACAATATTTTTCACATTTTTTTATATGAAATTCCCCCAAAAAAAAAGTAAAAATCAAAATTTTTTAACATTTTTCGGCCAATTTGTTTTATGCTACCTATGTTTGGTAAAAAAAAAATTGCAAAAAGCGTATTTTGATTGGTTTGCGCAAAAGTTATCGCGTTTACTAACAAAGGGAAAGATTTTTGTCATTTTTGGTGTTTTTTTTTTTAACGCGTAATGGCGGCGATCTGCGATTTTTTTTCGGTACTGCGACATTGCGGCGGACAGATCGGACCCTTGACTGACATTTTTGACACTTTTGGGGGTACCAGTGACATTACTGCAGTAATCAGTGCTATACATATGCACTGTTACTGCAAAAATGACACTGGCAGGGAAGGGGTTAACTTTATTGGACAGGGAGGGGTTAAGCGTGTCCTAGGGGCGTGATTCTAACTGTGTAGGGACATTCCTATTGGTGTAAAAGCAAAGATCAACGGTCCTACATAGTAGAACGGACAGATCTTCACTTTTACACAGGGAGAACTGACAGGCAGCTTGTTTACACAAGCAGCTCTGTCTTTCTCCCTTCACAGGAGCGATCGCAGTGTGACTGGCGGACATCGAGTCCGCCGGTCACACGCACTGACTTGTCTGTGAACGAGCCGCGGCGGGCGCGCGCCTCGGCGGGCGCGCGCCCGCCCGCGATAGGCTCGCAGGTCAGTGACAGGCGAGTGACGTACCGATACGTCACTCTGCCTGGCCGGGGCTGACCGCCGCAGTATATAGTCGTGCGGCGGTCGGCAACCGGTTAAATATTTTTTTTTTTATTAGGCCAATTTTTTTTTTTTTTTTATTAGACCAATTTGTATTCTGCCACATATTGTTATATAGCAGATGTAAAAATGTTTTGTAAAAACAGAATGTAAATGTAAAAAATATTGTTTTTTTTTTTTTTTTAAATTGTCGCTCTTTTTTTGTTTATAGCGCAAAAAATTTAAATTGCAGAGGTGATCAAATACCACCAAAAGAAAGCTCTGTTTGTGGGGAAAAAAGGACATAAACTGTATTTGGGTACAGCGTCGCACAACCGCGCAGTTGTCAGTTAAAGTAACGCAGTGCCGAATCGCACAAAATTGGGGAAAATGTGTTCACCGTGGTTCAAGGGAAGACAAATATGATTTTCTAAAGCTGAAAAATATTTATACAGTGGGGAAAATAATTATTTTATCCCCTGCAGATTTTTTATGTTTATCCACTAACAAAGAAATGAAGGGTCTATCATTTTTATCATCGGTGTATTTTAAATGACAGAGACAGAATAACAAGCAGAGGTCAGACGTTTCTTGTAGTTGGTGACCAGGTTTGCACACATCTCAGGAGGGATTTTGGTCCATTCTTCTTTACAGATCTTCTCTAAATCCTTAAGGTTTCTTGGCTGTCGCCTGGCAACTCAAAGTTTCCGCTCCCTCCATACATTTTCTATAGGATTTAGGTCTGGAGACTGACTAGGCCACTCCATGACCTTAATGTGGTTGTTCTTGAGCCACTCCTTTGCTGCCTTGGCGGTATGTTTTGGGTCATTTTCATGCTGGAAGACCCATCCATGACCCATCTTCAGTGTTCTAGCTGAGGGAAGAAGGATCTCATCCAAGATTTTACAATCCATGGCCCCATCCATGGTGATATGTTTTGGGTCATTGGCATGCTGGAAGACCCTTCCATGACCCATCTTCAGTGTTCTAGCTGAGGGAAGAAGGTTCTCATCCAAGATTTTACAATCCATGGCCCCGTCCATGGCGGTATGTTTTGGGTCATTGTCATGTTGACAGACCCTTCCATGACCCATCTTCAATGTTCTGGCTGAGGGAAGAAGGCTCTCATCCAATATTTTACAATACATGGCCCCGTCCATTGGCACCTCAATGTGGCAAAGTCAGTCTGTACCTTTAGCAAGGAAACAGCCCTAAAGCATAATGTTTCCACCTCCGTGCTTAACTGTAAGGATGGTGTTCTTAGGGTCATAGTCAGCATTTTTCTTCCTCCTAACAAGGCAAGTCCTTCTCCTCAAGAAGACACATGTACAATCATGCCAATGAACATCTAAATAATTCAGCAAAGGATTAGGAGAAAGTTCTGTGGGCAGATGAGATCAAAAATTAAGCTCTTTGGCATTAACTCGACTTGCCGTGTTTGGATGAAGAAAAATTCTGACTATGATCTCTACAGTTAAGCACGGAGGTGGAAACATGATGCTTTGGGGCTATTTCTCTGCTAAAGGTACAAGCCGACTTTGCTGCATTGAGGGGTCAAAGGACGGGGCCATGTATTGTAAAATCTTGGATCTTGGATGAACCTTCTTCTCTCAGCCAGAACACTGAAGATGGGTCATGAATGGGCCTTCCAGCATGACAATGACCCAAAACGTACCGCCAAGGCAACAAAGGAGTGGCTCAAGAAGAAACACATTAAGGTCATGGAGTGGCCTAATCAGTCTCCAAACTTTAATTCTATAGAAAATGTATGGAGGTAGCTGAAACTTCGAGTTGCCAAGCGACAGCCAAGAAAACCTTAAGGATTTAGAGAAGATCTGTAAAGAAGAGTGGACCAAAATCCCTCCTGAGATGTGTGCAAACCTGGTCACCAACTACAAGAAACGGCTTACCTATGTGCTTGCCAACAAGGGTTTCTCTACTAAGTACTAAGTCATGTTTTGCTTTGGGATCAAATACTTATTTTACTCACTGAACTGCAACTTAGTTTATAACAATTGTATCATGTGTTTTTTCTGGATTTTCTGGAATGTCCCACGGCTCCCTGTCACATGAAGGCAACAGGTTTTGGACGCACTTCTCTTTCCACCCTGGCTTCATATATGGAGGATGCTGTTTGGCCACCATTACAGACTTGACACATGTGTGGTCCATACCTAGTTGCAATAGATGTCTGCGGTTGGGTACTAGTGCAGTCCGATGCCCGTTAGGATCTATTCCCCCATCTGTGGATTTTTTCACCTTTGTGGATGGTCAGCCGCTGTACTTTTGGTGTCTGTCTTGCATCGCCCGAGGTGGGGGATTTTATCATCTCCAGCAAATGACTAATATAGTGTGTGGTAACAGTTTTCATATGCTACATGCGGTCCCTGAGGAAGCATTTAAAAGAGCCTAGACTCTGCTAAATGCGTTGGACCGGATTACTACGCACTTGCTCATCGAATACTGTATCTGCGATGAATACCGACAGTATATTGTGTCATCCACTTATGGCTGTATCAATATTTTATTGATTGATGTTTTTATATTTGCTCTTTTTTGATATGAATAAAATTGATTTTTTATGAAAACATGACTTATTTATGACAACCTCAAAGCCTTGAAAATTCGCTATTATAGGATGAGATAATGGGATTACTAAGGTTGGGGATGGATCCCCATTTTGCCTAGGTTCCCGTATCTCTTTCGTGTTCTTTTTAGCCTCAACTGCCACATTTTGTTGTCTGCTATACCTACTGTTTGCAATAAAACCTACGTGGATGGAAAGAAACAGTGTCTGGTGAGTTCAGCTATCTGATAACGATTGTCCGTGGTGATTGTATCTGCTTATACAGGCCAGGACTAAGTCTCTCAGCAAGGGATAAGTCACTATTACAACAATTGGAGTCAGAATATATCTTTTATATCTGTATATCTTTATGCATAAAAGATGGCCCTGGGAACAACTGGTGCAAACAGTGGGCTGAATCTTTGGAAGAGTTATGCAATTATTAAAAAATGCCCTGATAGGTGGATATCAATCTGGAGGAGTGGGTGTTTCTGGAAAGGCTATATTTAGATGCAGACTGTGTGCTCGGCCTCCATGACCTCCAGAACAGAAATTCAATAAATGAAAGGAGTGGGCTGGGGAGGAAAAGGCTAGATGATGCTGGAGGTCCTTCAATCAGGAAATGAGGCAAGCTCTGACTTTTTGCAGCTTCTCACTGTGAGAAGATCAAAGTGTGTACTGAAATCTGAGACTTGGAATGTCTTGGGATGTGGGGTATTGTCGGAATGAGAGAAGGGTATTACCAGCTTGTAGGCCATCTCATATCCATCAGGGTTCATGGAGGGCAGGAGGTGGATGCGGGTCTCAGTGACCAGCCTCATTACTCTGGGGTTCTTGTTGTTGTACTCCTGGCACAGATATTCCATCAGGTTCAGCATCAACTCCCGGCCCACGACCTCGTTCCCGTGCATGCCGGCCACATAACGAAACTCTGGTTCCCCTGTAGCAGGAAAGAAGATACAGAACCAAACAAAGATTGGTAATGCCATCTATATACTTCCATTTCCCTACAAATATTTTTTTTTATAATATTGTTTGAAGAGCCAGCCCCTTCATAAGTGACATTTGAGTTAAAGGCGAAGTAGAGTCTGGTGAAACCTCAACTGCTCGAAGGCCGCACATTGTTTTTAGTTAACTGGGTATATGGTGCTTAGGAAGACTTAGTATTTGCATAGCCAGCAAGCAGCTGAATCTGGTTCTTAACCAAACTCAATAGCTCAACTGCGGCTTATGGGGGGGGGGGGGGGGGAGGTAGAGCTCTGACTCCACCCCCTTCTTCTGTAAGGCTCCAATCAAAGATAGCCTGGCTGAAAGGTAATGACTCCAATGGCCCTTTCACACCATCTGTTGTGGTAATGCAGCAAATAATTCATAACTCATTGGTGCAATAGAGTGTCATTTTTTGAGAGTGGCGTCTCAACCCACCTTCTGACAGACATTCGTAGTTCAGTAAGCTGCCCAACAAATTTTGGGAGCACACCTTGCATTAGTGTGTTACTGTGATGTGTGTATTGTACATCTATTGGCAAGGGGTTTTAGGTTGCCATTCAAATGAATAGTATTGATCACTAATGACCCAGACCTAATCTCGGAGGTAGGAGTCCAGGACAACCTGGGCTCTAGCGATTACAGGATGATCACATTTAGTATAAATAACAATATAACAAGGCAAGTGGGGAACATAAGAACCCTTAACTTCAGAAGGGCAAACTTTCCAAAATTGTACTCATTGATGGAAAGGGTAAACTGGGACCAAACCCTGGGATCACTGACCACAGAGGAAAAATGGGAATGCTTTAGGAACATATTAAGCAAAGGCATCTTGCAGTGCATTCCTATGGGAAATAAATTTAGAAGAGACAAAGCCAAACCTGGCTGGCTAAACCGTAGCGTTAAAAAACTTATTAGGGGTAAAAAAATGGCCTTCAAGAAGTATAAATCACAGGGCACAGTATCGGCTTTCGACCAATACAAGGAGGCAAATAAGAAAAGTAAACAAGAAATCAAGATGGCTAAACTCAACTTTGAGAGACAAATAGCGGAGGATAGTAAAAAAAAAACCCTAAGAAATTCTTTAAATATATCAACAGCAAAAAAACTAGGGCAGAGCATATTGCACACATAATTAACAATGATGGGAGGATGGTTACAGAGGACACTGAAAAAGCAACCGTGCTGAATGCTTTTTTCTCGTCAGTCTTTACACAGGAATCGGAGGGGTACACTGACCATGACTGTATGGTTAGTAGTAATACACAGGACCTGCCACTATGGCTAACAGAGGGGGAAATCAGGGAAAGGCTGGATAAACTTAACACAAACAAATCACCAGGCCCGGATGGCGTCCATCCGAGAGTACTCAAGGAACTCAGTAAGGTTATATCCAGACCACTGTTCCTGATCTTTGCTGACAGTATTAGGACAGGAGATGTACCAGGAGATTCGAGGAAGGCTAACATGATTCCGATATTCAAAAAGGGCCAGAGGCATATCCCGGGAAATTATAGGCCGGTCAGTTTGACATCAATAATATGTAAACTTCTGGAGGGGATGATAAGGGACTATATCGTAGAGTATGCTAAAGACAACAGCATCATCAGCAGTAACCAGCACGGGTTTACAAATGGGCGTTCTTGTCAAACCAATCTATTAACATTCTACGAGGAGGTGAGCTGTGAGCTAGATAGGGGCAGACCAGTGGATGTGGTGTACTTGGATTTCGCTAAGGCGTTTGATACAGTTCCCCACAAGCGCTTAATTTATAAAATAAGGTCTGCAGGTATCGACAGCAGGGTGTGCTTTTGGATACGGAACTGGCTAAAAGGGCGTGTCCAAAGGGTAGTAATAAACAGCGCATACTCAGACTGGTCTGAGGTAGTAAGCGGGGTGCCCCAGGCCTCAGTCCTGGGACCAACCTTGTTCAATTTATTCATAAACAGCATTGAGGACGGGATCAGTAGTTCGTTATCAGTTTTTGCAGATGACACAAAATTGGGCAGGGCAATAACTGCACAGCATGAAGCAGATATCCTACAGAATGACCTGGACAAAATAACAGAGTGGGCAACGACATGGCAAATGAGGTTTAACGTGGAGAAGTGTAAGGTTTTGCACTTGGGGACTAAAAACATAAAAGCACAATATACGTTAGGGGGGGAACCCTTGGGGGAATCAAAAATGGAGAAAGATCTGGGAGTCTTGGTTGATGACAGATTAGGCAACAGCATGCAATGTCAAGCGGCAGCTGCCAAAGCCAGCAGAATATTAGCATGCATAAAGAAAGGGATGTATTCCAGAGATAAGACTATAATCCTTCCACTTTATAAAACTCTGGTCCGACCGCATCTGGAGTATTCTGTCCAGTTCTGGTCGCCAGTCCTCAGGAGGGATGTGTTGGAGCTGGAGAGAGTCCAGAGAAGGGCAACTAAACTGATTAGGGGGTTGGAGGACCTTAACTATGAAGAGCGGCTACAATTGCTCGATTTATTATCCCTGGAGAAGAGACGTCTGAGGGGGGACATGATAGCAATTTATAAATATCTTAATGGGGATCTCAGCTTAGAAAAAAAACTGTTCATTCGAAGGAATTGCATGAGGACTCGAGGACATACAATGCGATTAGAGGAGAAGCGTTTTAACCTCAGGCAACGAGGAGGGTTCTTTACTGTTAGGGCTACAAGATTGTGGAATTCTCTACCACAAGAGGTGGTTTCTGCGGGAAGTATGGTGGCTTTCAAAAGACTCTTAGACTTAATCTCAAGGATCAGAACATTAAGGGCTATGTGAGATGATTACAGCTACACACACCTACACAGGTTGAACTGGATGGACTGTTGTCTTTATTCAACCTCACCTACTATGTAACTATGTAACTATGTATGTAACACAAACTCATTACAATCAAATTACATGTGCAACGAGATGATGTGAGGAGGCACTAACCTTATGCTTCCTTTTTAGAAAACTCATAGGCCCCGTTCACATGAGTGTCTTGGAATCGCAGGCAGAATCTTGGAATTCTGCTCAAGTTTCTGAATTGTGCTAAAGACGCACCAAAACACGCCATGTGCATTTGGGTGGAATTCATTGTTAATGGAAACCCATGTTCTAAAGAAATGGGTGAAAAACGCTGAATGGGTGAGAAGTGCTGAAAAACTAACAAAAATGTGGCAAAATCAACTTCAAAAAGCGTACAGGAGCATGCTTTTGGAGTGGAGGGCAGCCCATTTAAGTGAAAAAAAACCCTGCGACACTGAGATGTGAATGGAACTCTAGGGTTCCTCCATAGGTTGCTAGGGGTTCCCTGAGCAGTGGTGGACTGACCCCCCACATGATGGTCCATGAAACCCTATGGTTCCTCCATAGGTTGCTAGGGGTTCCCCATGATGGTCCATGAAACCCTATGGTTCCTCCATTAGGTTGCTAGGGGTTCCCCGAGCAGTGGTGAACTGATCTTCCACATGTTGGTCCATGGAAGCCTAGGGTTCCTCCATAGGTTGCTAGAGGTTCCCTGAGCAGTGGTGGACTGACCCCCCCACATGATAGCCCGTGGAACCCAAGGCTTTCCTCTATAGGTTGCTAGGGGTTCCCTGAGCAGTTACATAGTTAGTAAGGTTGAAAAAAGACATCAGTCCACCCAGTTCAACCCATAATGTGTGTGTGTGTTTGCCTGCTGTTAACCGTACATTGTATACCGCTTTATGTTGTGGTCTTCAAGGTGCCCATCTAATGGTTTTTTGAAACTATAGATGCTCCCTGCTGATATCACTGCTTGTGGAAGAGAATTCCACATCCTTACTGCTCTGACAGTAAAGAACGCATTACTTAGTTTATGCAATGGTGGTGGTGGACTGACCTCCCACATGATGGGCTATGGAACTCTAGGGTCCCTCCATAGGTTGCTAGGCGTTCCACTGAGCAGTGGTGGACTGACCTCCAACATGATGGTCTATGGAACCCTAGGGTCCCTCCATAGGTTGCTAGGTGTTCCCTGAGCAGTGGTGGACTGACATCTCACATGATAGTCTATGGAACCCTAGGGTTCCTCCATATGTTGCTAGCCATTCCCTGAGCAGTGGTGGACTAACGTACCAAATGATGGTTCTTGGAACCATTGAGGTCCTTTCATGGGTTACTAGGTGTTCCCTGAGCATTGGTGGACTGACCTCCCACATGATGGTCTATGGAACCATAGGGTGCCTCCATAGGTTGCTAGGGGATCCTTAAGCAGTGGTGGACTGACATCTCACATGATAGTCTATAGAACCCTAGGGTTCCTCCATAGGTTGCTAGCCGTTCCCTGAGCAGTGGTGGACTAACGTACCAAATGATGGTTCATGGAACCCTGGGGTCCTTTCATGGGTTGCTAGGTGTTCCCTGAGCAGTGGTGGACTGATTTCCCACATGACGGTTCTGCAAAGTGGCATAGACCCTAACACTATGCAGTCACCAACTGCATGGCACCAATTCACCCTTTAACCACCAACAGTCTTGACCTTTCTAGCTGTCTGTAAGGGATAGATTTTTCCCACTGACTTTTAATGCGAGGGGCATTCTTCACAATGGTCAGCAATGCAATGGGGGAATTATTCACAGACCACCTATGTAAGGAGACATTTACACTGACCTTCAAATTATGTAGATGTTTCTTCATAACTTTTCTGGTCATTATTATTCATTTTAATTTCATGAATATTGCTGAAAATATTATTGTGGTATAGAGCAGGAGGTTGTTAAAAGAATAAAGAATGGGCCATACCTCGAGGATTTGACACACAAGGTGGATCATTTTTGTTTATTATTATAGCTACATCTTATTGATCATCTTAATCTACTGGAAACTGTGAATTTAATTATTTTCAGGTCTCAGAGAACCCCTCCTTAAATTTATTTCAAGGGTTCTTTCGAGGTAAAAAGGTTGAGAGTAGCGTATAATGTCCTCACCCAACTCGTGCTCTCCCGGGTTGTCGGAGATTTCCATGACATACATCTTCAGGCCCAGGTAGCTCTTGCCAATACTGTACACCCGGGTGATGTTTGGACAGGCCTCGTTCACCCTCTTCATCAACTAGAAAGATGGAGAGACATCAGTAAAACCAGTAATCATCTGCTTCCCAACTGTCCATCATTGCAACAGGTCCATAAGATTTCTCCCTGGGATTTGTGCCTGGAAATGTTGCTAATATTCAGAATTTTTCTGAAACCTCTACTAATACTCTCTATGTCTTTTGAAATGAAGCTCTGGATTTGCTGAGAAATGAGTAGACTTCAGATCAGCTTTGGATTGTGTCAGACTTTATTGCAGCTTTGTACCCACTCCTGCCCCGTAGATTGCGAAATAGTCTATGCCACCTCCCTTGGTAAGATCTTTCTACAAGAGTACCACGTGGGAGGATGCACTTTTATTCTAATCAGTCAGTCCCGTGAAGACCCAATGCACCCACAGGCAGGGGCTGACTTGCAACTTTCGGCCCAAGGGGCAAGTACAATCCAGAGGCCCATGGTGCAGCGAATCGGCCCCCCTCCCACTCTCCCTATTCCCAGCCTCCTTCTGACCCCCATTCCAGGCTGAAGCTCCACTCCAGGTACTCTCTACCCACCGGCCGAATCCGGGTTCCCAATCTTGCCAGCAGGGGGTGGTTTGGGGGAGCTGGGAAAGCTTGGTTGGGGCTGGCCGAGGGAGAGTCTCCAGTAGGGCATGGAACCGGCCTCTGCTCAGACACAGTTTACACCACCATCCATGCTGGGGGGGGGGGTCCTGCACTCTGTCCTTGTCTTCATTCTGCACTTAGTAGAACAGCAGCAGGGACTTTTTACTTCTATGCACCAGGAAACATGTCTGTGGCAGAAGTGGTGTAGCCTTTTTACAGAGCATCAGAGCAGCCCAGGGGGCAATCGCCCCCCTGCCCCCTGGCCCAGTCCTTTCCTGCCCTCAGGACCCCTCAAGACAAGTTGTATCCTGTGCAGGCATCATGGCAAACATGGAACCAGTGCAGTAAACATTGGGACATTGCTGATTATGCCTACATCTTAAAGCTCTATGCAGCTTAGTAAAAGAGGAAGCGAGGGAAAGTGAGGGCTCGTTCATACCATAGGGAGCGTCCTAGAGCACGCTTCTTGGCACGTGGCAGATTCAGGACAGCTTAATAAATTCCGTGGGTTGCCCTACGTATGTGAAACGTGAAAAATAGTGCAGGCGTGATTTTTCTAATTGCACCGCACCAAACGACATAGTCAGGGCCACTGATAAGGCAGTAAAGCCAGCCCTCCTATACTGGGCCCAAGCCCCATCAGTTCAAAATGGGGGGCCCAGGCACCTGTTGGGCAGGAGCACCGGCTGTACTGTCTTATTGCAGACACCGATCCTCTTCTGTCTCCTATTGCAACACTGAAAGCTTCTCCTGCTCTCCCTCCCTTCTGCTACACTGCAAGGGGATTGCTTCTAGCTCATGTCCCCTTTCTATCTGCTTTCTGGTCCCCCCTGTGTGCCCCCTTTCCCCCGCAGCACTGCCAGATTCCGTCCTCTCCCATCAGCTGCTGTTGCAGATACATAGGGGGATGTCAGTTACTGGCCCCTTCCTTTCCTGATTGAACATAGTGAGTGATCAGTACCAATCACTCCTGTGTCCATTCATCACTGAAGCACAGTAAACTGTGTTTGCTATGCTTCAGTTTGTGAATGAGCAGGAAGCCTCAGAGCGCTTCCTTTTCATTCATTCATCTGTACAGCTGAGGGAAAGGGACTGATAAATCTCAGTTACTTTCGGCCAGGAGGGGCCCTGTCAGATAGGCTGTATGGGGCCCCTGTGATTCCTAACAGCAGCCCTGCACATAGTACTGTGGTACTATGTGTTTTGGCAGCACCTAACTGCAGGTGCATTTATTGGATGCATGGGGGGTACCATTAGGGATTAATAGCACCTGCATGTGTCTGCAGAGGGCAGCGGGTTTTCATGCGGTGCGGGAAGATGCGCAATCTTGCACGTGTTTCCGCACTGCATCCAGTGTGCACTACACTTTCCCTGTAAACTGCAGAATGACTTACGTAGCAATATACAGTAAGGGAAAAAAGTATTTGATCCCCTGCTGATTTTGTACGTTTGCCCGCTGACAAAGAAATGATCAGTCTATAATTTTAATGGTCGCTTTATTTTACCAGTGAGAGACGGAACAACAAAAATATCCAGAAAAACGCATTTAAAAAAAAGTTATAAATTGATTTGCATTTTAATGAGAAAAATAAGTATTTGATCCCCTAGCAAGATTTTTAGCTCTCAGGTGTCTTCTATACAGGTAACGAGCTGAGATTAGGAGCACTCTCTTAACCACTTACCGACCGCCGCACGACTATTTACTGCGGCGGTCAGCCCTGTACAGGCATAGTGACGTAGTACTACGTCGCTAGCCTGAGAGCCTCTAGGGGGCGAGCGCGCGCCGCCGGAGGCGCGCTCCCGCCCCCGTTCGTTCCCTATCAAGTCTGCGCGTCACTCGCGATCTCCCCGTGGAGAGGGAGAAAGGCAGGCGGCTGATGTAAACAAAGCCGTCTGTCATTGTCCCTGATCTAACTGCAGAGATCATACGATCCTGCTATGTAGGATCGTATGTCTCTGTGGTTACATCACTAGCCACACCCCTTCACAGTTAGAAGCACGCCCCTAGGGACACACTTAACCCCTGCATCACTGATAAAGTTAACCCCTTCCCTGCCAGTGTCATTTTTACAGTAACAGTGCATATGTATAGCACTGATTACTGTAGTAATGTCACTGGTAACCCCAAAAGTGTCAAAAATGTCAGTTAGGGGTCCGATCTGTCCGCCGCAATGTCGCAGTCCCGCAAAAAAAAAAAAAATCGCAGATCGCCGCCATTACTCGTTAAAAAAAAACAAAACACCAAAAATGACAGAAATCTTTCCCTTAGTTAGTAAACGCAATAACTTTTGTGCAAACCAATCAAAATACGCTTATTGCGATTTTTTTTTACCAAACATATGTAGTAGAAAACAAATTGGCCTAAAATGTTAAAAAATTTAGATTTTTACATATTTTTGGGGGAATTTCATATAAAAAAATTTGAAAAATACTGTTATTTTTTCAAAATTGTCGCTCTTTTTTTGTTTATAGCGCAAAAAGTAAAAATCGAACAGGTGATCAAATACCCCAAAAAGAAAGCCCTGTTTGTGGGAAAAGAAGGACGTCAATTTCATTTGGGTACAGCGCCGCACGACCGCGCAATTGTCCGTTAAAGTCACGCAGTGCCGAATCGCAAAATACCCCTTGGTCTTTCAGCAGCCAAATCCTCCGGGGCTTAAGTGGCTAAAGGGAGTGCTCCTAATATCAGCTTGTTACCTGTATAAAAGACACCTGTCCACAGAAGCAATCAATCAATCAGATTCCAATCTCTTCACTATGTCCAAGACCAAGGAGCTGTCCAAGGATGGCAGGGACAAGATTGTAGACCTACACAAGCAGCTTGATGGAATGGGCTACAAGACCATCACAAAGCAGCTTGGTGAGAGGGTGACAACAGTTGGAGCGATTATTCGCAAGTGAAAGAAACACAAAATAACTGTCAATCTCCCTCAGTCTCCAGCATCATGCAAGATCTCACCTCGTGGAGTTTCAATAATCATGAGAACGGTGAGGAATCAGCCCAGAACTACATTGGAGAATGTTGTCAATCTTCACAAGGCAGCTGGGACCATAGTCACCAAGAAAACAATTGGTAACACACTATGCCGTAAAGCAGTGCTCCCCAACCCTTTTATCGCCACGGACTGGTCAACGTTTGATAATTTGTCTGTGGCCCGCTGAGGGGGATGGGGGGGCGTCAATGCACAGTGACCACAGCGTGCCCCCAATCAATGCACAGTGACCACAGCATTGCCCCCAATCTATGCAGAGTGCCACAGCATTGCCCCCAATCAATGCAGAGTGCCCACAGCATTGCCCCCAATCAATGCAGAGTGCCACAGCAATGCCCCCAATCAATGCAGAGCGCCACAGCATTGCCCCCAATCAATGCAGAGCGCCACAGCATTGCCCCCAATCAATGCAGAGTGCCACAGTAATGCCCCCAATCAATGCAGAGTGCTACAGCAATGCCCCCAATCAATGCAGAGTGCCACAGCATTGCCCCAATCAATGCAGAGTGCCACAGCAATGCCCCCAATCAATGCAGAGTGCCACAGCATTGCCGCCAATCGATGCAGAGTGCCACAGCAATGCCCCCAATCAATGCAGAGTGCTACAGCAATGCCCCCAATCAATGCACAGTGCCACAGCATTGCCCCCAATCAATGCAGAGTGCCACAGCATTGCCCCCAATCAATGCAGGGTGCCACAGCATTGCCCCAATCAATGCAGAGTGCCCACAGCATTGCCCCCAATCAATGTAGAGTGCCCACAGCATTGCCCCCAATCAATGCAGAGTGCCCACAGCATTGCCCCCAATCAATGCAGAGTGCCACAGCAATGCCCCCAATCAATGCAGAGATGCCAGCGTTCCCCCTTTCAATGCAGATGCCAGCATTCCCCCAGCGAGACCCGTGCAATTACCTCACGGCAGCTTCTCTTCAGTCCCCGCGTCTCCTGGCCAGGAGGAGGATTCGCTATTGTCACTCAATGGGCGGCTCGGGGCGCACTGCTCTGCTCCCCGGCCGCCACAGTAAAAGAATGTAAACGGCCCGGTACCGTTTCATCTACGGACCGGTACCAGTCCGCGGCCCGGAGGTTGGGGAACACTGCCGTAAAGGACTAAAATCCTGCAGAGCCCGCAAGGTCCCCCTACTCAAGAAAGCACATGTACAGGCCAGTCTGAAGTTTGCTAATGAACATTTGAATGATTCAGAGGAGAACTGGGTGAAAGTGTTGTGGTCAGATTTACCCAAAATCGAGCTCTTTAGCATCAACTCGCCGTGTTTGGAGGAGGAGGAATGCTGCCTATGACCCCAAGAGCACCATCCCCACTGCCAAACATGGTGGTGGAAACATTATGCTTTGGGGGTGTTTTCCTGCTAAGAGGACAGGACAACTTCACCGCATCAAAGGGACGATGGACGGGGCCATGTACCATCAAATCTTGGGTGAGAACCTCCTTCCCTCAGCCAGGGCATTGAAAATGGTTTATGAATGGTTATTCCAACATGACAATGACCCAAATCACACGGCCAAGGCAACAAAGGAGTGGCTCAAAAAGAAGCACATTAAGGTCCTGGAGTGGCCTAGCCAGTCTTCACCCCTTATTCCCATAGAAAATATGTGGAGGGAGCTGAGGGTTCGAGTTACCAAACGTCAGCCTCAAAACCTTAATGACTTGGAGAGGATCCACAAAGAGGAGTGGACAAAATCCCTCCTGAGATGTGTGCAAACCTGGCGGCCAACTACAAGAAATGTCTGATCTCTGTGATTGCCAACAAGGGTTTCTCCACCAACTACTAAGTCATATTTTGCTACGGGGTCAAATACTTATTTCACTCATTAAAATGCAAATCAATCAATAATTTTTTTGAAATGCGTTTTCAGGATTTTTTTTTGTTGTTTTTCTGTCTCTCACTGTTAAAATAAATCGACCATTAAAATCATAGACTGATAATTTCTTTGTCAGCGGACAAATGTACAAAATCAACAGGGGGGTGAAATACTTTTTTCCCTCACTGTATACATATACCTGTATGTGTGTGTGTATGTGTGTGTGTGTGTGTATATATATATATATATATATATATATATATATATATATACACATACTGTATATACAGCATCTCACGAAAGTAAGTACACCCCTCACATTTTTGTAAATATTTTATTCTATCTTTTCATGTGACAACACTGAAGAAATGACACTTTGCTACAATGTAAAGTAGTGAGTGTACAGCTTGTATAACAGTGTAAATTTACTGTCCCCTCAAAATAACTCAACACACAGCCATTAATGTCTAAACCGCTGGAGACAAAAGTGAGTACACCCCAAGTGAAAATTTCCAAATTGGGCCCAAAGTGTCAATATTTTGTGTGGCCACCATTATTTCCCAGCACTGCCTTAACCCTCTTGGGCATGGAGTTCACCAGAGCTTCACAGGTTGCCACTGGAGTCCTCTTCCCCTCCTCTATGATGACATCACAGAGCTGGTGGATGTTAGAGACCTTGCGCTCCTCCCCCTTCCATTTGAGGATGCCCTACAGATGCTCAATAGGGTTTAGGTCTGGAGACATGCTTGGCCAGTCCATCACCTTTACCCTCAGCTTCTTTAGCAAGGCAGTGGTCATCTTGGAGGTGTTTGGGGTCGTTATCATGTTGGAATACTGCCCTGCGGCCCAGTCTCTGAAGGGAGGGGATCATGCTCTGCTTCAGTATGTCACAGTACATGTTGGCATTCATGGTTCCCTCAATGAACTGTAGCTCCCCAGTGCCGGCAGCACTCATGCAACCCCAGACCATGACACTCCCACCACCATGCCTGACTGTAGGCAAGACACACTTGTCTTTGTACTCCTCACCTGGTTGCCGCCACACACGCTTCACACCATCTGAACCAAATACGTTTATCTTGGTCTCATCAGACCACAGGAGATGGTTCCAGTAATCCATGTCCTTAGTCTGCTTGTCTTCATCAAACTGTTTGCGGGATTTCTTGTGCATCATCTTTAGAAGAGGCTTCCTTCTGGGATGACAGCCATGCAGACCAATTTGATGCAGTGTGCGGCGTATGGTCTGAGCACTGATAGGCTGACCCCCCACCCCTTCAACCTCTGCAGCAATGCTGGCAGCACTCATACGTCTGTTTCCCAAAGACAACCTCTGGATAAGACGCTGAGCACGTCCACTAAACTTCTATGGTCGACAATGGTGAGGCCTGTTCTGAGTGGAACCTGTCCTGGTAAACAGCTGTATGGTCTTGGCCACCGTGCTGCAGCTCAGTTTCAGGGTCTTGGCAATCTTCTTATAGCCTAGGCCATCTTTATGTAGAGCAGAAATTATTTTTTTTTCAGATTCTCAGAGAGTTCTTTGCCATGAGGTGCCATGTTGAACTTCCAGTGACCAGTATGAGAGAGTGAGAGCGATAACACCAAATTTAACACACCTGCTCCCCATTCACACCTGAGACCTTGTAACACTAATGAGTCACATGACACCGGGGAGGGAAAATGGCTAATTGGGCCCAATTTGGACATTGTCACTTAGGGGTGTACTCATTTTTGTTGCCAGCGGTTTAGACATTAATGGCTGTGTGTTGAGGTATTTTGAGGGGACAGCAAATTTACACTGTTATACAAGCTGTACACTCACTACTTTACATTGTAGCAAAGTGTCATTTCTTCAGTGTTGTCACATGAAAAGATAGAATAAAATATTTACAGAAATGTGTGTGTGTGTGTGTGTGGGGGGGGGGGTGTACTCACTTTCGTGAGATACTGTGTGTGTATATATATATATATATATATATATATATATATATATAGAGAGAGAGAGGGAGAGAGATTGCATGTCTTTGTCATGTCATTAAACTTTAATTTTAATGTATTTTTATTTTATATTACAAAAATGGTTAATCCGATTTTCAGGAAATATTTATAATTTTGCCATGTTTGTGTATATAGATCCCAGTCTGTATTTAGATCCCAGTCTGTATTTAGATCCCAGTCTGTATTTAGATCCCAGTCTGTATATAGATCCCAGTCTTTATTTAGATCCCAGTCTGTATATAGATCCCAGTCTGTATATAGATCCCAGTCTGTATATAGATCCCAGTCTGTATATAGATCCCAGTCTGTATATAGATCCTGGTCTGTATATAGATCCTGGTCTGTATATAGATCCCGGTCCGTATATAGATCCCAGTCTGTATATAGATCCCGGTCTATATATAGATCCCAGTCTGTATATAGATCCCAGTCTGTATATAGATCCCAGTCTGTATATAGATCCCGGTCTATATATAGATCTCAGTCTGTATATAGATCCCAGTCTGTATATAGATCCCGGTCTGTATATAGATCCTGGTCTGTATATAGATCCCGGTCTGTATATAGATCCCAGTCTGTATATAGATCCCGGTCTGTATATAGATCCCAGTCTGTATATAGATCCCAGTCTGTATATATAGATCCCGGTCTGTATATAGATCCCAGTCTGTATATAGATCCCGGTCTGTATATATAGATCCCGGTCTGTATATATAGATCCCGGTCTGTATATAGATCCCAGTCCGTATATAGATCCCAGTCTGTATATAGATCCCGGTCTGTATATAGATCCCGGTCTGTATATAGATCCCAGTCTGTATATAGATCCCGGTCTGTATATAGATCCCGGTCTGTATATAGATCCCGGTCTGTATATAGATCCCGGTCTGTATATAGATCCTGGTCTCTGTGACAATCTTGTCTTGTAATTACCTTCCTCATCTCCTTGTAGTTGTGGTGTTTGAACTCCAGTTTGTCTGTTGGTTGTGGCTCATGTTCCCACAGGAACACAGTGTTTGGATCTGCGGAGAGAGGAAACCACGATTTTATATATTGCTCGCAGTGTTTGCCTCCCTGCGGACTGCGGTCGGCCATGTTTGCCCCATGGTTACGCTGCCTGGAGAGTGCGCAGCGCCTTCCTACCACTGTAAAGAATTGGGGACAGGTGTGCGTGCGTTTAACCCTTAACCCCTTATTCTAAGCTTAGTCCTGAATACAGAACCTATATGTAACCCTAAACCAAACTGGTAAAGTAGAATCTTGCCCTCCATTAAAAAAAAAAAAAAAAAAAATTAGGGAAGGGGAAAGAGGAAGGGGAGGAAGAAGGAAAAAGAAGTGAGGGGATGAAAGGTAGATGGAGGGAGGGAGGGAGGGGAGGAAGAAGAAGGAAGGGGGGGGAGGGAGAAGAGAAAGGAAGAAGGTGAGAGGGGGATGAGGGAGGAAGGATGAAGGAGGGAGGGGGAGGAAGGAAGGAAGGAGAGAGTGGGAGGAAGGAAGGAAGGAGAGAGTGGGAGGAAGGTGGAAGGAAGAGGGAGGAAGGATGAGGGAGGAGGGAGAGGAAGAAGGAAAAAAAAGTAGAAGGAGGGAGGGGGAGGAAGGAAGAAAGAGAAAAGAAGAAGGAGAGAGGAGGAAGGAAGAAGGAGGGAGAGGAAGAAGAAGGAAGGAAGAGAGAGGGGAGGGGAGGAATTCAGAAGGAGGGAGGGGAGGGAAGAGGAATGAAGAACATGGAAGGAGGGAAGAAAAGGGAAGAAGGAAGTAGGGAAGAAGAAGAGGGTGGGGGAGAAAGGAAGGAAGAAGGAGGGAGGGGAGGAAGGAAGAATTAAGAAGGAGGAGGAAGGAAGAAGAAAGAGGAAAAAAGAGGAAAGAAGAAGGAGGGACAGGAGGAAGGAAGAAGGAGGGAAGGAAGGAGGAATTCTGAAGAGGAGGAAGGGGGAGGGGAGGATGAAGGAGGAGGAAGAATGAAAGAGGAAGGAAGAATGAGAGAGGGGAGGAAGGAAAAAGGAGGGGGGGAGAAGGAGGAGAAGGGAAGGAAGAAAGGGGATGAAGGAAGGAGGGAGGGAGGAGTGAAAGTAAGGAAGAAGGAGGAAGGGGAGAAAGGAGGGAGGAGAAGGAGAGAGGGAAGGGAGGAAGATGGAAGAAGGAAGAGGAAAGAAGAATGAGAGAGGGGAGGAAGGAAGAATGGAAGGTAACAAAACAGAGGGAGGGGAGGAAGGAAAAAGGAGCGGGGGAGGAAGAAGGAGGGGGGAGGAGCCCTAGATAGCACACCTGGAAGGGGGCATCCCAGAATCTCTGCTCTTAAGCAAACTGTGCCATTTTCAAACCAGCTCTGCGGATTGATCCTTATGTAGCGCCCAACCATTGGGGTCGGCAGTCGGTTCAGGACTGGTGTGTCTGGGTCTTTGTTTGCTTTAAAAATCTGAAAAAAAAAAAAAAAATTTTTACGATTTTAAAGTTCTCCCACAATACACACATTTAAGTATCAAATATTTTCATTGGTTTAAAAAGTATGAGTAAAGCTCTTTTGGTCAAACTTCTCTAGAATCGGCTGACAGTTGGCTAAAGCACTGCTTTAGTACTTCTACTACTACTAATAATAATATTAATGTAAATACTATCAGTGCTTCCTCTTGGTATCAGTAACTGCTATTATGGTTCCTAAAATTCTGAATTTTTAGTAAATCAGTTCTTTGCTAACACTCCTATCACTATGGATTCATTCGCTTGCTCTCCAACAGAGTTTGAGGTGGGTGTACACACTGGATCTAAACATGGCCAGTAACAAGACCCAGGTGATAGTCAGCTGACCATCCTACTGGGTAACACTGCCTTGCCATGAGCCACTTTGCCTTCTGGACTAGTGACTGGTATGGAGCAGTCTCAAACGATTTATTGACCCCCATCTTCCTAATATTAATTGACCACCAGACATTCAGAGTCTGATTTACTAACACTGGAGAGTGTAAAATCTGGTGCAGCTCTGCATATAAACCAATCGGCTTCCAGTTTTTTTTTTGTCAAAGCTTAATTGAACAAGCTGAAGTTAGAAGCTGATTGGCTGCCTTGCACAGCTGCACCAGATTTTGCACTCTCCAGTTTTAAGCCTCGTACACACGATCAGATTATTGAATGATCTGTCATCCATTTTTTGTGGCATGCTAGTCTGATGTGGAAAGTGAAGAGGTTATTTTCATACGAATTTTCCCGTATGACAGAATTCTACTTCAGAAGTGCTGTCATGTGTTGGATTGCTTTGTATGTGTTCTTTCATCTCTGAGCATGCCTAGTCTTGCTCTTAAGATTTTTTTCCGTCTAAATCTGTACTAATGAGACGAAAATCGGACGTTGTATTACGGACGACAAAAATTTTATAGCCTGCACATCAGGATTTTGTCAGAAGAAAAGTCGGAGTCGGCTGTCGAAAGCACCATACTAACAATCCGAAAATTGGCAGATCGGTCGTCGGACGAATTTTCCCTTCAGATTTTCTTATCGTGTGTACGGGCCTTTAGTAAATCAACCCCATACTGACCACTCTTTGACCCCCAGTCTTTTTTTGGCTTCTTAGATATTCACATTGAGCGTTGGAGATCAATAACAGAACACTTCGGGGGAACCCTGATTTAGGAGAATCAGAAAAATTGGTTCTATTCCCTTTAACAGGACGATGCTTTATGAAAAATAGAAGAAAGACTTAGGAAGAATTGTGTACTTGGGCACAGCGTGTGGTTTGTAATAATATTAATTCTCTCTGTGTGCAGAGTACTGTAAATATGGACACTGGACCCAGTTGTGGGCACAATGTTTTCTCTTTGGCAGGTCCTTAAACTGGGAAAATCTTGTAGAATCCAAAATCCTCAACCTGATTTTCCCATGTGTCAGCACTGACACGCTGTGCTCCAGAGGGGTTCAGCCTTTGTATGTCAGGACCCCAACATTTGTTTTGAGGGTGGAAAATGAAAAAAAAAAAAAAAAAAACACAATCTCTGTTTTCTTTGTACCATACTTGGAGTGAAATTTTGAAACAACAAGGCAGCTTATAGTGAGGTTGGGCCAATCCACAAATATGACAGAACCAGGCAGAGCTTTTGGACCTATGGGGAAGACCACCATTGCAGACTAGTCCTCTACATGTTTGGCACAGACCAGGAGAGTCCACCCAGAGCTATAGAACCCATGAGACCAACCAAGTCAACTCTGGATGGTGTTGAATTCAGTGAAATCGCTCCTATCATTGATTGTGTACCTACAACTCCTACTAATAATATACACTTTATTACCAAAAGTATTGGGACGCTTGACTTTACACGCACATGAACTTTAAGGGCATCCCAGTCTTAGTCCGTAGGGTTCAATATTGAGTTGGCCCTCCCTTTGCAGCTATAACAGCTTCAACTCTTCTGGGAAGGCCGTCCACAAGGTTTAGGAGTGTGTCTATGGGAATGTTTCACCATTCTTCCAGAAGTGCATTAGTGAGGTCAGGCAGTGATGTGAACAAGAAGGCCTGCCTCGCAGTCTCCACTTTAATTCATCCCAAAGGTGTTCTATTGGGTTGAGGTCAGGACTCAGGACTCTGTGCAGGCCAGTCAAGTTCCTCCACCCCAAACTCGCTCATCCATGTCTTTATGCACCCACCCCTCTATGTTGTGGGCATGTGCTCCCTCGTTTCCCCACCCTCTCCTGTCCTGCCAGGCTGCATGCTCGGGTAAGGGTCTGGTATGGATTTGGGGGGGGGGGGGGGACCCACACCATTTTTTTTTTCACCTCAAAATCCATACCAGAGTGCAGGGTCTGGTATGGTCTTGGGGGGAGACCTCACTCCATTTTTAAAAACATTTTTGGCTTTTTTTTTTTTTTTAATTAACTTAGCATGAGGTTTTATCCACTCCAGAACCAAAGAAATTGTTTTGATTAGATCAAAGGACAAGCCGCACTCATCTTAAAGTCGGATCAAAATCGGATTCTGTTCATTAAAGTCGCATGTAAGTCACAAAGAATAAAAGTTGAACCGAAGTCACAGGGCAAAGTTGGATTGAAAGCTGTGTGACTTTCGTGTCAGATCAGTGTGAACATAGCCATAGGGAGGAGGCGTCTTGCAATTCCCAGAATATTTCAGTTCAGTGTACAGGAATTTACAAGGATACTGGATTTGTGTCAGGATCGCCAGGTATTTTTCTGTACTTGGAAATGTACCAAGCCTAAAATATGAAAACTAAGGCAGCCACCACATCAAATGACTGCCAAGCTTACGTTTTTATTCTTGATTTTAGATGTCCAATCTGATCTCCAGTCTTGCACAGTTGTACTGGCTCCCAGTGGTGGCCTGTCCATTGGGGGCGCAGGGGCATCGCCCCACCCCCCCCTATCCATGCATCCGGCCCCCTAATCTACATGCAGGGCACCGGACCCATGGATTCCAATAGGTTTTTTTTTTTTAAGCACCTGATTAGAGCCAGAGGCTCCAATAGGTTAAAAAAAAGGGTGGGCTCGGGGCGCAGAGCACTGCGCCCTGAGCCCACCCAGTTGTGTGACGATAGCGAATGAATATTCGCTATTGCCACACTGATTCTCCTCCCAGCCAATAAGGAAGCGGGTCCTGAGACCTGTTTCCCAATTGGCCGAAAGGAGAAGGCATGCTATTGGCCAAGAAGTGGGGAGGAGATGGCCGCCGAGAAGGGACATGAAGGAGCCGGAGGGGGAAACCTACCTCTGCCTTTCATTCTGGAGGAACAAGGTAAGTAAACTGGTGGACAGGGGGGAGAGATGTGGTGGTGCAGGCTGGAGTGATATGGGGGGGCAGGCCCGTCTGCCGACCCCCCCCACTCACTGATGGAGCACCAGCCGCCACTGCCGGCTCATCTCCTGGACTGAAATAGCTTACTCTGATTTCACTGCACAATGTGCGTTAGAAGCTGCAGCAAATCATTTCCTGCTGGAGGATGCCCAGAATCATCCAGGGATCCTCAAACTATGGCCCTCCAGGTGTTGTGGAACTACACATCCCATGAGGCATTGTAAAACTCTGACATTCATAGACATGACTAGGCATGATGGGAATTGTAGTCCCTGAACAACTGGAGGGCCATAGTTTGAAGACCTCTGAGCCCTTTCCTCTCCAGCTTGGCAGTCCCTGGCTCGCTCCCTTTCATTCATTGGATTTCAGTTCTTTTAATCATGAAGGCTCAGCATCACATGTGGGCATTTTTTTCACCTGTGTGCAAGAGGCCTTCAGCAGCTCTTCAGAAACCCTTCAGAATCGTATTACCAGCATGACGGGAGAATGAGCCTCAATGATAATATTGCTATAAGACGCAGCAAGCTTTCTGATACTTTCTATAAACATTTCACTGATTTCCATGGCCATTGCTGGCTACTTTGGATTATTTATTGCTGAATCTCAGCTTTGTCCTCCAACTGGGAACTTTACTGGCAGTGTGCGCACATTACCACCAGCACAGAACGAAGCTTGTCCCTTTCCTCAATATCCCTTCTACTTGTTAACCACTTAACCGGTTCCCAACCGGCCGTTGCCTATTTACTGCGGCAACGTGGCTCTGCTGCGCCAATTGACGTAGGTCTACGTCGGTCGCAAGCAGGCAGCTAGGGGGCAGCGGGGAAGAGGTTGACTCGGGGTCCCAAGTCGGAAGAGGGGAAGCCGATGCACGATTCAGGCGGCTCCGATTGCCTCCTGACACCCGTGATCGCTCCCCACTGAGAGAGAAGAACGGTCGGCTGTGTTGACATGGGGTCAAAAAGACCTCAGATCTCACATTTACACTTAAAAGCAATTAAAAAATAAATAAATAAAAAGTCATTAAAAAAAAAAAAATAATAAATTTGGCCCTTTAAGACCGTTGGGTGGAAGGGACATTTGACGTCACTCCTAGGCCTCCAATAAGCCACGCCCTACGTGTTTCCTCACTACGATGTAATCGCTCCAGATGACGTTGTGGTGACGAAACGCGTAGGGCGTGGCTTATTGCGTCAATACGTCACTTCCGGTGGCGGTGGTTCCGACCTGTGGAACGCGGAAGCGAAACAGTTTGGCGGACCCTGCACGCTGACAGTGAACTTCTTAACTGTGAGTGGCTATAGCACTTTTTCTTTGTACATCCAGCATACTACGCAATGGAGGCTACCTTTTAATTGCAGTACCTGAGGTAAAAGTGAGTGGGAACCTGGTTACCCGAAACATCCGGATGCACCCACGCCGATCTAGTGTGCGGTAAGCATTCTTGCCTAGTGGGGGACCACGGGCATAGCAACTCACAAACAACTGCACGGTACTAATTATTGAGCACTCAGTGCACTGGCACAGTTTAATTTGCATATCTGAAGCACTAGCACTTTCTATGGTTTTATATTGTGGTACTTTTGTCCTCATATGGCCACAATAAAATGCACTGTGCACTTTTATGATTATATGGCTCTATGATTTTATGATACTTGTTTTATGTTACCTGCACATGGTATTTTATACTTTAAAACGCACAGCACACATTTTTTACCACTTTTTTACTATTTTAATATCGTGGTAGCGCCAGCACCAACAACACTTGCACCTTTTCCCTTACACACTACTTCAGAGGTAGGTTGGCGGCAGCTTACACCACCATATTTTAAGAATATTTTAAGAAGATTTTATGTGTTGAAACCCATAGCGCTGGTAAAACCACACACCCCCTATTCCTCCCAATGACACCAATGTTGGGGCACTATTCCTCTCACAGATACCAATGATGGGGGCAGTATTCCTTCCACTAATAACAATGATAAGCATTCCTCTCCCTGATACCAATGAAGGGGCACTATTCCTCCCACTAACACCAATGATGGGAAATATTCCTCCCACTGACACCAATGATGGGACACTATTCCTCCCACTAACACCAATGATGGGGCACTATTCCTCCCACTGATACCAATGATGGGGGCACTATTCCTCCCACTGATACCAATGAAGGGGCACTATTCCTCCCACTGACACCAATGATGGGCACTATTCCTCCCACTGATACCAATGATGGGGGCAGTATTCCTTCCACTAATAACAATGATAAGCATTCCTCTCCCTGATACCAATGAAGGGGCACTATTCCTCCCACTAACACCAATGATGGGAAATATTCCTCCCACTAACACCAATGATGGGAAATATTCCTCCCACTAACACCAATGATGGGACACTATTCCTCCCACTAACACCAATGATGGGACACTATTCCTCCCACTGATACCAATGAAGGGGCACTATTCCTCCCACTGACACCAATGATGGGGCACTATTCCTCCCACTGATACCAATGATGGGGGCACTATTCCTCCCACTGACACCAATGATGGGGCACTATTCCTCCCACTTATACCAATGATGGGGGCACTATTCCTCCCACTAACACCAATGATGGGCAATATTCCTCCCACTGACACCAATGATGGGGCACTATTCCTCCCACTGACACCAATGATGGGGCACTATTCCTCCCACTGATACCAATGATGGGGGCACTATTCCTCCCACTGACACCAATGATGGGGCACTATTCCTCCCACTGATACCAATGATGGGGGCGCTATTCCTCCCACTGACACCAATGAAGGGACACTATTCCTCCCACTGACACCAATGATGGGGCACTATTCCTCCCACTTATACCAATGATGGGGGCACTATTCCTCCCACTAACACCAATGATGGGCAATATTCCTCCCACTGACACCAATGATGGGGCACTATTCCTCCCACTGACACCAATGATGGGGCACTATTCCTCCCACTGATACCAATGATGGGGGCACTATTCCTCCCACTGACACCAATGATGGGGCACTATTCCTCCCATTGATACCAATGATGGGGGCGCTATTCCTCCCACTGACACCAATGAAGGGACACTATTCCTCCCACTGATACCAATGATGGGGCATAATTTCTCCCAACGAATCCAAAGATAGGGACATTGGTTTGGGACCTTTTCTACTCCCAATGGCCCCACTCCAGCCCCCCTAAAGTCTGAAGCACAATAAACTGGCCCTTTGTTTAGAAAGTTTTTGAGACCCCTGGGCTAGATCATCAAAAGAACGCTTTGACTGTCACTAATTAACAAAGTAATACATATATCATTTTTTTTTTTTTAGGCAAAATGATATCAGAATAAACCGGCTCATAGCAGAATGGTTACAATGGCTGTGGTTCGGGGGGGTACAGGCAGGGTGGGAGAAGTGGTTAATGTACAGCACATGAGCATATGAATGTCTATCCAGACACGCAGTAGTTAATCATTTTGCAAACTTTGCCCTGGCCAATATCAGCAGGAATGCGAACGCCGCTGGCGCGGGTCAAACGTTCGTTCCAGGAACGGGCAGAGCGCCAAGCTGGGAACCACAAAGGCCCAAATGCTTACAGCTGAGCAAACAGCAATGTTACCAATGATGGGGCACTATTGATCTTTTATTGAAAAGAATCAAGCAACATATTTTATACAAAAGTAAAAAACATAACTATAGTACAATATTCCAACAGAAAACAAAGGAATACACATTCATGTGCAGAATATATACAATATATACATAATCCACTTCCAACATTTTTAGAAAACTATTTACATAAAGCAGCAGAGAGGGCCTAAGAGGCACAACCCATCACCTATGTATGCAGCCATTTATCAAAAACTGAGCATTAAGAAAAAATCTAGGGTGATAAGAGACAGAAAGCCACACCCGGGAAAGAGACTCCTGGCAGTCAGGGAGGCTTGAAACCCCTCCACGCCTTCAGCCAAGCCCTCTGACCCCACTTGTCTCTCTCAAGCGCCCGAATCTTCCCCACCTCATGCAGAATGTCACACACCACCACCTGAACAGGAAGGATTTTACGCCGAAGGGTGACCTGACACCGTGCGTTCCAGGTGTAATAACGGACTACTAAACTAACTAAAAAAAGTGTATCCAAACAAAAGCCCCCACCAGTATTGAATGCTCCGTACACCCACTCAGCATAACCCAGCCTGGAGAGGAAAGGAACACCGAGGGCCCGCCCAACCTGTTTGTATACCTCTATGTTAAAAGGGCAACGAAGCAAAAAATGGTCCATAGTCTCCTCCTCACCTGTACATTCCTCCCGAGGACAACCACGATCCATCCCACTGCGGAATTTCAAATTGCCCCGAACATAGAGCCTCCCGTGGAAGCACAACCAGGCCAGATCCCTGAATTTAAGGGGGACTCTAGCCAAATTAATCAGTCTTAACCCTTCCCTCAAAATTGGGCCTGGGCAATCCCTTAAGGCCAGTGGGTCATGAAAGACTTCGCTCAAGACTCGGCTCATAAGGACTTTCCTCGGAGCGGATCTGAGATCTTCAGCCGACAGTCGCCACTGCCGCAGTAACTTCAGACACGGAGCGACATAGGCTGGGAGCTGACCACGATGACCCCTGAGATTCTTCACTTGGCCACCTTCTTCCCAAAGTCGCAGAAAAGGCCTAAACCAAGATCTAAACATGCCTGCCCATCCAGGAGGTTCCACTGTAAGCATACTACCAATGTTAAACTTGAGAAATAGCAGTGAAAAGAAAAGAACGGGGTTGACCATACCCAAGCCACCCTCCCTCCTGGATAGATAGGTAACATTCCTCTTGATGGGGTTCAGTCTGTTCCCCCACAGCATCTGGAAGAACACACTATAGATCCTAGCATAGAGAGACACTGGCAAGATGCAGACAGGGCTGACATACAAGAAGATCGGTATCAGGTAAGTCTTAATCAGATCAACCCTTTCCCTCAGAGATAACTTCCATCTCTTCCAGCTGACCACCTTAGTATTGGCAACTTCCAGCCTGCCTTCCCAGTTTTTGAGGCCATAATCGCCAGGTCCAAATTCAATGCCTAATATCTTAATATTTTCCTGGGGCACTGGAAAGTTGTCCGGGAGATCAAACCCCTCACCTTCCTTTCCCATCCAAAAAACTTCACTCTTTTCCTGATTGATCTTGGAGCCTGATGCTTCAGAGTACCGTGATGTCAGAGAGACCACCTCCTCCGCTTCATCTGTCCCAGTGACAATCACTGACACATCATCCGCATAGGCAACAACCCTCAAAGGCGGCTCACCCGGGATTCCCACTGGTACCCCACACAACATGCTGCTCTCTAGCCTCCTGATGAAGGGGTCGATTGCAAACACATAGAGCAGGGGACTCAGGGGACAACCCTGGCGCACCCCAGAACCAACCTCAAAGGACTGTCCAACCCAACCATTAACAAGAGGGAAGCTTTCTGCCCCCTTATACAAGACTTTTAACCAATCGACAAAACCACCCGGCAGACCGTACTTACTAAAGAGCAACCACAGGTACTCATGGTTGACACGATCGAAAGCCTTTGCCTGATCCAATGCCAGTAAATACTTTCCCCAGCCTGCAGCCCTGCACTGCTCCAAGGCCTCCCGGACAGCTAAAACCGCTGTGAAGGTGCTCCTACCCTGGATCGAACAGTGCTGATGGCGAGAAAGCAAAGACTCTGCTACTGCCGATAGGCGCCAGAAAAGTATCTTCGCCAGCACCTTTCTATCGACATTGAGAAGGCTAATGGGGCGCCAATTCTCAATCATCGAAGGATCTTTACCTTTTGAAAGAAGAATCACAGCTGAGAGTCTCATGGAAGGGGGAAGCACCCCCTCAGCAAGACAACTGTTAAAAATCTCTACCAAATGTGGGGCCAGAATAGACTTAAAGGCTTTGTAAAACTCAGCCGTCAGACCATCCGGTCCAGGTGACTTTTTGATGGCAAGCTGTTCAATTGCCCTCGTCACCTCTTCAACTGTGATCTCTTCTGTCAAATTCATCAAGAGGACATCTCCACCATTTAGACCTGGAGTAGAGTCCAAAAAGCTTTCCATCTTGTCACGGTCAAGCTCTTTCCTCCCAAGAAGTTCAGCATAAAAAGACCTCACGACCTCCAGGATCCCTGACCTGGACTTTGTCAAGGAACCTGTACTATCCTTAAGGCCAACGACCATCTTAACAGCTACACCCTGTTTGCAGTTCTGGTAAGGGTCAGGCGAGTGGTATTTCCCATAGTCCCTCTCCAGAACCAAAGAGGTATGCCGGTCATATTGACACTTCCTGAGGAGGATTTTCACTTCAGAGATTGCCCCAGGATCTCCTCCTCTCGAGACAAGAATATCCAGCTTCCTCCGCAAACGTTGGTAGGTCATGTATCTATTAAACTGTTTTTTATTGGCTAGGCCCCTGAAGAATCCAGCAATCCTCTTTTTGGTCAGCTCCCACCACTCAGCCTTGCTGCTACAAAAGTCCAGGATGGTCACCTGTGCCTGAAAGAATTCCTCAAAGGATTGTCTAACATGTTCTTCCTCAAGGAGAGTCGAATTCAATCTCCAGATGCCTTTGCCCCTCTGAGGGAAGTCTGAAGCATTCAAGACCACAGATAGCATACAGTGATCAGAGAACTCCACTGCCTGCACCACTGGGGGTGAGAAAGCAGAGGCCTCCTTCAAAAAAAACCTATCTATTCTACTCTGGCTATTACCTCGATGAAAGGTGAACCCTGTGTCATCCGGAAGGTGCTTAATGTGCACATCCACAAGACCAGCATCCCTAACCATACTATTTAAAAAAACGCTATCATATCCCAGCCTGTCATTGAAGTCCTTCCTGTCCTTGGGCCTAGTCACAGTATTAAAGTCACCTCCAAAAACCACTTGCCGGGATGTAAAAAGAAATGGCTTGATCCTTGTAAAAAGGCATTTCCTGTCCCACTTTGTGTGTGGCCCATAAATATTAATTAGGCGCAGGTCCTGCCCTCCCACAAGAACGTCTAAGACCATACATCTCCCAATCTCCACCTCAATAACCCGCCGGACAGTTACCATGCCGGTTTTAAACAACACCGCCACCCCGCCGTAAGGCTCGGCCGCAAGAGACCAGTAAGATGGACCATACCTCCACTCTCTCTTGGCCATATGAATATCTGCCAAGGAGGTGAGCCTAGTCTCCTGCAAAAATAAAATTTCAGCATCTAATTGGCTGAACAAAAAGAAGGCCATAGAACGAGCTCTTACCGACTTAATGCTGGCAACATTTATTGTCACCACTTTTAACGGAGGGGGAACCGCCATTTGGGTTATTGGGTGGATTGCTTCTTAGCTCCCCTCTGCTGCTCATCACCAGAAGCCTCTCTCTTTCTTGAGGCCTCCTCCAATTCCATTTCTGAATCAGAATTTTGCTCAGAAGAAGCTCCAGATGTGGAGATATCCCATGCAGAAGCCCTAGAACGGTTGGGGACAGACACTGGGGCATCCTGTCCCTGTTCCGTCCTCACCGCCTGTCTCTTCCGCCTCACAACCTTCCTTCTCTCCTCCAGGTACTGCAGGTCAGATTCAGAGATGTTATCTCTTGTTTTCTTCTTTTTTGAAGTCTTCACAGAAGACTTCTTTACAGAGGAAACCGCAGCACCCTTTTTGGTACCCTCTACCACTCCTGGTGGGGGGGGACCTTCCCTTAAGTCAGACCTAGGAGGGGATGACTCATGGGGCAAGACTGACTCAGGGGGGACAGACTTAGAAGGTTCTGACACAAGAGGAGCCGGTACAGTAGGCTGGGGGGACACAGAGACAGTCACAGAAGGAATACCTACAGACACAGGAGGGTTGGCCACAGAAACTGGGGAGGGATCCTGAACAGGACCTGGGGGGTCAGTCACCGCTGAGGAGGATGGTACACCAGGGGCCTCATCCTCCATCCCGTCCAGCCTCAACAGTTCATCTACTACCTCCTTCTCCATGTTGTGCCAGGCCTCCGGACATCGGCTGTAGGGGTGGCCAAGGCGCAGGCACAGGTTGCACCTTATCGCCTGGGTACAGTCCCTGGCCACATGACCCTGTCCCCGACATACTGAACATATTAAGGCTGAACAGGAGGAGCTAAAATGCCCCTTTTCTCCACAGCGGTGACATAGCTTTGGCTGACCAGGATAAAAAATAGTCATCCTATCCCTCCCTATGAAAGCCGAGGAGGGCAGGTGACGGACAACATTCCCATCCCTGGCCAACCTAACCGTTACTGACCAACCCCCGGTCCAGATGTCACGTTCATCAAGGATTTTTTCTAGCCTTGTCAAAACCTCACCATAGTTCCTTAACCAGACCTCTAGGTCCCGAGCAGGAACACTCTCATTATTGAGGATGATGGTTATTTTTTTAACCGTTGATCTCTGCGAAACAGCAACTGGTGCCAGATCTTCCCATTCGGGTCTTGACCTGCACCGAGCCTCATATCGTTCCCAGAACAGGTCAAGACCCTCCGGCCTGGTGAAGCTGATTGTGTACTCCCGGCTCCCAGCTACATGTATTAGGGCATAAAGGTCATTCGCCCCAAAGCCCATCTCCAAAATCATATCCACCACCACACGCCGTGCTGGAGAGACTGCACCACCTTCCCATTTAAGTATAACGACATTACGTCTTGGACCCCCAGCAGAAGCCAGAGACCCAAGACCGGAACCAGGGGTGCTCAAAGTGGCAGTTTGTGGTGTAAATCTCTGCCTGGAAGCAGGGTTCCTCATTGGCTGCAGCCCTGGCTTAATAATATTACCAGGAGCAGAGCGTACCACCTGAGCAAAAGAAGGCTTATCAGGGCCAAGACCCCACACCGATGTAACTTTAGCTGGTACATTATTATTATTATCCTTATTATTAATTGCTTGTACTGAGCCAGTAGGATTTCCCATTACACAAACATTAGTAGGATTATTCAGAACACCTGTGTTGGAAGAAATGTCAGAACAATCAGTATTCACTATCACAGTTTCTGCTGTAGTACCACAGGTGTCCTGATGCTGCAGTATAGAGACAGCAGCTGTGACTGGACAAACAGCCTTTGACTCAGCAAAAGGGGGGTTAACGGGTTGTTCTGGCTCTTGTAGTTCCTTTGCTGCAATGTCATTTTTTAAACGCAATTTTTCCTCAGTGGAAACATCAGCAGCTGAAGTATTGCTGGATATAATATTACCAGCCTGGGTGTCATTGGGCAAAACATCAGTATTAGCCAAGGTGTTAAATGGCACAAAAATAGTTTTATCAGTCACTTGTGACTTGCTAGGTTTTACCTTATCAGGCACATTGTCAGGAAAGTTCTCCTCACCAAACACCAGCTGATCCGCCCGTAATGGAGACTCCACTGCCTGGATCACTGTCAGCATGCCTCCTGAGCCCTGAGAAGGCAACGGGTTGCTTACCTCACCTTGGGGGGGCAGGGGGTCAGAACTTGGGGTCCCCTCCTCCACCTCCATCTTTGCCATCCTTGCAAATCTGCGGTCATTGCAAAACTTTTCCTTAAAGGGCCCCTCTTTACCTTCCATCATGGACACAATGGTTTCCTGGTGTTGAACCCGGACCTTTGCCAACTGGATTTCCGGATCCATAGATCCACGGTTGCGGCTGTACAAACCTTCATGTTGCTTTCGCAGACGCTTCAACTCCGCTCTCAGTTTGTAGAGCTGGTCTCTCTCCCTATTCAGGACCTTGATCCCGGCCACCACTCGCTCCCGAATGGACTCGGTATCCTCATCCTCACCAGGGGCAGAGAGATCCCCAGCCATGGCTTGTCCAGGAGCAGGTATGTCATCCGTCAGCCCAGGGGATGGCTGAGAGCTTCCAGCAGGAGAGGCCCTGCTGGCCTGCATGGCCTCCCCAGATAGGGGCCAGCAGAGCTGGGAGAGATTTTACCAGACTCCCCTCTCAAACAGATCACCTGGAGCAGCTCCAGACACACAGCCAGAGAACCTTCCTGCAGCCACACCCGAAGCTGAATGATGGGAAACTACTCCTCCCACTGACACCAATAATGGGGGCACTATTCCTCCCACTGACACCAATGATGGGGGCACTATTCCTCCCACTGACACCAATGATGGGGGCACTATTCCTCCCACTGATACCAATGATGGGACACTATTTCTCCCAATGATGGGGCACAATTCCTCTCAATGATACCAATGATGGGGCACTATTCCTCCCAATGATACCAATGATGGGGTGCTATTCTTCCCACTGATACCAATGATGGGGCACTATTCTTCCCACTGATACCAATGATGGGGTACTATTCCTCCCAATGATACCAATGATGGGGCGCTATTCTTTCCACTGATACCAATGATGGGGTACTATTCCTTCCACTGACACTAATGATGGGGTACTATTCCTCCCACTGATACCAATGATGGGGCACTATTCCTCCCACTGATACCAATGATGGGGCACTATTCCTTCCACTGACACTAATGATGGGGTACTATTCCTCCCACTGATACCAATGATGGGGCACTATTCCTTCCACTGACACCAATGATGTGGTACTATTCCTCCCACTGATACCAATGATGGGGTACTATTCCTCCCAATGATACCAATGATGGGACGCTATTCTTCCCACTGATACCAATGATGGGGGCACCATTCCTCCCACTGATACCAATGATGGGGCACAATTTCTCCCAATGACTCCAAAGATATGGTGCATTGTTTTGGGACCTTTTCTACTCCCAATGGCTCCACTCCGGCCCCCCTAAAGTTTGAAGCACAATAAACCTGCACTTTGTGTAGAAAGTTTATAGATCCCTGGACTAGATCATCAAAAGGAAGCTTTGACTGTCATTAATTAACAAAGTAATACATATATCATTTTTTTTAGGCAAAACGATTGCAGAATAAAGCGGCCAATAGCAGAATGGTTACAATGGCTGTGGTTCGGGGGGGGGGGGGGGTACAGGCAGGGTGGGAGAAGTGGTTAATGTACAGCACATGAGCATACGAATGTCTATCCAGACACGCAGGAGTTAATCAATTTGCAAACTTCGCCCTGGCCAAGATCAGCAGGAGAGCGAATGCAGCTGGCGCGGGTCCAACGTTCGCTCCAGGAACGGGCAGAGCGCCAAGCTGGGAACCGCAAAGTGCTTAGAGCTGAGCAAACAGCTCGGCGTGTCATCGGAGGAGAAGGACGAGACTTATTAATGTTTGTCCAACACCTTCCACACACGCCAAATAAACTCCCGCTGGACGGGCACCGCCACCGCCGTACCGGGGACCGCATTAAAGGGGCCCCACCATCTGTCTCTGCTTCCTGCAGGAGTCCTCTGACATGTGTCACTGCTGATGGGGGAGGGGGACACTTTGATCTTAATTGATACATGATTGTCCTTGTCATGTCTGGTAGAACGTTTCCGCTTTGGTGTCTCATAGGCTGATAGAGGCCTCCAGGAAAGTCCTGAGCAATGAGCACTCATTAACCAGAAGGATTTTCCCCCTCAATGACCAGGCCATATTTTGCGATTCGGCACTGCGTTATTTTAACAGAAAATTGCGCTGTCGTGCGACGCTGCACCCAAATAAAATTGATGTCCTTTTTTTCCCACAAATAGTCCCGGTTCACATATATGCGATGCGGCAACCCTGCAAATCCACTGCTGGTTCCCGCATCGCATTCAACTCGCAGGCAGTTCACACTGCCATATGCGAATCGCTGGGGGTGTCAATACAAAGTTAATGACACCCCCCAGATCAGTTTGTATATTGCAGTGAGAACTGTCAGTTTGGACATGAATCAGATCGAATAGGTGTGAACCACAATGCGATCCGATTCTGGGGCTTTGTTTTGGTGGTATCTGATCACCCGGGCGATTTTTATTTTTTGCGCTTTACCCACTTCAGCTCCAAAAGATTTTCCCCCTTAACCACTTTAGGACCGGAGGATTTTCCTGCTTAACGTCCAGGCCACTTTTTGCGATTCGGCACTGTGCAACTTTAACTGACAATTGCGCGGTCATGCAACGCTGTACCCAAACTAAATTTACGTCCTTTTTTTCCTACAAACAGAGCTTTCTTTTGGTGGTATTTGATCACCTCTGAGCTTTTCATTTTTTGCGATACTAATAAAAAAAAGCAACAATTTTGACAAAATAACAATATTTTTCTACTTTGACAGTTAAAAAATATCCAATATATTCAATTTTTGTCATATATTTAGGCCAAAATGTATTTCGCTACATGTCTTTGAGAAAAAAATTCTCAATGAGCGAATTTTTTTTTTTTTAATGAGCGTATTTTTAACCGCTTTAAGACCGGAAGATTTTACCCCATTCCTGACCAGGCCATATTTTGCGATTCGGCACTGCTTTATTTTAAGGGACAATTGCACGGTCGTGCGATGCTGTACCCAAATTAAATTTATGTCCTTTTTTCCCCACAAATAGAGCTTTCTTTTGGTGGTATTTGATCACCTGTGCCATTTTTACTTTTTGCGCTATAAACACAAAAATAGCGACAATTTTGAAAAAATAACAATATTTTTCACATTTTTTTATATAAAATCCCCCCCCCCCCCCAAAAATGTAAAAATCTATTTTTTTTTACATTTTAGGCCAATTTATTTTCTGCTACATATTTTTGAAAAAAAAAAAATCGCAATAAGCGTATTTTGATTGGATTGCGCAAAAGTTATCACATCTACAAACTAGGGGAAAGATTTATTTAATGTTTATTTATTTTTTGTTCTTACCAGTAATGGCGGCGATCTGCGATTTTTAGCGGGACTGCGACATTGCGGCGGACACCTTGGACCCCTAACTGACACTTTTGACACTTTTGGGGGGACCAGTGACATTACTACAGTAATCAGTGCTAAAAAAATATGCACTGTCACTGTAATAATGACACTGGCAGGGAAGGGGTTAATCCAGGGGCAATCAAAGGGTTAAGTGTGAGCCTAGGGGGTGTTTTCTAACTGTATGGGGGAGGTACACCCCTCACATTTTTGTAAAGATTTTATTCTATCTTTTCATGTGACAACACTGAAGAAATGACACTTTGCTACAATGTAAAGTAGTGAGTGTACAGCTTGTATAACAGTGTAAATTTACTGTCCCCTCAAAATAACTCAACACACAGCCATTAATGTCTAAACTGCTGGCAACAAAAGTGAGTACACCCCTAAGTGACAATGTCCAAATTGGGCCCAAAGTGTCAATATTTTGTGTGGCCGCCATTATTTTCCAGCACTGCCTTAACCCTCTTGGCATGGAGTTCACCAGAGCTTCATAGGTTGCCACTGGAGTCCTCTTCCCCTCCTCCATGATGACATCACAGAGCTGGTGGATGTTAGAGACCTTGCGCTCCTCCACCTTCCATTTGAGGATGCCCCACAGATGCTCAATAGGGTTTAGGTCTGGAGACATGCTTGGCCAGTCCATCACCTTTACCCTCAGCTTCTTTAGCAAGGCAGTGGTCATCTTGGAGGTGTTTGGGGTCGTTATGTTGGAATACTGCCCTGCGGCCCAGTCTCTGAAGGGAGGGGATCATGCTCTGCTTCAGTATGTCACAGTACATGTTGGCATTCATGGTTCCCTCAATGAACTGTAGCTCCCCAGTGCCGGCAACACTCATGCAGCCCCAGACCAAGACACTCCCACCACCATGATTGACTGTAGGAAGACACACTTGTCTTTGTACTCCTCACCTGGTCGCCCCCACACACGCCTGACACCATCTGAACCAAATAAGTTTATCTTGGTCTCATCAGACCACAGGAGATGGTTCCAGTAATCCATGTCCTTAGTCTGCTTGTCTTCAGCAAACTGTTCGCAGGCTTTCTTGTGCATCATCTTTAGAAGAGGCTTCCTTCTGGGATGACAGCCATGCAGACCAATTTGATGCAGTGTGCGGCGTATGGTCTGAGCACTGACAGGCTGACCCCCCACCTCTTCAACCTCTGCAGCAATGCTGGCAGCACTCATACATCTATTTCCCAAAGACAACCTCTGGATATGACGCTGAGCACGTGCACTCAACTTCTTTGGTGGACCATGGCGAGGCCTGTTCTGAGGAGAACCTGTCCTGTTAAACCGCTGTATGGTCCCGGCCACCATGCTGCAGCTCAGTTTCAGGGTCTTGGCAATCTTCTTATAGCCTAGGCCATCTTTATGTAGAGCAACAATTCTTTTTTTCTGATCCTCAGAGAGTTCTTTGCCATGAGGTGCCATATTGAACTTCCAGTGACCAATGAGAGAGTGAGAGCGATAACACCAAATTTAACACACCTGCTCCCCATTCACACCTGAGACCTTGTAACACTAACGAGTCACATGACACCGGGGAGGGAAAATGGCTAATTGGACCCAATTTGGACATGTTCTCTTAGGGGTGTACTCACTTTTGTTGCCAGCGGTTTAGACATTAATGGCTGTGTGTTGAGTTATTTTGAGGGGACAGCAAATTTACACTGTTATACAAGCTGTACACTCACTACTTTACATTGTAGCAAAGTGTCATCTCTTCAGTGTTGTCACATGAAAAGATAGAATAAAATATTCACTAAAATGTGAGGGGTGTACTTACTTTTGTGTGATACTGTATGTCCACCGCAATGTCGCAGTCCCGCTAATCACTGATTGCCGCCATTACTAGTAAAAATGTAATAAATAAATAAAAATGACATAAATCTTTCCCTTGTTTGTAGACGCGATAACTTTTACGCAAAGGAATCAAAATACGCTTATTGGGATTTTTTTTACCAAAAATATGTAGCAGAATACAAATTGGCCTAATATGATGAAAAAATTAGATTTTTACATTTTTTTTTTTTTAATTGAAAATGTTATATAGCAGAAAGTAAAAAAAATATTGTTTTTTTTTTTTTTTCAGAATTGTCGCTGTTTTTTTGTTTATAGTGCAAAAAATAAAAATCGCACAGGTGATCAAATACCACCAAAAGTAAGCTCTATTTGTGGGAAAAAAAGGACATCAATTTAATTTGGGGACAGCATCGCACGACCGCAAAACATGTGAAAGGAATCTAAAACACCATCTGGTGCTTGGAAATCAAAATCTAAAATAATATAAAATATATTAATATTTGCCTGATACAAAAAGGTTTTTAAATAAAATATTTTTTTTATTATTATTAATTTATAAAATACAAGAATATTTAGGAAAATATATAAAAACCTTACCCATTGCCTTAAATACATTACCTGCATTGGTATGTTCCACAATGATCCTGTGCAAAAGTCTGATCTTCTCCTCTCCCTCTACGTCTCCACCACCCTTCATATGTACCCCCCCCCCCCCAAAAAAAAAAAAAAAAAGAGTACATACTGTAGATATACAGCATATTGTTTTTTTATTTATGTATTTCTTTATTCTGAACTAAAATAAATACTCAGGTGATTCTTCCTTTCTTTTCTTTCCCTTTCTTTCCATTTTTCCATTTCTCAAGTGATTCACTTTCTTTCTTTCCCTATTGATTCTCTTTCTTTCTATCTTTCTTTCTTTTTTCTTTCCCTTTCTTTCTTTTTTTTTTTCTTTCTTTCTTTTTCCTTTCTCAAGTGATTCAATCTCTTTCTTTCTTTCTTTCTATTTCTCAAGTGATTCACTTTCATTCTTTTTTCTTTCCCTTTCTTTCTATTTTTTTTTTCTTTCTTTCTTTCTCTTTCTTTCTTTTCCTTTCTCAATTGATTTCTTTCTTTCTTTCTTTCTTTCTTTCTTTCTTTCTTTCTTTCTTTCTTTCTTTCTTTCATTCTTTCTTTCGTTCTTTCTTTCTTTCCCTATTGATTCTCTTTCTTTCTTTATTTCTTTCCCTTTCTCAAGTGATTCTCTTTCTTTCTTTTTTCTTTCCCCTTCTTTCTAATTTTTTTTCTTTCTTTCTTTTTCCTTTCTCAAGTGATTCACTCTCTTTCTTTCTTTCCATTTCTCAAGTGATTCTTTTGTCGGGGTTATTGGGGGTTGATTAAAATAATAATAGGTAAAAAGAAAAGTGATTTTAAAAGCCATGTATTCATATTATGCATAAGAGATTCTGAACAGGATGGCGTCCATCTTGTTTTTAAGGTGAAACAAAGTTCATATATATACTTGTTAAACAAAATGTCTCTTACAGGCTTACAATAGGGTCCTATACTTTCAGCAGACATTTCTATTTTCTTTTGTCATAAATAAGCTTATACATTGACATCTCTATCAGATAACAGATGTTAAGGGGATGGTAGTGTCAGTCTGTCTATAAGTATTTAACAATAGACAATGGCTCAGTGTTTTTCATCAGACATATAAAATATAAATGTTAAAGGTACATTATTATATTTGAAAAGATATTAGCCATAATTATGTCATTATATTATGTAAGGCATATACATATATATATTTAGGAACATTATATCACATTTTGGGTTTATATTTTCATAGTAATAATCTTACTTAGAATTCTTTTTCTAATAAGTGTAAAGACATGTGTATCTCGTTACTAATTACCTCATTTCAGAGAAGTTTCTGTGTAGGTCTGGTGTAAGTTTTTATGACACTATAGATCTTCCTATCCTAGTCTGGATGTCTGACAGTTGTGTCACAAGTCAAATAAGTAATGGCTTTTCACTAGCCGACAGGTCAGAGGTCATGAGATAAGAAGGATGGGTAATTGTTTCAAATTATGTTAAATACAAAATCTAATGAACGGTACGATACTGCCCTCTGGAGGCGAAATACCAGGTGCAGTCTTGAGATAATTTTAGATATTCCAATATAAAAATATTATATTGTGTTAAATAATATAATTATTGAAATGGCATTACTTGCCAAGATGAATAATGGAAATACAGGTGGACATTTATGTATGTACTGGGAGTCTAGAGAAAGTTTTATGTTGTGTTATATGATTAATCTCACATATAGAGAAATCATTTAACTTTATTATCCAAGTATGGGGTTAATTATCAAAAGAGGTGTCTATGATCTCACCAGTTTAGGTATAGAATATCCTGACCAATGGAGATAATGTTTCATCCCTCTGGGTTTTACTTATGGTAATTTTTATAGCTCTTTGTTCTTACCATATAAAAGACCAACCCAGATGAGAGAGACACACATCACTTTACACTACTGACAACACACCTCACACTTACACCACACACGCTATTACATTTTTCGATAGACTCATCCAGACATACTTCCTGGTCCATCATTCATCTGAAACTTGGAGGAAACTCCTCCCTCACTGGCATCCATCTTAGGACTCTGGTAACACCATCTTAAGTGTGGTAATTATGCCTTGCTGTATTATTTGATTTTATTCAACAATTGTTTATTCCTTCCTTATATGTTATATATTGCATATTTAAGGGTAATGAGATTACAATCCCAGCCGTATAAGCCATAGTATATTTTTCTCTAAAAAGCTGATTTTTGTTTTTATACATTTTTATTAATATCAGATTAAATGCAATTTTTGCAATTTTAAGTCTTCCGTTTTGCATGGCTTATTCTCACTCATCTGCAGTGAGTGACTTTCAACTATGCATTACGCAGACCATTGTAGTCTGTTTATATAGAACATTAATTTATGGCTTATGCTATACCTGGGAAGAAATGGTAATCTTGCTTTCATTTTGTTTTGGTTTCACTTTCACTTTGTTTTTGTTTCACTTTGTTTTACTTTCACTTTCATTATTGAGCTAAACATCACATTGCATTGATTATTTGAAGTTAGTATTTTTCTGTAGAAGTTATCTTTTTGTGTCATTTCTTGTTTGATCATATATTGTGTTTACATGTCTGGCGAATAAATATTTTTATATATATTCCATACTGTAGACTGTACTCACTAAGATTGGTATATGCTTTTAAAAAGAAATTAATCAATTAAAAAGAATTCTCGACATTGATTTATGGCAATAGGTGAAGACTCTCCTTTTTCACAGATCTTTGCTTATTAACCATAAATAAATACACTGCTATATTCAGAGCAGTATAAATATTCTGACATAAGTACGAGCGCGAGATATTTATTATTAAATATTCTTACACTTTCCATTCTTTCTTTCTTTCTTTCTTTCTTTCTTTCTTTCTTTCTTTCCCTATTGATTCTCTTTTTTTTTATCTTTCATTCTTTTTTCTTTCCCTTTCTTTCTATTTTTTTTCTTTCTTTCTTTCTTTCTTTCTTTCTTTCTTTCTTTCTTTCTTTCTTTCTTTCTTTCTTTCTTTCTTTCTTTCTTTCTTTCTTTCTTTCTTTCTCTTTCTTTCTTTTCCTTTCTCAAGTGATTTCTTTCTTTCTTTCTTTCTTTCTTTCTTTCTTTCTTTCTTTCTTTCTTTCTTTCTTTCTTTCTTTCTTTCTTTCCCTATTGATTCTCTTTTTTTTTATCTTTCATTCTTTTTTCTTTCCCTTTCTTTCTATTTTTTTTCTTTCTTTCTTTCTTTCTTTCTTTCTTTCTTTCTTTCTTTCTTTCTTTCTTTCTTTCTTTCTTTCTTTCTTTCTTTCTTTCTTTCTTTCTTTCTTTCTTTCTTTCTTTCTCTTTCTTTCTTTTCCTTTCTCAAGTGATTTCTTTCTTTCTTTCTTTCTCTTTCTTTCTTTTCCTTTCTCAAGTGATTTCTTTCTTTCTTTCTTTCTTTCTTTCTTTCTTTCTTTCTTTCTTTCTTTCTTTCGTTCTTTCTTTCCCTATTGATTCTCTTTCTTTCTATCTTTCTTTCTTTCTTTCCCTTTCTTTCTATTTTTTTTTTCTTTCTTTCTTTTTCCTTTCTCAAGTGATTCAATCTCTTTCTTTCTTTCTTTCTTTCTTTCCATTTCTCAAGTGATTCATTCTTTCTTTCTTTCTTTCTTTCTTTCCCTATTGATTCTCTTTCTTTCTTTATTTCTTTCCCTTTCTCAAGTGATTCTCTTTCTTCCTTTTTTCTTTCCCCTTCTTTCTATTTTTTTTCTTTCTTTCTTTTTCCTTTCTCAAGTGATTCACTCTCTTTCTTTCTTTCCATTTCTCAAGTGATTCTTTCCATTCTTTCTTTCTTTCTTTCTTTCTTTCCCTATTGATTCTCTTTTTTTTTATCTTTCATTCTTTTTTCTTTCCCTTTCTTTCTATTTTTTTTTCTTTCTTTCTTTCTTTCTTTCTTTCTTTCTTTCTTTCTTTCTTTCTTTCTTTCTTTCTTTCTTTCTTTCTTTCTTTCTTTCTTTCTTTCTTTCTTTCTTTCTTTCTTTCTTTCTTTCTTTCTTTCTCTTTCTTTCTTTTCCTTTCTCAAGTGATTTCTTTCTTTCTTTCTTTCTTTCTTTCTTTCTTTCTTTCTTTCTTTCTTTCTTTCTTTCTTTCTTTCTTTCTTTCTTTCTTTCTTTCTTTCTTTCTTTCCCTATTGATTCTCTTTTTTTTTATCTTTCATTCTTTTTTCTTTCCCTTTCTTTCTATTTTTTTTCTTTCTTTCTTTCTTTCTTTCTTTCTTTCTTTCTTTCTTTCTTTCTTTCTTTCTTTCTTTCTTTCTTTCTTTCTCTTTCTTTCTTTTCCTTTCTCAAGTGATTTCTTTCTTTCTTTCTTTCTCTTTCTTTCTTTTCCTTTCTCAAGTGATTTCTTTCTTTCTTTCTTTCTTTCTTTCTTTCTTTCTTTCTTTCGTTCTTTCTTTCCCTATTGATTCTCTTTCTTTCTATCTTTCTTTCTTTCTTTCCCTTTCTTTCTATTTTTTTTTTCTTTCTTTCTTTTTCCTTTCTCAAGTGATTCAATCTCTTTCTTTCTTTCTTTCTTTCCATTTCTCAAGTGATTCATTCTTTCTTTCGTTCTTTCTTTCTTTCCCTATTGATTCTCTTTCTTTCTTTATTTCTTTCCCTTTCTCTAGTGATTCTCTTTCTTTCTTTTTTCTTTCCCCTTCTTTCTATTTTTTTTCTTTCTTTCTTTTTCCTTTCTCAAGTGATTCACTCTCTTTCTTTCTTTCCATTTCTCAAGTGATTCTTTCCATTTTTTCTTTCTTTCTTTCTTTCTTTCTTTCTTTCTTTCTTTCTTTCTTTCTTTCTTTCTTTCTTTCTTTCTTTCTTTCTTTCCATTTCTCAAGTGATTCTTTCTTTCTTTCTTTCTTTCTTTCTTTCTTTCTTTCTTTCTTTCTTTCTTTCTTTCTTTCTTTCTTTCTTTCCCTATTGATTCTCTTTCTTTCTGTATTTCTTTCTTTATTTCTTTCCCTTTCTTTCTTTCTTTCTTTCTTTCTTTCTTTCTTTCTTTCTTTCTTTCTTTCTTTCTTTCTTTCTTTCTTTCTTTCTTTCTTTCTTTCTTTCTTTCTTTCTTTCTTTCCCTTCCTCACGTGATTTTCTTTCTCTCATTCTCTCTTTCTTTTGTTTTTTTGTTTTTATTTGTTGCCCTCCACATTTTTAGCGCCGGTTCACACTGGCGCGACGCTACTTTCAGGGGCGACCTCCGAGATCGCGGTGCGAGCAGCGCGCCGCGACCTCGGAGCGGCCGCCACAGACTTCATAACATTGAAGTCTATGGCGGTCGCCTCCTGGTCGCCCCAAAGAAGCTCCGGACCCTTTTTCTAGGTCGGAGCGACTTGTGTCGCTCCTATTAGAACGGGTCCGTAGCTTCCCTATGGGAGGCGACCTGCGGCGACCTGTGAGGCGACCAGGTCGCCTCACAGGTCGCCCTAGTGTGAACCGGCACTTACTGTTCAGTGAACTTTACATTGTAGGTGAAATGGATTGCAGAGTGCCGGCCCCCCGGCTCATTATAAAGAGGCCAAATAGAGTGAAACATTTCCATGTAACATGTTACTGACAGCTGTGAAATGCCCCATTCATGTATAATTCCCTCTCCGGGCTCCGGCCACAGACACAGCATTCCCTACATCCTTAATGTGTGTTTATATTCACACGCCTGACCTGGCAGCGATCCCTCCTGTGTGACACAAAGGGCAATGATTGGCATTTCCTCCAGACTGGGCAGGAAAGGGGCCAACTGGGGGCGGGGGGCGTTATTTAAAAGAATAATGAATGTCAGATGTGAACCCTGAATGACGTTTGCTAAATCATTGAGCAGCATAATTTGCTTTTTTTTTATTAATATTTTGTATTATTATTATTAATTAAAATTTTCTTTTCACTTTTTTTTTTAAATCTTTGTTGCATCTTAGTGCTGCAGATCTCCTGCTGACTGTTTGCAGCCACTTCCCGTCTACCTGCACTCCAGCGATGGCTGAATGTTATGTCTCAGAGCGGGTTTCCTGAAGGAGACAACAGTAGATCATGCCTGTGTAATGTGTTTTTTTAAATGGTCACTTGCAATCTCCATTGGAAAGCCATGTGACAGGGTGACAACACATGAGAGCATTTGGGGATAGGAACAGAGTGTTGTTACCCTCTAACAGGAAGGATCTTCACGGCAGGATCATCAGAGAGCAATTTAATGGAAGCTGCAGAGTCACACATAGCTCGCCTTATTTATTGGCTGGAGGACACCCAGCATCATCTAGATCTTTTCTCCCTGAGTCTGACCCCCCTTTCATTAATTGGATTTGAGCTCTTTCAATCATGGGGGCTCAGCATCACACGTGGGTGTTACATGTCAAATAACATAAAAATGTAGCCATCGACTTTCAGTATTAAATAGATAACTATATATCAAGTCGCGCTAAAAGTGAATAATGGAAAACTAAAGTCCATATATTGGTGTAATCCTCAGTTTTCAGACCGGGCTCCTTATGGATGTATGCTTACCAGAAAAGGCAAATATAAATGCAGGTTCTCTGTAGTGAATCTTGTCCCCTTGATGGAGGGCCGGAACCAGTAAACTCGTAGTGATTCAGTGGTCGTTGAATCATAAAATGAAATAAAAACCGCAATAGCGTAAAACCCAACAAATGATTTGAAGTGACTTATGACACCAATGTGATCATTCAATGGTTAACTCAAAAAATAAAGTTGTGTTGATATAGCCACCACCAATGTGAATGCTCACAAACTGATAGTTAACCACTTGCCGTCTGCTTACGGTAATAGTATTGCGGCAAAGTGGCTCGTTATCGTCTGACGACGTAGATCTACGTCATCAGATACTCCCCTTTCTCGGCGCCGCGCGCGCCGCCGGAGGCTCGCTCCCGCTGTATTCAGTCACAGCGGGAGTCGGGCCAGGGGAGGCCCTGCTCTTCCCCGATCGTCGGGGATCTAGTGTGGAGATCCGCCCGCTTGTGTAAACACAAGCGGGCGGATCTCTGAAGTGACAGGCAGGGTCAGATTGCAGGGTTCAGCATAGCTGAACCTGCGATCTGTCCCTGTGTCACTCAGTCACCTCCCCCCACACACGTCAGTAAGCACCAGGCATACATTAACCCCTCCCTCTCCAATAAAATTAACCCCTTCCCTGCCAGTGTCATTTTTACAGTAACAGTGCATATATATAGCACTGATTACTGCAGTAATGTCACCGGTACCCCCAAAAGTGTCAAAAAATGTCAGTCAAGGGTCCGATCTGTCCGCTGCAATGTCGCAGTCCCGCAAAAAAAAAAATCGCAGATCGCCGCCATTACTCGTTAAAAAAAAAAAACACCAAAAATGACAGAAATCTTTCCCTTAGTTAGTAAATGCAATAACTTTTGCGCAAACCAATCAAAATACGCTTATTGTGAATTTTTTTACCAAACATAGGTAGCAGAAAACAAATTGGCAAAAAAATAAAAAAAAATTTGATTTTTACATTTTTTTGGATGGAATTTCATATAAAAAAAAATGTGAAAAATATTGTTGTTTTTTCAAAATTTACGCTTTTTTTTGTTTATAGCGCAAAAAGTAAAAATCGCACAGGTGATCAAATACCACCAAAAGAAAGCTCTGTTTGTGAGAAAAAAAGGACGTAAATTTCGTTTGGGTACGGCGTCGCACGACCGCGCAATTGTCAGTTAAAGTCACACAGCGCCGAATCGCAAAAAGTGGCCCAGACGTAAGACAGCAAAATCCTCCGGTGGTAAAGTGGTTAAAAATGAAATGTTGTATTAAAAGAAAAGGAATTAAATCCCATGCAATAGGACACCAAAAGGTACCCCTTACCAAAGTGAGTAAGGGCAATCGCATATATCAATCAAGAGTCAGTGCTATCCTTCACCAGCTGAAATCGCCTCTTACCATGTGAAAGCAGTAAAAACGCCAAAGTGAATGGAAGAAATAACAAAAACACTTTAACTTCCGTGCTTATCCTTCACCGGCTGAAATCGCCTCTTACCAGATAAAAATTTAAAACAGGCCAAAGTGTATCAAGGCAGTCACGTGTACCACTTCAGAACTAGTCCTTTGAAAACGTCATCTGTGACGAAACGTCGTAAGGACACGGCGTACTGATGTCATCTGACATGCGACTAGGAAGTGCGGACGAGCGCAGTCGTCCGGCCGGCGGCTATACCATCAATGCTCTGTACTTCCTGACCAATTGTGAGTTTTATTCTTTTACTTTTAATAAAATTTAAAGTGTTTTTACACTATGGAAGCTGTTCTCTTTTTATCTGGGTTAGAACTTGCCTCAATACAAGCGTCCTTATCTATGGAGCCTGGTTTATCTACAAGTGTATTTATCATCTACATCTGGTAAGAGGCGGTTTCTCCTGGTGAAGGCTAGCACTAGTTCTGAAGTGGTACACGTGACTGCCTTGATACACTTTGGCCTATTTTAAATTTTTATCTGGTAAGAGGCGATTTCAGCCGGTGAAGGATAAGCACGGAAGTTAAAGTGTTTTTGTTATTTCTTCCATTCACTTTGGCGTTTTTACTGCTTTCACATGGTAAGAGGCGATTTCAGCTGGTGAAGGATAGCACTGACTCTTGATTGATATATGCGATTGCCCTTACTCACTTTGGTAAGTGGGTACCTTTTGGTGTCCTATTGCATGGGATTTAATTCCTTTTCTTTTAATACAACATTTCATTTTTAACTATCAGTTTGTGAGCATTCACATTGGTGGTGGCTATATCAACACAACTTTATTTTTTGAGTTAACCATTGAATGATCACATTGGTGTCATAAGTCACTTCAAATCATTTGTTGGGTTTTACGCTATTGCGGTTTTTATTTCATTTTATGATTCAACGACCACTGAATCACTACGAGTTTACTGGTTCCGGCCCTCCATCAAGGGGACAACATTCACTACAGAGAACCTGCATTTATATTTGCCTTTTCTGGTAAGCATACATCCATAAGGAGCCCGGTCTGAAAACTGAGGATTACACCAATATATGGACTTATATGGACTTTAGTTTTCCATTATTCACTTTTAGCGCAACTTGATATATAGTTATTTCACTGGGGTGTGGTCACACTTGAAGTTGCAGCTTTTTATTTGACTTCCATTAGCGCGGTTATTATTTCTATTTTTTAGTATTAAAGCGGTTGTAAACCCTAGAAGAAAAAAAAAAAAAAAAAACCTGCAAGACAAAGGCATAATGGGCTAGTATGCATAGCATACTAGCCCATTATGTGTAACTTACCTTAGAACGAAGCCCCGAAACGGACCCCCGGACATCGCTGCGGGCGCTGCCATGATCCCTCGCCGTCTCTTCCGGGTTCGGCGGCTCCGGCGCGGTGATTGGACGGAAGAGACGGCTCCGGCGTGATGATTGGCCGGAGCCGCGATGACGTCACTCCCGCGCATACGCGCGAGAGTGATTTTCCGGCAAGCTCCCGGCAAATTAATTGAAGGTCCCCCCCGGACCTTCAGAGCGCATGCGCCGCTCGCGAGAGCGGCTGCATGCACTGTAAATATCTCCTAAACCATGCCGGTTTAGGAGATATTATTTGTACCTACAGGTAAGCCTTATTATAGGCTTACCTGTAGGTAAAAGTGTCAAAAAGCGGGATACTACCGCTTTAAATAGATGTTAGCTAGGACTGTCTGCTGTTTTCAGGAAGCTATTTACAGACCCTCCCACCAGCTGCAATCTGCCTGCATGGCATAGAGAAGAACAGAGACCCAATACTGACATCAGTGCTTTTATATAATTGTATATATTGATATCAGAAAGGTTCTAAAAATGTAAAGCTAGGGGGAGGTGGAAGCAGTAAATGCAAAATAGAAGAAGATGAATCTTCAGTTTAAAAAAAAAAAAAAAATGTACAAAAAATAAATAAAAATGAAACCCAAATAAATTTTTTTTCGGAAAAAAAAAATAAAAACGCTAAATTGAGCATGATTCCCCCTAATGCCGTGACAGCACCCCCCCCCCCCCCCGTCCCCCCGTCCTGTGTGTGTTGTTACTGCAGGCAGGCCAGGGGTGGGCTCAGGTCCCGCAGAGAGGAGAGGAGCGGGCAGCTGCCAGCGAAGGATGAGGAGCCAAGGAGAGACGTCTGCCATGTCCCAGTATAACCTCCAAGTACCTCCCAGTGCCAGGGAACAGAGGAGCCATTGACTCACACTATACAGGTGGCAGCATTATGTAACAGCGGAGTGTATAGAACATTCATTCCCTGCATGGGCTTCCATTATCTAACATACAGATTTCTAGGGGGGCCACTTCACCCCCAAACTGGATCTGGGGGGCCATATCACCCAAATCCGAATCTGGGGGCCACTACACCCAAATCTGAACCTGGGGGCCACTACACCCAAATCTGAACCTGGGGGCCACTTCACCCGAAACTAAATCTGGGGGCCACTACACCTGAAAACTGAATGTGGGGGCAACTTCACCCAAAACTAAATCTGGGGGGCACTTCACCCAAAACTGAACTTCAGGGCCACTTCACCCAAAACTGAACTTGGGGGCCACTTCACTCAAAAACTGAATCTGGGGACCACTTCATACAACTGAATAAAAAAAATGTGAAAAATATTTTTTTTTTTTCAGAATTGTCGCTCTTTTTTTGTTTATAGCGCAAAAAGTAAAAATCGCACAGGTGATCAAATACCACCAAAAGAAAGCTCTGTTTGTGGGGAAAAAAAAGACGTCAATTTCATTTGGGTGCAGCATCACGACCACGCAATTTTCCGTTAAATTCATGCAGTGCCGAATCGCAAAAGAGGGCCTGGTCATTGAGCAGCCAAATCCTCCGGGGCTTAAGTGGTTAATGCAGCCTATCAGTGCCCATCAGTGCAGCCTCATTAATGCCCATTAGTGCAGCCCAACAATGCAGCCTGTTTAGTGCCCATTAGTGCAGCTTCACCAGTGCCCATTAGTGAAGCCCATCAAGGTAGCCTATCAGTGCCCATCAGTGCAGCTTTATCAGTGCCCATTAGTGAAGCCCTTTATTGCAGCCCCATCAGTGCCAATGAGTGTCCATCAGTGCAGGTTATCAGTGCCCATTGGTGCCGCCTATAAGTGCAGCTTCATCAGTGTTCATCAATGCAGCCTCATCAGTGCCCATCAGTGCAGCCTCATCAGTGCCTCCTTATCAGTGCCCATCAACGCAGCCTATCAGTGCCCATCAGTGCAGCCTATCAGTGTCCATCAGTGCAGCCTCATTAATGCCCATTAGTGCAGTCCAACAATGCAGCCTCATCAGTGCCCATTAGTGCAGCTTCACCAGTGCCCATTAGTGAAGCCCATCAAGGCAGCCTATCAGTGCCCATCAGTGCAGCTTTATCAGTGCCCATTAGTGAAGCCCTTCAATGCAGCCTCATCAGTGCCAATTAGTACAGTCCATCAGTGCAGCCTCATCAGTGTCCATTAGTGCAGCCCATCAATGCAGCCTATCAGTGCCCATCAGTGCAACCTGCTCAGCACACATCAGCGAAGAAGAAAAATTACTCTTTTGCAAAATAGTATAACAGATTTTCATTTAGTCTTTTTTGTTTAGCAAAAAAAAAAATGCCACCAAAAAAAGCCAGTATAATAGTCCATTAGAGATTTAGTTCCCTTCGAATGGCAGGACTCCCCTCCTACCTACCTACATATCCTTCAGACCCAAAAGATAAGTCTATAAAATAAGATAATAAAATAAATAAGTCTATAAAATAAGACTCATTTTGTCCCCTTGTTACTCTCAGTTCGGTCTGAGCTGGAGGCATGGGAGAAAGTACAAACCACTTGGCTGGGCATGACAAACATCCTTAAGATGGTGATCCTCCCTAAGTTTTTATATCTTTTTTAAGATGGTCCCTATACAACTCCCCAAGGTCTTTTTCCTTAAAAGGATAAGTCCACCCTAAAACTAAAATCCCAGCATCTATAGACATCCACGATCTAACACTAACCGATCTAGCCCTATAAAGAAGAAATCGGTATACTTGCCTTTTTTGAAGCCGATCTGATCCGGTCTCCAGTGGCAGGAGCTCTGCAGAGGACACAGACAACAATGGCTGTGAAATGAACTATGGGGCTTCCGTTGTCGGATATGTCCTCTGCACCCACCTCAACAGCGAAGCCACGGCTAACAGTTCACCGTGGGATCAGGTTGGAACGCCTTCAAAAAAAGGTATGTATGCTGATTCTTTACAGAAGAAGATTTACTTGTAAATGCAGGGTGGACTTCTACTTTAAGGCATGTCGGGAATTTCCTAGAATTGTTTGCCATGGTAAGCCTCCACGTCTATCATATGACCTTATGCGTAATTTAAAGTCAAGGGGAGGTCTAGGCCTATCAGTCCTTCTGTTGTATTACCAGGCCACGTCTTTACTGGATATAGTTAATTGGAATTTGAACACGCATGAGAAGCTTTGGGTTTCTTTGGAAAAGACTATGGCGGGGCGTAACTTGGCTCACGCTCCCTGGCTTCCCCATGCCTCCAGGGGACTATCCATCTTGGTCTCTCCCCTCTCTACTGCGACCCTAACTATCTGGGATGGACTTAGGAAATTTTCTCTTGCTTGACTGCCCTAGTCTCTTTCCCCATTAGGAGGATATCCTTGGTTTACCTCTTGGGAAGTCTTGGCCTTTTTTAGGTCCTGGGGGGAGCACAGGAAATTTGCTGCTTTTGGTTTATGACTAGTTCCCCCTTCCTTGCCCCCCCCCCATCCCCTCTCACATCCCCCCCCCCCCCATTGTTTATGTAGATTCAGTAGATAGGTGCTCTTTGTACCTTTTTTTCCTTTTATGTTCTGTATGGAACCCCACGGATGTTTCATTTTGGGGGTTTTTTCTGCAGTGCATGTGGGAAGGTCTGTATTTACAATATTTTCTTACTGCTCTTTAAAATAAAGATTAAAAAAAAAAAAGAAAGCCAATAGTCAGAAATGAAAACCCTTTTTATATGCACTCACTAATATATAAAATCTATCATAATCATAATAATAATTTCTCTAAAGTAAATTGTCAGTTTTATGTAGAGTTTAATGGGCAGAGCCACCCACTGATAAGCACGGTCAGACCGGTGTCTTTCAGTAAAGCGAGCCTTGTAAATATATACAGTATATATATATATATATATATATATATATATATATAGTAACAATCCCGTCTACTACGCTGAGTCACAGATGTGCGCAGTAATTGGACACAGATAAGACAGATCAATTTCCAGGAGTTGCAACATCTTGTGATACTTTTATAAACATAAAAACACCCTGAAGCGGCGATCTGAAGAACATCTGTTGGTGGGGCCGGCGTCAGACCCCGTTACATCCCCCGCAGGAATTCGCTCTTTGTACAAAAAAAATTGCAAAGTTGTTGTTCACTTGTTATAAAATCGTTGCTTATGTAAAAGAGATGCTAAAGCAGAACTCTAGGTCGACAGATAAGGACACAGCTAATATTTTTAGGTGTGAAACTTTTTTTACTAGTTAAAGACTATCTGAAAATGAAAAATGAAATCCATTCCCCTGCTATTGTGTGGCCCTGATACATCATGTTGCAATATCACTTATGAAGTGATAATTAGTGCTTAAGGCATGCTGCAATGATACTACAATACTGATTGAAAGGCCACTCTAGCATACCTTGAAATTTAGGCCTGGGAAAAAAATATATGAAAAAAGTGGTAGTTGATCCGGGGAATCTAGTTACATAGTCACCCCATGGACAGGGTGACCCTGTCCATGGGGTGACACATAGTGTATGGCCAGCCTAAGACAACCCTGTCCATGGGGTGACAACACTGCTGTGATCTCACTGCAGAAGGAGCAGCGTTGTCATCCATTTACAGAAAGTGCGAAAATAATGGATTTACTGACAGGGTGACCCTGTCCATGGGGGGACAACACGGCTGTGATCCCACTGCAGAAGGAGCAGCGTTGTCACCCGTTTACAGAAAGTGGAAAAATAATGGATCTACTGACAGGGTGGCCCTATCAATGGGGTGACAACACTGCTGTGATCTCACTGCAGAAGGAACAGCGTTGTCACCCGTTTACAGAAAATGGAAAAATAATGGATCTACTGACAGGGTGACCCTGTCCATGGGGTGAAACATAGTGTATGGCCAGCTTAAGACAACCCTGTCCATGGGGTGACAACACTGCTGTGATCTCACTGCAGAAGGAAGAGCGTTGTCACCCATTTACAGAAACTGGAAAAATAATGGATCTACTGACAAGGATGACCCTGTCCATGGGGTGACAACACTGTGATCTCACTGCAGAAGGAACAGTGTTGTCCCCCGTTTACAGAAAGGGCAAAAATAATCGATCTACTGACAGGGTGACCCTGTCCATGGGGTGACAAATAGTGTATGGCCAGCTTAAGACAACCCTGTCCATGGGGTGACAACACTGCTGTCATCTCACCGCAGAAGGAGCAGCGGTGTCACCAGTTTTCAGAAATTGGAAAAATAATGAATCTACTAACAGGGTGACCCTGCCCATGGGGGGACAACACTGCTGTGATCTCACTGCAGAAGGGACATCGTTGTCACCCGTTTACAGAAAGAGGAAAAATAATGGATCTACTGACAGGGTGACCCTGTCCATGGGGTGACATATAGTGTATGGCCAGGTTAAGACAACCCTGTCCATGGGGGGACAACACTGCTGTGATCTCACTGCAGAAGGAAGAGCGTTGTCATCTATTTACAGAAACTGGAAAAATAATGGATCTACTAACAGGGTGACCCTGTCCATGGGGTGACAACACTGCTGTGATCCCACTGTAGAAGGAACAGCGTTGTCACCCATTTACAGAAACTGGAAAAATAATGGATCTTCTGACAAGGGTGACTCTGTCCATGGGGTTACACATAGTGTATGGCCAGCTTAAGACAACCCTGTCCATGGGGTGACAACACTGCTGTGATCTTACTGCAGAAGGAACAGCGTTGTCACCGTTTACAGAATGTGGAAAAATAATGGATCTACTAACAGGGTGACCCTGTCCATGGGGTGACAACACTGCTGGGATCTCACTGCAGAAGGAACAGTGTTGTCACCCGTTTACAGAAAGTGCAAAAATAATGGATCTACTAACAGGGTGACCCTGTCCATGGGGGGGGGACAACACTGCTGTGATCTCACCGCAGAAGTAGCAGCGTTGTCACTCGTTTACAGAAAGTCTAAAAGTAATGGCTCTACTGACAGGGTGACATATACTGAATGGCCAGCTTAAGACAACCCTGTCCATGGGGTGACAACACTGCTGTGATCTCAATGCAGAAGGAGCAGCAATGTCACCCATTTACAGAAAATGGAAAAATAATGGATCTACTGACAAGGATGACCCTGTCCATGGGGTGACAACACTGCTGGGATCTCACTGCAGAAGGAACAGCGTTGTCACCCGTTTACAGAAAGTACAAAAATAATCGATCTACTGACAGGGTAACCCTGTCCACGGGGTGACAACACTGCTGTGATCTCACTGCAGAAGGAACAGCGTTGTCACCCAGTAACAGAAAGTGGAAAAAAATTACTCTACTGACAGGATGACCCTGTCCATGGGGTGACACATAATGTATGGCCAGCTTAAGACAACCCTGTCCATGGGGTGACAACACTACTGTGATCTCACTGCAGAAGGAACAACGTTGTCACCGGTTTTCAGAAAGTGGAAAGATAATGGATCTACTAACAGGGTGACCCTGTCCATGGGGGGAGGGGGGGGGCAACACTGCTGTGATCTCACCACAGAAGGAGCAGCATTGTCACCCATTTACAGGAAATCTAAAAGTAATGGATCTACTGACAGGGTGACCCTGTCCATGGGGTGACATATAGTGTATGGCCAGCTTAAGACAACCCTGTCCATGGGGTGACAACACTGCTGTGATCTCACTGCAGAAGGACGAACGTTGTCACCCGTTACAGAAAGTGTATAAATAATGGATCTATTGACAGGGTGAACAGGTAATGAAACTATGTTACTGGAGGGGGGTGCTCAGAATTGCAAAGACTGCTGTGTCAATGCAACTTGCATCATATGTGTCATTTTGTATGTTACCTGCAGTTCCATGTTAATGTAAACTGGCATATATACTGTGAAACATTAACACACATTAATATTCTGATTCTATGAGTCTTTGAGGACAGGACTGATACTCTTACATAAGCTCCGTTGGGAGAGGCCACACTGGGAACAGTCAAGTTAAGTAGAAATTGGAATAAGTCGGAGCAGAGTTCCTGAGAATTCCAGCCAGGGAAGGAGACCAAATCGCACACTAAGCTCCCTCCTCCCACCTTATCCCGGCTCCATCTGAATACACAGCGCTCGCCCACAAACAAATGGGAAACAGACTTCAGCGTAACCAGAACCGCGCAGTCTATAATCGGCTATTGTTCAGAACATTTTGGTCACATACTCCTAAAATTCAGATATATATTTAAAAATTAATCCTTTTTTTCTGCACTATAACATTCCAACAGCTGATCTAAGACGAAAGCTCTTATGTTGCCTTCATATTAGAGGGTCAGTCCACCCAAAATGGTGGGCTACATCATCATTAAATACCGTCCATGTGTCGGCATCAATCCCATTACTTTTAATGTGGAAAATAAAAGAATCGAAAAGCAATAAACCAATAAACTGCTCCATACATCACACGGCTGGCTTGTCCAATCATTTTTATTTTTTTTATTTTTATTATTTGATCCTGCAAAAATCAATCTAATGCATATCTGTAGCACCTTCCTAGGTTGGTTCTAGGTTAGGTAAATTTAGTTCTGGCTCACTGTATCCAGTGGAGCTGCATTTCATTGCTAGGCAAATTTAGCTCTGGCTCACTGTAATCACTTTAGCTCTGTTTAACCACTTGCCGACCGCTCACATGGAGCGTACTGCGGCTAAATGGCTCGTTATCGTCCAGTGACGTAGGTCTACGTCGCTGGATAGCTCCCCTTGTGGGCGGCGCGCGCGCGCCGCCGGAGCCTCGCTCCTGCTGTATTCAGACACAGCGGGAGTCGGGCCAGGGGTGGAGAGGCGGTGAACACCGCCGCTCTTCCCCGATCGTCGGCGATCGAGTGAGGAGATCCGCCCGCTTGTGTAAACAAAGCGGGCGGATCTCCTCTGTGACAGGCAGGGACAGATTACAGGATTCAGCATAGCTGAACCTGCGATCTGTGCCTGTGTCACACTATCCCCTCCCCCCACACACGTTAGTAAGCACCAGGCATACATTAAGCCCCCGTTCACACTGGGGCGACCTGTCAGGCGACCTGGTCGCCTGACAGGTCGCCATAGGTCGCCTTCCATAGAGAAGCTGCGGACCCGTTCTAATGGGAGCGACACAAGTCGCTCCGACTTAGAAAAAGGGTCCGGAGCTTCTTTGGGGCGACCCGGAGCGACCTGCATAGACTTCAATGTTATGAAGTCCGTGCCGACCGCTCCGAGGTCGCGGTGCGAGCAGCGCGCCGCGACCTATGAGGTTGCCCGGCAAAGTAGCGTCGCCCCAGTGTGAACGGGGCCTTAACCCCTTGATCACCAATACAGTTAACCCCTTCCCTGCCAGTGTCATTATTACAGTAACAGTGCATATTTTTAGCACTGATTACTGTAGTAATGTCACTGGTACCCCCGAAAGTGTCAAAAATGTCAGTCAGGGGTCCGATCTGTCCGCTGCAATGCTGAGTCCCGCAAAAAAAAATCACAGATCGCCGCCATTACTAGTTTAAAAAAAAACAATAAAAATGACATAAATTTCCCGTAGTTAGTGGCTGCGATAACTTTTGCCCAAACCAATCAAAATACGCTTATTGCAATTTTTTTTACCAAAAATATGTAGCAGAAAACAAATTGGCCTAAAATGTTAAAAAATTTAGATTTTTACATTTTTTTGGGGGGGGGGGGGGGAATTTCAAATTAAATTTTTTTTAAAAAATATTGTTATTTTTTCAATATTGTCGCTCTTTTTTTGTTTATAGCGCAAAAAGTAAAAACCGCACAGGTGATCAAATACCACCAAAAGAAAGCTCTATTTGTGGGGGGAAAAAAGACATAAATCTAATTTGGGTACAGCATCGCACGACCGCGCAATTGTCTGTTAAAGTAACACAGTGCCAAATCGCAAAATATGGCCTGGTCAGGAATGGGGTAAAATCTTCCGGTCTTAACGCGGTTAAAAATACGCTCATTGGGAATTTTTTTTGTCATTTTGGCCTAAATATATGACAAAAATTGAATATATTGGATATTTTTTAACTGTCAAAGTAGAAAAATATTGTTATTTTTTCAAAATTGTCGCTCTTTTTTTAATAATATCGCAAAAAATGAAAAGCGCAGAGGTGATCAAATACCACCAAAAGAAAGCTCTGTTTGTGAGAAAGAAACGACGTAAATTTAGTTTGGGTACGGCGTTGCACGACCGCGCAATTGTCAGTTAAAGTCACGCAGTGCCAAGTTGCAAAAAGTGGCCTGGACGTAAAGCAGGAAAATCCTCCGGTCCTAAAGTGGTTAATTGTGTTCTGTGTTTCAGTGGTTACAAAAAGCTTCCTCACATTTCATCTGCCTGTCTCTAGTACCTCCCAGCAGTGTAGGTGGCTCTGCGTGTGAGTGCACGCAGGGTAGGCAGGGATCTGCAAGAGCCGGAGGTGGCGGAACGGAGTTCCACCACATTCCAGCTGAAAAAAGGCCTGGGTGCGAGGGCCACATAAATTGTCCTGGCAGGCCGGATTCGGCCCACGAGCCTTGTGTTTGACACTTGGGCTCTAGAGAGTATTTTTCTCTGTGTAGAAGATCCCAGCCTATGGGGGGCTTTTTGCCTCCGAGGCAATCCTGCCATGTGCCTGAGGTTCATGGAGGTCTCAGTTGAGCTGGCAGGAGGCCTACTTTGCTGAGAGTTGCTGAATCAGACTGAGGGGCAGTCGTTTGAGGATCTAGTCTGATACCATGGGGTGAAAGTGTCTAGAAGATATTGGAAAAGGGCCACCAATTATCCAAGGACATTCATGAGAACAGACTGGTGAGGTAGATCCTTGTGCTGCCGCCATCCCTCTTATGCTAGAGTCAGCGGGTTTAAAGGGGACAATGTGTCTGGTGCCCTGAAAATCTCAATCCATTTAATTCTTAGTGAAAGGACTTTGCTCGTATGTCCAAGAGTAAGATTAATCTCCTTAGGTTGCTACTAACAAAGCTCAGTTCATCCTTTACTTGTGCAAGGACTTGGCTTACAGTTTCTAAAGGAGAAAGTTTAGTGTCCTCAAATTAAAGGCTACTAAAGGTTACTGGAGTATCCTACCATTACCTGCTACCTATCCTAGTTCAAGTTTTCATTAGGCATCCAAAAAAAGCATATCCCTAGACTGGTTAATGACCCCGAAAAGTGATCAGAATTGTGCGTCTAGCTGCGGGGCGATTTTATTTTGGGGAAAAGAACCCTGGGCATCTACTCAGCAGCTCCTATGAAGGTAACTCTACATATTGGTAGTGAAATACAGTTAATAATTGTGTAGCACCCTACTAGTGTAGAGTAGGCTGCTAGGTAAAATTATTTAAGCTCCTCTGTAATTAATAGAGCAGGGATTGATTGTTTAGGTCTGCTCAGTGTCTCACAGGCTGCTGCTCTGATTACTTTCCCTTGTATTGTAGAGTATTCTAGTGGGAGGAAGAACAGAGTAAGTAGCCTGAAACTGAATGGGCCAATCTCTGGGGAGGTTTGCCCAGAAGGTGGTGGAAGAGCTCATAAATAGACTGGGGCCTGAGGCAGAGCTGTAGTGTTCCTGGATCCAGTCCTGCTGGAGAAGACCCCCGTGCAGGGACTCTGCCCCTTGGGCAGGATTTTTGAAGGTGCCACCTTGAAGACATAAAGGTCCCAGCTGAGGCTTCAGCTGGAGAGAGGGGAGGCCTATTCCCAAAAGCATAGCCCTGGAGTTCGTTTGGGTCTGGAGAAGCTCACTGGAGAGATTAACAGAAGGAAGTTGGAGGAGAAGTGTCCAACTGTCCTATGGTGGTGAGAGTTCGTGTCTCTCCAAATGGAAAGGGCCCAGTGGATATTGGAAAGAGGCAATCGATGATCCTGTGGCCGTGTTAGTAACAGACCCTGGTCCTGGAAGTTATTGGCTGTGGGCAGCTTTATTCAGTCCATTGGAAAGAGAGCTCTTGTCTCATACCATCAAAAGATTCTGTGGGACATTTTTGTGTAGCTCAGAAAGCTAGATAAGGGTCCTCAAAGCTTTCAGTTCTCCAGATCTGGGGTACCCCATGCCCCCTCACCCCATCCAAGTTCTATGTCCCAGAAAACCTAAAAAAAAAAAACCCTAGACTGCTCCTTTGAGCCAGTAAAAAATAGAGAAAATGCTATGCTCCTGATTGTGAGTGACCTAACTGGACCACCACCACCATCACCAGTGGCTTTTTCGGGGGTGTGCTACAATTGCTAGAGTTGATCAGAATATTGATGTAATTATTTGTCAGTATACATTAAGCCAACATAAGACAATGAACCAACCACATGGGATTATCCACTTACCGCATCCTCTGTCCCATTCTTGCAAGTCTTCCATGTGTGAGTGTCATTGCTGACCTGGACCTTGTACGATGTCACCCAGTCATCCCTGAAAGGAAACCATGTAACAAATATGAAACAATGTAATTTTAAAATAAATTGTATATAACTGCTAGGTTCATCACTTTCACCCCCCTCCATGAACCCCTATAAATACACCTATAATGATTCAAGGATTTTAAATGGCCTCAGTAGTACTTTATTTAACCTAATTGAAACATTTAACAAATAATACATAACCAAAACAAAATGAACCATACCTGATAAATACCATGACAACTATTAGACACTAACCCCGTTCACACTGGGGCGACCTGTCAGGCGACCTGGTCGCCTGACAGGTCGCCATAGGTCGCCTGCCATAGAGAAGCTGTGGACCCGTTCTAATAGGAGCGACACAAGTCGCTCCGACTTAGAAAAAGGGTCCGGAGCTTCTTTGGGGCAACCCGGAGCGACCTGCATTGACTACAATGTTATGAAGTCCGTGCCGGCCGCTCCGAGGTCGTGGTGCGAGCTGCGCACCGAGACCTGTAAGGTCGCCCCGGCAAGTAGCATCGCCCCAGTGTGAACGGGGTCTAAAAAGGGGCCGTTGATATCAGAAAGGATTGACTGTGGTCCAACCCTAACCCCAACTGAAGCCCACTATCTTGAGGACAGCGACAAATTGACCATTTTCTGCCTTTACAGTTACTCAATTAAGACAACGAAAAGGGGAAGCGCCATACCACCAGATAGGCCCCATATTAGGTACCCATCCCACTATTCCAAAGACCCCTACCTGCCAAGCTGTCCATTTCTTATAATATTGCCCAGTTGGCATCCAAAAAAAACGGGGCTGGGACTACTTTTTCCTCTCCACACTTTTGAAATAATCCCCCAGAAACCACCACGGTTCCTACCCCTATAACTCCACAGCTACACTAGATAGCCTTTTCACAGCATCTACCAAATAACTATCTTAAAGTAATTGTAAAGCTTCTGTTTTTTTTTTTATTTAACAAACATGTTATACTTACCTGCTCTGTACAATGGTTTTACACAGAGCAGCCCTGATCCTCCTCCTCCTCCCCTGCCGGCGCTCCTGGCCCCTCTCTTCTGCCAAGTGCCCACATAGCAAGAGGCTTGCTATGAGGACACTCGTGCATGCTCACTCCTGAGTCCTGCTCGGTCCATCCATAAGACACACAGAGCGGGGCTCAGCCCTGCCCCCAGCTCCCTCGTTAATGTCTCTGATTGACAGCAGGGGGAGCCAATGGCTCCTCCTGCTGTATCTGAGTCAATAAGGAGCGAGAGAGCTTCAGCTCTCGTGCACATTGCTGGATCGAGATTGAGTTTAGGTATGTATTTAGGGGGACTGAGGGGGAAGCTGCATGTAGAAGGTTTTTAATTTACTGCATAGAATGTAGTACGTTCAAAAACTTGACAATACAACCACACATCATCTGGGAGGACTATACAGGACACAGACCAACTGCTCTGGTGGAGAAATCACTCTGAAACAAGCATCATGACAACGCTATTTAATATGAGAACGAACTATATCCCAAATGCGACAGTTTCTATGTCCTAATTTTTGGACCCTTTTTGTGGAGCCTGGGCCCCTCCTCCTCCCTGCCGCCTACATATTCCACCCCAATCTCCACCATCTCCTTCCTAGTCTTTGGGGTGGTGTGAGACGAGGGTGTGACCCTGACCGGGAAATCCTCTGACCTATTTCTCCCTGATGTGCTACAACTCACTTTTAATGCAAGCGACTATTTATGCACCTGTGACCATATTGAGGACACCCTAAAGTGGACCAATGTTATATAGACCCCTGAAGAAGAGCAAACATACGCAATTATTGAAATATCGAAACGCGTTGGGTCTCTGTGGCTCACCAAGGGTTCCCCTCTGCCACACATAGTCACATTTTTTGCATTATTTGTCACTTTATTACATTTTATATGGGAATCTATATGTTATGTTTGTATTTTCAAAAAATTTGTATCAATAAATTATTATTTTTTATCAAATGAGCAGTTGCCTGTTATAGTCCCAATTAGGGGGTCTCTCCTTCTTGCTACTCTGTTTAATGCAGGGATGAGGGCAAACTGACTCTTGGACTCTCTTCTAGACCCAACCATTTATCTTTTAATACAACCACTTTAAGGTTACAAAATGAACCTAAAGGGGAACCAAACTGTTAAAATAAGAAATTGCTAGAAGGCAGTTTATTCTTCTGCCAAAAAGAGGTCAAATGCCAAAATGAAGCCCAAACTCCTGTGCTCATGCTCAGCAATTACTTCATCACTGGCCAGAGAAGAGTGTCTCAGTACCCAAAGAAGCAGCAGAGAAAATGGCAGCCATGGCAGATGCAGAGATGGTTGAGAGACTGGGTTGTTAGTGGTGGTGTATGACACTCTATAATATGTTGCTCATACATGCCTAATATAGCAAGAGCCCACCCACCCAGAAAGCTTTAGCTCCACTTTAAACACACCTATTGAAAAAAGAAGCAACTTGTGCACTCAAGTGTGGATGGACCCTGGGGCAGGTGGTCACATTAGACTATGGTCCTGTCCCCAGAACGGTCCTGAAGGTACTCTTAGGGTTTCAGTGTGTCGGAGCTGTGTGGCATACTCACGTCCATATTGAGTTCTTGCCCTGTGTGATGACTGCGGTAAAGTTGGTTAGTCTCCTGGCATCTATTTCCAACCACTGCTTCTTGTTCGTTTCACCAGCGCACCAGGCACCATCGTAGAAGTCATCATCATAGATCCCGGACTGATTGAGAAGAAGAGAAATATAAGGTGTAAGCTACTTGTGCTTCTTAACTGACCTATTGATCAACTTCTGTACAATCAGGATGCCCATACTTGGACTGACGAGCAAAATGTTGTTCCTTTTTGGCCGACTTAACTCTCCCCTTCCAAAATACTCTGTAGTGCTAGAGAAGTCTACTCTTTTTTACTGAGATGAGAGCTAGTAGAGGAAGGAGCAGATTCCTCCAGCATTGCAGAGTTCAGGAAAGGAGAGTTAGAGGAAGGAGCAGAGTCTTCCAACAGAGTATTTCAGTAGAGCAGGGGCATAACTACAGAGGTTTGCAGGGGTTGCAATTGCAACCGGGCCCCATGCTCCAGGGGGCCTGTGCGGCTCCCCTGTAAACCTGCATAGGAGGGGCAGCGGGGGCAGCATGTAGAGAAATCACTGTCCTCCTTTTTCCTCCTGTAGCTGCAGGAGGAAAATGGAGGAGATTGGTTCCTCTGTATGCTGTCCCCCCCACTCCTCCTATCCAGTTCACTTGTGTTCTGCTGCCTCTGGGCCCCTGTTCTGCCCTGCCCCCCCCCCCCCACTGTGCTCCCTCCCCTCTCCTGCCGGCTACTGCAGGGGATGTGTCCCAATAGAGAACCAGGAAGGGGTTGGTAAATATGTAATTTACCAGCTCCTTCCTTTTCTGAATGGACAGAGTCATAGTCAGTGACATTGTAAAAAAATAAAATAAAATGATAAAAAATAATACAATTAAAATACCAAAAAATAAATAAAAATACTGACACCAGTGGCTGAACTTCCAGGATCGCAAAGGTCACACTTGCGACTGGGCCCTGGCATTTAACCACCCTGGGGAGGCCTCAAGATGGCAGGAAGGGGGCCCACTGCAGAACTTGTGAAAGGGCCTGCTGCGGGACCTTAATAAAGGGCCCCGCAATGAGAGTAAAGGGCCCCAGGATCAGTGGGAAGAGCTCCAGGCTTAAAGGGAAGGGCCCCGGCCAGGGGTCCGGGAGCCCTTCATGGTTTCTTGCACCGGGGCCCTGAAGGTTCTAGTTACGCCTCTGCAGTAGAGGAGAGTTAGATGAAAGGACAGAGTATCCAGCAGAGCAGAGTATTTCAGGAGAGGAGAGTTAGGAGGAAGGAGCAAAGTCCTCCAGTATTGCAGAGTATTTTCAGGAGAGGAGAGTTAGAGGAAGGAGCAGAGTCTTCCAGCAGAGTATTTCAGGAGTAGAGAGTTAGAGGAAGGAACAGAGTCTCCAGCAAACAAGAGTATTTAAGGAGAGGAGAGTTAGAGGAAGGAGCAGAGTTTTCAGCAGGGCAGAGTATTGCAGGAGAGGAGAGTTACACAGAGGAAGGAGCAGAGTCCTCCAGTATTGCAGAGTGTTTTAGAAGAGGAGAGTTATACAGAAGAAGGAGCAGAGTCCTCCAGTATTGCAAAGTGTTTTAGAAGAGGGGGGTTACACAGAGGATGGAGCAGAGTCCTCCAGAACAGCAGAGTATTTCAGAAGAGGAGAGTTAGAGGAAGAAGCAGATTCCTCCAGGAGAGCAGTGTATTTCAGGAAAAGGAGACTTAAAGGAAGGAGCAGAGTCCTCCACCAGAGTGAAGTACTTCAGGAGAGGAGGGCTAGATAGAGGAAGGAGCAAAGTCCTCCAGCACTGCAGAGTGTTTCAGGAGAGGATAGTTAGGCAGTAAAAAAGCTTAAACACAAACCAGTACTGACCCGTCTAGCTGCTTGTACTGTGAAATTAATAATTCTCAAAGATCCTTAAGCCCCTAATCATGCCAAGCAATTTGTTGCATATTTCATGAAGCACAATAATGCTCAACATGAAGATTCTCAATTTATTCAATGGTGCCCATTCACACCTGAGTATCTTGCTGCCCCTTCTCACTGGAGAACTCTGCTCTTTTGTCCATCTAATTCTCCTCTCCTCACCTGCCCCTCCCTCTACAAAGTTTCTGAAATACTTTGCACCGCTGGAAGACTGTGCACTTTCCATTGTCTATTTTTACTTTTTTTTTTGTGTGCTTCTGAAAGCACAAACATTCTCAGAACTAAAATCAGCTGAGTGTAAATCCGTATTTCAACCAAGTTGAAAATTTGCTGAAGTCCTTATAAAAATGAAAACAGCCGCCCTCACATTTTCCTTGAAAGTGGACTTAATGGTCTATTTGCAGAAAGTTTCCAGCTACAGGGCAGCCAGAACAGAGATGGAAACCTTCTTCTGAGATCAATGCTCAATGTTACATAAAATTACTAATACTGCTGAGTGTTACATTTCCAGAATTCTGTGCCATATAACTATTTTAAAGGGGAATAATTAATAAAGCTGACATGTATTCTACTTCTATTTTTGACTTCCCTGGTTCCTTACCCCCCCCCCCACCCCCCAACAAGATGATAATGACATTTTAGATATCAAAGTCCCCTTCCAGACTATGGACATACTGTTTACAGGCAATAAAAGGGCTTTAAAACAAGGCATCGCTGACCTCTCTAGCTGCTTGCACTGTGAAATAATGAATTCTCAAAGTTTTGTAAGCCCCTCCTAACACCTAAGCAATTTATAGCATATTTCCCTAAGCAAAATAGCCCTCAGCATGAAGATTCCCAGTTTATTTATTAGTGCCCATTTACACCTGAGCACTAAACAATGTATGATTTTTTTTTAGGGCAGAATTGCACATTTTTGACCACATAGATAACAGGAAAGCATCAAAACGTGTGAAACAAGCAAATTAGATCATGTTTGGCATGTCTGCGGAGATAACAACTGGTTTCCTTCTCCTAGCAACCTAGAAGAACTTTACCACCTCAGCAATGCCCATTACAAGAAACTCTACAACACAAGTGGTGCCCATTGCAAGAACCTTTATGGCCTCTGTAATGCTCATTTCCAGCACCTTTATGACCCCAGTGATGCCCATTACAAAAACCTATACAACCCCAGTGATTTCCATTACAAGAACCTCTACAACCTCAGTGATGCACATCATAAGAACCTTTACAACCCCAGTGATGTCCATTACAAGAACCTCTACAACCTTAGTGATGCACATCATAAGAACCTTTACAACCCCAGTGATGTCCATTACAAGAACCACTACAACCGAAGTGACGCCCATTATAAAGCCCCCTACAAACCCAGTGATGTCCATTACAAAAACGTCTACGACCCCAGTGAGGTCTGTTACAAGAACCTCTACAATATGAGTGATACCCAATACAAAGCCCTCTACAACTCCAGTGCTGTCCATTATAAAAACCTCTATGCCCCCAGTGATGTCCATTACAAGAACCTCTACAATCTGAGTGATACCCAATACAAAGCTCTCTACAACCCCAGTGATGTCCATTACAAGAACCTCTACAACCCGAGTGATAACCCTCTTCGGGACCACATATCCAAAAATGCCAGGTGTCGCAGCCTATACAGCCAACTCTGCCTGTCTGTGCATGGGGCCACCATCTATGTGTGCCCAGTCTAGCCCACTCTGGCAACCTGTACATGTGCCACTATCCATATGTGCCCAATCTTGCCAACTCTGGCTGTCTGTGCATGGTGCCACCATCCATAGGTGCCAACAGTTGCCAACTCTGACTCTCTGTGCATGCTTCCACCATCCATGTGTGCCCAATCTAGCTCACTCTGGCTACCTGTACATGGTGCCACCATCCATATGTACTCACTCGTGCCAACTCTGGCTCTCTGTGCATGATTCCACCATCCATATGTGCCCAATCTTTCCAACTCTGGCTCTCTGTGCATGCTTCCACCATCCATGTGTGCCCAATCTGGCTCAGTCGGGCTACCTGTGAACTATCTATTTGCGCCCAATTCAGCCAACCCTGGCTACCTGTACATGGCGCAAACATCCATGTGTGCCCAATCTTGCCAATTCTGCCTCTCTGTGCATGATGCCCCAATCCATATGTGCCCAATCCGGCTCAGTCGGGTTACCTGTGCATGGTGCCACCATCCATATTTGCCCAATCTTTTCAACTCTGACTCTCTGTGCATGCTTCCATCATCCATGTGTGCCCAATCTAGCTCACTCTGGCTACCTGTACATGGTGCCACCATCCATATGTACTCACTCGTGCCAACTCTGGCTCTCTGTGCATGATTCCACCATCCATATGTGCCCAATCTTTCCAACTCTGGCTCTCTGTGCATGCTTCCACCATCCATGTGTGCCCAATCTGGCTCAGTCGGGCTACCTGTGAACTATCTATTTGCGCCCAATTCAGCCAACCCTGGCTACCTGTACATGGCGCAAACATCCATGTGTGCCCAATCTTGCCAATTCTGCCTCTCTGTGCATGATGCCCCAATCCATATGTGCCCAATCCGGCTCAGTCGGGTTACCTGTGCATGGTGCCACCATCCATGTGTGCCCAATCCAGCCCACTTAGGCTCTTTGTGCATGGAGCCACCATCCATGTGTACCCAATCAGCTCTATTCCCATCCAGCCATCTCACCTGAATATTAAGGCGTCCGCGGTGGGCCCCCAGGCCGTAGCGTTTGATGCTGGATGCACGCAGTTGGTAGTCTGAGACCCTCAAAGACTCTAATCCCAACGGGGGACACGCTGCAAGGGAAAAGCATAAGCCATTCATTACTAAACAGTGACAAGTCCAACACTAAACCCCACAAGAGAAAGTGTGACTACAGAGGGTGAAATCAAATCATGATGTCAGAGGATTCAAAAATGCAGGTAATGCAGCATAAGGGGTGATTCTACTTTACAGGTACAATGTATCTGTGGTAGTGTTGGGACAGTAAGGCAAGGCAAATCGAGGCCGTGTGTCACCAATGGCTGAAACTTCAATTTTACCAGGGGATAATCTTTGAAGGGTCATTTACTATTTTAGTCACTTCAACTGTCTTCTTACTGGAGACCACAGAAGTAGGATTCCAAGCTCTGTTCCTGCACCCCAAGGCTTGTTATGTGTTCCCACAATAGGTACGAAGACCTAGGAACTCAGTACTGGGATGGTGGGATCCCCTCAAAATGGACACAGCAGATATGAAAGACCCCAAAAATTAGGGTAGGGATGGTGGGAACCTCATAGAATGGACACACTAGATGCACAGACCAGGAACTCAGCTCAGGGTTGGTGAGAGCATCTCACAATTGACATAGCAGGTTTGCAGACCAAGGAATTCAGCACATGGATGGTGAGAACCCTTCACAATGGCAACAGCAGGTGTGTAGATCCAGGAATATGTTGATGTCCATAGAACTAACTAGCAAAAAATAAAGGCAGCATAGGTTGTTTTAAATTAGGGGGTAGGTTTCCCACGGGTGGGAACTGATGTGAATAATTCTGTGCTACAAACTACGTAAATATAAATATATAAATGGAAGAAATAAGGTGAATGTAGCCAGTAATCCGCTGATTATTGCACTTAAAATATATGTCTGATCACTAAAAATCAGAAGGAATAGAACTTGCTTACCAGTTCTCTATTGGGAAACCTCAGCACACAGTGACCCTTCTTAGCAGTTTTCTGTAATTCTGTGACTTGGCTTTGGCCACAGTTTAAAAGATAAGCAAAGTATTATGGATGCAATCTGATAATGATATTATAGTTAAGGAATGCTGGGTGGCCACTTTCCAAAGTTCTGAAACCTGCTGGGAAAACATCAGGATTTCTCAATACCCCCTTTACACTGAAAATGACTAAAATTCTGGATTGAATCACTGGGCTTATGTTTATTTACTAAGAACATTTCAGATCACTCTTATCTTGTGTCTATTTGTGGTCTTCTGACTTTTGTCATTCTCTTTTCCCATAGCAAGTTCATGTTACAAAAGGAAAGCTTATAACTTGAAGTCCTACCTAAACTATCCATACCATTCAATACCTAAACAAGTAGACCCATACCGTAGTTGTTGGAAGATCTAAAGGACATTGTACAATCAGTCTGTAATGTGGGTGGTCGACAGGGGTGTAACTACAGGGGTTGCAATTGCAACCGGGCCCCATGCTCCAGGGGGCCTGTGCGGCTCCCCTGTACACCTGGATAGGAGGGGCGGTGGGGGCAGCATGTAGAGAAATCACTGTCCTCCTTTTTCCTCCTGTAGCTGCAGGAGAAAAATGGAGGAGATTAATTCCTCTGTATGCTGCCCCCGCCACTCCTCCTATCCAGTTCACTTGTGTTCTGTTGTCTCTGGGCCCCTGTGTGCTCCCCTGGTTTCCCCCCCCCACCCCCCACTGTGCTCCCTTCCCTCTTCTGCCGGCTGCTGCAGGGGATGTGTCCCAATAGAGAACCAAGGGGTCAGTAAATATGTAATTTACCAGCTCCTTCCTTTTCTGAATGGACAGAGTCATAGTTAGTGACACTGTAAAAAAAAAAAAAATGATAAAAAAATAATAAAATTAAAATACCAAAAAATAAAAACTACCGACACCAGTAGGTGAACTTCTAGGATCACAAAGGACACACTTGCGACCGGGCCCTGGCATTCCACCGTGGGGAGGCCCCAAGATGGCAGGAAGGGGGCCCACTGCAGAACTTGTGAATGGGTCCCGCAATGGGAGTAAAGGGCACCAGGATCAGTGAGAAGAGCCCCAGGCTTGAAGGGAAGGGCCCCCGCCAGGGGTCCGGGGGGCCCTTCATGGTTTCTTGCACCGGGGCTCTGAAGGTTCTAGTTACGCCTCTGGTGGTCGACCTAACTAAGATTTACCAGATACAGGCAGAAGTTATGTAACTTGAAGAGGGTGGTTCCACAATTTGTAATGCATGTTCCAATTGAGGTATCCTTTACCACCAGGAGTGTAGACATCTTCCAACTAGCCAACACCACCTCCAAACCCTAGTCTCCCCTAGAAAGAAAGCCTAAAGGAGACCTATAAAGCCTTCCTGACACAAGGATGAGGTTATATAACTAGAAAAGGGTGGTTCCACAATTTTCAATGCTTGTTCCACTTGAAGGATCCTCTACTGACTGCTAGGAGGGTGGACATATTCCAACTAGTCAACACCATCTCCAACCCCTAGTCTTCCCCTAGAAAGAAAAAAAGAAAGCTTAAGGGGGGGTCTAGTCCGTTTGTCCGAAAGTCTTCCTGACACAAGGATGAAATTATGTAACTGAAAGAGGGTGGTTCCAAAATTTTCAATGCCTGTTCCATTTGAGGGATGCTCTACTGACCACTGGGAGGGTAGACATCTTTCAACTAGCCAACACCATCTCCAAACCCTACAAAACCTTTATCTCCCCAAGAAGGAAAGCTTAAAGGGAACATTCAACATTAGCTGTCTTTCACATATAATACTGTTTTACTGCCCAAACTCTGGGGTAGAGATGTTAATTCACACCTTCAGTCATTAACATTGAAGGATTAACATATATGAAGCTATTGGATTGGATTATATAATTAGATTATGTAACTAGAAGAGGATTATGTAACTAGAAGAGGATGGTTTCACAATTTCTAAATTCCTCATCTTCTGCTTGGAAAATCAAAATGTTGCAATGGCTACTTAGGAGTTGGACTACCAGGGTCGCAAATGTCGTACTTGTGACCAGGCCCTGGCATTCTGCCCCCATGGGAAGACCCCAAGATGGCAGGAAAGGGGACAGCTGCAGAACATGTCAAAGGGTCCCACTTCAGGACCATAAAATGACCTCACAATGGAGATAAAGGGCTCTGAGGAAAGGGCCCAGGGACCGATTGAAAGGGCCCTTGCAGTCATGGGGGCCCTTCATGATTTCTTGCATTGAGGACCTGAGGGCTTTAGTTACATCTCTGGTTGGACTTGGACAGCTTGCCCATTCCCACTTCAAAGTCCAATGCAGACCTGTACTGTCTGCTCGGTGGTGTAAAGATGGCTGGTTGGAAACCCCACCATGCCACCCCTCTTGTTCACCACACACTAACCACCCACATCGGAAGCCACTCATTGAACCTTGCGTTTCCTCATGGTTACAGGCTTTGGCTCAGGTGATCCAACTGTATACCTGGGGGCTCCACTCACCTGACACCTGTTCCATTTGAAGTATTCTCTAATCACAGCCAGGAGGGTAGACCTCTTCCCACTAGCCAGAACTGTTATCTATTAGCCATCTCCAACCATGACCAAGTTTACCAAGTACCTTGGTCTCAGGACCCGGATAATACGTCCAGTCCAGCAGACTTTAAGAATATATTTACATGTATGGCTGTCTGTGGCCCAACGGTATGCACTCTGACTTTACAAGCTGACGCTAAAGCATGCAGACACCCTTTGCTGAAGGTAAAAGAAGATTTTGGCTTCTGGCTGGAGGTATCGCTATTTACAAATAATGTACAACATCCAAACAATGGTATCGTATGAAAGGCACATCTTGTTACAGTCCATAGAACTCACATCTGGTATATTTTTAGGTCTTCACTCCCAGGTCAGTAATGAGTGTTGGGTGCCTTAAGGCCCATGACAAAGGAAGCCCATGTGGAGGTACCGAACCCTGTTATACTAGTCTGAACCTACGTCTTCCTTCTCTGAGGTAGGTCTTAATCCCCGTACACACGCAACGATTATCGGCCGACCGATCGTCCGTCTTTTGTCCAGAGTGGTGTTTTGTTGGTTGGAATGTGCCTAGACTGCACACGAATGTTCTCGCCCAACAAAATTCTACTTCAGAAGTGATGTCATGTGTTGGTTTGCTTTCTTTGTGTTCTTTCTTCTCTGAGCATGCCCAGACTTGCTGATCAGATTTTCCCCTGTCGAAATCTGTACTGACTGCACGAAAATCGGCCGTTGTGTTGACGGCCAACAACAATTTTACAGCCTGCACACCAGATTTTTTTTGGCCGAAAAGTCGGAGTCGGTTGTCGGAAGCATCATACTAACAAACCAAAAATCGGCAGATCGGACGTTGGCCGAAAATTCCCTGCCGATTTTCGAAGCGTGTGTACGAGGCATTACTCTACTACTCTCCACTAGACAGACTCCATTCAATCTAAATGAAGGGAACTGCCAGAAGATCAGGATTACCAATCATTTCCCTTAACGGATGGCCAAAACTGAGGGAAATATGTTGACCCCCTCCCTACAAGCATCTGTCTCGACACATTCCGTGGTATGTGGTAGCAATCTGGTATAATGTATTAATAGGGGGTTTGTATATAAATATCAGAATCTCTAGCTGCTGTATCTGCTCTGGATCTCTCTGGTCGCTGGATCTGCTCTCGGCTGTATTTCAGATCATTTCCTTCTGATTCATAAGCACATTCTTGTGGTAAAATTAATACAGCTCCCGACTTCCCTCCATTGGCTGCAGTACACATCTCTGGTCACAGAGGAGGGAAAGAAATAGATCTAAGAAAACAAACTTAAAAAACTGTATACCTGTGGAGGGACATTAGAGTGTAAGCTCATCAGGTACAGAGACTGATGTGATTGGCTCAGTGTTATCTGTACAACACTATGGTATATGTCAGAGCTATATAAATGTATGATAATAAATGTGTGACTGTGGAAGAGGGGGCATTAGAGTGTAAGCTCCTCTGGTACAGAGACTGAAGTGACTGGCTCAGTGTTCTTTGTACAGCACTGCGATATATGTCAGAGCTACAGTATATGAATGTATAATAAAAATAGTGTGTGATTGTGGGGGGATATTAGAGCGTAAGCTCCTCTGGGAAGAGGACTGATGTGACTGGCTCAGTGATCTCTGTACTTCACTGCAGAATAAGTCAGAGCTATATAAATGTATAATAATAATAGTGTGTGACTGTGGGGGAGGGGACATTAGAGTGTAAGCTCCTCTGGTACAGAGACTGATGTGACTGTGGGGGAGGGGACATTAGAGTGTAAGCTCCTCTGGTACAGAGACTGATGTGACTGGCTCAGTGTTCTCTGTACAGCACTGTGGTATATGTCAGAGCTATATAAATGTATAATAATAATCGTGCGTGACTGTGGGGGGACATTAGAGTGTAAGCTCCTCTGGTACAGGGACTGATGTGAACGGCTCAGTGATCTCTGTACATTGCTGCGGTATATGTCAGGGCTATATAAATGTATACTAATATTAGTGTGTGACTGTGGGGGGGGCGTTAGAGTATTAGAGTGTAAGCTCCTATGGTACGGAGACTAATGTGACTGGCTCAGTGATCTCTGTACAGCACTGCGGTATATGTCAGATCAGAGCTATATAAATGTATAATAATAATAGTGTATGACTGTGGGGGAGGGGACATTAGAGTGTAAGCTCCTCTGCTACAGAGACTGATGTGACTGGCTCAGTGATCTCTGTACAGCACTGCGGTATATGTCAGAGCTATATAAATGTATAATAATAATAGTGTGTGACTGTGGGGGGACATTAGAGTGTAAGCCCCTCTGGTACAGAGACTGATGTGACTGTGGGGGAGGGGACATTAGAGTGTAAGCTCCTCTGGTACAGAGACTGATGTGACTGCGGGGGAGAGGACATTAGAGTGTAAGCTCCTCTGGTACAGAGACTGATGTGACTGTGGGGGAGGGGACATTAGAGTGTAAGCTCCTCTGGTACAGAGACTGATGTGACTGTGGGGGAGAGGACATTAGAGTGTAAGCTCCTCTGGTACAGAGACTGATGTGACTGGCTCAGTGTTCTCTGTACAGCACTGTGGTATATGTCAGAGCTATATAAATGTATAATAATAATCGTGCGTGACTGTGGGGGACATTAGAGTGTAAGCTCCTCTGGTACAGAGACTGATGTGACTGTGGGGGAGGGGACATTAGAGTGTAAGCTCCTCTGGTACAGAGACTGATGTGATTGGCTCAGTGTTCTCTGTACAGCGCTGCAGTATATGTCAGGGATATATAAATGTATACTAATAATAGTGTGTGACTGTGGGGGGCGTTAGAGTATTAGAGTGTAAGCTCCTATGGTACGGAGACTAATGTGACTGGCTCAGTGATCTCTGTACAGCACTGCGGTATATGTCAGATCAGAGCTATATAAATGTATAATAATAATAGTGTATGACTGTGGGGGAGGGGACATTAGAGTGTAAGCTCCTCTGCTACAGAGACTGATGTGACTGGCTCAGTGATCTCTGTACAGCACTGCGGTATATGTCAGAGCTATATAAATGTATAATAATAATAGTGTGTGACTGTGGGGGGACATTAGAGTGTAAGCCCCTCTGGTACAGAGACTGATGTGACTGTGGGGGAGGGGACATTAGAGTGTAAGCTCCTCTGGTACAGAGACTGATGTGACTGCGGGGGAGAGGACATTAGAGTGTAAGCTCCTCTGGTACAGAGACTGATGTGACTGTGGGGGAGGGGACATTAGAGTGTAAGCTCCTCTGGTACAGAGACTGATGTGACTGTGGGGGAGAGGACATTAGAGTGTAAGCTCCTCTGGTACAGAGACTGATGTGACTGGCTCAGTGTTCTCTGTACAGCACTGTGGTATATGTCAGAGCTATATAAATGTATAATAATAATCGTGCGTGACTGTGGGGGACATTAGAGTGTAAGCTCCTCTGGTACAGAGACTGATGTGACTGTGGGGGAGGGGACATTAGAGTGTAAGCTCCTCTGGTACAGAGACTGATGTGATTGGCTCAGTGTTCTCTGTACAGCGCTGCAGTATATGTCAGGGATATATAAATGTATACTAATAATAGTGTGTGACTGTGGGGGGCGTTAGAGTATTAGAGTGTAAGCTCCTATGGTACGGAGACTAATGTGATTGGCTCAGTGATCTCTGTACAGCACTGCGGTATATGTCAGAGCTATATAAATGTATAATAATAATAATTACAATAGTGTGTGACTGTAGGGGACATTAGAGTGTAAGCTCCTTTATATATATATATATATATATATACACATATACACAGTATATGAAGATGGCGACATGGTCCTGATTCCCGGACTGTCTCATGTTCTGGGTAATGATGACTCCCCTTCACTTTTGTGACTCATCTGCGGTCGGAGGTCCAGGATATAGAGAATAGAACATGTGTGAACAATGTGTGACCCCAAAGCAGCTGAATCACTGAATATTATCTCAAATCTCCCCCCCCCCCCCATCCTTCACAAACAACCTCCGGACCAAACCAACCTGCTTAGAATTACAAATCAGAATGAAGATTTCCCAGCAGTGGAACGGAAATGCTCCAATTTTTCCTCTGAACATCAAAAAAAGAAGAGATTCTGAATCGGAGACCACTGTCTTCTGCCATATCCTCCCATATGAACTTCCGTAATATACTAATTTTCTGGCTGCCTCTGGTGTCAGGCATCAAGACTCTAAAACCCTAACATGAAACAAGCATGCCGCAAGTGTAGCATGGGTGAGGCTCCTAATCTGTATACTTGTTCTATGTCAGTATTGAAGCCAATGGCTACCTAGAAAAATTGCTTCTCAACCCGATCCAGTCTATGTGGTTATCATGTGTAAGATGGCCTCAGCCTTGAACCACTCCACAGCAAAAAATCGAGTGAGAACCTTGTGTACTTTACTGGTACCAGAGAAGGATGGTGACAACACCAGCCACTACTGGGGGACAGTACAGTTACAATACAATTTTGTACAAGAGGAATCAGAGGGTCCTTCTCATTAAAGCTTACAATCTAAGAGAGAGGGTCAGGTAATAGAAAAAATAATAACTGTGGGGCGATGAGCTGATTTAGAAAGTAAAAGCACAGTGTATTATAGAAGCATGATAGGCTTCTTTAACTACAAGGGTTTCCATCTAAAGATGAATAGATTAGGTGATAGTAGGACAGATTGGGGTAGGGAGTTCCAAAGGACGGGAGAAGTCCTGGAGGCTAGCATGGGAGGAAGTGACAAGGGAACTAGAGAGCAGGAAGCCTTAGGAGGAATGAAGAGAATTATTTGTTTGGTATTTTGAGACCAGGTTAGTGATGTAGATGGGGCAGAGTTGTGGATGGATTTGTAAGTTATTGCTAGTACTTTGAATTGTATTCGTTGGGTGAGTGGCAGCCAATGGAGGGATTGGCAGAGAGGAATAGCAGAGATCGGGTTTGTAAGGTGGATGAGTCTGGCAGCCGCATTCATGATGGACTGAAGGAGGGAATAGCCTATGTAGAGGTAAACCAATGAGAAGGGAGTTGCAGTAGTTGAGGCTAGAGGTGACCAGGGAGAGAATTATAAGCATTGTGATGTCATTGTGAGGTATTGCAGAGGTTGAGACGGCAAGCTTTGGACAATGATTGGATGTGGGGCCTAAAGGCTAGTTCATAGTCCAGGATTGCACCTAACACCTTGGCATGCAGGGGTGAGTTGATGGTTGTACCACTGATCTTGACAGAGAAGTCAGGGGAAGGGGCACATGTAGGAGAAAATATTATGAGCTCGGTTTTGGGTAGATTGAGTTTGAGGAAGTGGTGTGACATCCAGACTGATATGTCTGTTAGTAAATCAGTGATAAGTGAGGAGACTGAAGGAGTGAGCAGTGGGGTAGAGAGATAGATTTGTGTGTCATTAGAATAGAAATGGTATTGGAAACCATGGGAAGCATCCAACTGACTCAGGGAGGAGGTGTGGATGGAGAATAGGAGGGGCCCAAGACGGAACCTTGGGGGACCCGGACAGTAAGAGGAATAGAAGAGGACGAAGTAGAGTTGTAAGTAACACTGAAGGTGCAGTGAAATAGGTAAGATGCAAACCGATGGAGAGCAAGGAAATGGAGTTTATTGAGTAGAAAGGGGTGGCCAACTGTATCAAAGGCAGCGGAGAAGTCCAAGAGTAAAAGTGCGAAAAAGTGACCGTTGGTTTTAGCTGTTAATAAGGCATTCATAAGTTTTAGGAGAGCAGATTCTGTGGAGTGTTAAAAAAAGGGGATCAAGAACGTTGTTCTCAATGAAGTGGCAGCTCAGCCGGTTGTAGACAACACGTTCAAGGAGTTTTCAAAAGGGAGTAAGGAAAATCTATAGTAAGGGAGTAAGGTCTTAGGTTCTTAAGATTGGTGGGGTCCAATGAGGCCTTTTTAAGTATGGGGGTGATTGGTTCTTGTTTTAGAAGGTTGGGGAAGATGTCAGTAGAAAGGTAGAGATTCATGATATGAGTTAGAGTGAAGCATAGATCCAGTGGGTGACCATAGCATTTGTGAGGGAACAGGGTCCAGTGGGCAAGTAATTAGGTGCCCACTAAATGCTTTTGTTTACCCAATTTTGAGCTTTTTTTAAGATGACACTTAAAAATTAACAGTTAACCACTTACCGCATACTAACGTAGGGCTACGTCAGTAAACTTTGCGGTAGTGTACCGGGATGATGCCTCTAGCTAGAGGCACCATCCCGGTACCGTGGTTTAGAGCCGACGGTTGGCTTTCCGTCGGTACCGACCGATGCGGCTTGGGAGCCGCTCGATCGGTACCCGGGGGGCGGGAGGGGACGTCCCCCCCCCTCCCGCCGCCTTCCGTGGCTTTGCTCGGGGCTCCCGTCCCACCGGGAGCCCCGAGCACCCAGCCGGCACGTCCGCCGGCTGGATGGAGTCCCGATGAATGCCGGAAACGGCATTGATCGGGTCTCCGATGACGTAACCCGGAGGCGGCGTCCATGACGTCACGTCCGGGTTACTGTGCTGCAAAAGGCGGCAAATTTGAAAACCGGCTGTATGCAAAAATGCCGTTTTCGGCGTTTTGCATACAGGGAAGTGCAGTGGAGGGGTTTGGGGTCTTTTAGACCCTCGATCCCTTCATAAAGTGTACCTGTCACTACATATTGGTGTCACAAGGGATGTTTACATTGCTTGTGACAGCAATAAAAGTGATCAGATTTTTTTTTTTTTAAAAAAACTTTAATAAAGTTAAAAAAATAAATAAAATAAATGGGAAAAAAAAAAAAAAATTTAGCCGCCCCCGTCACCGTTAGCTCGCGCACAAAAAAAAAAACGTATACGGAAGTCGAGCCGCAAATGAAATCGCTGTTCAAACCACACATGTGAGGTATCGCCGCGATCGCCAGAGCGTGAGCAATAATTTAAAAAAAAGAGCTACACTCTAACTCAAAACTGGTAACCGTTAAATAAATTTAAAGTGTCGCAGATTGAGATCTCTATTGACCGTAGTTTGTCGCGATCCCACGGGGGGGGGGGGGGGCGCAATTTTAAACCGTAACATGTTGGGTATCTATTTACTCGGCGTGACATTTCACAATATACAAAAAAAATGGGCTAACTTTACTGTTTAGTATTTTTTGAAATTAGTGAAATGTGATTATTCAAAAATTTTCCAAAAAAATGGCGCTTTAAAGACCGCTGCGCAAATACCGCGTGATAAAAAATATTACAATGACCAACATTTTATTCTCCAGAGTCTTTGCTAAAAAAATATATATAATGTTTGGGGGTTCTAAGTAGTTTTCTAGGAAAAAATACTGATTTTAATGCGTGAACAAAAAGTGTCCGAAATAGGGCTGGGGCTTAAGTGGTTAAGACAGATTCCTGAGAGAGGCTGCCTCTCGCGCTCTGTTCCAGGCCCACCTACTTATACTAAGACACTGGATTGCACCAGACCCCCCCTACTTACAGGATGTGGTTGGAACAGATGGGGGGCACTCTCAGTATGGAAAAGGTCATATACCAACACAGGGGTTCTACACAAAAGTTTACTAAAATTTGGGGTGCTTGGTTGAATTGCCCGGGAATGGCCCTTAATGACCTCATTCTGGATCGTTTACTATCTTAAATGCATGCTTTTTGGTTAGGCTTGTCGTAGATTGGTTGCTAACTGCATTTGGGGTGGGCAGGGGAGATTTCTTAACATGTATGGTATTTTTGGTGATGTGCTAATTATACTGAACGGGTATCTGTTGAATTTGTTAAGAACAATGCTTTATGTGGGGATGGTGATTCCTTTCTTTGTTATGGTACCAGTATATTGTTTTGATGGTTATTGTGGTGCTGTGTGTTTCTCGCAATAAAACTTTTTTCTGATTTAAAAAAAATAAAAATAATTAACAGTTAAAACAAATTAAACAAAATGTCTAGAAAATAATGGTGAAAAAAAATAAATAAAAAAAAATCAGCAGTAAAGTCATAGAATGGGAAGAAGGAGTTAGAGTTAAAGTAAACCAAGATTTAATAGGGAAAACAAAACGAAACAGAATGGACATAAAAGTAACAATGTTACTTTTTATCTCTCTATTCTAAAAAATATTTATAAACACTGTGTCATACCTGTGCCTGTTTATGATTGGGCTGCTATAGCTGTGTGCTTTGTACTTACACAGCATCTCCTGGCTGTCATTCTGACAGCTGGGAATTGCTGGCAAGCGTAAAGGCGAGGAGGACAGAGCATGTCCACCCTGTGCTCTCTGATGGTGATTTTTTGGGGTATGTGTACCCCCCCTAGTGTCCACAACTGGCCAAAAATAAATATTAGTATGTTCAGGGGAGGACTGGGTCAGGGGGCTGGGGGGCAATTGCCCCCTGGGCCACTCTGATTCTCCATAAAAAGGCTGCACTGCTTCTACTACAGACATGCCTAAATGATTCCTGGTGAAGAGAAGTAAAAAGTCCCCACCGCAGCACCGCTGACCCACTGAGTGCGGAATGAAGACAAGGACAGAGCGCAGGCCTCCCCTCCCAGCATGGATGGTGTAAACTGTGTCTCAACAGAGGCCGGTTCCACGCACCACTGGAGACTCTCCTCCCCCAGCCTGCCCAGACCGAGCTGTCCAAGCTTCCCCCAATCGCTCCCTGCTGGCCAGGTCAGGAACCGGGATTTGGCCGGTGAGTAGAGAATACCTGGAGTGGAGCTTCAGTCTGGAATGGGGGTCAGGAGGAGGCCGGGAAGAGGGAGAGAGGGAGGAGGGCCGAATCGCTGCACCGTGGGCTTCTGGTTTGTACTTGTACCCTGGGCCAAAGGTTGCCAGTCAGCCCCTGAGTATGCTGTATGTTGTAAATTCCTGCTGAAAACAAACTCCGGTGTGACCATGACATAGTTGCCAACATTTAATAAAATTTCCAGGGACACTTTGCAACACAGCTATCAATTACCACACCCACTTCCCTGAAGCTCCGCCCACTCTGCATAATTAATCTCGCCTATTTATCAGATTATAGAGTCTACTCAATATAGAGAGAATTACAGGAAATTAAAAAGGGAATTTCAAATTTAAGGCCACAGTAGCAGAGTTGAAATAATCCTCCTATTCAGCTGCACTACTTCTGCGTAACATTTATGGGCAGCCTGATTAACAGGCGCTTCCAGGGACAATATAAATTACCTGGGACAGGCTCCTTTTTGCAGGGACTGTCCCAGGAAAAAAGGGACAGTTGGCAAGTATGCCATGAGGACAGAAAGTGAGGGAAATCTACTTCAGTGGGAAAAAAAAAATGATACAAACTCAACAAGGTTTCTAATTTTTCTTATCCTGTCAAAGATAAGGAAAACACTGTAGTCTGGAATAAAATGTATCAAAGTAGGCCAGTGGTTGGAACCGAGGGGCATTATACTGAAAATGCCCGGAGCTGGAATGTTGTGTATCAAGCTGTTTGATTTATTTTTATAGCCACTTTTTTGGTTTACTTTATACTTCCTAAACTGAATGTTTGAGCCGTGGTATTGTATGTACGTAGCAAATATCAGAACTGAGGTCTTCTACAAGTCAGAGCCCCAGAGAGGAGGGGGAGCGTCCTCTGCAGAGATACTTGGCTACATTCTCTGCCAGATACAATGATCTTCCACTTCTAATGACCTCTATGAGTATCTTCAGAGTACATAAGGAGATCATGTCTCATTCTCTTTCAGAAGACAAGACACAGCTGGACACCGAGTGAGTCCACTGGTGAATGTAATGAGCTGTATGATAGATTTTCAACTGGTGCCAGTTCTGGAACCTTCAAAGATGCTTATTTTTGTTTTATTTTTTTAATTAAAATAATTAAATATTTTTATATATATATATAAATATATATATATATATATATATATATATTAGGGATCGACCGAATATCGGCAATGCCGATATATCGGGGGCCGATATGCACTTTCCCTGATATATCGGAATCGGCCCCTGAGGTTACCGATATTTCTGGAAAGTGCTTGTACCGGAGTGATGCCTGCAGCTAGAGGCATCACCCCGGTATCAGGGTCCACAGCCGACGGTTGGCTTTCTTGTAATGACAACCGATGCGGGGCTCTTGTCTCGTTTTCACAAGTTTAGCTGTGTTTCCTGATCAGCTTTGCTTGAAGAACCCTCTTGCTGTTGTTTACAGAGCCCAGTAGCTCAAGTTGGCACACACAAGCAAATGAGTCAGCACAGTGTCCCCTCAAGCAAAAATATTGTTTGAACAGCCAGGGAGCCAGGGATGAACACTTCCATGTACATAAATGATATAGGTTTATAAGAGCAGAGATTCAGACAGGAGAGAAGGTGCACTGTACCCTGTACGTGGCTGATAAAGATTGGTATGGGCAGGCATAGGGTCAGGCAGTATAGGAAGTGCACTGTGCCCTGCACATTGCTGATAAAGATTGGTATGAGCAGGCAGAGAGTGATGCAGTATAGGAGATGCACTGTGCCCTGAACATGGCTGATAACGATTGGTATGGGCATGCAGAGAGTCAGGCAGTATAGGGAATGCACTGTGTCCTGAACATGGCTGATAAAGATTGGTATGGGCAGGCAGAGAGTCAGGCAGGAGGGAGGTGCACTGTGCCTTGAAGTCGATAGGCAGAGAGCCAGGCAAGAGGGTGGTGTACTGTGCCCTATATATGGCTGATAAAGATTGGTATGAACAGGCAGAGAGTCAGGCAGGAGAGAAGGTGCACTCTGCCCTGTACCAGAAAGGCAGAGAGTCAGGCAGGAGGGGGTGCACTGTGCCTTGTACTGGAAAGGCAGAGTCAGGCAGGAGGGGGGTGCACTGTGCCTTGTACTGGACAGGCAAAGTCAGGCAGGAGAGGGTGCGCTGTGCCCTGTACTGGACAGGCAGAGTCAGGCAGGAGGGGGTGCACTGTGCCTTGTATTGTACAGGCAGAGTCAGGCAGGAGGGGGTGCACTGTGCCTTGTACTGGACAGGCAGGGTCAGGCAGGAGAGGAGTGCACTGTGCCTTGTACTGGACAGGCAAAGTCAGGCAGGAGGGGGTGCGCTGTGCCCTGTACTGGACAGGCAGAGTCAGGCAGGAGGGGGTGCACTGTGCCTTGTATTGTACAGGCAGATTCAGGCAGGAGGGGGGTGCACTGTGCCTTGTACTGGACAGGCAGAGTCAGGCAGGAGAGGGGTGCACTGTGCCTTGTACTGTACAGGCAGAGTCAGGCAGGAGGGGGGTGCACTGTGCCCTGTACTTTACAAGCAGAGTCAGACAGGAGAGGAGTGCACTGTGCCTTGTACTGTACAGGCAGAGTCAGGCAGGGGGGGGGGGGGGTGCACTGTGCCTTGTACTGGACAGGCAGAGTCAGGCAGGGGGGGGGGTGCACTGTGCCTTGTATTGTACAGGCAGATTCAGGCAGGAGGGGGGTGCACTGTGCCTTGTACTGGACAGGCAGAGTCAGGCAGGAGAGGGGTGCACTGTGCCTTGTACTGGACAGGCAAAGTCAGGCAGGAGGGGGTGCGCTGTGCCCTGTACTGGACAGGCAGAGTCAGGCAGGAGGGGGTGCACTGTGCCTTGTATTGTACAGGCAGATTCAGGCAGGAGGGGGGTGCACTGTGCCTTGTACTGGACAGGCAGAGTCAGGCAGGAGAGGGGTGACTGTGCCTTGTACTTTACAAGCAGAGTCAGGCAGGAGAGGAGTGCACTGTGCCTTGTACTGTACAGGCAGAGTCAGGCAGGGGGGGGGGTGCACTGTGCCTTGTACTGGACAGGCAGAGTCAGGCAGGAGAGGGGGGTGCACTGCGCCTTGTACTGTACAGGCAGAGTCAGGCGGGGGGGGGGGGGGGGTGCACTGTGCCTTGTATTGTACAGGCAGATTCAGGCAGGAGGGGGGTGCACTGTGCCTTGTACTGGACAGGCAGAGTCAGGCAGGAGAGGGGTGCACTGTGCCTTGTACTGTACAGGCAGAGTCAGGCAGGAGGGGGTGCACTGTGCCCTGTACTTTACAAGCAGAGTCAGGCAGGAGAGGAGTGCACTGTGCCTTGTACTGTACAGGCAGAGTCAGGCAGGGGGGGGGTGCACTGTGCCCTGTACTTTACAAGCAGAGTCAGGCAGGAGAGGAGTGCACTGTGCCTTGTACTGTACAGGCAGAGTCAGGCAGGGGGGGGGGGGTGAACCGTGCCTTGTATTGTACAGGCAGAGTCAGGCAGGAGGGGGGTGCACTGTGCCTTGTACTGGACAGGCAGAGTCAGGCAGGAGAGGGGGGTGCACTGTGCCTTGTACTGTACAGGCAGAGCCAGGCAGGGGGGGGGGGGTGCACTGTGCCTTGTATTGTACAGGCAGAGTCAGGCAGGAGGGGGTGCACTGTGCCTTGTACTGGACAGGCAGAGTCAGGCAGGAGAGGGCTGCATTGTGCCTTGTTTTGGATAGGCAGAGTCAGGCAGGAGGGGGTGCACTGTGCCTTGTACTGGACAGGCAGAGTCAGGCAGGAGAGGGGTGCACTGTGCCTTGTACTGTACAGGCAGAGTCAGGCAGGAGGGGGGTGCACTGTGCCCTGTACTGTACAGGCAGAGTCAGGCAGGAGTGGAGTGCACTGTGCCTTGTACTGGACAGGCAGAGTCAGGCAGGAGTGGAGTGCACTGTGCCTTGTACTGTACGGGCAGAGTCAGGCAGGAGGGGGGTGCACTGTGCCTTGTACTGGACAAGCAGAGTCAGGCAGGAGAGGGGGGTGCACTGTGCCTTGTACTGGACAGGCAGAGTCAGGCAGGAGAGGGGGTGCACTGTGCCTTGTACTGTACAGGCAGAGTCAGGCAGGGGGGGGTGCACTGTGCCTTGTATTGTACAGGCAGATTCACGCAGGAGGGGGGTGCACTGTGAATGTACTGGACAGGCAGAGTCAGGCAGGAGAGGGGGGTGCACTGTGCCTTGTACTGTACAGGCAGAGCCAGGCAGGGGGGGGGGGGGGTGCACTGTGCCTTGTATTGTACAGGCAGAGTCAGGCAGGAGAGGGGGGTGCACTGTGCCTTGTACTGGACAGGCAGAGTCAGGCAGGAGAGGGGGTGCACTGTGCCTTGTACTGTACAGGCAGAGTCAGGCAGGGGGGGGTGCACTGTGCCTTGTATTGTACAGGCAGATTCACGCAGGAGGGGGGTGCACTGTGAATGTACTGGACAGGCAGAGTCAGGCAGGAGAGGGGGGTGCACTGTGCCTTGTACTGTACAGGCAGAGCCAGGCAGGGGGGGGGGGGTGCACTGTGCCTTGTATTGTACAGGCAGAGTCAGGCAGGAGGGGGGTGCACTGTGCATTGTACTGGACAGGCAGAGTCAGGCAGGAGAGGGGTGCACTGTGCCTTGTACTGTACAGGCAGAGTCAGGCAGGAGGGGGGTGCACTGTGCCCTGTACTTTACAAGCAGAGTCAGGCAGGAGAGGAGTGCACTGTGCCTTGTACTGTACAGGCAGAGTCAGGCAGGAGAGGGGTGCACTGTGCCTTGTACTGTACAGGCAGAGTCAGGCAGTAGGGGGGTGCACTGTGCCTTGTACTGTACAGGCAGAGTCAGGCAGGAGAGGGGTGCACTGTGCCTTGTACTGTACGGGCAGAGTCAGGCAGTAGGAGGGTGCACTGTGCCTTGTACTGGACAAGCAGAGTCAGGCAGGAGAGGGGGGTGCACTGTGCCCTGTACTGGACAAGCAGAGTCAGGCAGGAGAGGGGGGTGCACTGTGCCTTGTACTGGACAGGCAGGAAGCCAGCAGGAGGGGGTGCACTGTGCCTTGTACTTAACAAGCAGAGTCAGGCAGGAGGGGTGCACTGTGCCTTGTACTGTACAGGCAGAGTCAGGCAGGAGAGGGTGCACTGTGCCTTGTACCAGAAAGGCAGGAAGCCAGCAGGAGGGCTGCACAGGGCCCTATAGTAGGCACTCAGTCCTATAGTATATAAAGCTTCATTGCTCATGCAGTACATACGTTCTTCTTGGGGTCCTCCTGAATTTTTTGTCTTAGTTACTTCTTTGGACTTCTTCAAGACTTTCACCGATTTGACTATTTTAACTTTTTTCGCCACCTTTGCTAGAAAAATGCAAAAGAGTATAGAGGGTCATTCTCTGCTGATTGATAAAAAGATATATACAGAGTCATACAAGAGTACCACAGCATGCATACAGCCACACACTCACTGTCATCATAACATAGACAAACGCCAAAAACATTTCATACTGAGACTCCCCATTTCTGAGCTTGGAATTCTGCAATTTTTTGCACACCGCCAATTCATTCAGAAAATGAGTTCCTGTAGCTTGTATGTATTGTTCTACCCTTCACTGTAGATGGAGATTTAAACATAAGCAATCTGCTTTAGAAAATGGGGTAGACATTACATCTTTTGTTAGGCTTTTGTTGCAGCAGTGTTCTGTCCCAATTCACTCATTTGTTGCACTGATGTCACAGGAACAGGAAGTGAGGGAAATCTTCCCAGGTGAGTCACAGACAGTAATAAAATGGGACATCTGTTTTAGATTAGGGTAGAGATTTAGAGTAGGGAGGAGTACCATAATTTCAACCAGGGGAGGACTGGGCCAGGGGGTAGGGGGGCAAATGCCCCCACCCCTCCCCCGGGCCACTCTGATGCCCCATAAAAAGGCTGCACTGCTTCTGCCACAGACATGTCTAAAGGATTCCTGCTGAAGAGGAGTAAACAGTCTCCACTGCTGACCTACTGAGTGCGGGATGAAGACAAGGACAGAGCGCAGGCCTCTCCCCCCCAGCATGGATGGTGTAAACTGTGTCTGAGCAGAGGCCGGTTCCGTGCCCCACTGGAGACTCTTCTCCCCCAGCCAGCCCAGATTGAGTTGTCCCAGCTCCCCCCAACCGCCCCCTGCTGGCCAGGTCAGGAACCTGGATTTGGCCAATGAGTAGAGAGTATCTGGAGTGGAGCTTCAGCCTGGAATGGGGGTCAGGAGGAGGCCGGGAAGAAGGATAGTGGGAGGGGGGGCCATGTGCTGCACCATGGGCTTTTGGTTTTTACTTGCCCCCTGGGCCATAGGTTGCCAGTCAGCCCCTGATTTCAACAACAATATTTCCATTATATTATGTGTGTTTTTCAATTTATTGTAACATCTCCCTTGTGTAGACATCAGTGGCGGCCCGTCCATTGGGGGTGCAGGGGCACCGCCCCCCCTATCCAAGCGTCCAGCCCCTAATCTACATGCAGGGCACCTGACGCATGGATTCCAATGGAGGTTTTTTTTTTGAAGCGCGTGATTAGAGCCAGCGGCTCTAATAGGCTTCAAAAAAGGGTGGGCTCGGGGCGCAGAGCACTGCGCCCTGAGTCCACCCAGTTGTTGACAATAGTGAATGAATATTCGCTACTGCCACACTGATTCCCCTCCTGGCCAATCAGGAAGACCCGTTTCCCTATTGACCGAAAGGAGAAGCCATGCTATTGGCCAATGAGGAGGAGGAGGGAGGAGACACAGGGGAAGCCCACGGAGGAGACTGAGGGGGAAGCCGCTGCCTGCCCACCCAGGGTGAGTGAGCCGGGAACCGGGGTGGGGTTTAGGTGTGCAGGCTGGAGCTGGTGTGGTCCGGGGGGGGGTATGGTGTGGCCCATCTGCCCATCCCCCCCCCCCAGCCCATCGAGCACCAGCCGGAACTGGTAGACATCCACATGCCCTGAACCTGTGGCTGGGTGCTGCCATCTTGAATGGCATTTCAGCAGTCCCAGCCATCTCAGAGCTGTTTTCCAAGTATTCCCCTTTACTTCTCCTATAAAGTAGTCATGTTTTCCGAGGCACAAAGCAAGTTAATTAAAAATAATTATTTATGCACAAAAAAAATAACTGATTTTGCCTGCAGCATTTTAAGTTAGTGACGGGGTCTCTTTAAATGGTTTACTTGTTGCTGCATGTAGTGTTTCTTATGGGTTACTGACCAGCAGCTGGGGTTGTCTTCTGCACCATGCAGCCTATAATGTAAACCTTATAGTAAAAAAATAATGAGTCTGCACTATTCCATGCGGGTGTTCTGCTCCTGGTTTATTCTGTAACCCGATTCTCCGCTCACAAGGCATGGATCTGTTCCAGGACTGCTTCCAAATGTAGGAAAATCATCATCTAAGCAGCATAATGTGTGCTGGGCTTCTATAAACAGAGTGTGACCTATAGTAAATACTCCCTCCTATGTGTACATCTCATCAGGGGCGTACAGGGGTTGCAATTGCAACCGGGCCCCATGCTCCGGGGGGGGGGGCCTGTGCGGCTCCCCTGTACACCTGCATAGGAGGGGAGGTGGGGGCAGCATGTAGAGAAATCACTGTCCTCCTTTTTCCTCCTGTAGCTGCAGGAGGAATATGGAGGAGATTGGTTCCTCTGTATGCTGCCCCCGCCACTCCTCCTATCCAGTTCACTTGTGTTCTGCTGTCTCTGGACCCCTGTGTGCTCCCCTGCCCCCCCCCCCCCCCACTGTGCTCCCTCCCCTCTCCTGCCGGCTACTGCAGGGGATGTGTCCCAATAGAGAACCAGGAAGGGGGTCGGTAAATATGTAATTTACCATCTCCTTCCTTTTCTGAGTCATAGTCAGTCACATTGTAAATAAATAAAATAAAATGATAAAAAATAATACAATTAAAATACCAAAAAATAAAAACTACTGACGCCAGTGGGGGAACTTCCAGGATCGCAAAGGTCACACTTGCCACCGAGCCCTGGCATTCCACACCGTGGGAGGCCCCAAGATGGCAGGAAGGGGGCCCACTGCAGAACTTTGAAAGGGCCCCGCAACGAGAGTAAAGGGCCCCAGGATCAGTGGGAAGACCCCCAGGCTTGAAGGGAAGGGCCCTTCATGGTGTCTTGCCCCTCTTCCAACTGATCCTGGGGCCCTTTACTCTCGTTGCGGGGCCCTTTATTACAGTCCCGCAGCGGGACCCTTTTATAATTTTATTTTATTTTTTTAAAACGTGACTGACAATGACTCTGTCCATTCAGAAAAGGAAGGAGCTGGTAAATTACATATATGCCGACCCCTTCCTTGTTCTCTATTGTGACACATCCCCTGCAGCAGCCGGCAGGGGAGGGAGCACGGGGGGGGGGGGGGGGCAGCACGGTGGGGGACCAGGGGAGCACACAGGGACCCAGAGACAGCAGAACACACATGCGCACACATGCACACACACACGAGTGCACGCATACACATACACACATACACACACATGTGCACACGCACACACACGTGCGCGCGCATACACACACATGCACACAGACACACACATACACGTGTGCACGCACACACACGCGCATGCGCATACGTGCCTACGCATACACACATGTAATATTCTGGACAGGTAGGTGACATGCACCATGCAAACAGTAGCAGGTAACTGCACAGGCTCTGTGACATCATGCAGATTTCTGGGTGGCCTTTAGATTGAGTGCACAGAATACAGTATGTGACAGTGAATGAGATGCCATTACACAACATTGGGACCCTCCAAGTCCCCCCACCCCCACCCATTCCACGCTCCGAAGATCCCCATATATTGCCTTCACATGCCATGCAGAGAAGATGTGACCGGACGCAGAACACAGGTGTGATATGAGATCAGCAATGCTGCAGGTAGTACAAAATATACAGCTGGGTGCAGAACACATCGGATACAACCCCCCCCCCCCCCCCCGACTTTCTGCAATCCACTTCAAGGAACAAAGACAAAGGACAAAATGGTCAATTAAACAAGTCAAAGCTTTTCTGAATGCTACTTTACATAAATGCTTTACATAAATAAATAAATGATAAAACAAAACGGGGTTTTATATAAGGCTCCGTTCACATGTAGGCGTTGACGTTTTTCAGGCGTTTGTTTATCGTTTTATAGGCGTTTTTGCAAGCGTTTGCAAGCGTTTTACAGGCGTTTTTTTGAGCGTTTTTAAGAGGTGTTTTTGGTGACCAATGGAAAAGCAGAGTGTTTTTTTTACAACATTAGCAAAGGAACCTCCCAGGGACCTCCTCCTCTGCATTGGACCTCCCAGGGACCTCCTCTTCTGCATTGGACCTCCCAGGGACCTCCTCTTCTGCATGATCTTTTTTTTTCTGGTTCTGGACATGCTACAGAGCTGAAACTTCACAGGTACACTTTTAGACCCCCCGGACACTAAATCCAAAGAAATCTTTTTTTTTAATTTTTTTAATTTTTTTTTTTTATTTATTCAATAATTGGCTCTCTATCAAAAACGACAATTTTTAAGAACTTTTTTTGGCCTGATTCATAGTCCCTGGGGCATGATCCAGAACCCTAGGCACTTTTTAGGGGCATTTATTGGGTTTTAGGGCTTCAAAATGGTGTTTTTTGATTCCATATATATATCTACATTACGGTCACCCTGGTATGGCAGCAGGCTAAGTCAGTAAAGTTCATTACGGTCACCTTGGCATGGAAGAGTTTGGTCACCCTGGCATAGTAGAGTCAGTTCACAGTCACCTTGAGTTCGGTCACCCTGGCATAGCAGAGTCAGTTCACCTAAACTACATTACGGTCACCCTGGTATGGCAGCAGGCTACGGTCACCTTGGTATGGCAGGGTCTGGTCACCTAAACTGCCTAACTGCTGTTCTCCATGTTTCAGGAAAATGTGCTCACAGCAGAGGCGTGCCAAGGGGGTGGAGACCTGGGTGGAGAGCTGGGTGGAGAGCTGGGTGGAGAGCTGGGTGGAGAGTTGTGCTGTTTGAGCTGATCAGGAGCAACTAAACGCTTGTAAAACGCCTGTGAAACGCCAAATATCACTTTACATTGAGGTCTATGGGACAAAACGCCTGTGATCTGCCCAAAAAGAAGCTCATGTACTTTTTTGAGCGTTGGGCGTTTTCCTTAGGGCGTCAAAACGCTCAGTTGTGAACAGGGGTCATTGCAATGAATGGGATTTGTCTTGTTGGGCATTTTGAGAGCTGATCAGTGAGCAGAAAAACTCCCCAAAAACGCCCAAAAACGCCTACATGTGAACGGAGCCTTAAAGATACATAAATAAACAAATAAAGAAATAGAAAAATAAAAATGTTAAAACGGGGCCTTATGTAAAACATAAATAAAATAAATAAAAATAATAATTTCTATTGCTTGAATTTATTTAACGACACGGTAAGTGTGTTTTTGATAATTCATTGATCCACTGATATTATCTGACTCTATAATAAATTACTGATCAGATCGCTGTGTGTATGGCCTCCATTACACAGGAGTCCTCATTGGATGGTTCCCCCTTACTGTAAATGTAAACTTTTGGATTTTCCTCAATTTCAGTGGTCACCAGTTCAAAACAGAAGGGGAATCTTCCTAATGGGTAATATGTTAGGATCTATACTGGTATGGACTGGGTAATGTGTTAGGATCTATACTGGTATGGACTGGGTAATGTGTTAGGATCTATACTGGTATGGACTGGGTAATGTGTTAGGATCTATACTGGTAAGGACTGGGTAATGTGTTAGGATCTATAATGGTATGGACTGGGTAATGTGTTAGGATCTATACTGGTATGGACTGGGTAATGTGTTAGGATCTATCCTGGTATGGACTGGGTAATGTGTTAGGATCTATACTGGTATGGACTGGGTAATGTGTTAGGATCCATACTGGTATGGACTGGGTAATGCGTTAGGATCTACTGGTATGGACTGGGTAATGTGCTAGGATCTATACTGATATGGACTGGGTAATGTGTTAGGATCTATACTGGTATGGACTGGGTAATGTGTTGGGATCTATACTGGTATGGACTGGGTGTCCTCATTGGATGGTTCCCCCTTACTGTAAATGTAAACTTTTGGATTTTCCTCAATTTCAGTGGTCACCAGTTCAAAACAGAAGGGGAATCTTCCTAATGGGTAATATGTTAGGATCTATACTGGTATGGACTGGGTAATGTGTTAGGATCTATACTGGTATGGACTGGGTAATGTGTTAGGATCTATACTGGTATGGACTGGGTAATGTGTTAGGATCTATACTGGTAAGGACTGGGTAATGTGTTAGGATCTATAATGGTATGGACTGGGTAATGTGTTAGGATCTATACTGGTATGGACTGGGTAATGTGTTAGGATCTATCCTGGTATGGACTGGGTAATGTGTTAGGATCTATACTGGTATGGACTGGGTAATGTGTTAGGATCCATACTGGTATGGACTGGGTAATGCGTTAGGATCTACTGGTATGGACTGGGTAATGTGCTAGGATCTATACTGATATGGACTGGGTAATGTGTTAGGATCTATACTGGTATGGACTGGGTAATGTGTTGGGATCTATACTGGTATGGACTGGGTGTCCTCATTGGATGTTTCCCCCTTACTTTAAATGTAAACTTTTGGATTTCCCTCACTTTCAATGGTCACCAGTTCAAAACAGAAGGGGAATCTGCCTAATGGGTAATGTGTTAGGATCTATACTGGTATGGACTGGGGAATATGTTAGGATCTATACTGGTAAGGACTGGGTAATGTGTTAGGATCTATACTGGTATGGACTGGGTAATGTTTTAGGATCTATACTGGTATGGACTGGGTAATGTGTTAGGACCTATACTGATATGGACTGGGTAATGTGTTAGGATCTATACTGGTATGGACTGGGTAATGTGTTAGGATCTATACTGGTATGGACTGGGTAATGTGTTAGAATCTATACTGGTATGGACTGGGTAATGTGTTAGGATCTATACTGGTATGGACTGGGGAATATGTTAGGATCTATACTGGTAAGGACTGGGTAATGTGTTAGGATCTATACTGGTATGGACTGGGTAATGTTTTAGGATCTATACTGGTATGGACTGGGTAATGTGTTAGGACCTATACTGATATGGACTGGGTAATGTGTTAGGATCTATACTGGTATGGACTGGGTAATGTGTTAGGATCTATACTGGTATGGACTGGGTAATGTGTTAGAATCTATACTGGTATGGACTGGGTAATGTGTTAGGATCTATACTGGTATGGACTGGGTAATGTGTTAGGATCTATACTGGTAAGGACTGGGTAATGTGTTAGGATCTATAATGGTATGGACTGGGTAATGTGTTAGGATCTATACTGGTATGGACTGGGTAATGTGTTAGGATCTATCCTGGTATGGACTGGGTAATGTGTTAGGATCTATACTGGTATGGACTGGGTAATGTGTTAGGATCCATACTGGTATGGACTGGGTAATGCGTTAGGATCTACTGGTATGGACTGGGTAATGTGCTAGGATCTATACTGATATGGACTGGGTAATGTGTTAGGATCTATACTGGTATGGACTGGGTAATGTGTTGGGATCTATACTGGTATGGACTGGGTGTCCTCATTGGATGTTTCCCCCTTACTTTAAATGTAAACTTTTGGATTTCCCTCACTTTCAATGGTCACCAGTTCAAAACAGAAGGGGAATCTGCCTAATGGGTAATGTGTTAGGATCTATACTGGTATGGACTGGGGAATATGTTAGGATCTATACTGGTAAGGACTGGGTAATGTGTTAGGATCTATACTGGTATGGACTGGGTAATGTTTTAGGATCTATACTGGTATGGACTGGGTAATGTGTTAGGACCTATACTGATATGGACTGGGTAATGTGTTAGGATCTATACTGGTATGGACTGGGTAATGTGTTAGGATCTATACTGGTATGGACTGGGTAATGTGTTAGGATCTATACTGGTATGGACTGGGTAATGTGTTAGGATCTATACTGGTAGGGACTGGGTAATGTGTTGGTATCTATACTGGTATGGACTGGGTAATGTGTTAGGAAGGAAAGGATGCCACATTGTTTGATGGAAATGAAAATTATCACCCTACAGAGGGCTGAATTCAAAGACACCCGAAAGTCAAAGTGAAAAAATATTTTCTCCTGGTGGTTTATAAATGGATCCTTAGTTCTCTGAGGGGGGAAGCCAGAAGTCCAGCCTGGGGGGGAGATGAGCATGGGCGTCCGCAGAACTTTTTCCAGGGGGAGGGGGGCATAATTTTAAGGTCAGCCATGCTCCGCCCCTTTTCAACAATGTCATGAAGGGGAGGGGCTTAATCATTATTACATAAAGCACAGGCATTCAAAGGTTTCAGAAACCTGATGCAAAAGCAAAGCTGACCCTCTCTTTTTTCGGTTTGTGGAGGTGGCGCATGCATGCACGTGATGTCAGTACATGCTGTGACGTCACATGCCGTGCCTCTGTGCACGGGGCCACAAATCTCCTCAATTTCCTTGCCCTGGGCTCCCTCTTTCCTGGAATGATAGCACCGGGGCCTGGGGCTGAGAACAGTGGTCCTCACGGCTGCTGATGTCAGTTACCGCGCAAGCCGCGACTCGCGAGTATCTATTTTTGAATTAGAAAAATAAGCCGTTCTTTTCCAGTTTTCAGAGCGCTGATCGTCGCTCACGTGACCCGCCACCTCTCTCCTCCTCTCAGACTCTCCTCCTCCTCCCCTCCCAACTGATGTCAGTGGGGAATCCTCAGCTCCATCCGCTGCAGGCAGCTGTCAGACAGGAAAAGGAGAGAGGTGGTGGGTCACGTGAGCGATGATCAGCGCTCTGAAAACTGGTAAAGAACGGCTTATTTTTTTAAAACACAGACACAAGGGCACGGTCACACAGGATTATTAAACAGACCAGACAGGATGGTACAAAAGTGGCTTAACAACCACTTTAACCGCTTGCCGACTGCTCACAGTATATTTACTGCGGCAGTCAGCCCCTCACAGGCAGAGCGACGTAGGTCTACGTCGCTAGCCTGTGAGGCTCTGGGGAGCGAGCGCACGCCGCCAGAGGTGCGCTCCCGCGCGGTCACAGACCCCCCCGCGCGTGTGACCGGCGGACCCGATGTCTGCCGGTCACTCGGCGATCGTCGGGGGAGAGGGAGAAAGTCAGGCGGCGGTTGGCGGTTGTAAACAAGCCGCCTGTCATTCTCCCTGGTGTAGAAACACTGATCACACGGTTCTACAATGTAGGACCGTTGATCAGTGTTCCTACAGCTCAAGCCACAGCCAATCACAGTAAGAATCACGCCCCTAGGGACACACACAGCCCCTCCCTCTCAAATAAAGTTAACCCCTTCACTACCAGTGTATTTTTACAGTAACAGTGCATATGTATAGCACTGATTACTGTAGAAATGTCACTGGTAACCCCAAAAGTGTGAAAAATGTCAGTCAAGGGTCCGATCTGTCCGCCGCAATGTCGCAGTACCGCAAAAAAAATAAAAAATCGCAGATCGCCGCCATTACGCGTTAAAAAAAAAAACAACAAAAATGACAAAAATATTTCCCTTTGTTAGTAAACGCAATAACTTTTGCGCAAACCAATCAAAATACGCTTTTTGCGATTTTTTTTACCAAACATATGTAGCATAAAACAAATTGGCCAAAAATTTTAAAAAAATTTGATTTTTACATTTTTTTTGGGGGGAATTTCATTTTCAAAAAAAATGTGAAAAATATTGTTATTTTTGCAAAATTGACGCTCTTTTTTTGTTTATAGCGAATGATCAAAAAATCGCACAGGTGATCAAATACCACCAAAAGAAAGCTCTGTTTGTGGGAAAAAAAGGACGCCAAATTCGTTTAGGTACAGCGTCGCACGACCGCGCAATTGTCCGTTAAAGTCACGCAGTGCCGAATCGCAAAATACCCCCTGGTCAGGAAGGGGGTAAAATCTTCCGGGGCTTTAGTGGTTAAAGGGGAAGTTGAGATTCCAGGGAGGGGGGGGGGGGTCGTCTGCCCCCCTTGCCTCCCCCATGCGGACGCCCATGGAGATGAGGCCTTCCTGGTTAGGGGGCGCAGTGCTGGAATTGATACCCAGGTACCTGCAGGTACTTTGCACTGTGTGCAGAAGGAGGGTGACAAACCTATGTTGTAAATTCTACCATTTTATTTTTAGAGCATTCTCCCTTCCCCCAATTTTGCACTACACTTTAATCCAGAGGTGAAAACTTTGGGTAACATTTACAGAGTTCAATGGAAAAAATCAATGATTTTATCAACCTTTGTCACCAGCTCCCATAGCAGTGGAATGAGAGGCATCACCCATGTGCCTCTCATATACAGTGTCGTAGTTGGGATCGCTGGCCTGGTCAGCTTCAGATATAACTGGAGCACCCTCCTAGGTAGGTGCTAGTGAGAGAGTTTTGAGTTCTGTCTGCTTACCAGAGGGGCTGCAGGTAAATCTATATTGTTCTCTGCCTACCAGAGAGCAGGATCTGTTAGTGAGGACATGGCTCAGTTTGGTGGGGGGTGGATGCAGGGCTGCCATCAGGGGGGTACAGCCCATACAGATGTAGGGGGCCCGGGCGTCCCGAGGGGCCCAGTCCCTCGGGATGCCCCTTGCTCCAAGTTGGCACCTCTTTTGTTCCTTTCCTCCCCAACACTGACAACTAGTCCCAGCTCCCGCTGGTGCCACCCACTGCACTGGCTCCTGACTCCCATCCTGCCGCTGGCTACCGATGTCAAAATTATTGGTTGCTAGGATCGCCTGGCATCCTAGCAGCCAATCCTATGCATTCACAGGCCCCCTCAGAGGAGGAGGATGTAACCCGGTGGTCAGGCCCGGAGGGCCCAGGCCTAAAGCTGTGTAAGGGGCCCCAAAATTTCTGATGGCTACCCTGGGTGGATGTAGCACCCTCCTAAGTATGTACTAGTGCGAGAGTATAGTTTGAGCTCTGTCTGCTTACCAGAGGGGCTGCAGGTAAATCGATATTGTTCTCTGCCTACCAGAGAGCAGGATCTGTTAGTGAGGTCTACTCATTGTGCTCTGTATGCGATTCATTCAGTCCAAAGAGTTTTTAACGTTGGTCCAATAGGGAGGCATGTTGGACAGTGGCAGGAAACCTGACCAATGGGTGCATAGGCTTTTGATACAGTCCTGATGGTTGGCAGAGGGCAGGTCGCCTCGGTGCATGCTGGGATACTGTATAAAAGCCAGGAGCACATATGCTCAGGGTCTTTCGTTGGGGAGTGGAGTCCCTGAGGGAGGGGGCAGCTGCCTCCTCCTTTGTAGAGGTGCCATGCGGTCGCAGGAGGTCGTCCTGAGGGCCAGAGGAGCGGTTGAGAGGAGCTGAACCCAGAGGTCAAGGGAAGCTGACTGAGAGGGGAGACACTGGAGGTCCTGTTTCTGCAGTATCGTGAGTACAGAAACTCGTGTCAAAGGGCCTGACCTGAGGGGGGCCACCCCTGCTTCTAGGATAGTCAGTGGATGGGTGTCAGCAGAAAGGAGATGATAGTGAGAGTGTCCTAAAGATAAGATAAGGTTCACTAAATTGGCTTATTAGAGATTAAGAGACTTAACCCCATCCACACTTGTGGCAGTGTGGATTAACAGCCTGGCTGTTTCTGATCACTAAAGAAGTTCTGAAGATAGAAGTCCTCATCTATGTGAATAGTTCAATTGGAGTATCCCAAATAGAAGAGCCAACAGGAGCAAGGAGGAATCCAGGATCTGTATCTGCTTATAACCGTTTGTTGGTAACCAGGGGAGCCCGCAGAGGTAATATCCAGCAGTCCCTGCGGGGGCAGTGCTACATAACGGACATCCCGTGAATAGTGGGGATAAAGATTTATGACATCGTTAACACTTGTTTATTCTGTCCAGATCCATAAACATTTATGGCATCGTAAATGCAACCCAACCTGAGATACAGTATTACAATGACTGTCGGGAAAAGGGGGAGGGGTTGTGAGAGCACATCTGTGCAACCCTCAGGAAAGTCCCAGCCTGCAGGGAGCACGTCTGTGCAACCCTCAGGAAAGTCCCAGCCTGCAGGGAGCACGTCTATGCAACCCTCAGGAAAGTCCCAGCCTGCAGGGTGCACGTCTGTGCAACCCTCAGGAAAGTCCCAGCCTGCAGGGTGCACGTCTGTGCAACCCTCAGGAAAGTCCCAGCCTGCAGGGAGCACGTCTGTGCAATCCTCGGGAAAGTCCCAGCCTGCAGGGAGCACGTCTGTGCAATCCTCTGGAAAGTCCCAGCCTGCAGGGAGCACGTCTATGCAACCCTCAGGAAAGTCCCAGCCTGCAGGGTGCACGTCTGTGCAACCCTCGGGAAAGTCCCAGGATGCAGGAAGCACGTCTGTGCAACCCTCAGGAAAGTCCCAGCCTGCAGGGAGCACGTCTGTGCAACCCTCAGGAAAGTCCCAGCCTGCAGGGAGCACGTCTGTGCAACCCTCAGGAAAGTCCCAGCCTGCAGGGAGCACGTCTGTGCAACCCTCAGGAAAGTCCCAGCCTGCAGGGAGCGTGTCTGTGCAACCCTCAGGAAAAACAGGGTTAACCACTTCAGCTCCGGAAGGTTTTACCTCCTTAACGACCAGCCCGTGACGTAGCAGTACATCGGACGTGCGCCTGCAGCTAGGGGGCGAGCGCGCGCCGCCGCCGGCGCACTACCCACCCCCAACTCGGCAGCGGGGACTCCGATGCACGGGGCCGGAGTCTCCGATTGCCGCCGGCCACCTGCGATCCCCTCTGAGAGAGAAGGACTGGCAGCTGTTGTAAACACAGCTGACCGTTCTCCCTGAAATGATCATAGAGATCATGTGATCCTTCTATATAGGCTCACATTTAACCCCTTGATCACCCACTGTGTTAACCCCTTCCCTGCCAGTGTCATTATTACAGTGACAGTGCATATTTTTAGCACTGATTACTGTAGTAATGTCACTGGTCCCCCCCCAAAAGTGTAAAAAAAATGTCAGTTAGTTCTCTGATCTGTCCGCCGCAATGTCGCAGTTCCGCTAAAAATCACAGATCGCCGCCATTACTAGTAAAAAATAAATAAATAAATAAATATGACATAATTCTTTTCCGTAGTTAGTAGACGTGATTGGTTTGCGCAAACCAATCAAAATACGCTTATTGCGATTTTTTTTTATACCAAAAATATGTAGCAGGATACAAATTGGCCTAAAATGTTAAAATATCTTGGATTTTAAATTTTTTTTTTTTTTTTTTTTTTTATGGGGGGGGGGGATGTTATACAGCAGAAAGTGAAAAATATTGTTTTTATTTCAGAATTGTCGCTCCTTTTTTGTTTATAGCGCAAAAAATTTAAATCGCACAGGTGATCAAATACCACCAAAAGAAAGCTTTATTTGTGGGAAAAAAAGGATGTCAATTTTATTTGGGTACAGCATCGCACGACCGCGCAATTGTCCATTAAAATAACGCAGTGCTGAATCACAAAAAATGGCCTTGTTAATAAGGGGGCAAATCCTTCCGGTCCAGAAGTGGTTAACTGACAATTGTGCGGTCATGCGACGCTGTAACCAAAGAAAATTGATGTATTTTTTCCCCCACAAATAGAGCTTTCTTTTGGCGTGATGTTACATCAATGTGTAAAGTATAATATAATCTAATGCATAGTTGTGGCAATGTATTTATAATTAGCTATTATAGTGCCATCTTGTGGTTATTTTGGTTGTTGCACTTGCCTTTCTCTTCTTTCTCTTCTGTGTTCCCTCCTGTCCCCTCCCTCTGATGATGTATTTCCTTTTCCTGCTTCTTTATGCTTGTGGGAATAGAGATGGCCACATCTGTCTAGGCCTTCATATAATCTGCTCCCATCCGGGAACACATTACCGTGTTTTGACCTGCAGATACCATCTTTCAATCATCTGCCACATTTTGTTGTCTGCTATACCTACTGCTTGCAATAACACCTACGTGGATAGACAGAAACGGTGTCTGGTGAATTCAGCTATCTGATAACGATTGTCCGTGGTGATTGTATCTGCTTATACAGGCCAGAAATAAGTTTTAGCAAGGGATAAGTCACTATTACAATTACTATTACAACAATTGTAGTCAGAATATTTGGTGGTATGTGATCACCTCTGCAGTTTTTATTTAAATTAAAAAAAAAAAAAAACAACAATATTCTGCTATAAACCATTCCAAATTAAAAAATTTCAAAAATCGAATTTTTTCAATCAATTTAGGCCAATATGTATTCTGCTACATATTTTTAGTTTAAAAAAATCCCAAAAAGTGTTTATTGATTGATTTGCACAAAGGTTTTCGCGTCTACAAACTATGGGATAGATTTATGGACTATTTATCTTTTATTTATTTTTTTAGTAATAGCGGCGATCAGCGATTTTTAGCGGGACTGCGACATTGTGGTGGACAAATCTGACACTAAGTGATACTTTTTGGGGGACCAGTGACACCAATACAGTGATCACTGCTAAAATATGCACTGTCACTATATACCGTATTTATCGGCGTATAACACGCACTGAAATTTTAGTAGAGAAATTTCAGGAAAAAAGCTGAAATTTAAAATAAACAGCTTTGAACTCAGAACATTTTTTATTTAAATCAAATGCAGTCTCACCAGTGCCCACAAATGCAGCCTCGCCAGTGCAGTGTCCATCATTGCAGCCTCGTCAGCGCAGTGTCCATCATTGCAGCCTCGCCAGCTCAGTGTCCATTAATGCAGCTTCGCCAGCTCAGTGTCCATCACTGCAGCCTCGCCAGCGCAGTGTCCATCATTGCAGCCTCGCCAGCTCAGTGTCCATCATTGCAGCCTCGCCAGCTCAGTGTCCATCAATGCAGCCTCGCCAGCGCAGTGTCCATCATTGCAGCCTCCCCAGCGCAGTGCCCATACATGCAGCCTCACCAGCGCAGTGCCCATAGTTGCAACCTCACCAGCGCAGTGCCCATACATGCAGCCTCGCCAGCGCAGAGCCCATAGTTGCAGCCTCGCCAGCGCAGTGGCTATAATTGCAGCCTCGCCAGCGCAGTGCCCATAGTTGCAGCCTCGCCAGCGCAGTGCCAGTAATTGCAGCCTCGCCAGCGCCATTGATTCTATCTGGATCACTTTTTAAAAAGTCCAGGAAGCAGCGCCAAGATGTAGAAGGGGGCGGGCGGGGCCGAGGAGAAGGAAGGACGCACGCGCTGTCCTTGGAAGTCCTGGCGCCTATTATAGACGTCGGCATAGGAAGCGGGACTTCCGATGACAGCGCGTCCTTCCTTCTTCTCGGCCCCACCCGCCCCCTTCTACATATCGGCGCTGCTTCCTGGACTTTTTTTTTTTTTCATTTCGGTGTATAACACGCACTGCTGCTTTTTCCTCCTTTTTTAGGAGGAAAAAGTGCGTGTTATACGCCGATAAATACGGTATATGACACTGGCAGGGAAGAGGTTAACATCTGAACATGAACTGGCGCCATTCTTAGTGCCGATCTCAGCAGAATCCTGCTACCCCAGGGGAGATTCCTCATCTGTCTCCTCTGGAATCTTCTATAAACAGGATATCAGGAGAACAGAATGTGAAGCCCGCTCTCCAACATAAGGGGGTTTTCTTGTTATTTTGCCGGTATGGTCCCAGTGTGACCACCACGCTGACCTCTACAGATCACTCTAATACCACGCTGACCTCTACAGATCACTCTAATACCACGCTGACCTCTACAGATCACTCTATTTGCTGTGTCAATATGTTGGTTACCTTTTTGTTAATGTTTTATCTACAGTATAAGCCACAATGTATGGACTCTATTTCCATTTCTCTGTGTTTTTAGATACTTTGTTTAATAAAACGATGTGCTTTTATATGATCCTCAATATTATTTATGTAAAGGTAGCGCCAATAGTTGGTAGATAACAATCAATAAATTCAAGAAAGAAAGAACAACCTCAATGCAAGCATAAACATACAACATGGGAACAATTAAAGTCCAGTTAAAAGTCCATAGTAGAGGAACTTCTCCAGCTACCAGTGAAAAGGATGAAGGGTTAGCATCAACAACACCATGTGAATATATGATGGACTCTTACCAGAAGATATTGACCCTCAAATTATAGAGAGGTCAATAAAAGCAGGATTCCTGTATGTGACTGGATCCCGGAAGTGGCTGTATAAATCCAATGTATGCACATGGGGACAGTAAATCACAATCACTCGAATCCAAAGATCTATTTACCGAATCACCTCAGGCTAGAAACAGACTCTTATGGTGTAGTAAGTTCAAACAAAAGTAATTTATTCCAAGTATTGCACTTACAGAATTTCCGAGGAAAACGACATGAAAAAGACATCCAGATTGAAAAAAACTGCAGTGTACCAGCGTGCTTACTTCCTACGTATCGTCCCGTCTTACGCGTTTCGTCATAAATTGACGTCATCAGAGGTGTGACAATATTATTTAAACCCGAGTAAAGTCCCTTTTCCAGGGGGTTCTTTTATCCTTATATAAACACGGTGTCTGTGCAATCACTCTGTGCTGATGGTGTCACATGACGTCTACAGATAAAGACGCTGCATCATCAAGCAATGTCGGGAACTGCTACCTGTAACTGTAACAATGTAACTGTACAAAGTCTTTAAAGCGAAGTTCCACCCGTTTTTTTGAAGGTCCAATTATCCTGAGTGCTGTAATAAATGGTAATTATTTTTTTATTTTTTATTTGTACATACCTTTTTTAACTTTTCTTCTGCAGCACTTCCAGCTGCGGCCGCCCAGGCGATTACATCACTAGGCGGCCGAGGTAAACGGCATGAAAAAGACATCCAGGATGAAAAAAACCGGGTGTACCAGCGTGCTTATGTCCTACGTATCTTCCCGCCTTACACGTTTCGTCATAAATTGACGTCATCAGAGGCGTGACAATAATATTTAAATCCGACTGGCCACTAAAGTCCCTTTTCCAGCTGGTTCTTTTCTCCTTATGCTCTCCAACATAAACACAGTGTCTGTGTGATCACTCTGTGCTGATGGGGTCACATGACGTCTACGGATAAAGATGGTGCATCATCAAACAATGTTGGGAACTGCTTACTGTACCCTGCAAACAATGTAACTAGGCGATTATGTCACAAGGTGATTTACAAGGGCTCCTGGGATAGCGGCGTCATGTATCCCAGGAGTCCTTGCGAATCGCCTATTGACGAAATCTTGCATTATTTCCATACTGGAAATGACGCGAACGGGAGGATCAGGATGTAATGATTGACAGGTTTCTATAGCAATGGGGCGGGAACTTCCGCCAACGCCACCATTGTTATGGCAACCTGTTGGGAAGACAATGCCGCTCTATGGGCCCATACACACAGCTGCGTAAAGATTAGTATACTTCACTGCGTTCAGATCCCTTAAAATAGAAAAAAAAAAATCTGCATTTGAGGTCCTGTATCCTAGCAATGGAGAACGCAAGCAGTCAATAGCTGCTGGCATCTTAGCAACCAAGGGCATTGGATGGCAATAACTGCCTGCATCTTAGCAACAGAAGCCCCTAGGTGGCAATAACTGCCTGCATCCTAGAAATGGAGGATGCTAGGTAGCAATAGCCACCCTCATAATGGCAACTGAGGATGTTAGATGGCAATAGCTGCCTGCATCTTAGCAACTAAAGACCCTGAGTGCCAATAACTGCCTGCATACTAGTAATGGAGGATGCTAGGTGGCAATAGCCACCCACATCTTGGCAACTGAGGATGTTAGATGGCAAAAGCTGCCTTCATTTTAGCAACTAAAGGCCCTAAGTGCCAATAACCGCCTGCATCCTTGTAATTATGGATGCTAGGCAGCCATAGCTGCCTACATCTTAGCAACAGAAGACCCTAGGTGGCAATCATCTGCACCCTAGTAATGGAGGATGCTAGGTGGCAATAGCCACCTGCATCTTAGCAACGGAAGAACCTAGGTACCAACAGCCACCTGCATCCTACGTTGTAGTAATGGAAGTTGCTAGGTGACAAAAGCTGCCTGCATCTTAGCAACAGAAGACCCTAGGTAGCAATAACCACCTGCATCCCAGTAATGGAGGATGCTTGGTGGCAATGGCCACCTACATCTTAGCAACTGAGGAAGTTAGATGGCAACAGCTGCAAGGTGGCAATAGCTGCCTCAATCTTAGCAACTGAGGAAGTTAGATGGCAAAATCTGTCTGCATCTTAGCAATGGAAGACCCTAGGTGGCAATCACCTGCATCCTAGTAATGGTGGATGCTAGGTGGCAATAGCCACCTGCATCTTAGCAACTGAAGAACCTAGGATGCTAGGCGGCCAAAGCTGCCTGGGGCTAAGCAACAGAAGACTCTAGGTGGCAATCACATACATCCTAGTAATGGAGGATGCTAGGTGGCAATAGCCACCTGCATCTTAGCAATGGAAGAACCTAGGTAGCAACAGCCACCTGCATCCTAGTAATGGAGGAAGCTAGATGGCAATGGCCACCTACATCCTAACAACTGAGGAAGTTAGATGGCAACAGCTGCTGGGTGGCAATAGTAACCTGCATCTTAGCAACTGAGGAAGTTAGATGGCAAAAGCTGCCTGCACCTTAGCAATGGAAGACCCTAGTTGGCAATAACCACCAGCATCCTTGTAATGGAGGATGCTAGGTGGCAATAGCTGCCTGCATCTTAGCAACAGAAGACCCTAGGTAGCAATAACCACCTGCATCCTAGTAATGGAGGAAGCTAGATGGCAATGGCCACCTACATCCTAACAACTGAGGAAGTTAGATGGCAACAGCTGCTGGGTGGCAATAGTAACCTGCATCTTAGCAACTGAGGAAGTTAGATGGCAAAAGCTGCCTGCACCTTAGCAATGGAAGACCCTAGTTGGCAATAACCACCAGCATCCTTGTAATGGAGGATGCTAGGTGGCAATAGCTGCCTGCATCTTAGCAACAGAAGACCCTAGGTAGCAATAACCACCTGCATCCTAGTAATGGAGGAAGCTAGATGGCAATGGCCACCTACATCCTAACAACTGAGGAAGTTAGATGGCAACAGCTGCTGGGTGGCAATAGTAACCTGCATCTTAGCAACTGAGGAAGTTAGATGGCAAAAGCTGCCTGCACCTTAGCAATGGAAGACCCTAGTTGGCAATAACCACCAGCATCCTTGTAATGGAGGATGCTAGGTGGCAATAGCCACCTGCATCTTAGCAACTGAAGAACCTAGGATGCTAGGCGGCCAAAGCTGCCTGGGGCTAAGCAACAGAAGACTCTAGGTGGCAATCACATACATCCTAGTAATGGAGGATGCTAGGTGGCAATAGCCACCTGCATCTTAGCAATGGAAGAACCTAGGTAGCAACAGCCACCTTCATTTGCTGATTGGCTTACTACTGTGTCTAATCACAGTGGGAGCGGCGCCCCCCGAGAACCCATTCATAAAATCACGTACCAGTACATGATTTTGCGCAGCCGGGCCGCTCTGCCGCAGTATATATGTGGTGAGCGGTCCGGAAGTGTTTAAAGTAGCAGTCATCCTCCTTTCTAATAGGTCTGGTGTGAAGAAGTCCTTATATCCCGACTGAGACAAGGAACATTAGAGCGCTCATCGGGGTAAATTCAACCACTTGCCGACTGCCAGCAGTACATGCACTGCGACAGTTCGGCTCTGTCCCGTGAAACGACGTAACTGTACTTCGCTTCGTGGGACTACGAGTGGGGGCACATGCGTGCGCCCATTTGCCGGAGGGGTAGCTGATCTGTGGGTCCAGTGGCCGTGAATGCCGCCGGGCACCCGCGATCGCTCCCCGTGGAGACAGAACGGTGGTCTGCCATCGTAAACACAGCAGACCGCTGTTCTGTCAGTAATGAACACGGGGCCTGAGGATTCCCCGCTGACGTCAGTCGGGGGGGGGGGGGGAAGAAGAGAGGCCAAGAGGAGGAGAGAGGCGGCGGGTCAAATGAGTGGAGATTGGCGCTCTGAAAACTAGTAAAGAGCGGCTTGTTTTTATAAAACACAGACACAGGGGCACACAGGGTTATTAAACAGACTGTAGACTGGATATTAAAACTTTAAAAGAAACTACTACAGCAGCAGGAGGGGAGGGGAGGGGGCACTGACACAGGAGCAGACAGGCAGGCAGGGAGGGAGGGAGGGGGGAGAGAGGACAGAGGAGGACAGGAGGGCTGCGGATGACGGAGGCAAGTAAACTGACCACAGTGTCAGGGCTCAGCCGCCATGGTATACTGTGGTCGGTTTACAGAGGGGAGGACATAGCCAGGCAGGATCAGCCAGGTATTTTAGGTGATAGAAGGGGCCAAATTGCACAGCACTGTGCAGTATAAAAACAAATAAATACTTGCGGGTCGCAGCTTGCGTGGTGACTGATGTAACCTTAAAATGATGCCCACCCTAAAAAAAGGTCTGAGGACGCCCATGCAGGCGGCACTTTGACAGGGGCGGCAAATTGACGCCCAAGATTTTTTTTCCAGCAGTTTTGGGTGTCATCAGTTTGCGGCGTGTTACGGGCGGCATTTCCCCATCTCATACTGCTGCCCGTAGTGCAAACTGATGAGTATGACGAGGCGGAGCATCTACTCCAGGGAACGTCCCTCGCATAATCCCGGCATGCACAATGACGTCAGACATCAGCGCACTCCATCTCATGCAGGGCAGACTGGGTCTTCTAGGGCGGTGGGCGCGGCAGACAGTGGGTGTTTGGTGGACCGCTCCGGTGGTGAGTTATGGAAGAAGATTACAGTATATACAACCCTAACCCCAATTCCAACCCTAACCCTCTAACCCTGTAACCCCTAACCCTAACACCCTAGCCCTAACCCCCAACCCTAACCCCAACCCTAAACCCTAACCCTCTAAACCTAACCCTCTAACCCTAGCCCTCTAACACCCTAACCCCAACCCTAACACCAATTCCAACCCTAACCCTCTAACCCTAACCCTGTAACCCCTAACCCTAACACCCTAGCCCTAACCCTCTAACCCCTAACCCTCTAACCCTATTCCTCTAGCCCTATAACCCTGTAACCCTAACCCTGTAACCCCCTAACCCTAACACCCTAAACCCTAACCCTAACCCTCTAACCCTAGCCCTGTAACACCCTAACCCCAACCCTAACACCAATTCCAACCCTAACCCCTAACCCTAACCCTCTAACCCTAACCTCTAACCCTATTCCTCTAACCCTATAACCCTGTAACCAGGCCCGGACTGGGACAAAAAATAGGCCCGGGCATTTTAGGCTGAGCAGCCCATTTTTTTTTTTTTTTAAACAAAATGACCAATGATGAACAACTACCAGTTTCTCTGTTTTTTAGTTATATTTAACCTGCACACCCATGCGATCCGATTCTGCAAATCGCACTGTGTTTTGAAAACCGATTGCGGGGTGTCGTTAACCTAACATACACTCCGCAATCTGTTTGCATGGACGGGTTGCTATTTAGATGCAGTCCGCATTTGGTGTGAACCCAGGCTAAGAGATAACAGGTAATTTTAGGGTACATTAAAAATATATTACCCAATTTTTGGGTAAAATATAAAAGATAGGGGATAGGGATGACATCAGTAGTGGTGGTGGTGGGATAGGGATGACATCAGTAGTGGTGGTGGTGGGATAGGGATGACATCAGTAGCAGTGGTGGTAGGGATAAGGATGACATCAGTAGCAGTGGGAATAGGAATGACATCAGTGGCAGTGGTAGTGGGAATTGGGATGACATCAGTGGCAGTGGGGATTGGGATGACATCAGTGGCAGTGGTAGTGGGGATTGGGATGACATCAGTGGCAGTGGTGGTGGGGATAGGGGTGACATCAGTGGTGGTGGGGGATAGGGGTGACATCAGTGGCAGTGGTGGTGGAAATAGGGGTTACATCAGTGGTAGTGAGGATTGGGATATCAGTGGCAGTGGTGGTGGGGATAGGGGTGACATCAGTGGTGGTGGGGGATAGGGGGGACATCCGTGGCAGTGGTGGTGGGGATAGGGGTGACATCCGTGGCAGTGGTGGTGGGGATAGGGGTGACATCCGTGGCAGTGGTGGTGGGGATAGGGGTGACATCCGTGGTGGTGGTGGTGGGGATAGGGGTGACATCCGTGGTGGTGGGGATAGGGGTGACAGCAGTGGCAGTGGTGGTGGGGATAGGGGTTACATCAGTGGCAGTGGTGGTGGGGATAGGGGTGACATCAGTGGTGGTGGGGGATAGGGGTGACATCAGTGGCAGTGGTGGTGGGGATAGAGGTGACATCAGTGGCAGTGGTGGTGGGGATAGGGGTGACATCCGTGGTGGTGGGGATAGGGGTGACAACAGTGGCAGTGGTGGTGGGGATAGGGGTTACATCAGTGGCAGTGGGAATAAGAATGACATCAGTGGTAGTGGGGATTGGGATGACATCAGTGGCAGTGGTGGGGATAGGGGTGACATCAGTGGTGGTGGTGGTGGGGATAGCGATAACATCAGTGGTGGTGTTGAGGATAGGGATGATATCAGTGGGAATGATGAAGATAGGGGTGACATCAGTGGCAGTGGTGGTAAGGATAGGAATAACATCAGTGGCAGTGGTGGTGGGGATAGGAATGACAATGTCTGCCACTGATGTCATCCCTATGCTCATCACCACTGCCACTAATGTCACCCTTATCCCCACCGCTACTGATGTCATCCCTATCCCCCCCATCACCACTGCCTCATGGGAGGGGGGGAGAGATCAGACAGAGGGATGGCGGTGGGAGAGATGGGATCCGGCAGAGGTATGGCGGTGGGAGAGATGGGATCAGGCAGAGGTATGGCGGTGGGAGGGATGGGATCAGGCAGAGGTATGGCGGTGGGAGAGATGGGATCAGGCAGAGGTATGGCGGTGGGAGGGATGGGATCAGGCAGAGGTATGGCAGTGGGAGGGATGGGATCAGGCAGAGGTATGGCGGTGGGAGGGATGGGATCAGGCAGAGGTATGGCGGTGGGAGGGATGGGATCAGGCAGAGGTATGGCGGTGGGAGGGATGGGATCAGGCAGAGGTATGGCATTGGGAGAGATGGGATCAGGCAGAGGTATGGCATTGGAAGAGATGGGATGAGGCAGAGGTATGGCATTGGGAGAGATGGGATGAGGCAGAGGTATGGCGGTGGGAGAGATGGGATCAGGCAGAGGTATGGCGGTGGGAGGGATGGGATCAGGCAGAGGTATGGCATTGGGAGAGATGGGATGAGGCAGAGGTATGGCGGTGGGAGAGATGGGATCAGGCAGAGGTATGGCAGTGGGAGAGATGGGATCATCAGGCAGAGGTATGGCGGTGGGAGGGATGGGATCAGGCAGAGGTATGGCATTGGAAGAGATGGGATGAGGCAGAGGTATGGCGGTGGGAGAGATGGGATCAGGCAGAGGTATGGCGGTGGGAGAGATGGGATGAGGCAGAGGTATGGCGGTGGGAAAGATGGGATCAGGCAGAGGTATGGCATTGGGAGAGATGGGATGAGGCAGAGGTATGGTGGTGGGAGGGATGGGATGAGGCAGAGGTATGGCGGTGGGAGGGATGGGATCAGGCAGAGGTATGGCAGTGGGAGAGATGGGATCAGGCAGAGGTATGGCGGTGGGAGGGATGGGATCAGGCAGAGGTATGGCATTGGAAGAGATGGGATGAGGCAGAGGTATGGCGGTGGGAGAGATGGGATCAGGCAGAGGTATGGCGGTGGGAGAGATGGGATGAGGCAGAGGTATGGCGGTGGGAGAGATGGGATCAGGCAGAGGTATGGCGGTGGGAGAGATGGGATGAGGCAGAGGTATGGCGGTGGGAGGGATGGGATCAGGCAGAGGTATGGCATTGGGAGAGATAGGATGAGGCAGAGGTATGGCATTGGGAGAGATGGGATGAGGCAGAGGTATGGCATTGGAAGAGATGGGATGAGGCAGAGGTATGGCGGTGGGAGAGATGGGATCAGGCAGAGGTATGGCGGTGGGAGAGATGGGATGAGGCAGAGGTATGGCGGTGGGAAAGATGGGATCAGGCAGAGGTATGGCATTGGGAGAGATGGGATGAGGCAGAGGTATGGCATTGGGAGAGATGGGATGAGGCAGAGGTATGGCATTGGGAGAGATGGGATCAGGCAGAGGTATGGCGGTGGGAGAGATGGGATGAGGCAGAGGTATGGCAGTGGGAGGGATGGGATGAGGCAGAGGTATGGCAGTGGGAGGGATGGGATGAGGCAGAGGTATGGCGGTGGGAGGGATGGGATCAGGCAGAGGTATGGCAGTGGGAGGGATGGGATCAGGCAGAGGTATGGCGGTGGGAGGGATGGGATCAGGCAGAGGTATGGCGGTGGGAGGGATGGGATCAGGCAGAGGTATGGCGGTGGGAGGGATGGGATCAGGCAGAGGTATGGCATTGGGAGGGATGGGATCAGGCAGAGGTATAGCATTGGAAGAGATGGGATGAGGCAGAGGTATGGCATTGGGAGAGATGGGATGAGGCAGAGGTATGGCGGTGGGAGAGATGGGATCAGGCAGAGGTATGGCGGTGGGAGGGATGGGATCAGGCAGAGGTATGGCATTGGGAGAGATGGGATGAGGCAGAGGTATGGCGGTGGGAGAGATGGGATCAGGCAGAGGTATGGCAGTGGGAGAGATGGGATCAGGCAGAGGTATGGCATTGGAAGAGATGGGATCAGGCAGAGGTATGGCGGTGGGAGAGATGGGATCAGGCAGAGGTATGGCGGTGGGAGAGATGGGATGAGGCAGAGGTATGGCGGTGGGAAAGATGGGATCAGGCAGAGGTATGGCATTGGGAGAGATGGGATGAGGCAGAGGTATGGCGGTGGGAGAGATGGGATCAGGCAGAGGTATGGCAGTGGGAGAGATGGGATGAGGCAGAGGTATGGCTCCGGGAAAGATGGGATCAGGCAGAGGTATGGCATTGGGAGAGATGGGATGAGGCAGAGGTATGGCATTGGGAGAGATGGGATGAGGCAGAGGTATGGCATTGGAAGAGATGGGATGAGGCAGAGGTATGGCGGTGGGAGAGATGGGATCAGGCAGAGGTATGGCGGTGGGAGAGATGGGATGAGGCAGAGGTATGGCGGTGGGAAAGATGGGATCAGGCAGAGGTATGGCATTGGGAGAGATGGGATGAGGCAGAGGTATGGCATTGGGAGAGATGGGATGAGGCAGAGGTATGACATTGGAAGAGATGGGATGAGGCAGAGGTATGGCGGTGGGAGAGATGGGATCAGGCAGAGGTATGGCGGTGGGAGAGATGGGATGAGGCAGAGGTATGGCGGTGGGAAAGATGGGATCAGGCAGAGGTATGGCATTGGGAGAGATGGGATGAGGCAGAGGTATGGCATTGGGAGAGATGGGATGAGGCAGAGGTATGGCATTGGGAGAGATGGGATCAGGCAGAGGTATGGCGGTGGGAGAGATGGGATGAGGCAGAGGTATGGCATTGGGAGAGATGGGATCAGGCAGAGGTATGGCGGTGGGAGAGATGGGATGAGGCAGAGGTATGGCAGTGGGAGGGATGGGATGAGGCAGAGGTATGGCAGTGGGAGTCTGTGTTTTTAAAGTGTGCTGCTGGCCTGCTGCCATTCTTTCCTTACCTGTTGTTGAGGCCTTGGCTCTGGTCGTGGGTGGTGGTGTTAATGCAGCTCCAGGGCAGGCACTAACTTGACACTGACGACTCCTCCACACTCTGACTCACTTAAGTTCAGACAGTCACTGTCTCAGACTCAGACACACTGTCAGTGTCTGTCTGCGGCGACGGCGACTGCTCACTTCCCGCTTCTTCCTGTGACAACAAGGCAGCATGGGGTCCCCGCCGGCCTCTAGCTCCACCCCCGGCCTTCACTTCACTTCACAGTCACACGGACGGTCCACCCACCGACTCCACCCCCTCCTGAGCTACGCTGGAGCCTGGATGCCGCTGCGGAGCCGGCTGCCAGCTGAGCAAAGTTAGGAGTGGGGAGTCGGGGATAGCGGCGGGCGGCCAGAGTGCCGTAATGCGGGGCCGGGGCAGTCGGGGACAGTGGCGGCCGGCGGGGTTTGGCCAGATTGCGGTAATGCGGCGGCGGCCCTCAGACTCCGCGGAATCGGCCGCGGAGAGGCAGGCAACGGCCGGACGGCGGACACTGTCTTCCATTATAATGCGCCTGGCGCTGGACTCGGAGCGGAGGCCTCGGCGGCCCACCGGGCATATGCCCGCTGTGCCCAATGGTCAGTCCGGCCCTGCTTCCATTATAATGCGCCTGGCGCTGGACTCGGAGCGGAGGCCTCGGCGGCCCACCGGGCATATGCCCGCTGTGCCCAATGGTCAGTCCGGCCCTGCCTGTAACCCTAACCCTGTAACCCCCTAACCCTAACACCCTAGCCCTAACCCTAACTCTAACCCCCAACCCTAACCCCTGACCCCAACCCTAACCCTATTCCTAACCCGCTAACCCTCTAAACCTAGCCCCCTAACCCTTAACACTAACCCCCTAACCCTAAACCCTAACCCTCTAACCCTAACCCTCTAGCCCTAACCCTCTAACACCCTAACCCTAACCCCAACCCTAACCTTAACCCCTGACCCCAAGCCTAACCCTAACACCCTAACTGTATAGAACAGTATATGTAATATTTTCTAAATGTTATATTTATATAAAATAATAGATATTTGGGCTTTTTGGTGGGCCTGATTTATTTTTGAGGGGGTGGAGGCAGCCTTTCATTCTTGGACCCAGGCAGCACAATGTATTGGGCCAGCCCTGACCCATCGTAAAGATTTATGAGATATTTATGAAAAAAATAAAAAAATAAATAACCACCTCATCCAGAATAATAAAATCCCGGCACCTATGAGATATCACTCTGTATGTGTATGTATGTGATATTTGGAGGAACAATCCAATGAGAAATCACTAAATAAAGAAGAACAGCTGAAATAACTTGTACAGTGCGGTGAATTGGTCGCATTGTCTTTCCAGGCGAGCTGCAGATAAAGCGATTTCTGGCAGGCGCTCCCATCCCCCGGGGGGCCCAGAAATACAAACACAATAAGAATTTATCTTATTTACACAGCTGTGCAGTTCTGACACTAGGACCCCGCTCTGTTCCTGCATGAAATGAGCCCAATAGATTCATAAATAAATTACCAAAACAATCCGTTCAACCTAAAGACTCTCATCCTGCCTAATATCTGTAGGCACTCTTCCTGCATGAAGCTTTCTCTACTCTATTCTCTACGAACGTTCTGTTCCTGCATGAAGTCCCCCAGGAGATGCTCTTTCTGCATGGTCCAGCTGACAGTCCTGTTTCTGCATACAGACACTATGATGTTCCTGCACAAAGTTTTCTGCAGATCTTGTGTGCAGTCCCCCTCTACACTCTCTTCTACAGGAGACCATTGTTCCTGCACATAGTCCGCCTGCGGACTTCCTCTAAAAGTGCTCATTGGAGACTCTGTTTCACTAAAAAGTGGGCTCTATTAGTGCATACAGTCCTTCTCTGGACTCTGTTCCTGCACGCAGTCCTTCTATAGACCCTGTTCCTGCACGCAGTCCTTCTATAGACCCTGTTCCTGCATGCAGTTCCTCTATAGACCCTGTTCCTGCACACAGTCCTTCTCTAGACCCTGTTCCAGCACACAGTCTCTCTATAGACCCTGTTCCTGCCTATAGTCCTTCTCTAGACCCTGTTCCTGCATGCAGTCCTTCTATAGACCCTGTTCCTGCACACAGTCCTTCTATAATCCCTGTTTCTGCACACAGTCCTTCTCTAGACCCTGTTCCTGCACACAGTCCTTCTATAGACCCTGTTCCTGCACGCAGTCCTTCTCTAGACCCTGTTCCTGCACACAGTCCTTCTATACACCCTATCCCTGCACACAGTCCTTCTACAGACCCTGTTCCTGCACACAGTCCTTATACAGGCATACCCCACTTTAAGTACACTCACTTTAAGTACACTCGCGAGTAAGGACACAGCTTGTTCAGCTTGGCATGACACTACTCCCGGTTTTTAACATTGGCGTCTATAGGAAATCTTGGTCAGCTGGACATGGCACTGCTCCCAAACCATAAGTGACAGGGATATCAAACTTAGGGAGCACCGAGAGGGGTCCCAGGACTACAACATATCATGTTTGTGGCTGGCTAGTTTGCCTAGGTAATCTACTATGTCATAGTCCTGGATCCCCTTAACATGCTCCCCAAGCTTGGTGTCCTTGTCAACATGGTTTGGGAGCAATGCCATGTCAAGCTGACCAAGATTTCCTTTGGAGCTAGTGTATTTACATGCATTGAGAAATTAAAAAAGGTATTGCTTCACTTTCAGTACATTTTCGTTTTACATACATGCTCTGGTCCCATTGTGTACTTAAAAGTGGGGTATGCCTGTATATATTTGGTACCTGCACACATTCCCCCTACAGACCCTGTTCCTGCACGCAGTCCTTCTATAGACCCTGTTCCTGCACGCAGTCCTTCTATAGACCCTGTTCCTGCACACAGCCCCTTTATACACCCTGTTCCTGCACACAGCCCCTTTATACACCCTGTTCCTGCACACAGTCCTTCTACAGACCCTGTTCCTGCACACAGCCCCTTTATACACCCTGTTCCTGCACACAGTCTTTCTATAGACCCTGTTTCTGCACACAGTCCTTCTATAGACCCTGTTCCTGCATGCAGTCCTTCTCTAGACCCTGTTCCTGAACACAGTCCTTCTATAGACCCTGTTCCTGCACGCAGTCCTTCTATAGACCCTGTTCCTGCACACAGCCCCTTTATACACCCTGTTCCTGCACACAGCCCCTTTATACACCCTGTTCCTGCACACAGTCCTTCTACAGACCCTGTTCCTGCACACAGCCCCTTTATACACCCTGTTCCTGCACACAGTCTTTCTATAGACCCTGTTTCTGCACACAGTCCTTCTATAGACCCTGTTCCTGCATGCAGTCCTTCTCTAGACCCTGTTCCTGAACACAGTCCTTCTATAGACCCTGTTCCTGCACACAGTCCTTTTATAGATTTGGTACCTGCACACATTCCCCCTACAGACCCTGTCCCTGCACACAGTCCTTCTATAGACCCTGTTGCTGCACACTGTCCTTCTATAGACCTGGTTCCTGCACACATTCTCCCTAAAGACCCTGTTCCTGCACACAGTCTTTCCATAGACCCTGTTCCTGCACACAGTCCTTCTATAGATGTGGTTCCTGCCCACAGCCCCTCTATACACCCTGTTCCTGCACACAGTCCTACTACAGACCCTGTTCCTGCACACAGTCCTACTACAGACCCTGTTCCTGCATGCAGTTCTTCTATAGACCCTGTTCCTGCACACAGCCCCTCTGTACACCCTGTGCAGTTCTTCTATAGACCCTGTTCCTGCACACAGTCCTTCTATAGACCCGATTCCTGCATGCAGTCCTTCTATAGATCCTGTTCCTGCATACAGTCCTTCTATAGACCCTGTTTCTGCATGCAATCCTTCTATAGACCCTGTTCCTGCATACAGCCCCTCTGTATGCCCTGTTCCTGCACATAGTCCCCCTATAGACCCTGTTCCTGCACACAGTCCTTCTATAGACCATGTTCATGCATGCAGTCCTTCTATAGACCCTGTTTCTGCATGCAGTCCTTCTATAGACCCTGTTCCTGCACACAGCCCCTCTGTACGCCCTGTTCCTGCACATAGTCCCCCTATAGACCCTGTTCCGGCACACAGTCCTTTTATAGTCCCTGTTCATGCATGCAGTCCTTCTATAGACCCTGTTTCTGCACACAGTCCTCCTATGGATCATGTTCCTGTATGCATTCTCCCCATGCACCCCTGTTCCCATTTCACAGCTGGTAATCCCCAGGTGACCCCATAGTGACAGGATAGGTAGAGAAGCAATTGGCAGCCAGGCATGCAGTGAGCAGTGATGGTGATCCTCACCTGTCTTGTCCTTGGTCTTCTCCTCTGATATCCTCATCCTGCGGTCTCTGGGAATTGGCTCATCCAGGTCCTCACTCACATAGTCTGGAGGCTGAGTGGTCCCATTGGCTCCCGGAGTAGCTCTGGGGCTGCTGGATCTGGTGGGAGTCCTGCGTGTGCTGGTCACAGTCCTGGCAGTGCTGGTGTGGGGGGCCGGGGATGCCAGGCAGAGCCAGGAGGCCAGCAGGAGCAATGGGCACAGGTACATGGCACTGACAGCTCTGCACAGACTTACACAGCACTGAGCAGCCAGTCAGTGTTATAGAGAGAGAACTACTAACAGCAGCTTTATAGAGCCCCCCCCCCCCCCTCCTTCCAGCCTCACCTCCTCCTCTCCTCCGCAACCTCCCCCCAACCCAACATTCCTCAATGAGACCGAGTGCAACCACAAAGAGCTGACACCGATCCACTGCTACCTAATATACAGACACTGACCCCCTTCTCAGCGCTCAATCCACCGCTACAATAATGCACTGACATGCAGACAGGAAGTGGCTAAAAAGTCTGGAGGAGAACAGCAGCACTGAGATACAGAAAGAAGAATCAGAAAAAAAAGGCGAAAACTGGATATTATGATTAAACCACTTTACCACCGGAGGATTTTCCTGCTTAACGTCCAGGCCACTTTTTGAAACTTGGCACTGCGCAAATTTAACTGACAATTGCGCGGTCATGCAACGCTGTACCCAAACAAAATTGACGTCCTTTTTTCCCCACAAACAGAGCTTCCTTTTGGTGGTATTTGATCACCTCTGCGCTTTTCATTTTTTTTGCGATATTAATAAAAAAAGAGCAAAAATTTTGCGAAAAAATTGACATTTTCTATTTTGACAGTTAAAAAATATCCAATATATTCAATTTTTGTCATATATTTAGGCCAAAATTTATTTAGCTACATGTCTTTGTCTTTGACAAAAAAATTCTCAATGAGCGTATTTTTAACCGCTTTAAGACCGGAAGAGTTTACCCCATTCCTGACCAGGCTACATTTTGCGATTCGGCACTGCGTTACTTTAACGTACAATTGCGCAGTTGTGCGACGCTGTACCGTAATACAATTGATGTTCTTTTTTCCCCACAAACAGAGCTTTCTTTTGGCGGTATTTGATCACCTGTGCGATTTTTATTTTTTGCGCTATAAACAAAAAAAAGAGCGACAATTCTGAAAAAAAAATTTTTTTTTTTTACATTCTGCTATAAAACATTCTCAATAATAAAAAAAAAAAAAATGAATATCTAATTTTTCATCCTTTTAGGCTAATTTGTATTCTGCTACATATTTTAAAAAAAATGCAATAATTTATTTTATTTATTCAATATTTTGATTGGTTTGCACAAACGTTATCGCGCCTACGAACTAGGGGTAAAAGTTATGTCATTTTTATTTTATTTTTTTACTAGTAATGGCGGCGATCTGCGATTTTTAGCGGGACTGTGACATTGCGGCGGACAGATCGGACCCCTAACTGACGTTTTTGACACTTTTGGGGGAACCAGTGACATTACTACAGTAATCAGTGCTAAAAATATGCACTGTTACTGTAATAATGACACTGGCAGGGAAGGGGATAGCCTAGTGGATGATCAAAGGGTTAAATGTATGCCTGGGGAGTGTTTACTAACTGTGGGGGGGGGGGGGCGTGGCTTGTGAAATTATCATAGAGATCTGTGATCCTATATAGAAGGATCACAGGCACTCTGTGATCATTCCACGGAGAAGAACGGTCAGATGTGTTTACAACAGCCGACCATCCTTCTCTCTCAGCGGGGAGCGATCGCAGGTGCCTGGCGGCAATCGCGGCCGTCAGCGCCATGCTTTGGGATCCCCGCTGCCTAGTGGGGGCGAGACATAGGAAATAGCTGGAAATTAATGTACGAAAATGCATTTTGTGGCACCAAGCATCATTATATTTAAAACCATCTAGTGGCCAAATGCAGTATTTCCCATCTTCCCCCATTTGCACAGAATAAATGTACATGTACTTTCAGTGGGCACATTTTCTTTAAAATGGAAAATACAGCATATTGCTACTAAATGGCAATAACTACCATGATATTTGTCGCCATCTAGTGGCCAAATTTAGTAATTTCTGTTTAAAATTAATGAAATATGTTAGCCCACTGATTTCTTTTGTACCAAGTGCATTGTAATTGTACTGTCTGCCTTTCAGAAACCAGAAAGCAAGCTACTCACTAGGGGGGGAACCTCTGGGTGAGTCTAGGATGGAAAAAGACTTGGGGGTACTGGTAGACAACAGGCTTGGCAGTGGCATGCAATGCCAAGCCGCCGCAAGCAAAGCCAACAGAATACTGGGATGTATAAAAAAGGGGATTCACTCCAGAAATAAAGAGATTATTCTTCCACTCTACAAGACTCTGGTCCGGCCACATCTGGAGTATGCTGTCCAGTTCTGGGCACCGGTCCTCAGGAAGGATGTGCTGGAATTGGAAAGAGTCCAGAGAAGGGCAACAAAAATAATTAGGGGAATGGAGGACATCAGCTATGAAGAAAGACTACAAGAACTGAACTTATTCTCTCTGGAGAAGAGACGATTGAGGGGGGATATGATATCAATGTACAAATACTGTACTGGTGACCCTAGCATAAGGAACAAACTATTCAGAGAGAGGAGATACAATAAGACACGTGGCCACTCACTAAAACTAGAGGAAAGGCGGTTTAACCTTAAAGTGCGTAGGGGGTTCTTCACTGTAAGAGCGGTAAGGATGTGGAATTCTCTTCAACAAGCAGTCGTATCAGCAGGGAGCATCGATAGTTTCAAAAAACTGTTAGATGGGCACCTTAGAGACCACAACATACAGGGGTATACAATGTACAACATACAGGGGTATACAATGTACAACATACAGGGGGTATACAATGTACAACATACAGGGGTATACAATGTACAACATACAGGGGATATACAATGTACAACATACAGGGGTATACAATGTACAACATACAGGGGTATACAATGTACAACATACAGGGGGTATACAATGTACAACATACAGGGGTATACAATGTACGTTTAAAAGCAAACACACACACATCATAGGTTGAACTGGATGGACTGATGTCTTTTTTCAACCTCACTAACTATGTAACTATTCATTTTGTTAAGCACTGTGTAAACTGTTGGTGCTATATACATCCTGTATAATAATAATAATAATGATTTAAAACAGCCCCACCTTGTGACCAAATGTGGTATTTTCTGGTTTAAATCGGTATTAAAGATTTTATTGATTTTAAACAGAAATGATCGAATTTGGCCACCAGATGGCGCCACTTAGTGGCAACATTTATCCTGGGCAAATTGGGAAAAAAAAAAAAAACTTATGCTGTTAGGCTAATTCCTATGCTGACTAAATCTTTCTGATTGGATGTAAACGGAAAATATTGCATTTGGCCACTCCATTTGGTGCTCAATATATTGATACTTGGTACCACTTAGTGGCAACAATGCATTTTGCCACTAGATGGCGATAAGTATCATAACGCTTAGCAACATCTAGTGGCCAAATGTATTTATTTATTATTTTTTTTTTTTTAAATCGATGAAAAATATTCTACCAACACAGCAAATAGCTGGATAATAATGTAAAATGCATTTTTCCTATCTTAAAGACAATCTGCCCAGTGAAAGTGCATGTAGATTTATTCTGTGCCAATGGAGCAAAAAATACACATACATACACACACACACAGACACAGACACAAAGCTACTTTCTGTGCTTAGTGAACGTTTTTTATTGATTAAAATTGGAAAAAATTACTATATTTGGCCAAAAGATTGAGTATTATGGTACCTATCAGTGAGAGCTGTAAAGTTACACATTGGAATGCATAGTATACTTTCCTACCACCAGAGGGAGCTGTTACATAGCTATATAGTTACACATTGAAATAAATGGTCTCCTTTCCTACCACCAGAGGGAGCTGTTACATAGCTGTATAGTTACACATTGGGATAAATGGTCTGTTTTTCTACCACCGGAGGGTGCTGTTACACAGCTATATAGTTACACATTGAAGCACCACCTAGTGGCCAAATGTATTTTTTGTTTTTCATTTTAAAGTGGAGTTTCAACCTTAAAAGTCACTTTGCCCCATCTGCTTGATCTGTGTCACCTGAAAAATAAATGGATAATCACGATTTTTTTTTTTCTTTACTTACCTTGTTTTAGAAGAAAAACATACTCACCTTACTTCCTCTTCCTCTCTCTTCGGCTGTGGCCCGCGCCGTCACTTCCTGCATTAATTCCTGGGAGCTGAAAGTCATCGCTCCCAAGAATCAATGCGCCTGCACCAGCCCCACTCCTCACTTCCGGTGCAGGCACGTCATTCACTGCTAAACAGCTTCTGGGCATGCCCAGAAGCTGTGCAGGAATGACGGGCCTGCACCGGACATGACAAGTGGGGCCGGTGCAGGGCATTCTGGAACAAGGAGGACACAGAAAAGAACGCCGAAGAGGACGCTCCGGCTTCAGCTGCCCACGCCTGAGATGGCAGCGCTGGACAAGACATTTTCAAGGTAAGTATTTCTTCTAAAAGGTAAGTGCAACCTGGGACAGTTCAGAGGCTATCCATTGTGGAATGCACTAGCCCTGACTGTCCTGGGGGTATTTTTATTAAAAAAAACTTTCTCCGAGGGTGGAACTTCGCTTTAAATTCTAGGTAATAAGCTACTTCCTGTGCTGGTCAAATATTTTTCATTGCTTTAAATCACCTGGAAATTGATAAAAAAAAAAAAAAAGTTTTCATGATACTTAGCACCACCTACTGGCCAAAGGCAGTATTTTCTGTTTTACATCAATAATAAAAAAAAAAAACTTTCGACCAGCACAGGAAATAACCTATTACCTTTTGCTTTTTTTTTTTTTTACGTCCATGGCACAGAACGAATGAGACAGCTGCAGCCATGAATAATGGTGCCACCCTCCCAACTGTGCAGTGTAGCGGAGAGCTGGCAAATCACAAGACTGGCTGAGTAGAATTACAGACATTGATGGATTTCTCATCCCCTGTGATCTCTATACAGTACGGAGGTGCCGGATTCCCCTCCATCATTGTATGTTTTGTATTGTCAGTGTAATGACTTCCTCGGCTTTGTACCGTGTAACTGGAAGGTGGAGGGTGGAAGATGGAGGGTGGAGGGTGGAAGGTGGAGGGTGGAGGGTGGAAGGTGGAAGGTGGAGGGTGGAGGGTGGAAGGTGGAAGGTTTATATTTGTACAGCTGCAGAGTTATGATTTGGGCCGCAGAGAAGATTTTATCCTCCCAGTCTCTATCTGATTGTAGCAGATGTCCGTCTTACAGCTAAAGTTCAATTCCCTCCCCCCTTCACCCCTCAATATGATAATTACATTTATAAAAAAAAAAAAATATTTCTGTTTTCATCACACGCCTTATTTAAGACCCAGTGATGTCATCACTGGGTCTCTGTGCTTCTCTAGGCAGTGAAGGCAGATTGTGGCTGGTGGGATTGGCTGGCCAGGTGGTGCACATAGCCCCCTCCCCTTCCCTGGCTTGCTATATACCTTGAATTCACTCTGAGATTCCCTCAATGTCTTATCCTGCTCTGTTTCTATCCACCCGGGAGTTTTGTGTGTCCCAGCCGGGGCTCCTCCTCTTATATTCTCCATAATATGAATAAAAATCCATCAAGGATGGTGGGAGCGCCTCATAATAAACTCCTATATTACAGGAATAAAGTGCAAGCTATGTTGCCAAGATTAGGTACTTCTAGTATACTAGTTGTATTTTACTCATCGGCCTTTTGGCTAAGTTCAGGTGTAGTACTGACTTTAGCCCTTAGGGGGGGTCTCCGCTTCATAGCTCGGACGTTGAGAGCCACCTTGTATCTATCCAAGCCATTTAGTCCTTGTGGGGTACCCTCTGCTTGGCCTTGTAGGATCATCAATTCAATTCGGCTTTACCTACTTGCTGCTATTGGTTTAGAGGCTTAGCCCCCTCAAGGATCGAGACTGCGATCATCCCTCCCCCCCAACTCTGCGCTACTACTTTCGGGCAGTAGGCGCACAAAGGCCTTTTTCCGGCACAGAGGGGGGGACTCACCAGTGGCCTTCCGGGGCTCCTTCGGTGTCTTTTCCTCCGGCTTCTTTTCAGGGGTGTACCAAAGGGTTGGCGAGATTGGCGCCCGCCAAGGGCGCAGGCCGAGGGGGGGGGGGCAAAAAAATTGGCAGTGTTAGCAGTGATTTTTGCACCCTCCACTCAGCCTGCACCCCCGGCATCCCCCAGGCAGCGTGCGGCTCCAAATCTTGAGCCCGTACCACCGCTCAGCACGGTGAGACTCCTTCAACCTTCTCTCCCAGGCAAAGCTGACTGGGGGACCCCCCCTCTCTCTCTCTCTCCCTCTGTCACACTCACTCTCTCTCTCTGTCACCCCCTCTCTCTCTCTCTGTCATCCCTCTCTCTCTCTGTCACCCCCCTCTCTCTCTGTCTTCCCCCCTGTCTCTCTCTCTCTCTCTCTCTCTCTCTCTCTGTCAACCCCCTCTCTCTCTGTCTTCCCCCTGTCTCTCTCTCTCTCTCTCTCTCTCTCTCTCTGTCAACCCCCTCTCTCTCTGTCTTCCCCCCTGTCTCTCTCTCTCTCTCTCTCTCTCTCTCTGTCACCCCCCTCTCTCTCTCTGTCACACTCACTCTCTCTCTCTGTCACCCCCCTCTCTCTCTGTCACCCCCCTCTCTCTCTGTCCCCCCCTCTCTCTCTCCCTCTATGTCAAACCCCCCCCCTCTCTCTCTGTCAACCCCCCCTCTCTCTCTGTCACCCCCCTCTCTCTCTGTCACACTCACTCTCTCTCTCTGTCACCCCCCTCTCTCTCTCTGTCATCCCTCTCTCTGTCACCCCCCTCTCTCTCTCTTTCACCCCCTCTCTCTCTCTCTGTCACCCCCTCTCTCTCTCTTTCACCCCCTCTCTCTCTCTCTTTCACCCCCTCTCTCTTTTACCCCCTCTCTCTGTCACCCCCTCTCTCTCTCTCTTTGTCACCCCCTTTCTCTCTCTCTCACCCCTCTCTTTCTCTCTCTGTCCCCCCCTCTCTCTCCCTCTCTCTCTCTGTCACCCTCTCTCTCTCCCTCTATGTCAACCCCCCCTCTCTCTCTGTCAACCCCCCCTCTCTCTCTGTAAACCCCCCTCTCTCTCTCTCTTTTGGGGTGTGGGGCGGGGGGGGGGGGTGCCGATACAGCTCCTCACCAATGGCGCTGGAGACCCTTGGTACGCCTCTGCTTCTTTTTCCCAGTGCTGGAAGGAATTTTTCCCTGGGTCAGGGCTCCAGCGTAGGACTGGGATCTCTGGGGGCAGCCTCCATAGACATGCTCAGCCAATCCGCATAGGTTGAAGGCCCTGGACCTCGGGCAGTCCTTGGTCTCATGGCCTGCAACCCGAAAGAACCTGCAAGCAAGTTCATTACACCCCTTACCTATATGACCAGGCTGGCCACACCTCCGATTGGTCTGGGGCTGGTCGGCGTAGTAAAGGAGTCCTGTGGAGGCTCCCAGAGAGAAGGTGTCACCCCGAAGAGTCTCTCCTTAACCTGCAAGACACAGTCCACTTACCTGTCCAGAAGCCGTTGACAGTGAGGATTCTAAATGGGTCTTTGGCCACGATGCAAAACTTCTGGAGGTAGGTGGCGATGTCCTTTCCCGGGGTATGGGGGGGGGGGGGTTCCTCATGGACACCGTTACCGACATAGGACATAGCTGGAAATGAATGTACGAAAATGCATTTTGCCACTAAGTGGCGCCAAGTATCATTATATTTAAAACCATCTAGTGGCCAAATGTAGTATTTTCCATTTTCCCCCATTTGCACAGAATACATTTATATGCACTTTTCATGAAAGTTTTCTATAAAACAGAAAATACAGCATATTGCTACTAGATGGCGATAAATATCATGATACGTGTTGCCATCTAGTGGCCAAATTTGGTAATTTCTGTTTAAAATCAATGAAATATGTTAAACTCTTAGCCCTCTGATACCTCTTGTACCAAGTGCATTGTAACTGTACTGTCTGCCTTCATTTTGTTAAGTGCTGTGTAAACTGTTGGTGCTATATAAAACCTGTATAATACCTGTATAATAATAATGCTGATTTAAAACAGCCCCACCTAGTGGCCAAATGTGGTATTTTCTGGTTTAAATCAGTATTAAACATTTTATTGATTTTAAACAGAAATGACCGAATTTGGCCACTAGATGGCACCACTTGGTGGCAACATTTATCCTGTGCAAATTGGGGGGGGAAAAAAAACTTATGTTGTTAGACTACTTCCTATGCTGACTAAATATTTCTGATTGGATGTAAATGGAAAATACTGCATTTGGCCACTAGATGGTGTTCAATATATTGATATTTGGCACCACTTAATGGCAAAAATGCATTTGGCCACTAGATGGTGACGCTTAGCACCATCTAGTGGCCAAATGTATTTATTTATTTTTTTTTTCATTTTAAATCAATGAAAAACATTCTACCAACACAGGAAATAGCTGGAAATTAATGTAAAAATGCATTTATCATATTTTAAAGACAATTTTCCCAGTGAAAGAGCATGTAGATTTGTTTTGTGCCAATGGGGCAAAAAAAAAAACCCACACACACACACAAAGCTACTTTCGTTTTTTTTTTTTCTTTTTTTTATTAAAATTGAAAAAAAAAAATATTGCATTTGGCCAAACGATTGAGTATTATGATACCTATCAGCGGGATCTGCTACATAGCTGTACAGGTACACATTGGAGTTAATGGTTTCTTATTCTACCACCAGAGGGCGCTGTTACACAGCTGTATTATTATTATTATATAGGATTTATATAGCGCCGACGGTTTACACAGTTTACTGTATAGTTACACATTGGAATAAATTGTATCCTTTCCTACCTCCAGTGGGAGCTGTTACACAGCTGTGCAGTTACACATTGGAATGAATGGTTTCTTATCCTACCACCAGAGGGAGCTGTTACATAGCTGTATAGTTACACATTGGGATAAATGGTCTCTTTTCCTACTAGCCTTATACAGTATATGAATATTTTTTTCAATAAGATGTTTATTGAAGTAATTTTAAATTGACAACATTATTAATATTACTATTATTATTATTATTACTTCTAATACTATTATTAATCAATTATTATTTTATTTATTTCATTTATTCATTATTTAATACATAACATTATTAATATTATTATTTTTTTCAATAAGATGTTTATTGAAGTAATTTTATAATTGACAACATTATTAATATTGTTGTTATTATTATTATATTATTATTTTATTTATTTCATTTATTCATTATTTAATACATAACATTATTAATATTATTTTTTTTCAATAAGATGTTTATTGAAGTCATTTTAAATTGACAACATTATTAATATTATTATTATTATTATTATTATTATTATTAATACTATTATTATTAATCAATTATTATTTTATTTATTTAATTTATTCATTATTTAATACATAACATTATTATTATTTTTTTTTCATTAAGATGTTTATGGAAGTAATTTTATAATTGACAACATTATTAATGTTGTTGTTTTTATTATTATAATTAATAATAACATCAACTAATTAGTTATAATTTAGTTTATTTAATACATATTTATTCATTTATATTTTTTTATTGTATATTTTTTCTTTTAATTATTTACATTATTTAACAAATTTATTATTATTGTTCCCAAATAAAATTGATGTCTTTTTTTTCCCCCACAAATAGAGCTTTGTTTTGGCGGTATTTGATCACCTGTGCGATTTTTATTTTTTGTGTTTAAAAAAAAATATATATTTTTCACATTCTGCAATTTAACATTCTAAAAAAGAAAAAAAAATTTAAAATCAAATTTGTTTTAACATTTTTAGGCCAATTTGTTTTCTGCTACATATTTTTGATAAAAAAAAAAAAAATCGCAATAAGCGTATTTTGATTGGTTTGCGCACATGTTATCGCGTCTACAAACTACGGGAAAGATTTATGTCATTTTTATTGTTTTTTTTTTTTACAAGTAATGGCGGCGATATGCGATTTTTAGCGGGACTGCGACATTGCGGCGGACAGATCGGACCCCTAACTGACATTTTTGACACTTTTGGGGGTACCGGTGACATTACTACAGTAATCAGTGCTAAAAATATGCACTGTCACTGTAATAATGACACTGAGAGGGAAGGGGTTAACACCAGGAGCGATCAAGGAGTTAAGTGTGAGCCTAGGGGATGCTTTCTAACTGTGATGGGGATGGGCTTGTAATATCAACACAGAGACCTGTGATCCTAAATAGGAGGAGCCCTGTTTCAGAACAGCGGTCTGCCGACATTACTACAGTAATCAGTGCTAAAAATATGCACCGTCACTGTAATAATGACACTGGCAGGGAAGGGGTTAACACTAGGGGCAATCAAAGAGTTAAGTGTGAGCCTAGGGGGTGTTTTCTAACTGTGAGGGGGGTGGGTTTGTAATATCAACACAGAGACCTGTGTTTCTAAATAGGAGGATCAGAGGAGCTCTGTGTTTACAACAGCAGACCACTGTTCTCTCTTCACGGGGAGCGATCGCGGATGCCCGGTGGCAGTCGTGGGCACCGGCCCCGCGCCTCGGCTTCGCCGCCGTCGAGTAGGGGTGGGCACGTGCCCACAGTAGCGCTCCTGGGAACCGCCATACAGGTACAGGTACAGCGATTCGCAGGAACCTGCTGCCGTAAAACTATGGATGCTGGTTGGCAAGTGGTTAAAGAGTTAGGCTGCCTGTGGATGGTGCCGAGTCAGCAGGTGACCATACCATCCGGACAGACCGGGTCTAAGGAGGTAAGTCAATACATAAAATGTCAAAGGCTTATATGGACAATGACATGAAGTTTATGCAAAGGGTCAATATTTGCATTGTTGACCCTTATTTTCAAGACCTCTGCAATTCTCCCTGGCATGCGGTCACTCAACTTCTGGACCACATCCAGACTGATGGCCGTCCATTCTTGCATAATCAATGCTTGGAGTTTGCCAGAATTTGTGTTTTTTTTTTTTTTTTTTTCACCCCCCTCTTTAGGATTGTCCACATTTTTGTTCCCCAAGCCCCTTAGTTATCACTTATGCCTTCTGGCAAGGTCCTCCATCATGCTGGAAAAGACATTGTTCCTCACCAAACTGGTCTTGGATGGTTTGGAGAAGTTGCTCTCTTTTGTACCATTCATTGAACAGGGATGGAGGCGCATGATATTCTGATCATGGCGTCAATTAAAGTCCCACATTCCCCTTCCCATTCATTCTTCATTCTTGGCTTTGTTGCTTTGCAAAATTGTGAATGAGCCCACTGCCTTGGCTGAGAGGCAACCCCACACATGAGTGGTCTCAGGATGCATGACACAGGACTGATGGTAGCGTAGGGCTCCCCTTTTCTTCTCCGGATGAGGTATCTTCTCCAGATGCCCCAAATCAGGGCTTTTTTTAGGTACAGGAACTCAACTGCGACACCCCCCCCCCAAAAAAAAAAACCCTCTCCTCCCAACACATACACCTTCCAAACTGCATCAAATAGTGGGTGCAGTCAAAATTGAATAACAGTAGGAGGGTCTTAAAGGGGCATTAAATACCAGGGGTGCATTATGTACAGAGTGCAGAGTTTGGTGGGGTTACACACAGAGTGCAGAGTTTAGGGGTGCTCCATGTGCAGAGTTCAGGAGTGCGCTACACACAGAGTACAGAGTTCAGGGGTGCTCCATGTGCAGAGTTCAGGAGTGGGTTACACACAGAGTGCAGAGTTTAGGGGTGCTCCATGTGCAGAGTTCAGGAGTGCGCTACACACAGAGTACAGAGTTCAGGGGTGCTCCATGTGCAGAGTTCAGGAGTGCACTACACACAGAGTGCAGAGTTCAGGAGTGCACTACACACAGAGTGCAGAGTTCAGGAGTGCGCTACACACAGAGTACAGAGTTCAGGGGTGCTCCATGTGCAAAGTTCAGGAGTGGGTTACACACAGAGTACAGAGTTCAGGGGTGCTCCATGTGCAGAGTTCAGGAGTGCGCTACATACAGAGTACAGAGTTCAGGGGTGCTCCATGTGCAGAGTTCAGGAGTGTGCTACACACAGAGTGCAGAGTTTGGTGGGGTTACACACAAAGTGCAGAGTTCAGGGGTGCTCCATGTGCAGAGTTCAGGAGTGGGTTACACACAGAGTACAGAGTTCAGGGGTGCTCCATGTGCAGAGTTCAGGAGTGCGCTACATACAGAGTACAGAGTTCAGGGGTGCTCCATGTGCAGAGTTCAGGAGTGCGCTACACACAGAGTGCAGAGTTTGGTGGGGTTACACACAGAGTGCAGAGTTCAGGGTTGCTCCATGTGCAGAGTTCGGGAGTGCGCTACACACGAAATGCAGAGTTCAGGGGTGCTCCATGTGCAGAGTGCAGGAGTGGGTTACATACAGAGTGCAGAGTTTGGTGGGGTTACACACAAAGTGCAGAGTTCAGGGGTGCTCCATGTGCAGAGTTCAGGAGTGGGTTACACACAGAGTGCAGAGTTTGGTGGGGTTACACACAGAGTGCAGAGTTCAGGGGTTCTCCATGTGCAGAGTTCAGGAGTGGGTTACACACAGAGTGCAGAGTTTGGTGGGGTTACACACAAAGTGCAGAGTTCAGGGGTGCTCCATGTGCAGAGTTCAGGAGTGGGTTACACACAGAGTGCAGAGTTTGGTGGAGTTACACACAGAGTGCAGAGTTTGGTGGAGTTACACACAAAGTGCAGAGTTCAGGGTTGCTCCATGTGCAGAGTTCAGGAGTGCGCTACACACAGAGTGCAGAGTTTGGTGGGGTTACACACAGAGTGCAGAGTTCAGGGGTGCTCCATGTGCAGAGCTCAGGAGAGGGTTACACACAGAGTGCAGAGTTTGGTGGGGTTACACACAGAGTGCAGAGTTCAGGGGTGCTCCATGTGCAGAGCTCAGGAGAGGGTTACACACAGAGTGCAGAGTTCAGGGGTGCTCCATGTGCAGAGTTCAGGAGTGCGCTACCCACAGAGTGCAGAGTTTGGTGGGGTTACACACAAAGTGCAGAGTTCAGGGGTGCTCCATGTGCAGAGCTCAGGAGAGGGTTACACAGAGTGCAGAGTTTGGTGGGGTTTCACACAAAGTTCAGAGTTCAGGGTTGCTCCATGTGCAGAGTTCAGGAGTGCGCTACACACAGAGTGCAGAGTTCCGGAGTGGGTTACACACAGAGTGCAGAGTTCAGGGTTGCTCCATGTGCAGAGTTCAGGAGTGCGCTACACACGAAATGCAGAGTTCAGGGGTGCTCCATGTGCAGAGTTCAGGAGTGCGCTACACACAGAGTGCAGAGTTTGGTGGGGTTACACACAAAGTGCAGAGTTCAGGAGTGCGTTACACACAGAGTGCAGAGTTCAGTGGTGCATCATGTGCTGAGTTCAGGAGTGTGCTACACACAGAATGCACAGTTTGGTGGGGTTACACACAAAGTGCAGAGTTCAGGGGTGCTCCATGTGCAGAGTTCAGGAGTGCGCTACACACAGAGTGCAGAGTTCAGTGGTGCGTCATGTGCTGAGTTCAGGAGTGTGCTACACACAGAATGCACAGTTTGGTGGGGTTACACACAAAGTGCAGAGTTCAGGGGTGCTCCATGTGCAGAGTTCAGGAGTGCACTACACACAAAGTGCAGAGTTCAGGGGTGCTCAATGTGCAATTTCCTGCTAGAGGGCTGCACTGACTTTGGACTTGATAAAACACAGTGGACCAACACCAGCAGATGACACGGCTCCCCAAACCATCACGGACTGTGGAAATTTTTGCATTTCATTTGGAAATCAAGGTCCCAGAGTCTGGAGGAGGAGTGGAGAGGCACAGAATCCAAGTTGCATGAGGTCCAGTGTGAAGTTTCCACAGTCAGTGATTAAAAACGGGAGGTATTTTACTGTGGATATTAAATCAGTGGATACCGCTTTGTGAATGGAGCCCAATATCTTTTGTTTATTGAAACACATTATGGCCAATAGATGAAAAAGGTTGCACCGCTTCTGCCACAGACATGCCTAAAGGATTCCTGGTGAAGAGAAGTAAAAGTCCCCACCACTGACCTACTGAGTGCGCTCTGTCCTTGTCTTCATCCCGCACTCAGTAGGTCAGCAGTGGGGACTTTTACTTCTCTTCACCAGGAATCCTTTAGGCATGTCTGTGGCAGAAGCGGTGCAGCCTTTTTACAGGACATCAGAGTGGCCCAGGGGGCAATTGCCCCCTTGCCCCCTGGCCCAGACTTCCCCTGCTATCAGTGCCCACCAGTGCCACCTTATAAATGCCCATCAGTGCCCACCAGTGCCACCGTATAAATGCCCATCAGTGCCACCTCTCAGTGCTCATCAGTGCCACCTTATCAGTGCCCATTAGTGCAGCCTATCAATGCCCATCAGTGCCACTTATCAGTGCCACCTCATCAGCACACATCGGTGTAGGAGAAAAATTACCTTTTTGCAAATTTTTATAACAAACGATGAACTTTTTTTTTTTTTTTTCCCAAAATTCTCAGTCTTTTTTTATTTTTTTTAGCAAAAAATAAAATCCCAGTGATGAATAAATACAACCAAAAGAAAGCTCTATTTGTGTGAAAAAATAAATAAATAAAAATGTCATATGGGTACAGTGTAGCATGACCACGGAATTGTCAAAGTGTGAGAGCGCTGAAAGCTGAAAAATTGGCCTGGGCAGGAAGAGGGTATAAGTGCCCGGTAAGCAAGTGGTTAAGAAAAGTTATAGTTAGCCGTATCTTCCAGGGGAAAACCAGAAGACACCTAATAAATTGGCCCGGCAGTAATCTACCACTAGAGGTCAGTAGATCTCAGAAAAAGGAAAATACTGCATATTGTAATACAAGGAAACAACATAAAATATACAATAATTGGGACTCAACAAAGACAGGAAGGTGTCAGGGGGAAGAGAAAGTATGTGAACCCCTTGGAAATGATCTGTTTTTCTGCAGTAATCTGCTGTAAGATGTGATTGGATCCTCATCTAAGTCCCAGCAATAGACAATCACAGTGTGCTCAAATCGTTTGTTACCCCAACACTCCATATTCCTGATATGTGGCTGCTATACCCTGTACTTGTATGGAAATATTCTTCTGTTCCCTTTGTATTGCTTCCTTTGTGTGAAATGTCTGCTGTTCCTGCCAGTCCCTCTGCTTTCCTGTCCAAAACTGACCACACTAAGCATGAGAACACAGCGTGGTCAGTTCATTAGCTGTGCTGGGAACCCAACCTGCTCTCCTCCAATGATCAGACTTGTGCTGACACCCCCTCCCCTTCCTGCAGCATAGCCATTTCACTGGCAAGCTCAGTGTGCTGCTGTTTCATCTCCCCCCAGCTCTTATGCAGGTGAGAACAGAGGGAATGTGATTAAAAAAAAGGTATTTATAATGTTTTTTTATATTTATTTTTTTATATATCTATACAAAAATGCTTTGCCTTTCTTTTCTATTTTAAACGAAATAGGTTGTTTTACAAGGCGATCATTTTGCAATCACTTTAAGTTGAATTAGATGGACCTTAGTGTCTTTTTTCAACCAGACTAACTATGTAACTGAGTTGAGAAGACATAAACAATTCTAATTTCTCCTGTCTTTATTGAACACACCCGTTAAACATTCACAGTGCTGGAGGAAAAAGTAAGTGAACCCTTGGAGGTAAGAGCTGCTCTAACCTCCTTTGGCAGCAATAGCTTCAGGTAAGAGCATTGGGTAGCTCTGGATCAGATCTGCATCACGTTCAGGAGGAATTTTTGACCGTTCCTCTGTGCAAAACTGCTTCAGCTTAGAGACGTTTGTAGGATATCTGTTGTGAACGGCTTTCTTGAGGTAATTCCACAGCATCTCTATGGGGATAAAGTCTGGACCGCTTGAAAGGGCGCATTTTCTTTTCCTAAAGCCAGTCTGTAGTGGATTTGCTTCGATGATTGGAGTCATTGTCCCACTGCATCACCCAACTTCTACTAAGGTTCAGCTGTCGGACAGCCACCCTGACATTATCTTGTAGGATATTTTGGTAAACCTTGGAATGGCAAGTGGTCCAGGTCTTGAGGCAACTAAATATGCCCAAATAATGATGTTCCCTCTGAGTAAATATATGGGGGTCTGATGAATGTGTTCTCTATATACCATACCGTGATGAGGAACCTTGGCACTCCAGATGTTTTGGAACTACATTTCCCAAGATACTCGCACACTCTGCAGTGTAGTTGAGCATCATGGGAAATGTAGTTCCAAAACATCTGGGGTGCCAAGGTTCTCCATCACTGACAGGGCCGTCTATAATATTGATTGGACCCTCCCAAATCCACTTATCAACTATTGGCCAGCAGTGCGGGCTCAAGGGGCAGCTACTTTGGGCCCCACAACAATGACTGGGCCCAGGGCAGCTGCCCCTTTTGCCCTGTGTTAAAGATGGCCCTGATCACTGGATTATATACTCTTACTTCTTCACTGTCATTCCATTGTAAGAATTAATGTACACTTTTCTATTATCTGTAGGAAACAAAAGTCTGAGCCTGTGAGGACAATCACCGCCTGATGAAAACCAACCACCTACCTTCCTGTTTCATCAAAGAATAAACATTTGTGGTCAGAACCAGTTAGAACCAACAACTGTCATGGCGGACTGCTACTAGTTCCATTTTTGTGTCAGTCACATGATGTTACAGCCCATTTAACTATTAGCTTGCCATTCAGAAGATATGGGCACTGATTGGATTGATTGCGCGATCACGCCTAGATTATAATCTAGAACAAGCCTATGTCTTATGGGCCATACACACTATACAATTTTCTGAAGACTTTTTCCTTTAGACTTACCAAAACCACATAATATGAGGTCAGACCTAAACACTTTCAATGTGTATGCAATCTGGCAGGCCCTTGTACTACATAGAAAAGGTAAATCTAAAGGAAATCTAACCACAAATGTTGGATAGTGTGTATCCAGCTTTAGGGTCCTTTCATATGGATGGTGCGCTCGGCGGACTCCATTTCTCGATCCGCCAATCCCCGCTCAGCAGGCAAATGAGAAACGCCCCCCCTACCGCCGCCTTCCACGGCTCTGCCCGGTTCTCCCATCCCACCGGGAGACCCAAGCAACCAGCTGGCACGTCCGCCGGCTGGTTGGAGTCCCGATCAAAGCCGGATTCGGGTTTGATCGGGTCTCCGATGTAGGAACCCAGAAGCGACGTCATGAAAATACTTCCGGGTTACCCGGCTGCTAAAGACGCCAAATTTAAAAAACTGTCAGCATTCAAATATGCCGATTTCAGCATCTTGAATGCATTGAAGTGCAGTGGAGGGGTTTGGGATCTTTTAGACCCCCGATCCCTCCATAAAGAGTACCTGTCACGGCCTATTAGAGCCGGTTCACACTGGGGCGACTTGTCAGGCGACCTGGTCGCCTGACAAGTCGCCTGCCATAGATTAGCACAGGACCCGTTCTAATAGGAGCGACACAAGTCGCTCCGACTTAGAAAAAGGGTCCTGAGCTACTTTGGGGTGACCTGGAGCGACCTGCATTGACTTCAGTGATATGAAGTCCGTGCATGCCGCTCCGAGGTGCACCACAACTTCACAGGTCGCCCGGCAAGTCGGGTCGCGCCTATGTGAACCGGCTCTTACTGTCGCAAGGGATGTTTACATTGCTTCTGACAGCATTAAAAGTGATAAGATTTTTTTTTATTTTTTTTTTAAAAACACTGTTAAAAATAAAAAATGTAATTAATAAATAGGAAAAAAAAAAATGAAAAGCGCCCCGTCCCCGTGAGCTCGCGCACAAAAGAAAACGCATACGTAAGTCACGCCCGCTAATAAAAATATTGGATATATTTTCCTGAATATTTTCTCTTCTGTATGTCTATATATGTTTTTTCTTTATATTATTTTTTTTTGGATACATATTTGCTTTCTGCAACCTAGTGCTATGTAGGATTATGATGTTGGATATGGGAGGATATTATGAGACAAATTATTTGTATTTGTTCACATATTTATTATAATAAAGATGTGTTCTTCTATTAATAGGTTAATCATTGGATATTACTGACAATGTGTTGAGGAATGGAATCACCACTTTCTAGCCTTTTAAATAATGAATTGAAAACGTCTATGTTACCTCTTAAATGTTAATTGATGGCTGAATGGATTCCTAATTACTATTGAAACATATATAAGTGTGTGTATAGCCAACATGTGTTAGACGTATTTCTATATGAAGAAAGTCGCTATCATACCAGCCCAAAACTGTTATGGGAAATACTTCTGAGATGTACTGAATTGTACTTTATGGAATTTTTTCCAATAAATTTTATGTGCAGCAATCCCTGTGGAATTTATATATATATATATATATATATATATATATATATATATATATAATGTAATAGGATTAGAGTCAGCATATTATTTTACCTTATAAATAGTTAAACATTGGAATGAATGGTCTCTTTTTCTACCACTAGAGGGAGCTGTTACACAGCTGTATAGTTACACATTGGAATTCATACATTGGAAATCAAACTCTTTCCCGGTTTCTCAACTTAAAACAAGAATAAATTCAATCTACATTATGGAAAGAATTTTTCATACCATTTACAACTCTATGAAAATTCACACTAATAAATGGGACCCATGGATTACACACTCAGACATTTTTTTTTTCTCTAACTACTGTACTGGTGATTAAACATTTAAAACCCTTTCATTTGACACCACATTCCTGCCTAAGGCTCCATGTACATGGGACGTTGTTAAAAGTCCCTTGAATGCTGGAATTTTTTTTTTTTTTTTAGGACGTTTAACCACTTGCCAACCGCCGCAAGTAGATATACTGCGGCGGTCAGCCCCTCACAGGCAAAGTGACGTACATAAACGTCACTAGCCTGTGAGGCTCTGGGGAGCGAGCGCGTGCCGCCGGAGGCGCGCTCCCGCGCGGTCACGGACCCCCCTGCGCGTGTGACCGGCGGACCCGATGTCCGCCAGTCACTCTGCGATTGTCGCTGCAGAGGGAGAAAGTCAGGCGGCTAATGTAAACAAGCCGCCTGTCATTCTCCCCTGTGTAGAAACACTGATCATAAGGTTCTACTATGTAGGACCGTTGATCTTTGTTCCTACAGCTCAAGCCACAGCCAATCACAGTTAGAATCACGCCTCTAGGGACACACACAGCCCCTCCCTCTCAAATAAAGTTAACCCCTTCACTACCAGTGTATTTTTGCAGTAACAGTGCATATGTATAGCACTGATTACTGTAGTAATGTCACTGGTACCCCCAAAAGTGTCAAAAATGTCAGTCAAGGGTCTGATCTGTCCGCCGCAATGTCGCAGTACCGCAAAAAAAATCGCAGATCGCCGCCATTACGCGTTAAAAAAAAAAAACAACTAAAATGACAGAAATCTTTCCCTTTGTTAGTAAACGCGATAACTTTTGCGCAAACCAATCAAAATACGCTTATTGCGAATTTCTTTTACCAAACATATGTAGCAGAAAACAAATTGGCCGAAAATGTTAAAAAATGTTGATTTTTACATTTTTTTTGGGGGGAATTTCATATAAAAAATGTGAAAAATATTGTTATTTTTTCAAAACTGATGCTCTTTTTTTGTTTTGTTTATAGCGCAAAAAATAAAAATCGCACAGGTGATCAAATACCACCAAAAGAAAGCTCTGTTTGTGGGAAAAAAAGGACGTCAAATTTGTTTAGGTACAACGTCGCACGACCACGCAATTGTCCGTTAAAGTCACGCAGTGCCGAATCGCAAAATACCCCCTGGTCAGGAAGGGGGTAAAATCTTCCGGGGCTTAAGTGGTTAAAACGTCCGTTGTGTCGCGTTTGCACCCGCGTTTAGCGGGCGTTTGCGTTAAAAAACGTTCTTAGAGGTCAAAAAAATCATTCCCCTTTAAAATGGAAAACGCGAGCGTCAAACGCGTTCGGTCGCGTTCGGACGCGTTTTTGCGTTTGAAACACACGTTCGAACGCAAATAATTGCATTCCAAAAAACGTCCCTGAACTCAACTGCCGGCAAATGACTGTAAACGACCCTGTGTACATGGACAGATAAGATAACATGGAGCTGCGTTCAGGGGCTTCTGAAAAAAACGCCCAACTGCTCCTAAATGGCCATTTCCAGCGTCCCGTGTACATGGAGCCTAACGCTTAGTGTTATGGAATTTTCTTTACTAACAAGACACATTATTTTTGATGCTGCTCTGTACCTATTTCCAGGAACTATATTTTTGATATCCTTGTTCTTATCTTCATATCAAATTTCCATATTGAACTGAGATGACTTGAAAATACTTAAGAATGTTATATTTCTGTTTACTCTACATGATACCATTATTTGTCATGTTAATGTACCAATTTTCTGTTTCCTTTCAATAAAAGTTTGTATACAAATAAAAAAAAAATGAATTCATTGTCTACTTTCCTTCTACTAGAGGTCGCTGTTACACAGCTGTATAGTTGCACATTGGAAAGAATTGTTTTTTTTCCTACCACCAGAGGGAGCTGTTACACTGCAGAGGAATAATGGTAATAATTCTAGTATTGTAATAGTGTTATACAATGTTTATAAAGCACTGACATGTCAGGCAGAGATTTACAAAGTATCATTAAAACAGATTATACATTTAGAATTTCTGGTCAACAATCTATCCAGTTTATATCCAATAAGATAGTGAGATGTAACTGTGTCCATACATTTTACAATCTGATTGTACACTACCCTATAGATCTAAGATCCCTTTGCTGACCATCAGGATCTGTCATTGAGGGGGAGTTTTATTTCAGAAGAGTGAACCTCATCCTATGTATATTCATTATATACAATTATATCATTTTATATGTAAACTCTAACTATGATTCACAAGGCACAGAGTAAATTTCATCTAAACAACTGCAACTATTTTTTTTCCCTAAAATCATATAGTTACATAGTTACATAGTTAGTCAGGTTGAAAAAAGACACAAGTCCATCTGGCTCAACCAATAAAAAAAACAAACAAAAAAAAAAAAACAACCATACAATCCCATATACACAATCCTATACCCGCTGTTGATCCAAAAGAAGGTGAAAACCCCAGCAAAGCATGATCCAATTTACTACAGCAGGGGAAAAAATTCCTTCCTGATCCCCCGAGAGGCAATCGGATATTCCCTGGATCAACTTTACCTATAAATATCATTGCTTTTTTTTTTTTTTTTTTCATCCTTTGTTACATCTCAGTGCTGCTGATCTCCTGCAGCCTCTTTGCAGCCAATTCGGTTCATGCACTCCAGAGATGGCTGCATAGTATTTCATAGGGTGGGTTTCCTGATGGGGACAGCAGCGGGCCATACCTGGGTAAGGAGGGTTAAAATGGCCACTTGTAGCCTCCGGAAGCCTGTGTGACAGAGTGACACCACCAGAGCACAGTATGGGGGGACAGAGTGACACCACCAGAGCACAGTATGGGGGGACAGAGTGACATCACCAGAGCACAGTATGGGGGGACAGAGTGACACCACCAGAGCACAGTATGGAGGGACAGAGTGACACCACCAGAGCACAGTATGGAGGGACAGAGTGACACCACCAGAGCACAGTATGGGGGGACAGAGTGACACCACCAGAGCACATTATGGGGGGACAGAGTGACATCACCAGAGCACAGTATGGGGGGACAGAGTGACACCACCAGAGCACAGTATGGAGGGACAGAGTGACACCACCAGAGCACAGTATGGAGGGACAGAGTGACACCACCAGAGCACAGTATGGAGGGACAGAGTGACATCACCAGAGCACAGTATGGAGGGACAGAGTGACACCACCAGATCACAGTATGGAGGGACAGAGTGACATCACCAGAGCACAGTATGGAGGGACAGAGTGACATCACCAGAGCACAGTATGGAGGGACAGAGTGACATCACCAGAGCACAGTATGGAGGGACAGAGTGACATCACCAGAGCACAGTATGGAGGGACAGACTGACAACCAGAGCACAGTATGGAGGGACAGAGTGACACCACCAGAGCACAGTATGGGGGGACAGAGTGACATTACCAGAGCACAGTATGGAGGGACAGAGTGACACCACCAGAGCACATTATGGGGGGACAGAGTGACATCACCAGAGCACAGTATGGAGGGACAGAGTGACATCACCAGAGCACAGTATGGGGGGACAGAGTGACATCACCAGAGCACAGTATGGGGGGACAGAGTGACAGCACCAGAGCACAGTATGGAGGGACAGAGTGACACCACCAGAGCACATTATGGGGGGACAGAGTGACATCACCAGAGCACAGTATGGAGGGACAGAGTGACATCACCAGAGCACAGTATGGGGGGACAGAGTGACATCACCAGAGCACAGTATGGGGGGACAGAGTGACAGCACCAGAGCACAGTATGGAGGGACAGAGTGACACCACCAGAGCACAGTATGGAGGGACAGAGTGACATCACCAGAGCACAGTATGGGGGGACAGAGTGACATCACCAGAGCACAGTATGGGGGGACAGAGTGACAGCACCAGAGCACAGTATGGAGGGACAGAGTGACACCACCAGATCACAGTATGGAGGGACAGAGTGACATCACCAGAGCACAGTATGGAGGGACAGAGTGACACCACCAGAGCACAGTATGGGGGGACAGAGTGACATCACCAGAGCACAGTATGGAGGGACAGAGTGACACCACCAGAGCACAGTATGGAGGGACAGAGTGACATCACCAGAGCACAGTATGGGGGGACAGAGTGACATCACCAGAGCACAGTATGGAGGGACAGAGTGACATCACCAGAGCACAGTATGGAGGGACAGAGTGACATCACCAGAGCACAGTATGGGGGGACAGAGTGACATCACCAGGGCACAGTATGGAGGACAGAGTGACACCACCAGAGCACAGTATGGAGGGACAGAGTGACATCACCAGAGCACAGTATGGAGGGACAGAGTGACATCACCAGAGCACAGTATGGAGGGACAGAGTGACATCACCAGAGCACAGTATGGAGGGACAGACTGACAACCAGAGCACAGTATGGAGGGACAGAGTGACACCACCAGAGCACAGTATGGAGGACAGAGTGACAGCACCAGAGCACAGTATGGAGGGACAGAGTGACACCACCAGAGCACATTATGGGGGGACAGAGTGACATCACCAGAGCACAGTATGGAGGGACAGAGTGACATCACCAGAGCACAGTATGGGGGGACAGAGTGACATCACCAGAGCACAGTATGGGGGGACAGAGTGACAGCACCAGAGCACAGTATGGAGGGACAGAGTGACACCACCAGAGCACAGTATGGAGGGACAGAGTGACATCACCAGAGCACAGTATGGGGGGACAGAGTGACATCACCAGAGCACAGTATGGGGGGACAGAGTGACAGCACCAGAGCACAGTATGGAGGGACAGAGTGACACCACCAGATCACAGTATGGAGGGACAGAGTGACATCACCAGAGCACAGTATGGAGGGACAGAGTGACACCACCAGAGCACAGTATGGGGGGACAGAGTGACATCACCAGAGCACAGTATGGAGGGACAGAGTGACACCACCAGAGCACAGTATGGAGGGACAGAGTGACATCACCAGAGCACAGTATGGGGGGACAGAGTGACATCACCAGAGCACAGTATGGAGGGACAGAGTGACATCACCAGAGCACAGTATGGAGGGACAGAGTGACATCACCAGAGCACAGTATGGGGGGACAGAGTGACATCACCAGAGCACAGTATGGGGGACAGAGTGACATCACCAGAGCACAGTATGGAGGACAGAGTGACACCACCAGAGCACAGTATGGGGGACAGAGTGACACCACCAGAGCACAGTATGGGGGGACAGAGTGACACCACCAGATCACAGTATGGGGGGACAGAGTGACATCACCAGAGCACATTATGGGGGGACAGAGTGACACCACCAGAGCACAGTATGGAGGGACAGAGTGACACCACCAGAGCACAGTATGGGGGACAGAGTGACGCCACAAGAGCGCGGTATGGGGGGACAGAGTAACATCACCAGAGCACAGTATGGAGGGACAGAGTGACACCACCAGAGCACAGTATGGAGGGACAGAGTGACATCACCAGAGCACGGTATGGAGGGACAGAGTGACACCACCAGAGCACAGTATGGAGGGACAGAGTGACATCACCAGAGCACAGTATGGGGGGACAGAGTGACACTACCGGAGCACAGTATGGGGGGACAGAGTGACACCACCGGAGCACAGTATGGGGGGACAGAGTGACACCACCGGAGCACAGTATGGAGGGACAGAGTGACACCACCAGAGCACAGTATGGGGGGACAGAGTGACACCACCAGAGCGCGGTATGGGGGGGACAGAGTGACACCACCAGAGCACAGTGTGGAGGACAGAGTGACATCACCAGAGCACAGTATGGAGGGACAGAGTGACACCACCAGAGCACAGTGTGGAGGACAGAGTGACACCACCAGAGCACAGTGTGGAGGGACAGAGTGACACCACCAGAGCACAGTATGGGGGGACAGAGTGACACCACCAGAGCACAGTATGGGGGACAGAGTGACACCACCAGAGCACAGTATGGGGGGACAGAGTGACACCACCAGATCACAGTATGGGGGGACAGAGTGACACCACCAGAGCACATTATGGGGGGACAGAGTGACACCACCAGAGCACAGTATGGAGGGACAGAGTGACACCACCAGAGCACAGTATGGGGGACAGAGTGACACCACCAGAGCACAGTATGGGGGGACAGAGTGACACCACCAGAGCACAGTATGGGGGGACAGAGTGACATCACCAGAGCACAGTAGGGAGGGACAGAGTGACACCACCAGAGCACAGTATGGGGGAACGGAGTGACACCACCAGAGCACAGTATGGGGGACAGAGTGACATCACCAGAGCACAGTATGGGGGGACAGAGTGACACCACCAGAGCACAGTATGGGGGGACAGAGTGACACCACCAGAGCGCGGTATGGGGAACGGAGTGACACCACCAGAGCACAGTGTGGAGGACAGAGTGACATCACCAGAGCACAGTATGGAGGGACAGAGTGACACCACCAGAGCACAGTATGGAGGGACAAGAGTGACATCACCAGAGCACAGTATGGAGGGACAGAGTGACACCACCAGAGCACAGTGTGGAGGGACAGAGTGACACCACCAGAGCACAGTATGGGGGACAGAGTGACACCACCAGAGCACAGTATGGGGGGACAGAGTGACACCACCAGAGCACAGTATGGGGGGACAGAGTGACACCACCAGAGCACAGTATGGGGGGACAGAGTGACACCACCAGAGCACAGTATGGAGGGACAGAGTGACACCACCAGAGCACGGTATGGAGGGACAGAGTGACACCACCAGAGCACAGTATGGAGGGACAGAGTGACATCACCAGAGCACAGTATGGAGGGACAGAGTGACACCACCAGAGCACGGTATGGAGGGACAGAGTGACACCACCAGAGCACAGTATGGAGGGACAGAGTGACATCACCAGAGCACGGTATGGAGGGACAGAGTGACACCACCAGAGCACAGTATGGAGGGACAGAGTGACATCACCAGAGCACAGTATGGAGGGACAGAGTGACACCACCAGAGCACAGTATGGGGGACAGAGTGACACCACCAGAGCACAGTATGGAGGGACAGAGTGACACCACCAGAGCGCGGTATGGGGGGACAGAGTGACATCACCAGAGCACAGTATGGAGGGACAGAGTGACATCACCAGAGCACAGTATGGAGGGACAGAGTGACACCACCAGAGCACAGTATGGGGGACAGAGTGACATCACCAGAGCGCGGTATGGGGGGACAGAGTGACACCACCAGAGCACAGTGTGGAGGACAGAGTGACACCACCAGAGCGCGGTATGGGGGGACAGAGTGACACCACCAGAGCACAGTATGGGGGGACAGAGTGACACCACCAGAGTATTTGTGAGGTCAGGCACAAATGTTGGACAAGAACTTCTGGCTTGCTGTCTCAGCTCTAATTCATCCCATAGGTGTTCTATCAGGTTGAGGTCAGGACTCTGTGCAGGCCAGTCAAGTTGCTCCACCCCAAACTCGCTCTTCCATGTCTTTATGGACCTTGCTTTGTGCACTGGTCCAAACCATTTGGTGGAGGGGGGATTATGGTGGGGGGGTTGTTTTTCAGGGGTTGGGTTTGGCCCCTTAGTTCCAGTGAAGGGAACTCTTAAGGCGTCAGCATACCAAGACATTTTGGACAATTTCATGCTCCAAACTTTGTGGGAAGAGTTTGGGGATGGCCCCTTCCTGTTCCAATATGACTGCACACCAGTGCACAAAGCAAGGTCCATAAAGACATGGATGAGGGAGTTTGGGGTGGAGGAACTTGACTGTCCAAAATGTCTTGGTATGCTGACACCTTAAGAGTTCCCTTTAGTGGAACTAAAGCCCCGTACACACGTACCGATCGTCGGCCAAACGATCGGCCGTCTTTTGTCCAGGGCTGTCGTGTCTGTTGAAAACTGCAAAAGACTGCACACGAATTTTGTCGGCCAACAACAGCCGACTGCAGAAGTGATGTCATGTGATGGTTAACTTTCCGTGTCTTTTTTCTTTTCTGAGCATGCCTAGTCTTGCTAATCTGCTGTCTGTCGGCCGAAATCTGTACTGACTGGCGAACAATCGGGCGTTCTGGTGACGGCCAACAAAAATTTTAATGCCTGCACGACAGATTCTGTTCGGCCGAAAATGCGCTGTCGGCTGTCGGAAGCATCATACTAACAAGTCTACAATCGGCCGATCGGTCGTCAGCCGAATATTTACGGCCGACAATCGGTACGTGTGTACGGGGCTTTAGGGGCCAAACCCAACACCTGAAAAACAACCCCACACCATAATCCCCCCTCCACCAAATGATTTGGACCAGTGCACAAAGCAAGGTCCATAAAGACATGGATGAGCAAGTTTGGGGTGGAGGAACTTGACTGTCCAAAATGTCTTGGTATGCTGACACCTTAAGAGTTCCCTTCACTAGAACTAAGGGGCCACCCCTGAAAAACAACCCCACACCATAAGCCCCCCTCCACCAATTGATTTAGACCAGTGCACAAAGCAAGGTCCATAAAGACATGGATGAGAGAGTTTGGGGTGGAGGAACATGACTGTCCTGCACAGAGTCCTGACCTCAACCCCATAGAACACCTTTGCAATGAATTAGAGCGGAGACTGCGAGCCAGATCTTTTTGTCCAACATCATGGCCTGACTTTACAAAAGCGCTTCTGGAAGAATGGTCAAACATTCCCATAGACACACTCCTAAACCTTGTGGACAGCCTTCCCAGAAGAGGTGAAGCTGTTATAGCTGCAAAGGGTGGGCCAACTCAATATTCAACCCTACGGACTAAGACTGGGATGCCATTAAAGTTCATGTGCGTGTAAAGGCAGGCGTCCCAATACTTTTGACAATACAGTGAATTTTTGTCTGGGAACGGAGCGTTGTCACTCTACAACAGGAAGTGCCTGAACAGGGTCCTTCATGGCAGGATCACCGGTAATAGTTTTAAAGAAAGCTTCAGCTTTACAAAAGATTAAACAATGACTTGTAGATCTTCTATGAGATTTTAATGATTAGGTTGCCATCTAATGTAACCCTTCGTTGTCATCTCTCTCTCTCTCTCTCAGGATCAGTGGCGGCCTGTGCATAGGGGGCGCCAGGGCGCCGCCCCCCCTAAAAGAAAGAAAAAAAAAAAGGAAAGGAAAAAAAAAAAAATTACAAAAAGAGCAATAAAGTAAAAAAAAAAAACAAATTGTGTTCGCCAGCCTATGTGGTGGCTATGGGGGGGGGGGGGGTTTACGACCCAGAAGAGGCGCTGATTGGCTGCCTTCTGGGGGCGTAACCTGGGCGCATGTCATGGCGCTAGGACATCCCCCCTTTCGAGATATCCTGGCTGTGATTGTTTCAGGCTGGAGACTGGACCAATCATCATCCAGGACATCCGATGCTGACGTCGCGTGCGTCAGTCACACAACGTCACCGGTAACGACTGCAGTGGACGGTGGACGGACGGGAGTGACGGCGGCACCGGCGGCACTGCAGAGCGGAGAGGAGAGTGAGACCGTCACCGGAATTGGTCCTGGATCCAGTCACCAGGCCGCGCAGCATCACGAGCGGAGGGTCATCATCTCACACAGTGGAAGGAAGTAGGCACGAGTACCAGTCAGTCGGGGCCGGGGTCACCACTGGTAAGTGAGTCCTCCTCAGTCCCCTCCTGTCAGTCTTCCTCTCCTCCAGTCTTCTCCTCAGGCCTCCGGCGTGACCGTAAAAAAATGCTGGGCAGTGGGCAGCACTGTGGGCACTGGGCACTGCAGCCATTGCCATGCCAAATTAGATTGCCATGCCTAAGCCTTGCCAATTTGCCATCACCAATGCCATCCATGCCTGTACCTACCTGTTCTGCCATGGGCTGGGTCCATCCATCCATCATGGATGGTTGGATGGACCCAGGCCAGGCCAGAACAGGTAGGTACAGGCAGGTCACGGTGCATTGGGGGACATGTACACTGATCAATGTATTGAAGGGGGCACGCACGCTAAACTCTGCATTGGGGGACATGTACACTGTCAATGCATTGAAGGGGGCACGCACGCTAAACCCTGCATTGGGGGACATGTACACTGATCAATGCATTGAAGGGGGCACGCACGCTAAACTCTGCATTGGGGGACATGTACACTGATCAATGCATTGAAGGGGGCACACACGCTAAACTCTGCATTGGGGGACATGTACACTGATCAATGCATTGAAGGGGGCACAAACGCTAAACTCTGCATTGGGGGACATGTACACTGTCAATGCATTGAAGGGGGCACGCACGCTAAACTCTGCATTGGGGACATGTACACTGTTCAATGCATTGAAGGGGGCACGCACGCTGGTCACTGCATTGGGGACATGTACGCTGGTCACTGCATTGGGGGCATGTACGCTGGTCACTGCATTGGGGGCATGTACACTGGTCACTGCATTGGGAGCATGGTACGCTGGTCACTGCATTGAGGGCATGTATGCTGGTCACTGCATTGGGGGCATGTATGCTGGTCACTGCATTGGGGGCATGTACGCTGGTCACTGCATTGGGGGCATGTACGCTGGTCACTGCATTGGGGGCATGTACGCTGGTCACTGCATTGAAAGGGGTCATGTATGCTGGTCACTACAATAAAAGGGGCATTTATACTGGTCACTACATTGAAAGGGGCATTTATACTGGTCACTACATTGAAAGGGGCATGTATACTGGTCACTACATTGAAAGGGGGCATTTATACTGGTCACTACATTGAAAGGGGCATGTATACTGGTCACTACATTGAAAGCGGGCATGTACGCTGGTCACTGCATTGAAAGGGGGCATGTATGCTGGTCACTGCATTGAAAGGGGGCCTGTACTGTGGGGTTTGTGCTAGGGGGCCTGTACTGTTGGGTTTGTGCTAGGGGGCCTGTACTGTGGGGTTTGTGCTAGGGGGTTTGTGCTTGAGGGGTTTGTGCTGGGGGGGGTCTGTACTGTGGGGTTTGTGCCACTCTCAGGCAGTGTATCCCATAATAGGGTGTCTCTCACAGTATATCCCATAATAGGGCCCCTGCTCCCTATTATAGGATATACTAGTACTGAGAGACCCCTTAATATGTGATATATTGGGAGAATTTGTTCACGCAAGCAAAATACAGGGGACAAAATGGGTGGAGTCTATAAGGGATGGGGCTTCTGAGAAATGGGAGGGGTCAAAATAGAAGGGCGGGGTCTTGCGTCCCCCCAACTTAAAACTTCACCAGCCGCCACTGGATCAAGTTATCCAAGTGATAACAGGAAAGCTCCTCACCAATCTTCTCTCAACAGCCTTTCCTAGAGGCAAAAGGGGATGGCCAGCAGTGGCGGCTGGTGCATTGGGGGCACAGGGGCGCCACCCCCCCATCCATGCGTCCGGCCCCCTAATCTGCATGCGGGGCGCGGGACGTATGGAGTTCAATGGGGTTTTTTTTTTTTTAATCACCTGATTAGAGCCAGAGGCTCTAATAGGCTTCAGAAAACGGTGGACCCGGGGCGCAGAGCAGTGTCCCCCGAGCCTACCCATTGTGTGACAATAGCGAATGAAAATTCGCTATTGTCACACGGATCTTCCTCCTGGCCAATCAGGAAGCGGGTCTAAGACCCGCTTTCTGATTGGCCGAAAGGCAAAAACCATGCCATTGGCCGAGGAGGAGGAGGCGGGAGGGCGCGAGGAGACGCAGCCACTGCAGGTAAGTGCACTGGTCTGCCTGCATTGAAGGGGGCACGGCACGCTGGTCACTCTGCATTGAAAGGGGGCACGGCACGCTGGTCATTCTGCATTGAAAGGGGGCACGGCACGCTGGTCACTCTGCATTGAAAGGGAGCACGGCACGCTGGTCACTCTGCATTGAAAGGGGGCACGGCACGCTGGTCACTCTGCATTGAAAGGGGGCAAGGCACGCTGGTCACTCTGCATTGAAAGGGGGCACGGCACACGCTGGTCACTCTGCATTGAAAGGGGGCACGGCACGCTGGTCACTCTGCATTGAAAGGGGGCACGCTGGTCACTCTGCATTGAAAGGGGGCACACTAAACCTTAATTACTGAAGGCCCCTTTCACATTTTTGTGACCTCAAAGTCACGCAATTTTTTACACCGTCTTTTGCCGCAAAGCAATGCCTATTACATTTTTCTGTTTGTGCCCCCCCAAAAAATTTTGAGCACCAGCCGCCACTGCTCAGGATGGTGATGAGAGATGGCCTCTAGTCTTCGGATGGCAGAGCAGACCTTTGAAGTGATCAGGCAGTTCGTAGCGCCCCCTGCTGGTGAACGTGGTGTTCTCTTTTCTTTTTTTATCCCCCTTGCTCGGTCCTGGCTTCCTCGCCGTTGTTTGTATCTGGCGCTGCACCTGTGTCTCTCGGCGTTCATCACGTATTTATTTATGGAGATGCTTTTGACAGGCGGCGGCGTACCTCCGAGGCCCGCAGAGCTGCAATGTTTTTTCCCCCTCCGGTGTGCAAATGAGGGGAAAGCAGGCACGGGCGGCTAATAATATAGGAATGAGGCGGCGAGCGCAGGAGACGAGGCGCATAACGAGATGGAAGGGGAACCAGAGAGGCCTTCCTCACATGCTGCGCACACCGGGGGGGAAAAAGAATCAGCCGTTAACTCTTTGCCCAAGAAAAGTCCTAAAGAAAAGTCAGTGACAAAGCTTTATTGTATCGAACGATTCCTGAAATGTATCTAACATTGAATTGTATCGAGTTTATAGCGGAGGAATGATAAATGGAGGGCATACTTTGGGATTTCCTACTTGCCCCCGAGGCCAATTCTGGCATTTATTTATTACAGGTACTTAGGCAGTGCTTTACATACAGCGCATCCGGAAAGTATTCACAGAGCTTCACTTTTTCCACATTTTGTTATGTTACAGCCTTATTCCAAAATAGATTAAAATTAATATTTTCCTCAAAGTTCCTTCAAACAATCCCCCATAATGACAACGTGAAAGAAGTTTGTTTGAAATCTTTGCAAATTTATTAAAAATAAAAAAAATCCCATGTACATAAGTATTCACACCCTTTGCTCAATACTTTGGTGAAGCACCTTTGGCATCAATTACAGCCTCAAGTCTTTTTGAGTATGATGCTACAAGCTTGCACTCCTATTTTTGGGCAGTTTCTCCCATTCTTCTTTGCAGGACCTCTCCAGCTCCATCAGGTTGGATGGGGAGGGTCGGTGCACAGCAATTTCCAGATCTCTCCAGAGATGTTCAATCACGTTCAAGTCTGGGCTCTGGCTGAACCACTCAAGGACATTCACAGAGTTGTTCCGTAGCCACTCCTTTGTTATCTTGGCTGTGTGCTTAGAGTTGTTGTTCTGTTGGAAGGTGAACCTTCATCCCAGTCTGAGGTCCAGAGCGCTCTGGAGCAGGTTTTCATCAAGGGTGTCTCTGTACATTGCTGCCTTCATCTTACCCTCCATCCTGACTAGTCTCCCAGTTCCTGCCGCTGAAAAACATCCCAACAGCATGATGCTGCCACCACCATGCTTCACTGTAGGGATGGTATTGGCCAGGTCAGTGGCGGCTGGTGCTCAAAATTTTTGGGGGTGCGCAAACAGAAAAATGTAATAGGCATTGCTTTGCGGCAAAAAATGCTGTAAAAATTGCGTGACTTTGAGGTCACAAAAGTGTGAAAGGGGCCTTCAGTAATCAAGGTATAGTGTGCCCCCTTTCAATGCAGAGAGACCAGCGTGCCCCCTTTCAATGCAGAGAGACCAGCGTGCCCCCTTTCAATGCAGAATGACCAGCGTGCCCCCTTTCAATGCAGAATGACCAGCGTGCCCCCTTTCAATCCAGAGAGACCAGCGTGCCCCCTTTCAATGCAGAGAGACCAGCGTGCCCCCTTTCAATGCAGAGTGACCAGCATGCCCCCTTTCAATGCAGAGTGTCCAGCGTGCCCTCTTTCAATGCAGAATGACCAGCATGCCCCCTTTCAATGCAGAGTGTCCAGTGTGCCCTCTTTCAATGCAGAATGACCAGCATGCCCCCTTTCAATGCAGAGAGATCATCGTGCCCCCATTCAATGCAGAGAGATTAGTGTGCCCCCTTTCAATGCAAAGAGATCAGTGTGCCCCCTTTCAGTGCAGAGAGATTAGTGTGCCCCCTTTCAATGCAGATAGATCAGTGTGCCCCCTTTCAATGCAGAGATCAGTGGGCCCCCATTCAATGCAAAGAGATCAGTGTGCCCCAGAGATGTATAGTAACGAAGTAGAACTACTTAAGTACTGTACTTAAGTACCGAAATGCGGTATCTGTACTTTCCTAGAGTATAATTTTTTTCTCCTACTTCTACTTTTACTTCACTACATTTTTTCGATGATTTCGATACTTCTACTCAAGTATTTTTTTTTTGTGCTGCATAGTTACTCGTTACTTTTAAAAAAATTACCACTGCCAGAACAGTAGATGGCAGGTTGCATAAAGCTCAAAAAAATGTGTATAATGTCATTTGTAAATCAGCGCATACGAAAATAAAGGCTGTGTATAATAAAAGCTGCTATACCAAATCTTTCCAATAAAAAGAAAATATGAAACAAACAAATAAATGGTGCTACAGCGCTTAAAGTGCATCAAGAAACTACTAACAAACACAGGTTAATCATTTGAATAAATCATTTGAAATAATAAAAAACAATATGATGTTCAAACTTTTGACTTCTTTCTTTAATAACTACATAACACAGTACTTGTACTTCTACTTTCAGTACTTGAGTAGAAATTTTTTTTCAAAACTACTGGTACTTTTTACTTTTAGTACTTAAGTAGCAAATTTTTTGAAAAAACTACTTGCAATACTTAAGTAAAAAAAATGTTGAATACTTTAGTACTTCTACTTAAGTAACTTTTTCTGCGAGCACTTCCACTTCTACTTAAGTAACTTTTTGATCGAGCACTTGTACTTTTACTCAAGTAAAAATTTCGAGTACTTTATACAAGTCTGGTGTGCCCCTTTTCAAAGCAGAGAGACCAGCGTGCCCCCTTTCAATGCAGAGTGACCAGCATGCCGTGCCCCCCCCCCCCCCCGAGACCAGTGCACTTACCTGCAGCGGCGGCTTCTCCTCAGTCCCCCGGCGTCTCCTCGAGTCCTCCCGCCTCCCCCTCGGCCAATGGCATGGTTTTGCGTTTCGGCCAATCAGGAAGCGGGTCTCCGACCCGTTTCCTGATTGCCCAGGAGGAGGATCCGTGTGACAATAGCAAATTTTCATTCGCTATTGTCACACAATAGGTGGGCTCGGGGCGCACTGCTCTGCCGCCTGGGTCCAGCCTTTACTGAAGCCTATTAGAGCCTCTGGCTCTAAACAGGTGACTCAGAAAAAACGCATGGATAGGGGGGGCGGCGCCCCTGCGCCCCCAACGCACCGGCTGCCACTGGGCCAGGTGATAAGCTGTGCCTGGTTTCCTCCAGACATGACGCTTGCCATTCAGGCCAAAGAGTTCAATCTTTGTTTCATCAGACCAGAGAGTTTTGTTTCTCATGGTCTGGGAGTCCTTCAGGTACCTTTTGGCAAACTCCAGGTGGGCTGTCATGTGCTTTTTACTGAGGAGTGGCACTCCACCAATAGGCCTGATTGGTGGAGTGCTGCAGAGATGGTTGTTCTTCTGAAAATGTAGTTCCAAAACATCTGGGGTGGCAAGGTGCGTCATCACTGGCTTAGGCTATAAAACGATTGCCAAGACACTGAAGCTGCAGCACGGTGGCCAAGACCATACAGCGGTTTACCAGGACAGGTTCCACTCAGAACAGGCCTTGTTCAGAACGCCATGTTCGACTAAAGAAATTCAGTGCGCATGCTCAGTGTCATATCCAGAGGATGTCTTTGGGAAATAGACATATGAGTGCTGCCAGCATTGCTGCAGAGGTTGAAGGGGTGGGGGGGTCAGCCTGTCAGTGCTCAGACCATACGCCGCACACTGCATCAAATTGGTCTTTATGGCTGTCATCCCAGAAGGGAGCCTCTTCTAAAGATGATGCACAAGAAAGCCCGCAAACAGTTTGCTGAAGACATGCAGACTAAGGACATGGATTACTGGAACCATCTCCTGTGGTCTGATGAGACCAAGATAAACGTATTTGGTTCAGATGGTGTCAGGCGTGTGTGGCGGCAACCAGGTGAGGAGTACAAAGACAAGTGTGTCTTCCTACAGTCAGGCATGGTGGTGGGAGTGTCATGGTCTGGGGCTGAATGAGTGCTGCCGGCACTGGGGAGCTACAGTTCATTGAGGGAACCATGAATGCCAACATGTACTGTGACATACTGAAGCAGAGCATGATCCCCTCCCTTCAGAGACTGGGCCGTAGAGCAGTATTCCAACATGATAACTACCCCAAACACATCTCCACGATGACCACTGCATTGCTAAAGAAGCTGAGGGTAAAGGTGATGGAATGGCCAAGCATGTCTCCAGCAGACTTGTATAAAGTACTCGAAAGTTCTACTTGAGTAAAAGTACAAGTGCTCGATCGAAAAGTGACTTGAGTAGAAGTGGAAGTGCTCGCAGAAAAAGTTACTTAAGTAGAAGTACTAAAGTATTCAACATTTTTTTTACTTAAGTATTGCAAGTAGTTTTTTTAAAAAAAATTGCTACTTAAGTACTAAAAGTAAAAAGTACCAGTAGTTTTGAAAAAAAAATTCTACTCAAGTACTGAAAGTAGAAGTACAAGTACTGTGTTATGTAGTTATTAAAGAAAGAAGTCAAAAATTTGAACATCATATTGTTTTTTATTATTTCAAATGATTAACCTGTGTTTGTTAGTAGTTTCTTGATGCACTTTAAGCGCTGTAGCACCATTTATTTGTTTGTTTCATATTTTCTTATTATTGGAAAGATTTGGTATAGCAGCTTTTATTATACACAGCCTTTATTTCCGTATGCGCTGATTTACAAATGACATTATACACATTTTTTTGAGCTTTATGAAACCTGCCATTTACTGTTCTGGCAGTGGTAATTTTTTTAAAAGTAACGAGTAACTATGCAGCACAAAAAAAAAATACTTGAGTAGAAGTATCGAAATCATTGAAAAAATGTAGTGAAGTAAAAGTAGAAGTAGGAGAAAAAAATTCTACTCTAGGAAAGTACAGATACCGCATTTCGGTACTTAAGTACAGTACTTAAGTAGTTCTACTTCGTTACTATACATCTCTGGTCTCCAGACCTAAACCCTATTGAGCATCTGTGGGACATCCTCAAACAGAAGGTGGAGGAGCGCAAGGTCTCTAACATCCACCAGCTCTGTGATGTCATCATGGAGGAGGGGAAGAGGACTCCAGTGGCAACCTGTGAAGCTCTGGTGAACTCCATGCCCAAGAGGGTTAAGGCAGTGCTGGAAAATAATGGTGGCCACACAAAATATTGACACTTTGGGCCCAAATTGGACATTGTCACTTAGGGGTGTACTCACTTTTGTTGCCAGCGGTTTAGACATTAATGGCTGTGTGTTGAGTTATTTTGAGGGGACAGTAAATTTACACTGTTATACAAGCTGTACACTCACTACTTTACATTGTAGCAAAGTCTCATTTCTTCAGTGTTGTCACATGAAAAGATAGAATAAAATATTTACAAAAATGTGAGGGGTGTACTCACTTTTGTGAGATACTGTGTATATATACAGTATATATATATATATATATATATATATATATACACATACAGTATATATATATACATACAGTATATATATATATATATATATATATATATATATATATATATATATATAGGTATATACAGTGCATTGCAAAAGTATTCGGCCCCCAGGTATATACTGTATATATATATATTATTTTTAATTTTTTTATTTTTTCTTTGTTTTTACAAGGGATGAACAACATCTCTTGCAATAGCATGGGCCGTGACCGATCCTCTCTACGAGGAGATCTGGGGTCTATGAGACCCCGCATTTCTACTCTGGCCTCCACAGCATTTGATCGAATGGAGATTGATTTGATCAGATGCTTTCACAGGTCACATAGAGGGACAAATAACATCAGTTTCTTTCACTTTGTGTACAGCATCGGATGCAGTCGGTTGCATGGTTACCGGGCTCGCTGATGATATAGGACAGCCCAGTAAAGGCAGTGTTGGCGTCGGGTCACTTTTACGGAATCACCGGCAGCAAAGACTGATATGGCCTACAGGCGTGAAGTGGTTAACCACTTGCCGACCGCCAACCGTATATTTATTGCGGCAACTCGGCTCTATCAAGTACCTGTACGTCATTTCGTGCAATAGCCACTGGGTGGTGGGTATGCGCCACTGGAGGCACAAATGCGCGCTGATTGGACACAGGGGATGTCAATCAGCGGGTCCGGCGGAGCTGATGTCTGCTGGCCACCCGCGATCATTCCCCAGAGAGGCAGAACGGCGGTCTGTCTCTGTAAACAATGCAGATTCTGACATGGGAGAAAATGGAGATCTCGTGTTCCTGCTAAGAAGGAACATGGATCTCTGTCTTCCCCCAGTCACAGCACCTCCCACACAAAATTAGAAAGCACCCCCTAGGGACACCTTTAACCCTTTGATTGCCCCTGATGTTAACCCCTTCCCAGCCAGTGTCATTAGTACAGTGACAGTGCATATTTTTAGCACTGATCACTGTACTGTATTAGTATCACTGGTCCCCAAAAAAGTGTCAGTTAGGTGTCCAATTTGTCTGCCGCAATGTTGCAGTCCCACTAAAAATCGTCAATCGCTGCCATTGCTAGTAACAGAAATTAAAAAAATAAATAAAAATTATTAAAAATTTAAAAAAAAAATATCCCATAGATTGTAGACTCGATAACTTTTGCGCAAACCAATCAAAATACGCTTATTGGGATTTTTTTTTTTACCAAAAATATGTAGCAGAATACAAATTGGCCTAAAATGAAGAAATTTGATTTTTTTAATTTTTTTTATTGGATGTGTTTTATAGCAGAAAGTAAAAAATATTGTTTTTTTTTTTTTATTTCAGAATTGTCGCTATTTTTTTGTTTATAGCGCAAAAAAAAAAAAATCGCACAGGTGATCAAATACCACCAAAAGAAAGCTCTGTTTGTGGAAAAAAATGGACATACATTTTATTTGGGTACAGCGTCGCACGACCGCGCAATTGTCTGTTAACCACTTGCCGACTGCATGCCGCAGATATACTGTGGCAGGCTGGCTCGGCCGTGCAAATTTGACGTATGGGTACGTGGGTTCGCGGAAGCTGTCCTGGGGGCGAACGCGTGCCGCCGGTGGCACGCGCCCGCCCCCACAAGGCAGCAGGGATGCCGATCCACAGAGTCAGCAGCCGTGATCGCTCCCGGTGGAGAAAGAACGGCGGTCTGCTGTTATAAACACAGCAGACCGTTGTTCTCTCTGAAATATTTAGAATCACAGGTCTCTGTGTTGATTCCACAAGCCCATCCCCCCTCCCCCAGTTAGAAAACACCCCCTAGGCTCACACTTAACTCATTGATCGCCCCTGGTGTTAACCCCTTCCCTGCCAGTGTCATTAGTACAGTAACAGTGCATATTTTTAGCACTGATTACTGTAGTAATGTCACCGGTACCCCCAAAAGTGTCAAAAATGTCAGTTAGGGGTCCGATCTGTCCGCCGCAATGTCGCAGTCCCGCTAAAAATCGCATATCGCCGCCATTACTTGTAAAAAAAAAAAACAATAAAAATGACATAAATCTTTCCCGTAGTTTGTAGACGCGATAACATGTGCGCAAACCAATCAAAATACGCTTATTGCGATTTTTTTTTTTTTTATCAAAAATATGTAGCAGAAAACAAATTGGCCTAAAAATGTTAAAACAAATTTGATTTTAAATTTTTTTTTCTTTTTTAGAATGTTAAATTGTCCGCTAGGGGTCCAATCTGTCCGCCCGAAATGTCGCAGTCCCGCTAAAAATTGCAGATCGCCGCCATTACTAGTAAAAAAAATATACATAACATTTCCATAAAAATATCCCATAGACAGAATAATTTTTGCACAAACCTAATCAATATAGGCCTATTGGGATTTTTTTTTTTTTTACAAAAAATATGTAGCAGAATACAAATTGACCTAAAATGCAAACAGGCAGCTTTAATATCTATTGGGCTTCAGCCAATTCCTGGGGAAGTGTTCCCAGTAGGCGGCTGCTGCTCCTTTGAGGCTGTCCTGCTGGAGTCTGTTGATGACTCATCAAGGTCCCAGCTATAGCAAAGGGGGGGGGGGGGCTATTCCTAATTTATTTAGGAGCTAAGGACTTGGTCCTGGAGAACTCACTGGTGGAAGCTGGTAGGTGTGTAGCTGCCCTGGGACTCTGTGAGTACTGACCCTGACCCAAGGCTCCAGTGACTTTGTGCTAGGAATCGACCAATTATCGGTTTGGCCGATAATCGGTGGCCGATAGTCCCTTTTTTGCAAGTATTGGTATCAGCCACAAACTTGGCCAATATGACCGATATTTCTGCCTCTGGAGGGGAAGGGGGGGGATTAGAGCGCCGCCTGATAACACAAAAAGCAGGGTTCCTCTGCTTACCTGGCGCGGGCGCTGTCATACGAAGTCCCGCCTCCTGGACCGGCTCTTACGTATGATAGACAGAGCGCTGTTGACGTCTATCATAGGAGCCAGTCCAGGAGGCAGGACTTTGTATGACAGCGCCCCCGCGCCGGGTAAGCACAAGAACCCCGTTCTGTGTAGTCAGGCGGCTCTATAATCCCCATGCACTGGTCACTCTGCATTGTTGGGGGAACTGGTCACTCTGCATTGATGGCGGCACTGGTCACTCTGAATTAATGGGGTACTGGTCATTCTGCATGGGATGGGGGCACGGGTCTCTCTGCATTGTTGGGGGCACTGGTCACTCTGCATTGTTGGGGACACTGGTCACTCTGCATTGTTGGGGGCACTGGTCACTCTGCATTGGATGGGGGCACTGGTCACTCTGCATTGGATGGGGGCACTGGTCACTCTGCATTGATGGGGGGCACTGGTCACTCTGCATTGTTGGGGGCACTGGTCACTCTGCATTGATGGGGCCACTGGTCACTCTGCATTGATGGGGGCACTGGTCACTCTGCATTGATGGGGGCACTTGTCACTCTGCATTGTTGGGGCACTGGTCACTCTACATTGATGGGGCACTTGTCACTCTGCATTGTTGGGGGAACTGGCCACTCTGCATTGTTGAGGGCACTGGTCACTCTGCATTGATGGGGGCACTGGTAACTCTGCATTGGATGGGGGCACTGGTCACTATGCATGGTTGGGGGCACTGGTCACTCTGCATTGATGGGGGCACTGGTCACTCTGCATTGGATGGGGGCACTGGTCACTCTGCATTGTTTGGGGCACTGGAAATTCTGCATTGGATGGGGGCCCTGGTCACTCTGCATTGGATTGGGGCACTGGTCACTCTGCATTGAGGGGGGCACTGGTCACTCAACATTGGATGTGTGAATGAATGTGCAGAATATCGGCCCATATCGGCCGATATTGATACGTTGTGACCAAAATATCGGTATCGGTCCCGGACAAACCATATTGCTCTATCTCTACTATGTGCTGTTTTTCTTTTGACCCGGAACAGTACGCAGATAAGGATTTCTGACACTCATTTTATAGAATGCTTGTTCCAGGTGTGGTACCAGACACAGCCAGGTAACAAGCATTTTTTTTTTTGTTTTTTAGAAGGAAGTCCCCACACCTCTTTCATAACACAGCTCTTGCAGTAACAGATACATTTGCAGGGGGAGATCAGATTAAACGCTAGGGTGCAAATAAGGGACACACCTCCTAGCAGTTGCGGGACCATCTTTCTTACAACCACTAAAACCAGTGCTGGGTTTTCAAATCCCAGTATCTACTGGAAACTGAGTGTCATGGATATAACTAGGGATCGACCGATTATCGGCAAAGCCGATATATCGAGGGCCGATATGCCCTTTCCCCGATATATCAGAATCGGCCTTTTGATTTACCGATATTGCCGATATTTCGGGAAAGTGTATGTACCGGGGTGTTGCCTGCAGCTACAGGCATCACCCCAGTACTGGCGTCCATAGCCGACGGTCGGCTGTCATGTAATGACAACCGATGGGGCTGAGAAGCCGCTCGGCTGTCATTCCAAGGAGTGGGAGGGGACGTCCCCCTCCCTCCCGCCGCCTTCCGCGGCTCGCCCGGGTCTCCTGTCCCACCGGAAGACCCTGGCATCCTACCTTCACCGCCGCCGTCTGACCGGGTCTCCATCTGCACCGCCGCCGTCTGAGCGGGTCTCCATTTCTTTGAATTTGGTGCCGCCGAGTACCCGGAAGTGATGTCATGAGTTTAAAAACCTACAGCATTCAAAACAGCCAAACTTGGCGTTTTGAATGCTTTTAAGTGCAGAGGTGAGGTTTGGGGTCTTTTAGACCCCTAGATCCCTCCACCACAGTACCTGTAGACATTAAAAAAAAAAAAAAAATTTAATGTCTGAAAACATCGGCCAATATCGGCTGATACCGATATCCGATGATATTCCGATATCCGATGACCAAAATATCGGTATCGGCGGTAAAAAAAAACTATATCGGTCGATCACTAGATATAACTCAGTTTTGAGTGTTAAAAAAAATATAAATGAAAATTTACAGAAAACCCAGCAAACTCTTCCATTGTTGAATCTATGCCGCTATACATTCTGAATCCTTCACCGGCCATATCTGGTAATTGAGGGATTTATCTTCCATGAAGAAATGGCTGAGCTGGGACCTCCTGGCTGGCACAGCGATCTCAGGCCAGGCTGTGTGTGGCATGAAAAGACTAATTCCCGGCGTGGGCACATGTATAATAACCCACTGGCAGCTGGTGAGCGCTTTCATTAGGAAGCAGGATGGTCCACATGGGATCCATCGTGTGAATTCCTGGGAAGGGGAGGAAAAGATGTTCAGCTATTTGTCCGGGCGTGCTGAACGCATGGATCGGCGCCGGAAAATGAAGGGTGGTGTGCAGGGGGGAGTGGGTGAGAAGTCAGGACTTCATGGTTATGTAGAGTTACAGAGTTAATCAGGTTAAAAAGGAAGACATATGTTCAGTGACTTCATCCAGAAGATAAATACAATGAAACTCCCATCCTCTGACCATCTAAAGGCACCGTCCAACTTTTCCAAAAAGTAATAAATGAGCAACATTGATTTAATGATCACATTTTTTACAACAAAGCCTGCAAAGCATTGCACCTGTGATCAGTGCTTCATGGGTGATCAATGCATTATGGGTGATCAGTGTGTCATGGGTAAACCGTGTGTCATGGGTGATCAATGCATCATGGGTTATCAGTTTGTCATAGGAAATCAATGCATCGTGGGTGATCAATACATCATGGGTGATCAGTTTGTCATGGGTGATCAATACATCACGGGTGATCAGTTTGTCATGGGTGTTCAGTTAGATCAGTTATGATCAATGCATAATGTGTGTTTACTGTGTCATGGGTAATCAGTGTGTCATAGGTAATCAATGCATCATGCGTGATCAGTTTGTCATGGGTGATCAATGCATAATGTGTTTTTAGTGTGTCATGGGTAATCAATGCATCACGGGTGATCAGTTTGTCATGGGTGATCATTGCATTATGGGTGATCAGTTTTTCATGGGTGATCAGTTTGTCATAGGTGATCAATGCATCATGGGTGATCAGTTTGTCATGGGTGATCAATGCATCATGGGTGATCAATGCATCATGGGTGATCAGTTTGTCATGAGTGATCAATGCATCATGGGTGATCAGTTTGTCATGGGTGATCAATGCGTCATGGGTGCTTAGTTTGTCATGGGTGATGGGTGATCAATGCATCATGGGTATTGATTGTGTCATTGGTGTTTGGCCTGGGGAAAGTGTTGTTGCCCCTCCTGTGTCTGTTGTATCAGGTTCTGTTTCCCCTAGTGATGTGGTCCCTGAGTCTGTCCCTCCTGTGGTTGTTCCTACATCTACTGTGCATAGATCCTCCAGACTAGCAGAAGCTGCTGGGGGGAGTAGGGAGGGGGAGGGGGGGGTAGGGGATTTTAGTGGATCTTCCCTCTCAACCTACTCCACCTCCGGTCCTTGTCCCTCAACAGCGCAAATGCAGCCAGGAGAGTGCAGGGGTGCTGGATGGTGGTGGATCTTCCCCCTCGGCCTACTCCACCTCCAGTCCCTGTCTCTCGACACCGCAAACGTGGGCAGGAGAGTGCAGGGGTGCTGGATGGTGGTGGGGTCGATGGGGTTGAGGGAGGGGTGTCCATGTCCCATGTCTCACCCTCTGTTAAGGAGGTTTCAGATGATGAGGGGTGGGAGAGGATTAGGAGGAAGAAAAAGAAGAAGAGGAAGACCAGTAAAGCAGTAATTTCTTCCTCAGAGTCGGACCCAGGAGGGGTTCCTCTTGGCAACACAGTTTCTTGTTTTATCAGGGGATGAGTTGTTGTCAGATTTGTCTATTTCTTTATCATCTATGGATGAGGGGGAGTCACAAGAAAGCTATTTCGGGTGATGAGAGTGTGGTGGAGGTTAAGAAACGACTACCCCAATCATCCTGATGGCAGTGCCCGCTCTGATAAAGGTGGCGACCATTAATGTCGCCAGCGTGAAATCTGCAAGAGCTCGTGATATTGCCTTATTTTTGCTCAGTGAGTTTGATGCTGAGATTTTATTTTTGCAAGAGACCTGGCTCAATACTTTGGCCGATGTCCATCTAGCAAAAAGGGAGTGGAGATGCGGTCCCTCCTTTTGGTCTCTTGCGCCTGAGCCTTGCAGCGGAGTTGAGGTTCTTTTTAAAACCGATATGGTAACGTGCCGGCGGATAATTGAGGTAGAAATGGGGAGATGCATGGTCTTAGACGTCTCTGTTAGGGGGCAGGACCTGCGCCTCATCAATATCTATGGACCGCAGTCAAAATGGGACAGGAAATGCCTCTTCACAAAGATCAAGCCCTTCCTTTTTACATCCCAGCAGGTTGTCTTTGGAGGTGACTTTAACACCATAATTAGGCCTGAAGACAGAAGAGGCTCCATAGACAGGCTGGGTTATGATAGCGTTTTTCTTAGAGATATGGTTAGACAAGCAGGCCTGGTAGATGTGCACATTAAGCACTGCCCTGGCAGCACGGGATTCACGTTTCAGAGAGGGAATAGTCAGAGTAGGATAGATAGGTTTTTTTTAAAGGAGAACTCTGCTTTCTCGGCTCCTGAGTTGAGGGCGGTGGAGTTCTCTGACCACTGTATGCTGTCTGTGACTCTGAATGCCTCGGACACTCCACCCAGGGGAAGGGGTACCTGGAAACTGAATTCGGCTCTCCTGGAAGATGTAGAGGTAAGACAATCCTTTGAGGATTTTTTTCAGGCACAGGTTTCTATTCTGGACTTTTGCAGCAGTAAGTCAGAGTGGTTGGAGCTTGTGAAACAAAGGGCGATTGGACTTTTCAAGGCCATAAGTAAGAATAAGCAGCTTGGTATGTATATTGCCTACCAGCATTTGCGGAGGAAGCTTGATCGTCTTGTCTCGTATGGAGGAGATCGAGGGGAGATCCCTAAGGTGAAGCTTCTTAGGAAGTGTCAATATGACTGTCATGCTTCCTTGGTTCTGGAGAGGGATTATGGGAAATATCACTGACCAGAACTGTAAGCAAAGCATAGCAGTCAAGAGGGTCATAGGCCTGAGGGCCTAGTACTGGTTCCCTGGTGAAGTCCAGATCAGGGATTCAGGAGATCTTCAGGTCATATTACGCAGACCTTCTGAGAAAGAAGGACCTTAGTCGGGACAGGATGGAAAGCTTTCTGGATTCTACTCTAGGATTGGGAAATAATACATTGCCTTTGACGGATTGGCAGAACCAATTTCAGCGGATGAGGTAGTTTGTGCTATAGAGAAGCTGGCTACCAAAAAATCGCCTGGGCCAGATGGGTTGGCAGCTGAATTCTACAAGCGTTTTAAGTCCATCCTGGCTCCCTTTTTAGTGGAGGTTTATAACAGCTGTCTAGAAGAGGGTTGGCTCCCTCCCTCCATGAGGCAATCCACTGTGATTCTTCTGTCAAAAGTTAAAGACCCCTCAATGATTGAGAACTGGCGCCCCATCAGTCTTCTCAATGTTAATAGAAAGATCTTGGCGAAGATTCTTTTTTGGCACTTGTCGTCAGTAGCAGGTGATTTGTTGTCCAATCATCAGCACTGCTTGGTCGTTGAAGTTTAAGGCTTTTGATCGAGTCAATCATGAGTACCTTTATTTGCTACTTGGGAGATATGGCCTGCAAGGTAAGTTTATAGATTGGCTGAAAACATTAAATAAAGAGTCTGAGAGCTTTCCGCTTGTTAATGGTTGGGTTGGACGGCCTTTGAGGTTGGCTATGGCATGCACCAGGTGTGTCCTTTGAGCCCCTTGCTAAATGCTTTCACAATTGACCCCTTCATAAGAAGGCTAGAGGGTGGATCATTGTGCGGGGTGCCTTTGGGCATTGCTGGTGTGCCGCCTTTAAAGGTTGTGGTCTATGCCGATGATGTGTCTGTTATCTCTGGGAAGGAGGAAGCACAGGAGGTGGTCTCTGTGATAAAGCAGTACACGGAGGCTTTTGGCTCAAAAGTCAACCATGAAAAGAGTGACGTTTTCTGGATGGGTGAGGAGGGGGAAAGTTTTTGTAGCACCGCCCCCATAAGGACTGCCAAATTTCTACTTTAGGGGTCCCCCTGAGTTACCAGCATACAATAATGACAGTTTCTAGTTCTTTCTTTCTCCTTCCTTGGCTCGTTCCAATGATTCGTCCAGGGTTTTTTTTGGTTGTTTTGTGTTTATTATAAATTAGGGATAGGAGAAGGGAATAGTGGGATACTCTAAATTAACTATTCACAAGTGGTTGAGGACTCCTATCTTCAGGTTCAGCCAGGCTGTTGACTCACCCTGCCACTATGGGGGAATTTGGGAATTAAGTCTCTTTCCCTAAGGCGACTTGGTGGACTAGCAATTATCTTCAGGACACTCTCACTGGCATCCTCTTTCTCTTCACTGCTGACACCCGTCCACTGACTATACTACATGTGGGGTGACCCCCCTCAGGTCAGGCCCCTTGACACGAGTCCCTGTACTCACGACTCTGTGGTCCCAGGGTCTCCAGTGTCTCCCCCTCAGTCAGCTCTCCTGGACCTCTGGATTCAGGTCCTCTCAGCTGTTCCTCTGGCCCTAAGGGTTGACCACCTGCGACAGCATGGCACTGCTACAGAAGAGGAGGCAGCCGCACCCCTCCCTCCGGGACTCTGCTCTCCAGCCAAAGACCCCACAGCACATGTGCTCCTAGCTTTTATACAGTATCCCAGAATGCACTGAGATGACCTGCCCCCTGCCAATCACCAGGACTGTATCAAAGCCTATGCATCCATTCTTCAGGTTTTTCCCCACTGTCCAACATGCCTCCCTATTGGACTAGCATGAAACACTTCTCTAGACACAATGAATTGCATACTGAGCACATTGAGCACACCCTACAAACAAATCCTGCCCTCTGGTAGGCAGAGAACAATATAGATTTACCTGCAGCCCCTCTGGTAAGCAGACAGGGCTCAAAACTATACTTTCTCACCAACCCCTACCTAGGAGGGTGCTACACTTTCAACTTCCGGATGCCTTCCCAGAGTATCAGCAGGAAATTAAAGTGTTGGGCATCAAATTTGGTCATTGTGATTATGGTCATCGAAATTGGGAAAGCAGATTGGTGGATGCCAATGCCAAAGTAGCGAGCTGGAAGAAATGGAAACTTTCCTTGAGGGAGAAGGTTGACTTGATTAAAACTTACTTGATCCCAATCTTTTTATATGTCAGCTTCGTCTGATCTCTCTCTATGCAAGGGCGTACAGCTGTTTTTTCTAACTGTATGAGGAAACAGGCTGAACCTGATCAAACGCAATGTAACTTACCTGTCCAGGCAGGAGGGTTGCCTGGGAATGGTCAACCCTTTAGTTTTCTTTTCTCTGCTCTTTTTAAAGTACAATCTTGGTAATATGTTAGCAGAGACCCCGCTGGGATAGGTGGTTATTATTCACTCTTGGTTTAGGCCTTTTCTATGATGCTGGGAAGATGGCGGGTCAGTGAAAAGTCTGAGAGTCCGATATGGCAAGCTTCCGGGTTATGTTGCCCCCTGTCTGAAAATACTGTGGCAGAGGCAGGTGACAGTGGAGGATATCAAGTCCCTCCCCAGGAAGCTTCTGGAGAAGAGGATTTTGGGCTCTGCTTCCAGTGTGTCACTGGCCCTAAGGGATTGCCCAGGCTCCGTAATGAGGGAGGGGTTGTGTTTAATCAATTTGGGAAGAATCCTTTTAAGTTTAGGGATTAAGCCTGGTTCGCTTTACATGGAAGGCTCTATGTGAGAGCGAACCTGAAGCATCGCCCTGTGGATGATCGGGATTGTCCTAGAGCGGAGTGTGTTTGTAAAGTGGAGTCTATGGACCACTTTTTGCTCCAGTGTCCCTTTAACATAGAGGTGTATAAAAGGGTGGGGAGGGCTCTAGGCATTCTCTTTCTCTATCGCATGAGCTATGCAGAGTGGGTGTACGGGGCATTCCCGGCTCGCTGGGATTATGATTTTTATACACTTTTTCTAGTTAGTATAGTTGTCCGTTACTTCATGTGGAATGCATGGTGCCAGATTACCCTGCAGAAGAAAGTCCTCCCTGTCGAGGTGGTGGTGTACAATATTCTGGGTGAGGTTAGGAATATTTGGGGTCTTGAGAAGGGTAGGGAGCCTCGAGCGGTCTGGATAAGGGCGTGGAGGAATATCAGACCTGCTTTTGGTGAACTGTCCATCTCTGGGTGAGGAGCTTTTTTCCTATGCTATTTCTTTCACGCCCTTAGCTTTTGTTAGTTAATATCTTCATTTTTGAAGAAGGGCTGCATGCATAATGGGAGTGGTTTTGTTTCTTGACCTCGCAGGTTTGATGTCTGGTGTGGTGGTGTGAGTCTAATTAAGATTATTTTCCCCGGTAATGATGTGTTTCATGATGTGAGTTTTGTTTTTGCTGTAAAGGCAGTCTTTATTTGAGAGCAGAATTTGCTATGTATTTTTTTCCCCTTTTCATGTAAATATGTATATATTTATTTATGTATATTGATTTTATGCTTATTGATTGCAAGACTTTTAATAAACAAAATTGGGAAGAATGTCCCTTACATTGGTGGTCAGTGAGAATACGGCTCCTTACATTAATGGTCAGTGGGAAGAATGTCCCTTACATTGGTGGTCAGTGAGAAGAATGCTCCTTACATTGGTGGTCAGTAGTGATGTCGCAAACCTAATATTCGCCGTTCGCGAACGGCGAACGCGAACATCGGCAAATGTTCGCGAACCGGGCGAACCGCCATAGACTTTAATAGGCAGGCGAATTTTAAAACCCACAGGGACTCTTTCTGGCCACAATAGTAATGGAAAAGTTGTTTCAAGGGGACAAACACCTGGACTGTGGCATGCCGGAGAGGGATCACACAAAAAAAAGTTCTTAAAAATTGTAATTTTTTGATAGAGAGCAAATTATTGGAAAAATTAAAAAAAAAAAAAAAAATAAAAAATTTCTTTGGATTTAGCATCTGGTGGGTCTAAAAAGTGTACCTGTGAAGTTTCAGCTCTGTAGCATGTCCGGAACCAGAAAAAAATACGAATTAGGGTTAGGGCTAGGGTTAGGCTTAGGGCTAGGGTTAGGGTTAGGGTTAGGGCTAGGGTTAGGTTTAGGGTTAGGGTTATTTTTATGGCTAGGCTTAGAGGGTTAGGGTTAAGGTTAGAGGGTTAGGGTTATGGTTAGAGGGTTAGGGTTAAGGTTAGAGGGTTAGGGTTATGGTTAGAGGGTTAGGGTTAGGTTTAGTGTTAGGGGCTAGGGTTAGGGTTACGGTGAGATACTTAGGGTTAGAGTTAGTAGCCCTACCCCTACCCCTCTAACTCTAACCCTCTAACCCTAAGCACTAAAAATAACCCTAACCTTAGCCCTAACCCTAACCCTAGCCCTAACCCTAACCCTAGCCCTAGCCCTAGCCCTAACCCTAATTCTATTTTTTTTCTGGTTCTGGACATGCTACAGAGCTGAAACTTCACAGGTACACTTTTTAGACCCCCTAGACACTAAATCCAAAGAAATTTTTTTTTTTTAAGTTTTTTTTTTTTTTTTTAAGTTTTCCAATAATTGTCTCTCTATCAAAAATGACAATTTTTAAGAACTTTTTTTGTGTGATTTAGTGTCTAGGGGGTCTAAAAAGTGTACCTGTGAAGTTTCAGCTCTGTAGCATGTCCAGAACCAGAAAAAAATACGAATTAGGGTTAGGGCTAGGGTTAGGGTTAGAGGCGTAGGGTTAGGTTTAGGGTTAGGGTTATTTTTATGGCTAGGCTTAGAGGGTTAGGGTTAAGGTTAGAGGGTTAGGGTTATAATTAGAGGGTTAGGGTTAGGTTTAGTGTTAGGGGCTAGGGTTAGGGTTACGGTGAGATACTTAGGGTTATAGTTAGTAGCCCTACCCCTACCCCTCTAACTCTAACCCTAAGCACTAAAAATAACCCTAACCTTAGCCCTGACCCTAACCCTAGCCCTAACCCTAACCCTAGCCCTAACCCTAATTCTATTTTTTTCTGGTTCTGGACATGCTACAGAGCTGAAACTTCACAGGTACACTTTTTAGACCCCCCAGACAATAAATCCAAAGAATTTTTTTCTTTTTTTAAGTTTTTTTTTTTTTTTTTTTAAGTTTTCCAATAATTGGCTCTCTATCAAAAATGACAATTTTTAAGAACTTTTTTTGTGTGATTTAGTGTCTAGGGGGTCTAAAAAGTGTACCTGTGAAGTTTCAGCTCTGTAGCATGTCCAGAACCAGAAAAAAAGATAATTTTTCAGTAGAGCAGGGATGGTGGGAACCCCTTTTACACCTATATGATCTTTTTTTCTGGTTCTGGACATGCTACAGAGCTGAAACTTCACATGTACACTTTTTAGACCCCCCAAACAATAAATCCAAAGAAATTTTTATTTTTTTGTTAAGTTTTTATTTTTTTTTTATTTTTTCAATAATTGGCTCTCTATCAAAAATGACAATTTTTAAGAACTTTTTTTGTGTGATTTAGTGTATAGGGAGTCTAAAAAGTGTACCTGTGAAGTTTCAGCTCTGTAGCATGTCCAGAACCAGAAAAAAAAGATAATTTTTCAGTAGAGCAGGGATGGTGGGAACCCCTTTTACACCTATATGATCTTTTTTTCCTGGTTCTAGACATGCTGCAGAGCTGAAACTTCACAGGTACACCTTTTAGACCCCCCAAACAATAAATCCAAAGAAATTTTTTTTTGTTAAGTTTTTTTTTTTTTTTTTAAGTTTTCCAATAATTGGCTCTCTATCAAAAATGACAATTTTTAAGAACTTTTTTTGTGTGATTTAGTGTCTAGGGGGTCTAAAAAGTGTACCTGTGAAGTTTCAGCTCTGTAGCATGTCCAGAACCAGAAAAAAAAAAGATAATTTTTCAGTAGAGCAGGGATGGTGGGAACCCCTTTTACACCTATATGATCTTTTTTTTCTGGTTCTGGACATGCTACATATATATATATATATATATATATTAAAAAAATACTCAAATACCAGCCCTCAAAGGGGCTTTTGGGGACAATATATATATATATATATATATATATATATATCACAGAACAAAAAAAATTACACAAATACCAGCCCTCAAAAGGGCTTTTGGGGACAATAGATATATATATATATATATATATATCCAAAAAAAACCTCAAATACCAGCCCTAGGAAGGGCTTTTGGGGTGCTGTCCTTACAGCAGGAGTGTACCAAGAACACTGGCTAACAAGACCGGGAACTGTCCCTAGCTATAACAGCAGCAGCAGCACCAGCACTTTCCCTGCTCTCAGTAACACAGAAATGATGGATGCTGCCCTTGCTTATTTATAGGAGGTGGGAGGGTCTGGGAGGGAGGGTATGCTGATTGGCCTGGAATGTGTCTGCTGACTGTGATGTTCAGGGTCAAAGTTTGCCTCAATGATGATGTATAGGAGGCGGACCGAACATCGCATATGTTCGCCCGCAGCGGCGAACGCGAACATGCGAAGTTCGCCGGGAACTGTTCGCCGGCGAACAGTTCTGTACATCTCTAGTGGTCAGTGGGAAGAATGCTCCTTACATTGGTGATCAGTGAGAAGAATGCTCCTTACATTGGTGGTCAGTGGGAAGAATGTCCCTTACATTGGGGGTCAGTGGGAAGAATGCTCCTTACATTGGTGGTCAGTGGGAAGAATGCTCCTTACATTGGTGGTCAGTGGGAAGAAGGTCCCTTACATTGGTGGTCAGTGGGAAGAAGGTCCCTTACATTGGTGGTCAGTGGGAAGAATGCTCCTTACATTGGTGGTCAGTGGGAAGAATGCCGCTTACATTGGTGGTCAGTGGGAAGAATGTCCCTTACATTGGTGGTCAGTGGGAAGAATGCTCCTTACATTGGTGGTCAGTGGGAAGAAGGTCCCTTACATTGGTGGTCAGTGGGAAGAATGTCCCTTACATTGGTGGTCAGTGGGAAGAAGGAGGAGGACACACCCAAGGAGCTCTCTGTGAGAACCAGCCCTTTTCAAGCCTGGGCCTTGCTTGCTAGCTTGGCCCAGGAACAATGCCTGATCCTGGGGGAGGCCCTGGGAGGGATCCCCCTGATGACACGGGGCCTAGTGAGGAGGAGGTGGAGGACCTGTCTGTGGGTCCAGGCCCCGATGAGAATGCGGATGTCTTCAGCCAGAAGGTTATCAATCGTTTTAGGGCGATTGGGAGAGCTGAAGAAAAACTTAAAGTTTTGAAGGCTGAACATAAATCCTTCAGAGCCAAATACTGCCAGGCCTGGAGTAAAAATCGCACAGCCATGAAGCCTGAGCTACAGGAATTGGAAGATAAGGTAAAGAAACAATCTTTATTACTGGAAAAGTTGAAAGATAGAAGCGGAGTGTTTAAAGAAAAATTTGATAATGAGAGGAGATTTGCCAGCCAAGCATCAGCAAGTTCTGTGGATCAGCAGCCTCAGTTAATGGATGACCAGGCTCCATCTGCCTCTGCACCTCTCCCCCCATGCCAGAACTGGGAATCGCCAGCGGCAACCAGCCAGGGGGTTGAGAGTGGGCATGGATCCCTGACATTTATCCAGGAGATGGAGTCCCCCCTGAGAGCAGATAAGTTTGCATTCACTGATGATCCATCAGAAATCCCTGTGGATGGGCAGAGGAGATACAAACCAGCAAAGCCAGTACTGGTGGAGAAATCCCAGTATACCATGCTGCCATCCAACATGTCTGCCCCACCTGCTGTAGTGGATGGTGTCCCAGGTGAGAAGGAGCTTTGCCTACAGCTACCTATTGGAGATTCTGCTGTGAACACAACCAGTACAGACATGCAGGGAAAATCCCTGACCGTGAAATCCCCGGACCATCAGGTGAATGTGGATGGACCTGCATCTGACACCCCAGACATGGATTTTGCTGGTCTGGCTGAGACCAGTAGTCCCTCTGAAAGCAAAATGGCTGCCAGCTCCAAGGAGTCTGTTTCACTTTCACCAGAGCTTCCCAGTGTTTCAGGGCTGATTGCTGGTGGGGGAGGGGATCAGCATGCTGCTGTTTTTGGAATGGAAGCAGCCATGGAAGTTACCTGCAGTGTTTTACCTGCTGCTGTGCTAGAACTGAATTCCATTTCCACAGCTGAAAACCCTGTCCCAGTGGAAGAGAAGATGACAGCTGAAACTCTTACCAGTGCAGCACCAACTATGGATTCTGCTGTGAAGACAACAAATATCCCAGCAAGTATTAAAAATGACAATAATCATAAAGCAATGAATGTGGTGGGTGGTGGTGAAGGGGATAATATTGCTGGGAAAAATAGAAATGACATTTCTCCCCCTGCTCAGCAGAGGAAAGATTTATCGATTGTACAGATCAATCCCGGATCTGTACAATCGTTATCTGTTATGTCTGTGTCGGATGTTTCAAAACAAACTGATGGATTTTCTGCTGGGAGGAATGTTGGAAGCTATGCTTCAGCTTTGGGGAGTCGCACCAGGGTGGGTGGTGGGGATTTGGTTAGTAATCGCAATTCAAGGAGGTTTGTTGGGGGGTTGGTTAGTGGGTATAGGAGGAGGAATGTGGTTCAGTTGCGGTGGGAGGGCGATGGAACGCCGCCAGTAAGGGGGAGAGTGGCCGAGTTGGTCTTGGAAATGGGGTTTAAAGCCTGTGACATTTTTGCTTTGATTTGCCCGGTGGGAAGTTATGAATTTGATTTGTCGTTTGTGAAACCTGAGAGTTTGGATCTCTTTTGGGAGAGATTTAGGAGGTGCAAGGGCCTTCAGCAGTGGAGTGGTTTGGTGCCAAAGGTGATTTCAAGACAGCCTCTGATAAAGTCGGTGACCATCTTGGTGCGTAACGAATCCATACCAGAGGCTGATTTATTAGTATGGCTACGCCGATATGGCGAGGTCCTCACTCCACTGCGGAAGGTCCTTGATGAGCATGGGATATGGACAGGGGCCTGGACAGTGTCACTAAAATTGGGGGTGCTGGGCGATGTAGTTCAGCACCTTCCCTGCTCAGCCTTTCTGGGTAGGGATAGGCTGACCATTTTCTACCAAGGTCAGCCTAAGGTATGTAATAAATGTGGTGATAAAGGCCACTTTGCATCGTCCTGCACCCACAAGAAGTGCTCACTGTGCCAGGATTTAGGCCATTTGGCCAGAGAATGCACCCAGATTCGGTGCAATTTGTGCCAGCAGCTGGGTCATCCATATAGCCAGTGCCCAGAGGCACTGCATAACTTGCCAGGATTGGAGACTGAGCTGCAGAGGCTTGATAAAGAAGATGAAGCAGCTGAAGTTAGAGAGGAAATTGTTATTGCCCCTCCTGTGTCTGTTGTGTCAGATTCTGTTTCCCCTAGTGAGGTGGTCCCTGAGTCTGTCCTTCCTGTGTCTGTTGTGTCAGATTTTGTTTCCCCTAGTGATGTGGTCCCTGAGTCTGTCCCTCCTGTTGTTCCTACATCTACTGTGCGTAGATCCTCCAGACTAGCGGAAGCTGCTGGGGGGGCGGGTATAGTGGATCTACCCCCTCGGCCTACTCCACCTCCAGTCCCTGTCTCTCGACACCGCAAACGCGGCCAAGAGGGTGCAGGGGTGCTGGATGGTGGTGGGGTCGATGGGGTTGAGGGAGGGGTGTCCATGTCCCATGTCTCACCCTCTGTTGTGGAGGATTCGGATGAGGAGGGGTGGGAGAGGGCAAGGAGGAAGAAAAAGAAAAAGAGGAAAACCAGTAAAGCGGTCGTTTCCTCCTTACAGTTAGAGCCAGGAGGGGTTCCTCTTGGCAACACATTTTCGGTTTTATCAGGGGAGGAGTTAGTATCCGATTTATCCACTTCTTTATCATCTATGGATGAGGGGGAGTCACATAGTGTAAAGAGAGCTGTTTCGGGTGATGAGAGTGTGGTGGAGGTTAAGAAACGACTACCCCAATCATCCTGATGGCAGTGCCCGCTCTGATAAAGGTGGCGACCATTAATGTCGCCAGCGTGAAATCTGCAAGAGCTCGTGATATTGCCTTATTTTTGCTCAGTGAGTTTGATGCTGAGATTTTATTTTTGCAAGAGACCTGGCTCAATACTTTGGCCGATGTCCATCTAGCAAAAAGGGAGTGGAGATGTGGTCCCTCCTTTTGGTCTCTTGCGGCTGAGCCTTGCAGCGGAGTTGCGGTTCTTTTTAAAACCGATATGGTAACGTGCCGGCGGATAATTGAGGTAGAAATGGGGAGATGCATGGTCTTAGACGTCTCTGTTAGGGGGCAGGACCTGCGCCTCATCAATATCTATGGACCGCAGTCAAAATGGGACAGGAAATGCCTCTTCACAAAGATCAAGCCCTTCCTTTTTACATCCCAGCAGGTTGTCTTTGGAGGTGACTTTAACACCATAATTAGGCCTGAAGACAGGGGGGTCTCCATAGACAGGCTGGGTTATGATAGCGTTTTTCTTAGAGATATGGTTAGACAAGCAGGCCTGGTAGATGTGCACATTAAGCACTGCCCTGGCAGCACGGGATTCACGTTTCAGAGAGGGAATAGTCAGAGTAGGATAGATAGGTTTTTTTTAAAGGAGAACTCTGCTTTCTCGGCTCCTGAGTTGAGGGCGGTGGAGTTCTCTGACCACTGTATGCTGTCTGTGACTCTGAATGCCTCGGACACTCCACCCAGGGGAAGGGGTACCTGGAAACTGAATTCGGCTCTCCTGGAAGATGTAGAGGTAAGACAATCCTTTGAGGATTTTTTTCAGGCACAGGTTTCTATTCTGGACTTTTGCAGCAGTAAGTCAGAGTGGTGGGAGCTTGTGAAACAAAGGGCGATTGGACTTTTCAAGGCCATAAGTAAGAAGAAGCAGCTTGGTATGTATATTGCCTACCAGCATTTGCGGAGGAAGCTTGATCGTCTTGTCTCGTATGGAGGAGATCCAGGGGAGATCTCGGAGGTAAAGCTTCTTCTTAGGAAGTGTCAATACGACCGGCATGCCTCCTTGGTTCTGGAGAGAGATTATGGGAAATATCACTCGCCTGATCCTTACCAGAACTGTAAGCAAGGCATAGCAGTTAAGACGGTCATAGGTCTGAGGGATAGTACGGGTTCCCTGGTGAAGTCCAGATCAGGGATCCTGGAGATCTTCAGGTCATATTACGCAGACCTTCTGGGAAGAAAGGACCTTAGTCGGGACAGGATGGAAAGCTTTCTGGATTCTACTCCAGGATTGGGAAATGATACATTGCCTTTGATGGATTTGACAGAACCAATTTCAGCGGATGAGGTAGTTCGTGCTATAGAGAAGCTGGCTACCAAAAAGTCGCCTGGGCCAGATGGGTTGACAGCTGAATTTTACAAGTGTTTTAAGTCCATTCTGGCTCCCTTTTTAGCGGAGGTTTATAACAGCTGTTTAGAAGAGGGTTCTCTCCCTCCCTCCATGAGGCAATCCGCTGTGATTCTTCTGTCAAAAGGTAAAGACCCCTCAATAATTGAGAACTGGCGCCCCATCAGTCTTCTCAATGTTGATAGAAAGATCTTGGCGAAGATTCTTTTTTGGCGCTTGTCGTCAGTAGCAGGCGATTTGTTGTCCAATCATCAGCACTGCTCGGTCCAGGGCAGAAGTACCTTTTCAGCAATTTTAGCTGTCCGGGAGGCTTTGGAGCGATGCAGGGCTGCTGGATGGAGAAAGTACTTGCTGGCATTGGATCAGGCGAAGGCTTTTGATCGAGTCAATCATGAGTACCTGTATTTGCTACTTGGTAGATACGGCCTGCAGGGGAGGTTTATTGATTGGCTGAAAACATTATATAAAGGGGCTGAGAGCTTCCCACTTGTTAATGGTTGGGTTGGACGGCCTTTTGAGGTTGGCTCTGGTGTGCGCCAGGGGTGTCCTTTGAGCCCCCTGCTATATGTATTCGCAATCGACCCCTTCATAAGAAGGTTAGAGAGTGGATCGTTGTGTGGGGTGCCTTTGGGCATTGCTGGTGTGCCGCCTTTGAAGGTCGTGGCCTATGCCGATGATGTGTCTGTTATTATCTCTGGGATGGAGGAGGCGCAGGAGGTGGTCTCTGTGATAAAGCAGTACACTGAGGCTTCTGGCTCTAAAATCAATCATGAAAAGAGTGAAGTTTTCTGGATGGGTGAGGAGGGTGAAAGCTTCGAACTTCCGGATGCCTTCCCAGAGCCCCAGCAGGAAATTAAAGTGTTGGGCATCAAATTTGGTCCTGGTGACTATGGTCATCGAAATTGGGAAAGCAGGTTGTTGAATGCCAATGCCAAGGTGGCAAGCTGGAAGAAATGGAAACTTTCCTTGAGGGAAAGGGTTGACTTGATTAAAACTTACCTGATCCCAATCTTTTTATATGTCAGCTTTGTCTGTATCTTGCCGGAATCTCTCTATGCAAGGGTGTACAGCTGCTTTTTCCAACTGTTATGGGGAAATAGGCTGAACCTGATCAAACGCAATGTAACTTACCTGTCCAGGCGGGAGGGTGGTCTAGGAATGGTCAACCCTATAGTTTTCTTTTCTCTGCTTTTTTTAAAGTATAATCTTGGTAATATGTTAGCAGAGACCCCGCCGGGATGGGTGGGTATTTTTCAATCTTGGTTTAGGCCTTTTCTGCGATGCTGGGAAGATGGCGGGCCAGTGAAAAGTCTGAGAGTCCGACATGGCAAGCTTCCGGCTTATGTTGCCCCGTGTCTGAAAATACTTAGGCAGTGGCAGGTGACAGTGGGGGATATCAAGTCCCTCCCCAGAAAGCTTCTGGAGAAGAGGATTTTGGGCTCTGCTTTCAGTGTGTCGCTGACTTTAAGGGATTGCCCAGGCCCCATAATGAGGGAGGGGTTGCGTTTAATTAACTTAGGAAGAATCCCTTTGAAGTTTAGGGATCAAGCCTGGCTCGCTTTCCATGGAAGGCTCTATGTGAGAGGGAACCTGAAGCATCGCCCTGTGGATGATCGGGATTGTCCTAGAGCGGAGTGTGTTGGTAAAGTGGAGTCTATGGACCACTTTTTGCTCCAGTGTCCCTTTAACATAGAGGTGTATAAAAGGGTGGGGAGGGCTCTAGGCATCCCCTTTCTCTATCGCATGAGTTATGCGGAGTGGGTGTACGGGGCATTCCCGACTCGCTGGGATTTTGATTTGAATACACTTTTTCTAGTTAGTATAGTTGTCCGTTACTTCACGTGGAATGCACGGTGCCAGATTACCCTGCGGAAGAAAGTCCTCCCTGTCGAGGTGGTGGTGTACGATATTCTTGGTGAGGTTGGGAAGATTCGGGGTCTTGAGAAGGGCAGGGAGCCTCGAGCGGTCTGGATAAGGGCGTGGAGGAATATCAGACCTGCTTTTGGTGAACTGTCCATCTCTGGGTGAAAAGCTTTTTTCCTATGCTATTTCTTTCACGCCCTTAGCTTTTGTTAGTTAATATCTTCATTTTTGAAGAAGGGCTGCATGCATAATGGGAGTGGTTTTGTTTCTTGACCTCGCAGGTTTGATGTCTGGTGTGGTGGTGTGAGTCTTATTAAGATTTTTTTTCCGGTAATGATGTGTTTCATGATGTGAGTTTTTGTTTTTGCTGTAAAGGCAGTCTTTATTTGAGAGCAGAATTTGCTATGTATTTTTTTTCCCCCCTTTTCATGTAAATATGTATATATTTATTTATGTATATTGATTTTATGCTTATTGATTGCAAGACTTTTAATAAACAAAATTGGGAAGAATGCTCCTTACATTGGTGATCAGTGGGAAGAATGTCCCTTACATTGGTGGTCAGTGGGAAGAAGGAGGAGGACACACCCAAGGAGCTCTCTGTGAGAACCAGCCCTTTTCAAGCCTGGGCCTTGCCTGCTAGCTTGGCCCAGGAACAATGCCTGATCCTGGGGGAGGCCCTGGGAGGGATCCCCCTGATGACACGGGGCCTAGTGAGGAGGAGGTGGAGGACCTGTCTGTGGGTCCAGGCCCCGGTGAGAATGCGGATGTCTTCAGCCAGAAGATTATCAATCGTTTTAGGGCGATTGGGAGAGCGGAAGAAAAACTTAAAGTTTTGAAGGCTGAACACAAATCCTTCAAAACCAAGTATTTCCAGGCCTGGAGTAAAAATCGCACAGCCATGAAGCCTGAGTTACAGGAATTGGAAGAAAAGGTAAAGGAACAATCTTTATTATTGGAAAGGCTGAAAGACAGAAGTGGAGCATTTAAAGAAAAGTTTGACAATGAGAGGCGATTTACCAGCCAAGCATCAGCAAGTTCTGTGGATCAGCAGCCTCAGTTAATGGATGACCAGGCTCCATCTGCCTCTGCACCTCTCCCCCCATGCCAGAACTGGGAATCACCAGCGGCAACCAGCCAGGGGGTTGAGAGTGGACATGGATCCCTGACATTCATCCAGCAGATGGAGTCACCCCTGAAAGCAGACAAGTTTGTCTTTTCTGATGATCCATCAGAAATCCCTGAGGATGGGCAGAGGAGATACAGGCCAGCAAAGCCAGTACTGGTGGAGAAATCCCAGTACATCATGCTGCCTTCCAGCATGTCTGCCCCACCTGCTGTAGTGGATGGTGTCCCAGGTGAGAAGGAGCTCTCCATACAGCTACCTATTGGAGTTACTGCTGTGGAGAAACCGAGTGCAGGCATGCAAGTAAAATCCCTGACCTTTGAATCCCTGGACCATCAGATGAATGTGGATGGACCTGCATTAAACACCCCAGGCATGGATTTTGCTGGTCTGGCTGAGACCAGTAGTCCCACGGCAAGCAAAATGGCTGCCAGCTCCAAAGAGCCTGCTTCATGTTCACCTGAGCCTCCCAGTCTTCCAGTGCTGATTGACCAGCTGATTGCTGATGGGGGAGGGGATCAACATGGTTCTGGAAGTGGAATGGAAGTAGCAATGGAAGTATCCTGCAATGCTTTACCTGCTGCTGTGTTAAAACAGAATGCTATTTCCACAGCTGAAAACCCTGTCCTAGTGGAAGAGAAGATGACAGCTGGAGTTTTTACCAGTGCAGCAGCAACTATGGATTCTGCTGTGAAGACAACAGCAATAATAAATATCCCAGCAAGTATAAAAAATGACATTAATGTTAAAGCAATGAATGTGGTGGGTGGTGGTGAAGGGGTTAGTAATGCTGGGAAAAATAAAAATGACATTTCTCCTCCTGCTCAGCAGAGGAAAGATTCGATTGCACAGATCAATCCCGAATCTGTGCAATCGTTATCTGCTAAGTGTGTGTCAGATAATTTAAAAAAAACTGATGGATTTTCTGCTGGGAGGAATGTTGGAAGCTATGCTTCAGCTTTGGGGAGTCACACCAGGGTGGGTGGTGGGAATTCTGTTATTAGTCAAAATTCAGGGAGGTTTGGTGGGTATAGGAGGAGGAATGTGGTACAGTTGAGGTGGGTGGGGGATGGAACTCCACCAGTAAGGGGGAGGGTGGCTGAGTTGATTTTGGAAATGGGGTTTAAAGCTTGTGATATTTTTGCTTTAATTTGCCCGGTGGGGAGTTATGAATTTGATTTGTCGTTTGTAAAACCTGAAAGTTTGGATCTCTTCTGGAAGAGATTTAGGAGGTGCAAGGGCCTTCAGCAGTGGAGTGGTTTGGTGCCAAAGGTGATTTCAAGGCAGCCTCTGATAAAATCAGTGATCATTTTGGTGCGTAACGAATCCATACCAAAGGCTGATTTATTAGTATGGCTACGCCGATATGGCGAGGTCCTCACTCCACTGCGGAAGGTCCTTGATGAGCATGGGATATGGACAGGGGCCTGGACAGTGTCACTAAAATTGGGGGTGCTGGGCGATGTAGTTCAGCACCTTCCCTGCTCAGCCTTTCTGGGTAGGGATAGGCTGACCATTTTCTACCAAGGTCAGCCTAAGGTGTGTAATAAATGTGGTGATAAAGGCCACTTTGCATCGTCCTGCACCCACAAGAAGTGCTCACTGTGCCAGGATTTAGGCCATTTGGCCAGAGAATGCACCCAGATTCGGTGCAATTTGTGCCAGCAGCTGGGTCATCCATATAGCCAGTGCCCAGAGGCACTGCATAACTTGCCAGGATTGGAGACTGAGCTGCAGAGGCTTGATAAAGAAGATGAAGCAGCTGAAGTTAGAGAGGAAATTGTTGCTGCCCCTCCTTTGTCTGTTGTGTCAGATTCTGTTTCCCCTAGTGATGTGGTCCCTGAGTCTGTCCCTCCTGTGTCTGTTGTGTCAGATTCTGTTTCCCCTAGTGATGTGGTCCCTGAGTCTGTCCCTCCTGTGGTTGTTCCTACATCTACTGTGCGTAGATCCTCCAGACTAGCGGAAGCTGCTGGGGGGGCGGGTATAGTGGATCTTCCCCCTCGGCCTACTCCACCTCCAGTCCCTGTCTCTCGACACCGCAAACGCGGCCAAGAGAGTGCAGGGGTGCTGGATGGTGGTGGGGTCGATGGGGTTGAGGGAGGGGTGTCCATGTCCCATGTCTCACCCTCTGTTGTGGAGGATTCGGATGATGAGGGGTGGGAGAGGACAAAGAGGAAGAAAAAGAAGAAGAGGAAGACCAGTAAAGCGGTCATTTCTTCCTTACAGTTAGAGCCAGGAGGGGTTCCTCTTGGCAACACATTTTCGGTTTTATCAGGGGAGGAGTTAGTATCCGATTTATCTACTTCTTTATCATCTATGGATGAGGGGGAGTCACATAGTGTAAAGAGAGCTGTTTCGGGTGATGAGAGTGTGGTGGAGGTTAAGAAACGACTACCCCAATCATCCTGATGGCAGTGCCCGCTCTGATAAAGGTGGCGACCATTAATGTCGCCAGCATGAAATCTGCAAGAGCTCGTGATATTGCCTTATTTTTGCTCAGTGAGTTTGATGCTGAGATTTTATTTTTGCAAGAGACCTGGCTCAATACTTTGGCCGATGTCCATCTAGCAAAAAGGGAGTGGAGATGCGGTCCCTCCTTTTGGTCTCTTGCGGCTGAGCCTTGCAGCGGAGTTGCGGTTCTTTTTAAAACCGATATGGTAACGTGCCGGCGGATAATTGAGGTAGAAATGGGGAGATGCATGGTCTTAGACGTCTCTGTTAGGGGGCAGGACCTGCGCCTCATCAATATCTATGGACCGCAGTCAAAATGGGACAGGAAATGCCTCTTCACAAAGATCAAGCCCTTCCTTTTTACATCCCAGCAGGTTGTCTTTGGAGGTGACTTTAACACCATAATTAGGCCTGAAGACAGGATGGGTCTCCATAGACAGGCTGGGTTATGATAGCGTTTTTCTTAGAGATATGGTTAGACAAGCAGGCCTGGTAGATGTGCACATTAAGCACTGCCCTGGCAGCACGGGATTCACGTTTCAGAGAGGGAATAGTCAGAGTAGGATAGATAGGTTTTTTTTAAAGGAGAACTCTGCTTTCTCGGCTCCTGAGTTGAGGGCGGTGGAGTTCTCTGACCACTGTATGCTGTCTGTGACTCTGAATGCCTCGGACACTCCACCCAGGGGAAGGGGTACCTGGAAACTGAATTCGGCTCTCCTGGAAGATGTAGAGGTAAGACAATCCTTTGAGGATTTTTTTCAGGCACAGGTTTCTATTCTGGACTTTTGCAGCAGTAAGTCAGAGTGGTGGGAGCTTGTGAAACAAAGGGCGATTGGACTTTTCAAGGCCATAAGTAAGAAGAAGCAGCTTGGTATGTATATTGCCTACCAGCATTTGCGGAGGAAGCTTGTCTCGTATGGAGGAGATCCAGGGGAGATCTCGGAGGTAAAGCTTCTTCTTAGGAAGTGTCAATACGACCGGCATGCCTCCTTGGTTCTGGAGAGAGATTATGGGAAATATCACTCGCCTGATCCTTACCAGAACTGTAAGCAAGGCATAGCAGTTAAGACGGTCATAGGTCTGAGGGATAGTACGGGTTCCCTGGTGAAGTCCAGATCAGGGATCCTGGAGATCTTCAGGTCATATTACGCAGACCTTCTGGGAAGAAAGGACCTTAGTCGGGACAGGATGGAAAGCTTTCTGGATTCTACTCCAGGATTGGGAAATGATACATTGCCTTTGATGGATTTGACAGAACCAATTTCAGCGGATGAGGTAGTTCGTGCTATAGAGAAGCTGGCTACCAAAAAGTCGCCTGGGCCAGATGGGTTGACAGCTGAATTTTACAAGTGTTTTAAGTCCATTCTGGCTCCCTTTTTAGCGGAGGTTTATAACAGCTGTTTAGAAGAGGGTTCTCTCCCTCCCTCCATGAGGCAATCCGCTGTGATTCTTCTGTCAAAAGGTAAAGACCCCTCAATAATTGAGAACTGGCGCCCCATCAGTCTTCTCAATGTTGATAGAAAGATCTTGGCGAAGATTCTTTTTTGGCGCTTGTCGTCAGTAGCAGGCGATTTGTTGTCAAATCATCAGCACTGCTCGGTCCAGGGCAGAAGTACCTTTTCAGCAATTTTAGCTGTCCGGGAGGCTTTGGAGCGATGCAGGGCTGCTGGATGGAGAAAGTACTTGCTGGCATTGGATCAGGCGAAGGCTTTTGATCGAGTCAATCATGAGTACCTGTATTTGCTACTTGGTAGATGCAGGGGAGGTTTATTGATTGGCTGAAAACATTATATAAAGGGGCTGAGAGCTTCCCACTTGTTAATGGTTGGGTTGGACGGCCTTTTGAGGTTGGCTCTGGTGTGCGCCAGGGGTGTCCTTTGAGCCGCCTGCTATATGTATTCGCAATCGACCCCTTCATAAGAAGGTTAGAGAGTGGATCGTTGTGTGGGGTGCCTTTGGGCATTGCTGGTGTGCCGCCTTTGAAGGTCGTGGCCTATGCCGATGATGTGTCTGTTATTATCTCTGGGATGGAGGAGGCGCAGGAGGTGGTCTCTGTGATAGTATATAGAGGGGGATTAACCGCGCTTAGAGAAAATAATATTGAACAGCAGCAACTTCAAGTGTGACCACACCCTGTAGAATATTTGTAAATTAAGTTGCGCTAAGTGTGATAAATGGAGATGTAAAGTCCATAAAGTCCCAATAGTAAATGATGATGACAAAATCCTAGATGTAATCCTGGACCAGACTCCCTTAAGGGTATAGGCTTACCAGATTCAGGTAAGAGAAAAGCAGATGCTCTATGAATCTTGTCACCTTGATAGAAGATCCAGGCCCACGTGAGCAGTAGACTCAATGGTCATTGGATCATGAAAAAAAATGTAAAATACGCAATAGCGTAAAACCCAACAACTAGGTAAATATCACCAATGTGACTTGAGAATAACGTGTGTATAAATTAGACCACCACCAAAGATCTCTATGAACAGTGGACAAGTGTAAATTAAAGAAATTGATGTGTGTTAAATACCCCTTACCAAATATAAATAAGGGTAGGTGTATATAAACCAATTAATAATTCCAGCTGAAGTTGCCTCTTACCAGACGACAATAATGGATGTGCCAAAGTGAAAAAAACAATGATGAAAAATAGGTGTAGAACCATCACCAGCTAGATGAGCCTCTTACCATGTGAACAGATTCAAAAATGTGTAAAATCAGATTCCAATAAGACACCAAGATTCAGTACCGAAAAGGAACCAGTAGGGGTCGCCTCTTACCAGATCTTTAGATCAACCACGCTTGTATGATATAAAATGGTTGGGGGTCCGACAATAGACTCGAGCAACTGATCCTAAGATGTTCCCAATGTTCACCATTCAAAAAGAGAGAGAGAGGTTGCCAAACGTCACTGTACGTCTATTAGAACTTTCCGGGAAGGAGTAGGACAACAGCCGGGCATACTAAGCCCCCCAACAACACATATCCCCATACACTGAGCCCGAAGAGCCAGGCACGTTCAGTCGGCGCGCCGTCATCCGCTCAGCTGAAGCTGACAAGGGAGAACTCTTCCGCCCGCACTCTAGTCGGCCTTGTGATTGGTCCAAGCCGTCTCCCCCACAATCCCGTCCGAGAGTGTAGACAGCTTCCGCCCTGTCAGGCTTGTCTCCAGGACCTTGCCGCTCCGTGCTGGTGACGTCTACTGGTTCCTTTTCGGTACTGAATCTTGGTGTCTTATTGGAATCTGATTTTACACATTTTTGAATCTGTTCACATGGTAAGAGGCTCATCTAGCTGGTGATGGTTCTACACCTATTTTTCATCATTGTTTTTTTCACTTTGGCACATCCATTATTGTCGTCTGGTAAGAGGCAACTTCAGCTGGAATTATTAATTGGTTTATATACACCTACCCTTATTTATATTTGGTAAGGGGTATTTAACACACATCAATTTCTTTAATTTACACTTGTCCACTGTTCATAGAGATCTTTGGTGGTGGTCTAATTTATACACACGTTATTCTCAAGTCACATTGGTGATATTTACCTAGTTGTTGGGTTTTACGCTATTGCGTATTTTACATTTTTTTTCATGATCCAATGACCATTGAGTCTACTGCTCACGTGGGCCTGGATCTTCTATCAAGGTGACAAGATTCATAGAGCATCTGCTTTTCTCTTACCTGAATTTGGTAAGCCTATACCCTTAAGGGAGTCTGGTCCAGGTCTCTGTGATAGAGCAGTACACTGAGGCTTCTGGCTCTAAAATCAATCATGAAAAGAGTGAAGTTTTCTGGATGGGTGAGGAGGGTGAAAGCTTCGAACTTCCGGATGCCTTCCCAGAGCCCCAGCAGGAAATTAAAGTGTTGGGCATCAAATTTGGTCCTGGTGACTATGGTCATCGAAATTGGGAAAGCAGGTTGTTGAATGCCAATGCCAGGGTGGCAAGCTGGAAGAAATGGAAACTTTCCTTGAGGGAAAGGGTTGACTTGATTAAAACTTACCTGATCCCAATCTTTTTATATGTCAGCTTTGTCTGTATCTTGCCGGAATCTCTCTATGCAAGGGTGTACAGCTGCTTTTTCCAACTGTTATGGGGAAATAGGCTAAACCTGATCAAACGCAATGTAACTTACCTGTCCAGGTGGGAGGGTGGTCTAGGAATGGTCAACCCTATAGTTTTCTTTTCTCTGCTTTTTTTAAAGTATAATCTTGGTAATATGTTAGCAGAGAGCCCGCCGGGATGGGTGGGTATTTTTCAATCTTGGTTTAGGCCTTTTCTGCGATGCTGGGAAGATGGCGGGCCAGTGAAAAGTCTGAGAGTCCGACATGGCAAGCTTCCGGCTTATGTTGCCCCGTGTCTGAAAATACTTAGGCAGTGGCAGGTGACAGTGGGGGATATCAAGTCCCTCCCCAGAAAGCTTCTGGAGAAGAGGATTTTGGGCTCTGCTTTCAGTGTGTCACTGACCTTAAGGGATTGCCCGGGCCCCGTAATGAGGGAGGGGTTGCGTTTAATTAACTTAGGAAGAATCCCTTTGAAGTTTAGGGATCAAGCCTGGCTCACTTTCCATGGAAGGCTCTATGTGAGAGGGAACCTGAAGCATCGCCCTGTGGATGATCGGGATTGTCCTAGAGCGGAGTGTGTTGGTAAAGTGGAGTCTATGGACCACTTTTTGCTCCAGTGTCCCTTTAACATAGAGGTGTATAAAAGGGTGGGGAGGGCTCTAGGCATCCCCTTTCTCTATCGCATGAGTTATGCGGAGTGGGTGTACGGGGCATTCCCGACTCGCTGGGATTTTGATTTGGATACACTTTTTCTAGTTAGTATAGTTGTCCGTTACTTCACGTGGAATGCACGGTGCCAGATTACCCTGCGGAAGAAAGTTCTCCCTGTCGAGGTGGTGGTGTACGATATTCTTGGTGAGGTTGGGAAGATTCGGGGTCTTGAGAAGGGCAGGGAGCCTCGAGCGGTCTGGATAAGGGCGTGGAGGAATATCAGACCTGCTTTTGGTGAACTGTCCATCTCTGGGTGAGGAGCTCTTTTCCTATGCTATTTCTTTCACGCCCTTAGCTTTTGTTGGTTAATATCTTCATTTTTGAAGAAGGGCTGCATGCATAATGGGAGTGGTTTTGTTTCTTGACCTCGCAGGTTTGATGTCTGGTGTGAGTCTTATTAAGATTATTTTTCCCGGTAATGATGTGTTTCATGATGTGAGTTTTGTTTTTGCTGTAAAGGCAGTCTTTATTTGAGAGCAGAATTTGCTATGTATTTTTTTCCCCTTTTCATGTAAATATGTATATATTTATTTATGTATATTGATTTTATGCTTATTGATTGCAAGACTTTTAATAAACAAAATTGGGAAGAATGTCCCTTACATTGGTGGCCAGTGTGAAGAATGTCCCTTACATTTGTGGTCAGTGGGAAGAATGCTGCTTACATTGGTGGTCAGTGGGAAGAATGTCCCTTACATTGGTGGTCAGTGGGAAGAATGTCCCTTACATTGGTGGTCAGTGGGAAGAATGTCCCTTACATTGGTGGTCAGTGGGAAGAATGCTCCTTACATTGGTGGGCAGTGTGAAGAATGTCCCTTACATTGGTGGTCAGTGGGAAGAATGTCCCTTACATTGGTGGTCAGTGAGAAGAATGTCCCTTACATTGGTGATCAGTGGGAAGAATGTCCCTTACATTGGTGATCAGCGAGAAGAATTTTACAGAGATCTGTATCATAGTTGATCACCGATTGTTCAGACACGTAACAGTGAACGCTGACGTAGTGTAGTACAAGTTTCATCTGTAGCTGTGAAAAGTCGCCTTTAGGGACAAATTGGTGTAGCACTACTCCCTTGGGAGCTGCTGGTGACAGGTTGCCCTGGGTTACCCATAGCAACAGCACAATAGTATAGCGACTTTAAAGTGCTTTGCTCAGTCAAGAAACAGTCTAGGGGTTTTGTTTTTTGCGGTTTTATTAAGAACTTGGATAGGAGAAGGGAATGAGTGGGATACTCCAACTTGAACAACTATGCACAATTTGCTGGGACGCTTAGATATAACTGAGTGCGTCAAGGCCGCTGCTTCACCTTGTCACTATCAGTGAAGAAGAAGTTTACTGAACTTGTATTACTCTTGTATCACTCTTCAGGGTCCAACTACGCACCCACTTTATACCTATTCTTTAGGGTTCTACACGGCACCCCCTTTAGTGTAATTCTCTCCATGTGAGCTAGCTCCTTGATCCCCTGACTTCACTGGAGTGGTCCCTTTTCCTGGGCCAGACCCTTTGGCAAGTCCCTGAGTATTCACAGACTCTGCTTTTCCGGAGAGACTCTGCCAGCAACTCCACCGTCAGGTACACTGGATCCTCTGCAGCTCAGCTCCACAACTGGTTCACTAGGCCGACCGCCTAAGACCACTTTTTTCACTGGCTGGGTTTCCTCCACTGTCCAACAAGCTCCCTTATTGGATGCAGTGGGGACACTCCCTCAGACCCAGTGAATCACACCTGGAAACATGCAACAGGCAATCTAACAGATCAGGCTCCCCTGATAAGCAGAAGGAGCAATATATGTTTTTTCCTAGCACCTACCTAGGAGGGTGCTACATCCACCCCCCACCAAAATGAGCCACGTCCCGTTGGCTCTGGGGCAGCTGCCCCCTACAAAAAGCCTATCAAAAACTTTTAGGAATATCCCACAAACCTGGAAAGGGGGAAAAGGGAAATGAAAAAATATACAGTCAATAAATTAAGTGCAAAAATACTGTATAAGTATCTCTCTATACACAATATAATACAAGATGAGTGCATTTGTGGCAATGCACCCCCCCACCAAGCAAAGCCTGCTCTGGTGAGTACTAACCTGACTGACTATCTCTGAGTTTTGGGTTACCTGCAAAGAGAGGAGAAAAGGTTAAACATTTCACAAATATGCAGTGGTCATTCGCTATGTGGACTTTTACAATGATGAGAAGACCCTCCCCGTGGGGGCAACCTTCTCACCCTACATCCCTGACTATCACAGTCAGCTTCGTATGTAATTCTTGACACGATCAGTCCACTCCTCCAAGGTGGTCCTGAACCTGCCACTAACTACCTATTTTAGTCCATTACAATCCTCCTGCAGGGGGCCGATCACTGGAGCCTGAGCGACCAAACAACCCCATGGAGGGGGAAAAAAAAAAAAAAGAGTCTCTTCAGGGTCCCTAACAATGACAGGGCACCCCCCACCGAACTCTTGGTAGGCTGCCTGCCTCCTCACGGGCAGCTGCTGACATAGTCCTAGACCCGGCCCATTGGCCTAAATAGTTCATCCAGAACTCAAAGTAGGATCTTGAAACTTGACATTTGCTTCCATTTGTAATCCACGACCCCGGCCTGATGGCCCAAAGGGTCTCTGGAACAACTATATGGAGTCGTTCCAAAAGAAAAACTCTGAAGAGGGACGGCCCTCTGATTTGAGTACTGATGGTGTCTCTATGTTTCCCAACCTCTTCCGTAAGCATAGAAAGGGAAGGGGTGAGGGAAAAGGGACATATGTCCCAACAGCAACAAAACTTAAACTTGCTTGGTTCAGTCCTGAAAATAGGCTAGCCAGCCATTTGTAAATTTCTTCCCTCAAAGTCCTCCTCAGATGTAGTAATCGGGATGGGGAATTCTCACTAGCTTCCCATTTTCCTCTCTGATGCGGACCGACCAGACCTGGCCCGATCTGACTGGGTGGCGGACCTCCACTCGGCCCAGGTAAATGGGCCGCCCATAGTTAAACTGAGTCTTGACTGAGAAGAAGTTTTTCCAGAGATCCAACTTGGTGGAATTTTGGTGAGGCTTGGGGGACAAACAGGAAGTCCCATATGACTTCATCACACCAAGACTCTCTCTTCTCCTCACTCTCCAACATGACCTCCCATGGAGCGTAAGGGTAATCATACCCGTATTCCATTGCAACTTTTCTTTGCAGCCACCGCTGCATCCTTGAGAATCTGGGAAGGGTTTTCCGGTTCCCTCTCCCTGCTGGAGAAAATAGGGTCTCCTCATGCCTGATAAGAGAGCTGTAGGCCTCATTTTGGTCCCGGGCCCAGGCATAGTTCTTGGGTGAGGTTAAATCTGGGATCCAACTTTATTCCTATTCTTCAGGGTTCTACACGGCACCCCCTTTACTGTAATTCTCTCCGTGTGAGCTAGTTCCTTGATCCCCTGACTTCACTGGAGTGGTCCCCCTTCCTGGGCCAGACCCTATGGCAAGTCCCTGAGTACTCATGGACACTGTTTTTCCTGAGAGACTCTGCCAGCAGCTCCACCATCAGCTACACTGGATCCTCTGCAGCTCAGCTCCACACCTAGTTCACTAGGCCGACCGCCTAAGACCACTTTCCTCATACACAGCAGGAGGAGAGACAGCCACCTGCCTCCTCCTGGGACTCTGTTTCCTGCAAAATATGCCCTGTCACATGTCCCTCCGGCTCCCAGGATGCATTGCAAGAGTGCCTTCCCCCTGGGACTCCCACAAAAGCTAATGTGTCACTGGCTGGGTTTCCTCTACTGTCCAACAAGCTCCCTCATTGGATACAGCGGGGACACTCCCTCAGACCCAGTGAATCCCACCTGGAAACATGCAACAGGCAATCTAACAGATCAGGCTCCCCTAAAAGGCAGAAGGAGCAATAGATGCTAAGCTACCTAGGAGGGTGCTACATCAGCAATGACTATAGAGATTATGTCAATATCTTCAAATCGCTGTTAATCAATGACATTAGCAATAAGTAGTGGCAAGAAATCGCTTCTACAGAATCGACTGTTCTATTGAGTCGATGACACACTGGCGATCCTGGGTAAATACAGAGAGCAAAAAAAAAAATCCTTACCTGTTTTTATTTTTTTTTGCCCTCCATAATGACCCAGCCTTATATGGAACTTATTTAAAAAAAAATATTTATAAAATAATAATATTAATAATATTAATAATAATAAAACAGTAATATTAGTGTTGGGGTGGTGCGCTGTTCTATAAATGCAACAGTGTATAATTTTCAGAAACCCATGATCGTGTTACAATTAATAAACCAATATAAATCCAATGGAAAAGTCAATAAAGAAACAGCATATAATAAATATAGAAAATATTCTTTTTAAAAAAGGTTGGTGCCAAACGCGCACCGCGAATTAAAAAAAAAAAAACAACAAAACAATGTGAACAGATATTCTCATAAAAAATATAAAGATGTGAAAAATTAGCAATAAGTAGTGGCAAGAAATCGCTTCTACAGAATCGACTGTCTGATATGACCCTTGAGTCGATGACACACTGGCGATCCTGCATAAATACAGAGAGCAAAAAAAAAATAAATCCTTAGCTGTTTTTATTTTTTATTTATTTTTTTTTGCCCTCCATAATGACCCAGCCTTTATATGGAACTTATTTAAAAATAAAATATTTATAAAATAATAATAATAATAATATTAATAATAATAAAACAGTAATATTAGTGTTGGGGTGGTGCGCTGTTCTATAAATGTAACTGTATAATTTTCAGAAACCCATGATCGTGTTACAATTAATAAACCAATATAAATCCAACGGAAAAGTCAATAAAGAAACAGCATATTATAAATATAGAAAATATTCTTTTTAAAAAAGGTTGGTGCCAAACGTGCACCGCGAATAAAAAAAAAAAAACAACAAAACAATGTGAACAGATATTCTCATAAAAAATATAAATATGTGAAAAATAACAAAGGAATGTTCTTCCAGTGATCAATGATAATAAATCCGTGAATCACTCATGCATGCAATGCTTCTTCAGTGCTCAATGTACAAGATCCATCCACCTGCTATCCACCTTTAACCACTTAAGCCCCGGAGGATTTGGCTGCTAAACGACCAGGCGGTATTTTGCGATTCGGCACTGCGTGACTTTAACGGACAATTGCGCGGTCGTGCGACGCTGTATCTAAACAAATTTGGCGTCCTTTTTTTCCCACAAACAGAGCTTTCTTTTGGTGGTATTTGATCACCTGTGCGATTTTTTGATCATGCGCTATAAACAAAAAAAGAGCGTCAATTTTGCAAAAATAACAATATTTATTTACATTTTTTTATATGAAATTCCCCCCCAAAAAAATGTAAAAATCAAAATTTTTTAACATTTTCGGCCAATTTGTTTTATGCTACCTAAGTTTGGTAAAAAAAATCGCAAAAAGCGTATTTTGATTGGTTTGCGCAAAAGTTATCGCATTTACTAACAAAGGGAAAGATTTTTGTCATTTTTGTTGTTTTTTTTTAACGCGTAATGGCGGCGATCTGCGATTTTTTTTGCGGTACTGCGACATTGCAGCGGACAGATCGAACCCTTGACTGACATTTTTGACACTTTTGGGGTTACCAGTGACATTTCTACAATAATCAGTGCTATACATATGCACTGTTACTGTAAAATTACACTGGCAGTGAAGGGGTTAACTTTTTTTGAAAGGGAGGGGCTATGTGTGTCCCTAGGGGCGTGCTTTCTACTGTGATTGGCTGTGGCTTCAGATGTATGAAGAGTGATCAACGGTTCTACATACTAGAACCATATGATCATCTTTCATACACAGGGGAGAATGACAGGCAGCTTGTTTACACAAGCCGCCTGACTTTCTCCCTCTCCCCCGCCGATCGCAGAGTGACCGGCGGACATCGGGTCCGCCGGTCACACACGCGGGGGGATCAGTGACCATGCAGGATCGCGCCTCCGGGGGCGCGCGCTCGCTCCCTAGACCCTCACAAGCTAGTGACGTAGCCCTACGTCACTTTGCCTGTGAGGGGCTGACTGCCGACGTAGATCGGCGTTAGGCAGTCGGCAAGTGGTTAAGTGCAATGCGCGCTCACCTGCAGCACAATGGTATTCTGCAGGATACAAATAGCCAATCCACCTGGGGGAGTCCAATAGCTTCCCTTGAATCCTCCTCTATTCAGGGTGGTAAACTCCATGGTTGTATGTGGACAAACAAAGTGATTTCATAGTGTACAATGTTTAAAACCACATTTATTAGTTAAAAAGCAACTCCATCCATTACACTTACATTTACAGAGGCTAATGATCGCATGGAATCCAATCAGATTAATCCCTTTTAGGGCCGTGAGCGGCTTCAGCTCCCCGACTGACTGATACAGGTAGTATTAACAACAGGTCTGACGTCACTGGCTCCTCCTACGCATTACGTCACTAGTCCTCCGACTTCCTCAGGGACTAGTGACGTAACGCTTTGCATTTCTAGAATAGCGCATCATCCCAACACTAATACTACTTATTTGTTTTCAAGTATTTGAGCTCTTGATTTGGTGGGAGCAGCAGTTCACACATACACACATACAGTATATGTTTATATATGTATATATATATATATATATATATATATATATATATATATATATACACACACACACATCTCACAGAAGTGAGTACACCCTTCTTATTTTTGTAAATATTTTATTCTATCTTTTCATGTGACAACACTGAAGAAATTACACTTTGCTACAATGTAAAGTAGTGAGTGTACAGCTTGTATAACAGTGTAAATTTGCTGTCACCCCAAAATAACTCAACACACAACCATTAATGTCTAAACCGCTGGCAACAAAAGTGAGTACACCCCATAAGTGGAAATTTCCAAATTGGGCCCAAAGTGTCAATATTTTCTGTGGCCACCATTATTTTCCAGCACTGCCTTAACCCTCTTGGGCATGGAGTTCACCAGAGCTTCACAGGTTGCCACTGGAGTCCTCTTCCCCTCCTCCATGATGACATCACAGAGCTGGTGGATGTTAGAGACCTTGTGCTCCTCCACCTTCCATTTGAGGATGCCCCACAGATGATCAATAGGGTTTAGGTCTGGAGACATGCTTGGCCAGTCCATCACCTTTACCCTCAACTTCTTTAGCAAGGCAGTGGCCATCTTGGAGGTGTTTGGGGTCGTTATCATATTGGAATATTGCCCTGCAGCCCAGTCTCCGAAGGGAGGGGATCATGCTCTGCTTCAGTATGTCACAGTACATGTTGGCATTCATGGTTCCCTCAATGAACTGTAGCTCCCCAGTGCCGGCAACACTCATGCAGCCCCAGACCATGACACTCCCACCACCATGCTTGACTGTAGGAAGACACACTTGTCTTTGTACTCCTCACCTGGTTGCCGCCACACACGCTTGACACCATCTAAACCAAATAATGTTTATCTTGGTCTCATCAGACCACAGGACATAGTTCCAGTAATCCATGTCCTTAGTCTGCTTGTCTTCAGCAAATTGTTTGCGGGCTTTCTTGTCCATCATCTTTAGAAGAGGCTTCCTTCTGGGATGACAGCCATGCAGACCAATTTGATGCAGTGTGCGGCGTATGGTCTGAGCACTGACAGGCTGACCCCACTTCTTTGGTCGACCATGGCGAGGCCTGTTCTGTTATTTAGAGCAACAATTCCTTTTTCAGATCCTCACAGAGTTCTTTGCCATGAGGTGCCATGTTGAACTTCCAGTGACCAGTATTAGAGAGTGAAAGCGATAAATTTAATACACCTGCTCCCCATTCACACCTGAGACCTTGTAACACTAACGAGTCACATGACGCCGGGGAGGGAAAATGGCTAATTGGGCCCAATTTGGACATTGTCACTTAGGGGTGTACTCACTTTTGTTGCCAGTGGTTTAGACATTAATGGCTGTGTGTTGAGTTATTTTGAGGGGACAGCAAATTTACACTGTTATACAAGCTGTACACTCACTACTTTACATTGTAGCAAAGTGTCATTTCTTCAGTGTTGTCACATGAAAAGATAGAATAAAATATTTACAAAAATGTGAGGGGTGTACTCACTTTTGTGAGATACTCTATATATAATTTTTATCTTTGTGGTTTTACCACCAGCTAGCCAGCCATAGCAGCACACTAGTGCCTCTACTATGTCCCTAAATAACTACTAACAATAAAAACAGTTTTAAAATATAAAATAAATAAAATAAAAAAATCTGAAGCCATTTACATCCCATTTCCCACTTTTAAAACTACCAACAGCCACCTTCAGCAAATCTTGCACGAAAATGCTTATTGCCCAGCCTACCCAACCCAGAAAAAAATATTGGAACCTAAAAAAAAAAAAAATAACATTAGTAAAAAAAAAGAAAGAAACAAATTAACCCCAGCTTTCTGTGAGCTCACTTAGGCAAGGGTGACACTGCTGGCCCTTCCCTCGGAATCCTGGAAACTGGAGACTGGAGGAGCCCAACGCTAATGAGAAGTCATTTATGCACTACACATGATATTTGGAATCCTCAGCCTTCTGAGCATCTTGCAACAAAACCAAGAGGCTACACTGTCTATTGTAATCTTTTTTATTTTGTTTTTATTTTGATATTTTATTTATTTATTTTATATATATATATATATATATATATATACAGTATATATATATATATATATATATATATATATATATATATATATATATATATATATATATACACACAGTATATCTATACCTATATATATATTTTTTTTGTTATCTTTTCTTTTAATATTTTTTATAACTCTTTTTATTTTTATTTTTTTATTGTAATACTTTTTTTTCTTTTAATTTTTTTTTATAATTTTTCTTTTATTTTTCATCTTAATCTTTTTTTTTATTTTTCTTTCTTTCGTTTTATTTATGCCTTTTTTGCATTTTTGGAATTTTCGCTAAAATGTTCCTAATTTGCGCTAAAATTTCAACAAAACCAAAACTCCAAATTTTAGCTGATTCCTAGCACACGTTTGTACATGAGAGGGGATACTGAGGGACGGATAATGCTTTCAGTTTTTATGTTACAATACAAATTCAGTTTGTGTGCTCGCATTAAAAGTTCTTCTTTAGGTTTAACCCCTTCAGCCTGGCACCCCCTTTGCCCCGGCGCTGAAAGAGTTCGTCGGCATGTTATGCGCCAGACAATGACGCCTGGTGACAGCCCGGGCTAATTGGAGTAAATGAATTTATCTTGGGTGCAATGTTTCTCGACGCACGCCGTTTCCTTTGCATAAGTGATGAGCGCCAGCGCCTGAATTAGCTCTGACTTTTTAATCATTTAGGAGTGCAATCTGTTAATTAGCGGGGGGGGGGGGGAACGATGCCAGATCTGCAGCTGCCTGGCCGCCTCTGAGATTCTCAGCCACGTCAGGCTGCGATTTATTCATCCTCCCCAACAGATGCTGCCAACAGTCAAGAAGGGGGGGGACACCGACCCCCAATTTTACTTTAATAGATGGGAAAAACTTGCCATCAATAAAGATCTGCCATTTCGGACCCTGGCAGCTACGGAATTATCTGGATGAAATATCGCTGGCACGATGGGGCAAATGAGTGCTGGTTACAGAATGACCAGATTGGGTGTATCAGGAGTACACAATATAAATTATCATTGACACTAATTTTATGTGATCAATATACACTCACCCGCCACTTTATTAGGTACACCTGTTCTATTGTTTGAGGTCAGGACTCTGTGCAGGCCAGTCAAGTTCCTCCACCCCAAACTCGCTCATCCATGTCTTTAAGGACCTTGCTTTGTGCACTGGTCCAAATGATTAGGTGGAGGGGGGATTATGGTGTGGGGGTTGTTTTTCAGGGGTTGGGCTTGGCCCCTTAGTTCCAGTGAAGGGAACTCTTAAGGTGTCAGCATACCAAGACATTTTGGACAATTTTATGCTCCCAACTTTGTGGGAGGAGTTTGGGGATGGCCCCTTCCTGTTCCAACATGACTGCACACCAGTGTACAAAGCAAGGTCCATAAAGACATGGATGAGTGAGTTTGGGGTGGAGGAACTTGACTGGCTGCACATTGTCCTGACCTCAACCCGATGGAACACCTTTGGGATGAATTAGAGTGGAGACTGCGAGTCAGACCTTCTTGTTCTTATCTACAGAGAATAACGCACACATGCAAAATAAATGACTATCAAATATATAAAGGCAATCAATAAATAAAAATGGGGATTTAGTCCCACCATATGGCCATATCGTGCTTAAGCCCACCACTTCGTCAAAGTACCCCATTGTCAGTGGGTCCTACACTATCCATGAAATGAAGGATGAATCCAGCCTCTCTAAACCATTGGAGATACTTACTCCTTACTGGGAGAGATGTGCAACTGCACTATAAGGGACTCCTCCTATATCTGCTTACTGGTGGACACTGATAGAGTACAGGTGTGGGAGGGTGGGGTGCTCAACCCCAGAAGTCTGGTCAGACAGAGTACATAACAAACAAACAAAGAGCTGGGGGGGGGGGGGGCACACCATGAACATGCATTTCTAAAGCTGGTGCCGCAATAAAAAACAAATAACATACATATTGACAGAGAATAGCGCACACATGCAAAATAAATGACAAGGCCTTCTTGTTCAACATCAGTGCCTGGCCTCACAAGTTCCCTTCACTAGAACTAAGGGGGCACCCCTGAAAAACAACCCCACATCATAATCCCCTCTCCACCAATTAATTTGGACCAATGCCCAAAGAAAAGTCCATAAAGACATGGATGAGCGAGTTTAGGGTGGAGGAACTTGACTGGCCTGCACAGAGTCCTGACCTCAACTCCATAGAACCCCATTGGGATGAATTAGAGTGGAGACTGCAAGCCAGACCTTGTAGTCCAACATCGGTGCCTGGCCTCACAAATGCGCTTCTGGAAGAATGGTCAATCATTCCCATAGACACACTCCTAAACCTTGTGGACAGCCTTCCCAGAAGAGTTGAAGCTGTTATAGCTGCAAAGGGTGGGCCAACTCAATATTGAACCCTACGGACTAAGACAGGGGTTCCAGTAAAGGTTATGTGCATGTAAATGCAGGCGTCCCAATACTTTTGGTAATTGAGTGTATACAGTATATGAATGTGAGTTAAATAGTGTTGAGCGAACACGGACTGTATTATTCGTGTTCGTACCGAATAATTGGATTTTTTGTACCCGAACACGGACACGAACACTTTACTGTATATTCGGGTAAAAATCCGTGTTCGGTCGTTTTATTTCCGGGTTTTGCATGCTTTGGCGCTCTTTTCATGGCGGGCTTTCAACAGCCAATCAACAAGCGTTTAACTGGTGTGCCTAAGCCATCCCAGCCATGCCTGCAAATGTCTCAGTAGCTGTGATTGGCCGTCTGAAGCATGTGACCAAGTCTTTATAAGTTCGAGGCAGCCGCAGCAGCGTCATTCTGCTGCTTAGATCAGGGAGAGAGCACACATCAACGTGCTGGCTGCTGATTAGGGAAAGACAGGCAGGGAAAACGAATTGGTGTCCGGATAGAATTGAGGGACAGGTCGGAGTGTTTAGGCAGGGCGAGTTGTAGGCATTTTAGGGACAGAGTCTGCTGAATTTTAGGGAAAGGGTGTTCTACAAACTACAATCGATATTGCTGTGTGGTGTGGGATAGGAGATAGGCAGGTGTCAGTGATCCACATCCATTTTTCTGTGTGTGGGCTGCAGTGAACACAATCTTTTTGGGGTGCAGTGAACACAATCTTTTTGGGGTGCAGTGAACACAATCTTTGTGGGGTGCAGTGAACACGATCTTTTTGGGGTGCAGTGAACACAATCTTTTTGGGATGCAGTGAACAAAATCCTTTTAGGGTGCAGTGAACACAATCTTTGTGGGGTGCAGTGAACACAATCTTTTTGGGGTGCAGTGAACAAAATCCTTTTGGGGTGCAGTGAACACAATCTTTGTGGGGTGCAGTGAACACAATCTTTGTGGGGTGCAGTGAACAAAATCCTTTTGGGGTGCAGTGAACACAATCTTTGTGGGGTGCAGTGAACACAATCTTTTTGGGGTGCAGTGAACAAAATCCTTTGTGGGGTGCAGTGAACACAATCTTTGTGGGGTGCAGTGAACAATCTTTGTGGGGTACAGTGAACACAATCTTTGTGGGGTGCAGTGAACAAAATCATTTTGGGGTGCAGTGAACACAATCTTTGTGGGGTGCAGTGAACAATCTTTGTGGGGTGCAGTGAACACAATCTTTGTGGGGTGCAGTGAACAAAATCATTTTGGGGTGCAGTGAACACAATCTTTGTGGGGTGCAGTGAACACAATCTTTTTGGGGTGCAGTGAACAAAATCCTTTGTGGGGTGCAGTGAACACAATCTTTGTGGGGTGCAGTGAACAATCTTTGTGGGGTACAGTGAACACAATCTTTGTGGGGTGCAGTGAACACAATCTTTGTGGGGTGCAGTGAACAAAATCCTTTTGGGGTGCAGTGAACACAATCTTTGTGGGGTACAGTGAACACAATCTTTGTGGGGTACAGTGAACAAAATCCTTTTGGGTTGCAGTGAACACAATCTTTGTGGGGTACAGTGAACACAATCTTTTTGGGGTGCAGTGAACAAAATACTTTTGGGTTGCAGTGAACACAATCTTTGTGGGGTGCAGTGAACACAATCTTTTTGGGGTGCAGTGAACAAAATCCTTTTGGGGTGCAGTGAACACAATCTTTGTGGGGTGCAGTGAACAAAATCCTTTTGGGTTGCAGTGAACACAATCTTTGTGGGGTACAGTGAACACAATCTTTTTGGGGTGCAGTGAACAAAATCCTTTTGGGGTGCAGTGAACACAATCTTTGTGGGGTGCAGTGAACACAATCTTTTTGGGGTGCAGTGAACAAAATCCTTTTGGGGTGCAGTGAACACAATCTTTGTGGGGTACAGTGAACACAATCTTTGTGGGGTGCAGTGAACAAAATCCTTTTGGGGTGCAGTGAACACAATCTTTGTGGGGTGCAGTGAACAATCTTTGTGGGGTTCAGTGAACACAATCTTTGTGGGGTGCAGTAAACAAAATCCTTTTGGGGTACAGTGAACACAATCTTTGTGGGGTGCAGTGAACACAATCTTTTTGGGGTGCAGTGAACAAAATCCTTTGTGGGGTGCAGTGAACACAATCTTTGTGGGGTGCAGTGAACAATCTTTGTGGGGTACAGTGAACACAATCTTTGTGGGGTGCAGTGAACACAATCTTTGTGGGGTGCAGTGAACAAAATCCTTTTGGGGTGCAGTGAACACAATCTTTGTGGGGTGCAGTGAACAATCTTTGTGGGGTACAGTGAACACAATCTTTGTGGGGTGCAGTGAACAAAATCATTTTGGGGTGCAGTGAACACAATCTTTGTGGGGTGCAGTGAACACAATCTTTTTGGGATGCAGTGAACAAAATCCTTTGTAAGGTGCAGTGAACACAATCTTTGTGGGGTACAGTGAACACAATCTTTGTGGGGTGCAGTGAACAAAATCCATTTGGGGTGCAGTGAACAAAATCCTTTGTGGGGTGCAGTGAACACAATCTTTGTGGGGTGCAGTGAACAATCTTTGTGGGGTACAGTGAACACAATCTTTGTGGGGTACAGTGAACACAATCTTTGTGGGGTACAGTGAACAAAATCCTTTTGGGTTGCAGTGAACACAATCTTTGTGGGGTGCAGTGAACACAATCTTTTTGGGGTGCAGTGAACAAAATCCTTTTAGGGTGCAGTGAACACAATCTTTGTGGGGTACAGTGAACACAATCTTTTTGGGGTGCAGTGAACAAAATCCTTTTGGGGTGCAGTGAACACAATCATTTTGGGGTGCAGTGAACAAAATCCTTTTGGGGTGCAGTGAACACAATCTTTGCGGGGTACAGTGAACACAATCTTTGTGGGGTGCAGTGAACAAAATCCTTTTGGGGTGCAGTGAACACAATCTTTGTGGGGTGCAGTGAACAATCTTTGTGGGGTACAGTGAACACAATCTTTGTGGGGTGCAGTGAACAAAATCCTTTTGGGGTGCAGTGAACACAATCTTTGTGGGGTGCAGTGAACACAATCTTTTTGGGGTGCAGTGAACAAAATCCTTTGTGGGGTGCAGTGAACACAATCTTTGTGGGGTGCAGTGAACACAATCTTTGTGGGGTGCAGTGAACAAAATCCTTTTGGGGTGCAGTGAACACAATCTTTGTGGGGTGCAGTGAACAATCTTTGTGGGGTACAGTGAACACAATCTTTGTGGGGTGCAGTGAACACAATCTTTGTGGGGTGCAGTGAACAAAATCATTTTGGGGTGCAGTGAACACAATCTTTGTGGGGTGCAGTGAACACAATCTTTTTGGGGTGCAGTGAACAAAATCCTTTGTGGGGTGCAGTGAACACAATCTTTGTGGGGTGCAGTGAACAATCTTTGTGGGGTGCAGTGAACACAATCTTTGTGGGGTGCAGTGAACAAAATCATTTTGGGGTGCAGTGAACAAAATCCTTTTGGGGTGCAGTGAACAAAATCCTTTGTGGGGTGCAGTGAACACAATCTTTGTGGGGTGCAGTGAACAATCTTTGTGGGGTACAGTGAACACAATCTTTGTGGGGTGCAGTGAACAAAATCATTTTGGGGTGCAGTGAACAAAATCCTTTTGGGGTGCAGTGAACACAATCTTTGTGGGGTGCAGTGAACACAATCTTTTTGGGGTGCAGTGAACAAAATCCTTTTAGGGTGCAGTGAACACAATCTTTGTGGGGTACAGTGAACACAATCTTTTTGGGGTGCAGTGAACAAAATCCTTTTGGGGTGCAGTGAACACAATCTTTGTGGGGTACAGTGAACACAATCTCATACTTCTGAAGATTTGAGGGTGCTGCTTGTTCCATACTCCTTCTACTCCTCATCCATCCTTTTAGGGGTACAAACAATAGTAATTGGGGCCTAGTGTGGTTGTGTACGTGTGAGATACATACACTTTTTTTGATCATATTTCCTATTCCGCTATTCAATAAAAACCTTTGGGGATCAATTAAATTGCGGGATAGTCTGTGTCGGTACGTGTGAGATCAACTTTTCCAAGTTTTTGAGGTTCATCTCATTCTTCTGAAGATTTGAGGGTGCTGCCTGTTCCATACTCCTCCTACTCCTCATCCATCCTTTTAGGGGTACAAACAATAGTAATTGGGGCCTAGTGTGGTTGTGTACGTGTGAGATACATACACTTTTTTTGATCATATTTCCTATTCCGCTATTCAATAAAAACCTTTGGGGATCAATTAAATTGCGGGATAGTCTGTGTCGGTACGTGTGAGATACACCTTTCCAATTTTTGGGGCGCATCTCATACTGCCGAGGTTTTGAGGGTGCTTCAGTCTGCCTCCTGCCTGCTCCTCCTACTCCTCTTCCTCATCCTGCCTTTATGGTACAAAAAATTGTAATCGGCGGGGCCTAGTTTGTCTTTGTATGTGTGAGATACACCGTATTATAAAATTTTTCCTATTCTGCTATTCAATATACACCCTTTTGGAGTGTAAAAAATTAAATTACGGCATAGTCTGTATCGGTACGTGTGAGATACACCTTTTAAATTAGTTTGGCGCATCTCCTTCCCCCGCCAAGGATTGCAGGGCGCTTCAGTTTGCCTCCTGTTCCCAACTCCTCCTACTCCTCTTCCTCATCCTCCCTTTAGGGTAGAAAAAAATTTAATCGGGCCTAGTCTGTGTTTGTACGTGTGAGATACACAGTTTTTTATCCTATTCCGCTATTCAATACACACCCTTTTGGTGTAAAAAACATTAAAGTGCAGCATAGTTTGCATATTTGACTGTGAGATACATCCGTGCGATACTGTTGTTGTTTTGTTCCGCTATTCAATAAACACCTTTCTAGGGCAAGATCTTAAATTACAGAAATATGAGGAGTCAAATAAGGGCCGTGGCCTGGGTCGTGGTGCTGCTGGTAGAGCTCCTGTTGCAAGGAGAGGACGTGGTCGATCTGTGCCAGCTACACGCACAAGTCAAACACCTTCCTCAAGTGTGAGTAGGCGACAGAACCTGCATCAGTATTTGGTAGGGCATCATGCGCCTCTAGACGTGATGAGGCCTGAAGAAGTACAGGCGATAGTAGATTGGGTTGCTGACAGTGCCTCCGGTTCCTTCACATTGTCTCCCACCCAGTCTACTGCAGAAAGGTCAGAGTTGGCACCTGCAGCCAATGTCCAACCGTCTTTCACCACACCCCCTTGGAAATCAGGCAAGCAGTCTGAGCCCCAATCCATACAGCAGTCTCTTCTTCTTTTTGAGGACTCTGTCAGCAGGGTTTCCCAGGGCCATCCACCTAGCCCTGCCCCAGAAGTTGAAGAGATTGAGTGCAGCGATGCCCAACCACTTATTTCTCAAGATGAGTACATGCAAGGACCATCGCAGCACGTCTCCGATGATGACGAAATGCAGGTGCCAACTGCTGCGGCGTTCAGCATTGTGGAGACCGACAAGGAGGGCAGGGGTGAAGACTGGGTGGAAGATGATGTGGAGGATGATGAGGTCCTCGACCCCACATGGAATGAACGTCATGCAGGTGACCTGAGTAAAAAAGGAAAAAATAACCGCGCTAAAGTGAATAATGTAAAGAGCAGCGACTTCAAGTGCGACCACACCCTCAAATAATGTATAGAAAAATAAGCCGCGCTGCGTGAAGTGGGTAAACAAAAATTAATGTCCAAACAAAAATCAATGTCCCATATAACAACTTGATTGACGCTGAAGACATAGATCACACTCCACAGTCTCTGTAGGAAATGTGCTTACCGGATAGCCACTAAAAGTCTGCAAAATTCATATGCCGAGATATAGTCACAGATCCGGGAGATGGAGGTTGTCAGAGTCCTCAGGTGACCTGAGTAGTTTGGAGGAAGAGGCGGTGGTCGCACAGAGCCACTAGCACAGCAGAAGAGGGAGCAGGGTGCAGAAGCGGAGCGGCCCTGCCCTAGACACTACGCCTGCTACTGCCCAACGCAGCAAGGCGCACGTCCTTCCACCACCGAGGATTGCAGGGCGCTTCAGTTTGCCTCCTGTTCCTAACTCATCCTACTCCGCTTCCTCATCCTCTACCGCATCCTCGTCCGGACAGCGTAACACCTTCACCACCAACTTCAGCACGGCCAGGGGTAAACGACAGCAGGCAGTTTTACAACTTGCCTGTTTGGGGGACAAACCACACACCGCGCAGGAGTTGTGGAGGAGCATGGAACAGCAGACAAATGAGTGGTTGCTGCCAGCGAGCCTCAAGCCCGGCCCGGAGGTGTGCGATAACGGGCGAAATCTCATAGCAGCTCTGGGCCTAGCCGGTTTGACGCACATCCCTTGCCTGGCGCATGTGCTGAATTTGGTGGTGCAGAGGTTCCTTAAAAACTACCCCGATATGTCAGAGCTGCTGCAGAAAGTGCGGGCCGTCTGTGCGCACTTTCGGCGTTCTCACCCTGCTGCTGCTCGCCTGGCAGCACTGCAGCGTAACTTCGGCCTTCCCGCTCACCGCCTCATATGTGACGTGCCCACAAGGTGGAACTCCACCTTGCACATGCTGCAAAGACTGTGCGAGCAGCAGCAGGCCATAGTGGAGTTTCAGCTGCAGCACGCACGCGTGAGTCGCTCTGCGGAACAGCACCACTTCACCACCAATAACTGGGCCTCCATGCGAGACCCGTGTGCCTTGTTGCGCTGTTTTGAGTACTCCACCAACATGGCCAGTGGCGATGACGCCGTTCTCAGCTTAACTATCCCACTTCTATGCCTCCTTGAAAAAACAATTCGGGCGATGATGGAAGAGGATGTGGCACAGGATGAGGAGGAGGAGGAGGATGAAGAGGTAACATTTCCAAGGCTTTCAGGGCAGTCATTCGCAAGGGGCTCCGAGGGTGGGTTCCTGCACACACAAACGCCAGGGACACAATTGTCCAGCAGGGGCACAGTTCTGGAGGATGAGGAGGATGAGGAGGAGGAGGAGCTGGAGGAGGAGATGGAACCATGTTCACAGCAGGGTGGCACCCAGGCCAGCTCATGGCCATCACTGGTGCGTGGCTGGGGGGATACAGAGGACACGGACGATACACCTCCCACAGAGGACAGCCTTTCGTTGCCTCTTGGCAGCCTGGCACACATGAGCGATTACATGCTGCAGTGTCTCCACAACGACCGCCGAGTTGCCCACATTCTAACTTGTGCTGATTACTGGGTGGCCACGCTGCTGGATCCCCGTTACAAGGACAACGTACCGTCCTTAATTCACTCACTGGAGCGCGATCGCAAGATGCGCGAGTACTAGCGCACGCTGGTAGACGCGATGCTGCTGGCATTCCCATCTGACAGCGGGGCCACAGTGGAAGCACAAGGCAGAGGAGGAGGAGGAGGAGGAGGTCGCCAACGCAACCAGGGCACCGCCAGCACCTCAGAAGGCAGGGTTAGCATGGCCGAAATGTGGAAAAGCTTTGTCAGCAAGCCACAACAAACAGCAGCACCAGCAGCTCAGATGGAAGGTCTTAGCAGGAGGCAGCATTTTACCAACATGGTGGAGCAGTATGTGTGCACACGCCTACATGTAGTGAATGACGGGTCTGCCCCCTTCAACTTCTGGGTCTCCAAATTGGGCACATGGCCTGAGCTTGCCCTTTACGCCTTGGAGGTGCTGGCGTGCCCTGCAGCCAGTGTATTATCTGAACGGGTATTTAGCACGGCTGGGGGCGTTATAACAGACAAGCGCAGCCGCCTGTCCAGAGACAATGTGGACAAGCTCACGTTCATTAAAATGAACCAGGCATGGATCCCATGGGACTTTTCCGTACCTTGTGCAGAATAGCAATGGATACCGACCTTACCCACCCATTGTTCCATTTTTGCTCTTTCTCACTCTTTTGGGGTGTACCCTCATAAGAAGCAGTGTTGGCTACCTCGTCCTCCTCCTCAGGGCCAGATTAACGTAGGGGCTATTGGAGCTGCAGCTCCAGGCCCCTACCTTTTATATAGGCCCCGGGTTGGCCATATTCACTGTTACCGCTCTTCTGTCACTTGTAAACACAGAAGTCTGGCTTCTATGCTTCTATGCTCGCTTCCCCAGGCAGCACCCTCAGAACCTCCCCACACAGCGCGAAGGCCGGACAAGGAGGGACAGTTGCCGATGCATGGATGTGTTTATGGGCTTCAGAGACAGCATCCCATGTTGAATTAGGCAAGCATGGCTGCACCCTTCCTCCTCTAGGTGCATGGCAAGGCACGGCCCTTAAGGCCCTTCAAAATCCTCAGCACCAAGCCCTTGATGCTCTTAAGCCGGCCCTGGTCCTCCTCCACCGCTGCTTCCACCTACACCGCCCATAGGTGTGCGCAGCCTATTGCATTAGGGTGTGCACCCCAAAGTTGAAATATACATGTACATGGCCCCGATACATTACTCTCCCTGCTGGCAAAGAGAAATAGAGCAGAGCAGGTCCGAGGGAGATCTTTCCCATCTCCTCACTGGCAATGCTATGTGCCCTAGGTGATTAGGGTGTGCCCAGGCACACCCGGCACACCCTGTGCGCACGCCTATGACACCGCCACATCCATCACCACCTCAACCTCCCTCCTACTCCATATGGGCCTCGTCCTTCAGAGATGAAGAAGAACATTGTTTTATTTTTCTGTTTTTTTTTTGTTGTTTTAAGTTATTTCCCTATCCACATTTGTTTGCAGAGCACTTGCCATGCTCTTAATTATGTTTTGCTGCCATTTGCAGCACTCTAGCCCTTTCCTTTGGTGTTTTAGAGCCATTTTAGCGCCTGAAAGTTCGGGTCCCCATTGACTTCAATGGGGTTCGGTGTCCGGGAAAAGTTTGGTAAAAGTCCGGGACACGGACCCGGACTTTTTTTTAAAGTTCGGCCGAACCCGTCGAACACGGACATCTAGGTGTCCGCTCAACTCTAGAGTTAAAGACTTTCAATTCTAAGCTCCTTGATGGCAGGGACTAATAAGTACCTGTGATAGAATAAAGTTCTCCTATGGTGGCACACATGTAGGCTTGATCCCGAACTAGTGCTGCCTGCGTCCTTGGCCCCGCCCTACCACTTTATCCAACTATTATTTTCCCACTGATTTGTTTTATACATTTTTTTTAGTTCTATTTTTCTAACTGTTGATATTTCAACTTTTATTTTGGTTTGGTATTTTCATAAAAAAAAGTGCACAATAAATAGAAGTCTTTATTTAATTTGTAAATACCCCCCGGAGTCAATACTTTGTAGAACCGCCTTTCCCTGCAATTACAGCTGCAAGTCTTTTTGGGGATGTCTCTACCAGCTTTGCACATCTAGAGAGGACATTTTTGCCCATTCTTCTTTGGAAAACATCTCAAGCTCTGTCAGATTAGATGGAGAGCGTCTGTGAACATCAATTTTCAAGTCTTGCCACAGATTTTCAATGTGATTTAGGTCTGGACTGTGACTGGGGCATTCTAACACATGAATATACTTTGTTGTAAACCATTCCATTGTAGCTCTGGCTGGATGTTCCGGGTCGTTGTTCTGCTGGAAGGTGAACCTCCACCCCAGTCTCAAGTCTTTTGCAGGCTCTAACAGGTTTTCTTCTAAGATTGCTCTGTATTTGGCTCCATCCATCTTCCCATCAACTTTGACCAGCTTCCCTGTCCCTGCTGAAGAAAATCATCCCCACACCATGATGCTGCCACCACCATGTTTCACAGTGGGGATGGTGTGTTCAGGGTGATGTGCAGTGTTAGTATTCCCCCACACATAGCGTTTTGCTTTTAGGCCAAAAAGTTAAATTTTGGTCTCATCTGAGCAGAGCCCCTTCTTCCACATGTTTGCTGTGTCCCCCACATGGCTTCTCCCAAACTGCAAACAGGATTTCTTATGGCTTTCTTTAACCAATGGCTATCTTCTTCTCACTCTTCCATAAAGGGCAGATTTGTGGAGCGCACGACTAATAGTTGTCCTGTGGAAAGATTCTCCCACCTGAGCCGTGGATCTCTGCAGCTCCTCCAGAGTTCCCATGGACCTCTTGGCTGCTTCTCTGATGAATGCTCTCCTTGCCCGGCCGGTCAGTTTAGGTGGACGGCCATGTCTTGGTAGGTTTGCAGTTGTGCCATACTCTTTCCTTTTTCCAATGATGGATTGAAAAGCGCTTTGTGAGATGTTCAAGGCTTGGGATACTTTTTTTTATAACCTAACCCTGCTTTACACTTCTACACAACTTTATCCCTGACCTGTCTGGTGTTGTTCACTAAGGTTCTCTAACAAACCTCTGAGGGCTTCACAGAACAGCTGTAATTATACTGAGATTAAATTACACACAGGTGGACTCTATTTACTAATTAGTTGACTTCTGAAGGCAATTGGTTCCACTAGATTTTAGTTAGGGGTATCAGAGTAAAGGGGGTGAATACAAATGCACGCCACACTTTTCACAAATTTGTATGTAAAACATTTTGAAAACCATTTATCATTTTCCATCCACTTCACAATCATGTGTCACTTTGTGTCGGTCTATCACATAAAATCCCAATAAAATACATTTAGGTTTTTGGTTGTAACATGACAAAATGTGGAGAATTACACTGTATCATCCCATTTCACCACAGGATTTCACCTGGTGACTTTTCCAGTGCCCTGCCTGTGCTTTTCCAGTTTTTGTGCCTGGAAAATAGAGAACGGCCATGGAGTCCAAAAAGCATTCTTTTTTGCGCAAAAAGCGCTTTTAGACGAACTGGAAAACAGCGACAGTGAAACGGAGTTACTTGAAGAACTGAGCGATAGCGATTGGTGGGAAAATTGGTCATCAGGTACGGAAAGTGAGGACAGCAACGATTCTGATGTCTCTTTCTGGCACATCGCTGCTTTGGAAATTCTGAAGAATCATTTGATATTCTTCCCAAATTCCACAATCTATGTGCCAGAAAGAGACCTCAGAATCGTCGCTGTCGTCACTTTCCGTACCTGATGTTGAATTTTCCCATGCATCGCTATCGCACTGTTCTTCAAGTAACTCCGTTTCACTGTCGCTGTTTTCCACTTCGTCTAAAAGCGCTTTTGCACAAAAAGAACACGTTTTGGACGCCATAGCCGTTCTCTATTTTCCAGGCACAAAGAACTGGAAAAGCACAGGCAGGGCACTGGAAAAGTCACCAGGTGAAATCCTGTGGTGAAATGGCATCATACAGTGTAATCCGCAACGCTCGCAGGGAAGGGAACCGGAAGACAGGTGCCGGCATCGGCCAAGCACAGAGCGGGAGGACAGCGGGAGGACCGCTGGGGATCGCAGGGAAGGTGGGTAACATTCTAGTGTATTCCCGAGTGTGGCTCAGGGTTACCGCTTTTGGTACTGAAAGTTTGCCCCGAGCCACACTCAGTTAATACCGCCAGGGAGGTTAATGTGGTCTTTGGGCACTGCGCACTGTTTGTGGCACTCTCCCACACCCAGTGTACTATGTTAGCTGCAGAGTGCTTTACAGGTCCAGGGTGGTGATGCACCCGCAGGCATAATCCTGTCCCCTGAAGACTCCTTCATACATACACCCACCTGAGGGCCATTCTTATGAAGGAGTGACATGTTTCACTGGGTTATTATTATTATTATTATACAGGATTTACATAGCGGCAACAGTTTGCGCAGCGCTTAACAAAATGAAGGCAGACATTACAGTTACAATACAATTTGGAACAAAAGGAATCAGAGGACCCTGCTCATTAGAGCTTACAATCTAAGAGGGAGGGTAAATTCATACAAAAGGCAATAGCTGTGGGGGATGAGCTGATGGAGCAAGTGAAACAGTGTTATTAGTTAGTAGCCGGATAGGCTTCTTTAAAGAGAAGGGTTTTCAGGGATCGTCTAAAGATGGATAGATTAGGGGACAGTCGGACAGATTGGGGTAGAGAGTTCCAAAGAATGGGAGAAGCTCTGGAGAAATCCTGGAGGCGAGCATGGGAAGAGGTGACAAGGGAGCTAGAGAGCAGGAGGTCTTGGGAGGACCGAAGAGAGCGGCTTGGTTGATATTTTGAGATCAGGTTAAGGATGTAGCTGGGGGCAGAGTTGTGGATGGCTTTGTAAACTATTGTTAGCACTTTGAATTTTATTCGTTGGGTGAGTGGAAGCCAATGAAGGGATTGGCAGAGAGGGGTGGAGGACACTGAACGGTTGGTAAGGTGGATAAGTCTTGCAGCAGCATTCATTATGGATTATCTATGTAAGGGTAATCCAATGAGGAGGGAGTTGCAATAGTTGAGGCGAGAGATAACCAGGGCGTGAATTAAAAGCTTGGTGGTGTCATTGGTTAAAAAGGGCCGTAAAAGGGTTCTGCGTTGGCACTCCCCATTACTTTGGTATTGTGCTCGTTACCACACTGCACTTTTCAGACTGTTGCTGTGGTAAGGTATTGGGGCTTTGCCCATTTTTGGAGCCTGGCTTGTGTTTACTTTCCTCTCCAACTCATTCCTCTTGAGTTGATGCTCTGGAGATTCAATCCAGTAACACATTTGGTTGTGTCGCAAACACTCAATGGGAATAACACCATGACTCTTTTGAATGTGAGGCATCCTCCATTTTTATCCTGCACCCCATTGGCTTGTATTGTACGCCCCTTCCCCCCAGTGATGGCTATGTGCTGTGCCACATACTAATAGGCATGCACATTTATACTGACTTCTCCTGAGGTGATCACCACCACAGTGCCCCTTGCGAATGTCACTGAGACCTTTTCTCTATGCTGCTGCCTTATAGTAACAAAGTCACAGTCAGCCAAATAACCTCCCCTGCTTTTACAGCTGGTGTACCATTTTGTGGGTGCAGCGTGGTGCAGCAGCAGTAACATCCACTCAGTCCAGATGCAGTTGAAAAACTTGTATTGAAGTCAAAGTAAAACAGTTCATGACAAGCCCGGTGGAAGGAGGCCCAACTGGGAAACACTCATGGAAGATAGCAGTGTGTAGCAAAAAAGGTCTCAGCCGAGCTGACAGCATCTGTCTCGAGGGGTGGAATGTGGGCTTGCCAGTCTGACCCAAGTAGGAAGGTTTTCAGTAGAGTGGTGAATCCCTACTCTTTCCCTCCTTGTCTGGAACCTTTCCCTACCACTAATGGCACTTTTCCACTGCAAGTACCGGCTTGGCTCCACTCGGCCCTGCTTGGCTCGGTTTGGTTTTCCATTGTATGGTACTGCATGGTACGGTGTTGGAACGGTTCGGTACGGTTTGGTATGGTTTGCTTTTCCACTAAAGTAGTAAGTGGGTGGGATAACAACGATTCTCTGACCAATCAGTGGCTAGTAGTGACTTACAGTCAAGGCTGCATGCAAAGGATTGTGGGATATGGTATCGGTACAGCCTTCTTGGAACCACAACCGAGGTGGTACTGTTTAAGCGAGCCGTACCATTTGGTTCCATGTAGTGGAAAAGCGCCGCCGTTCCATACCATACCGAACCGTTCCAACACCGTACCATGCGGTACCATGCAGTGGAAAAGCGCAAAAGCGAGCCAAACCGTTTGGTTCCATGCAGTGGAAAAGCACCTTAATATGGTTCCTGACAGACGGTTAACCTGTCCCTACACTACCCATGTGCTGGAGTGCACACTAAACCCAGGAGCCATTGTCTTAAATAGACTCTGCCACATCTAAGATGGCCTTCAGAGTCACATGGGCAGCCAGCATCCAATTGAATCGCTGCCCCAGTGACCCGGGAAACCATTGAGGAACCATGTTTTTGTTGACTTCTTCTCCCTCTGCAATGCTGCTGCGGTTGAGCGCCACCTGCAGTGGAGAAAGTAGACTGCACCTGCCTACAATTTTACTGGACATTCCACACTCACTTGCAGTATGTCAGATAATAAGTGCAAAGGAAGCGGTCCTGCAGGTTTGTTAACCGCTCCAGGGCACTTGCAGTTTCCTTTCTCGAGGACCTGTAATAGGCTGGACCATTGTGCCCTGCTTGGCTCTACACTTTCCTTAGGAGTCTTTCCTGGCTCCATCCAGCTTGGCTTCCTCCTCTTCTTTTTAAAGGGAGGAATTTTCTGATTTGATGACTATAATCACTGCCACAAACGCAGGGGCCATCAGCGTTCTTCTAGGCCCTCTCCTCCAGAGTCTGTCTCTGATATGCCTGCAGCTGCTTCTGCACACTTAGGTTGCACTCCTGATTATCTTCAGCTATCATTTTTGGATAATGTTGTGCCCGAGGATTCTGCAAGAGAGAGCAAGAGGACTTAAATTCTTCCATACAGTATGGTTAAAGCAGTGTGTCTACTTCCACAAATAACCTGTATCCCACTATTCCCTTCTCCCATCCAAGTTCCACATTAAATATAAAACCAAAACCCCAGGACTGTTTATTGAGTAACGAGCAACTGGGAGTAAGGATGGATGTGTGAACTGTCCCTTAGTGACTGCCTACAGCTAAGCAGAGGAGACCCAAAAAGTCATCACACAGCACAGGGGAGAGTGCTACAACTGCATCACTCTTCCAAAGCTATTCAGATTCCCTTCAAAAAGCTCTGAGACCCCCTAGAATCATAGCTCATGCAGGATGGACACACCAGTGTTCTGAATTCTATTTGGAGAGGTAGCAGCTGTGTATGTCAACTCTGTGCAGTGTCAGTGCAGGTGCGATCCCCTGATGACATGGCCTTCCACGAAACACGTAGGGCGTAGCTTATTTTATGACGTCATTGCGCATGCTGCTGGCTAGCGGGTGTCTGCATTTTACATGCTTTTACACAATTATTCTCGTGAGTACCGCTTAATACAATAAATACAAAGTGTGGAAGATATTGGGCCATGGTACAGTATGTGTTCTTTTAATTTGAGTGTAGCACTGCCCCCGTGAGGACTGCTAGATATTCACTCTGCGGGTCCCCCTGGTTACCAGCACACGGCTATAAGCAAATGCAATTTCTTAATTTTTCTTGGCTCTCACTTCAATAATCAGTCCAGGGGTATTTGGTTGTTTTATTGTTTATTGTATAATGGGGATAGGACAAGGAAATAATGGGATACTCCGATCTAACTATTCAAAATGTTTGAGGACTCCTATCTTCTCTACTTTGCTTTCAGGTATGGAACAGCCAGGCTGTTGATTCATCCTGCCACTTTGGATGAATAGGAATTAACTCTCTTATCTTCAAGACGACTTGGTGAACAATCTTTTATCTTCAGGACTCTCTCCCTAGTATCCTCTCTCTCTTTCTGACACTCGTCCACTGACTATCCTATGAGCAGGGGTGGCCCCCCTCAGGTCAGGCCCCCTGACAGGAGTCCCTGTACTCACGATACTGCAGCCACAGGGTCTCCAGTGTCTCCCCTCTCAGTCAGCTTCCCTGGCCCTCTGAGTTCAGCTCCTCTCAGAAACCTCCTCTGGCCCTCAGGTTGACCTCCTGCAACCGCATGGCACCTCTACAGAGGAGGAGGCAGCCGTCCCCTCCCTCCGGGACTCCACTCTCTAACGAAAGACACCTCAGTACATATGCTCCCGGCTTTTTATACAGTATCCCAGCATGCACAGAGGCGACCTGCCCTCTGCCAATCATCAGGACTGTATGAAAGCCTATGCACCTATTGGTCAGGTTTCCTCCCACTGTCCAGCATGCCTCCCTATTGGACCACCGTGAAACACTCTCGAGACTGAATGAATCGCATGCTGAGCACAATGAACGGACCTCACTAACAGATCCTGCTCTCTGGTAGGCAGAGAACAATATAGATGTACCTGCAGCTCCTCTGGTAAGCAGACAGAGCTCAAAACTATCTCACTAGCACCTACCTAGGAGGGTGCTACATCACCAACACTGGCATGTTTCCTGGAGCTGAGGCCGTGGAGAACGGTGTCTGAGGTACGGTCCCGCTGTGTTCCTCTTGATGCTGAACTGACACCTGTGGGATTTTAGTAGAATCATGATGGCCTAACCTCTTATAATGTGGAGGTTAGCCCTTTGGTAACCCCCTTTTTTGTGGTGGTGGTCCAAGGTACGGACTTGTCATTACAGCATCGGTGGTAGAGCAGTGTAAAGACTTAAATACATGAGATGCATGGACATTTTTATATGTTTATATCTTTTTAAAATATGAATGATGGGCTTTATGCACTTTATTGGGTGGATTGATTTATTTATGCACATGGCATTTTGGTGGAATATATCTTTATTGTGATAAAAATGTGTTTATGGCACATCAGCAATTAATTAGAGATAGTACATTATTTTTTTTTTTTTGATAATATATTGAGGTATGAATTGATAACATTTGATATTTTATTTTGGCACGTATGGGCACATTTAGTGTGCTGCATTTAAAGAGACAGTGCACCATTTCTTGTTGGTAAGTTTGTGTTTATCCAGTATTCAGATGTAGTGGTTGTTGCCTATCCAGATCTGCATCAGACACCAAGCTCAGGTTGGTTTTTGTTTGCAGCCCCTCTCTACACACTGTAAGTGCTGCGATAAAAATAGCGTTCGCCATGGAAATGTTTCTCCCGCTGTGGCTCTGTGACTCGCAGCGTTCTCACAGCTTGCTGCTGTGTTCTTTCGCCCCGTTTGACAGTTTGACTCTGTTTGTGTCGCACCACGTCCCCAACGTTTACAACCTATTTAATGATCACTGCATAATGATCCCGATAAGTGACTTTCACTTGCCAAACAGGATTAGAGGTCTGGGTGGGTGAAGGTTTCCTAATGCAATGAATCGCAAATTGATTATAATTAAGGCCGGGGCGAGCTGCAATGCCTTTAAAGTAACGCTTTACTAATGCAATTATGTCTTTTTTCACTAAGGGTTAAATTGAGTCTTTTGAAAGTTTAGTAGATTACATGATAGTTTATGGCATCACACCTACAGTATATGGCCTAAAGCAGCTTTTTTCAACCTTTTCAGAGCAGAGGAACCCATGAAATAACTTTCCAGTCTCAGGGAACCCCTGATAATGACTATATCTACAACTCATGATACATTATGGTGATGGTCAGTGGGAAGAATGCTCCTTACAATTGTGGGAAGATTTACCCCCTTACAGATAACTATAAGGATCAATGGTGTCAGTAGGAACTTATCTAAGAGGCAGAAAATACTCATTGCTCAATCCTAGCAACTTCGCGAGGAACCCTAGGGTTTTATGGAACCCTGGTTGAGAAACCCTGGCCTAAAGGGAACCTCACTCAAAAGAATGGAGTTCAGGTGTTTCCAGTGAAGGATACTATTAATACTATGACATACAAAGACATTTTTACCAATTGTGCACTTCCAACATTGTGGTAACAGTTTGGAGAAGGTCCTTTTCTGTTTCATCATGACTGTGCCCAAGTTTACAAAGGCAGCTCCCTAAAGACATTATTTGATGAGTTGGGTGTGGAAGAACTTGAGGGTCCTGACCTCAATCCTACTGAATACCATTGGGATAAATTGGAATGTCAAAAATGAGGCAGGTCTTCTCATCCACAAAAGTTCTATTGACTGCAAGCGGACCAATTCCCAAAGATATTCTACAAAAGCTTGTGGAAAGCCTTCCCAGAAAAGTGGAAGCCCAGAAGTAGGACTAACTCCTTATTAATGGGCATGGTTTTAGAACCCAAGAATGACCAGTAAGCTTGTGAGCAAGGGGCAACGTGGTTTGGCAGGCAGTAAACACGCAGAGTTCAAGTTAGGCAATAAAGATATATTGTAGGAAGGTTCCACACAATTTATTCCAGCCCGGTGGGTAGGCACACCCATCCAGAGTCACTTGCGAACTGTGAAAGCAGTCTGAAGACCTAAATATATTGCAACAAGAGCGGTAGGTGGCCAGGCCAGTCCACACCCAAAGTGGGGCTTCCTGGAGAAAGGTAGACATTACCTGCATTATCCCTACTTCTCTAGAACTTTTCGCTACCTCTAAGCACTGTCCCTGACAGATGGTTAACCTTTCCCTATGCTAGCCATTCGCATGAAGCACGTCTTAAATAGACGATGCCTGACCCAAGATGGTCACTGGAGTCACATGGGGCACCAGCGTCCAATCGGACAGCTGTCTCCTGGGGACCACAGGAAGTCATAGACACAATTTACATACACCCTTTCAGGTGGCTACAATATATACCTTCTTTAAATCTTTTGGAATGCTCTACAAGTTGAATGGTTTGCACCTCCCCTATTGGTCGCTTCTGGACTTCCTAGCTGGCCCCTTGGTGGCCCATTGCCCTATACTGTTTCACAGTTTTTGCCCTGATATTTTCTCCTTACGGGTCTTCACTCACATTAATTAGGAATAATAATGAATAAGGAGGAATAATATAGCTCTGTACTAGGGATGATCGAACTTTTCAAAAGTTCGGTTCGGCCAGAACATCCGAACTTCCCAAAAGTTCGGCCCGGATTTCAGAACCCCATTGAAATCAATGGGACCCGAACTTCAGTAATCAAAAAACACCATTTTGAAGCCCTAAAACCCAATAAATGCCCCTAAAAAGTGCCTAGGGTTCTGGGTCATACCCCAGGGACTATTAATCACACAAAAGAAAGTTCTTAAAAATTTTCATTTTTGATAGAGAGACAATTATTGAAAAAAGAAAAAAAAATAAATAATTTTCTTTGGATTTCGTATCTGGGGGGTCTAAAAAGTGTACCTGTGAAGTTTCAGCTCTGTAGCATGTCCAGAACCATAAAAAAAAAGATTGTTTGTATTTTGTCACTTATAGAACAGGGATATGGCTTTGCAATTTTCACACCTTGCCGGTTTAGTAGCAGGCGTTTTTTTGGGCATTTTTTGGGGTCTTTTGAGGCAGGCAAAACATCTGAACTTGTGTATACGGGTATATATACACACATACTTATATGTATATATACACCTAGACATATATAGGTGTGATAGTAGCAGAAATATATGCTTGCGCTAATGAAATAATTAACACTAATATGGCTCCGCTCCTATAACACCTATATATGTGTAAGTGTAAAATACATATAAGTATGTGTGCATATATACCACTATACACAAGTTCAGATGTTTTGCCTGCCTCCAAAAACCCCCAAAAAACACCTGCAACAACACACCTGGGCGTTTTTTTTTTTTTTGCCGCTAGCGTTTTTTTTGGGCATTTTTTTGGGTTCTTTGGAGGCAGGCAAAACATCTGAACTTCTGTATAGGGGTATATATACACACACACTTATATGTATTTTACACATACACATATATAGGTGTGATAGGAGCGTAACTATATTGGTGTTAATTATTTCATTAGCGCAAGTAGTGTTTTCTGCTCCTTTCACACCTATATATGTGCAGGTGTATATATATACATACATGGGTGTGTATATATACCCCCTATACACATGTTCAGATGTCATGCCTGACTCCAAACATGTCCTCAAAAAATCCCTATAATCGCCTGCAGCCAAAAAGCAGGCTGACCAGCGAGAAGCCATATTAGTGCACCGAATGTGACTTAAGAGAAACAATCTTTTCTCTATAGCGGTCACCCTGACATGGAAGGGTTTGGTCACCCTGCCATAGCAGTCAGTGTCAGTTCACCCTACACTACATTACGGTCACCCTGGCACTTAACACTTTCCCTACAGAAAGTAAATTTTTGCATCTAACTAAAGTGTAAAAGAGCACCCTAACTACACTAGATATCCCTTTCCTCACACTAATAAATGCTAAATGACACTTTTAAAGTAAAATTAACAGAACTGCTTCCACTCTCTTCCATGTCCCTGTATTACAATGCTAGGAATATGGCGGGGGCTATCTTATATACTGGGGGGCGTATTCACTAATGATTGGCCTAGGGACCCCCTAGTCACTCCAATCACATTCCTAGCATTCTCCTGCCCCCTCAATTGGCTTTTACTAATGGTTCTGGTCTAATCACAGGCTTTTAAAGCCCATTTCCTGGCCCATTGCATTTTGGTCGGTTCTGGTTGCCGAATTCCGAACTTTTCAGCAAAAAGTTCTAAATTCGGCCGAACCTCGAACAGTCAATGTTCGGGTCGAACCGATGGTCGACCCGATGGTCGACCCGAACCGTTCGATCATCCCTACTCTGTACCCCTGAGGAAGCATAACCAGCAAAATGCGTTGGAATCATAAACCTTCTACAATGAGCTGCAACAGGGAGTAATGTTTTGCTGGGTGGCTTAAAGGGCCAAACTACATTAGTCAGGGAAAAATGTTATGCCAGGCAGCTTAAAGGGCTAAAGGGCCAGACTACATTAGCCAGGAAGAAATGTTATGCCAGGCGGCTTAAAGGGCCAGACTACATTAGCCAGGGAGAAATGTATTGCTGGGCGGCTTAAAGGGTCAGACTACATTACCCAAGAAGAAATGTTTTGCCGGGCAGTTTAAAGGGTCAGACTACATTAGTCAGGGATGCGGATGGGCCGAATGACCACACTGTTTGGTTTGCACCAGAACTTTCAATCATTGTGAAAGTTCAGAACTGAATAATGAACCTCATTGAAGTCTACTGGACATGAATTGGAAAAATCAAAAATGCCCATATTAAGACTTATATGCAAGTAATTGGACATACAATGCTTTTTGGGATCCGGGTACTGCCATGGGGGACATGTATCAATGAAAAAAAAGTTTGCAAAAAATGTCATTTTTAAATTAGCAGTGATTTACTGATGCTTAAAGTGAAAGTAACAAAATGAAAAATAACAATAAAAATGAAAAATTCCTTTCAGTATAGTGCCTGGGGGGTCCCCTTAGTCTACCTGTAAAAGTGGCACATCTGTAAAGTGTATAGAAGCTGCTGCAGAAATAATTGCATTTATAAAGCCAAAAAAATGACATTTTCCCTACAAGCTTTCTTTATTTTGTAAACAATGGCTTGGGGAGCCAGTCTGTATGATGAGGCCACAATGTAGTGCACTGGGAACAAGATGAGAATTTTTTTGGATAAAATCTGGTGTCTCTTCCACAGACTTTGGATAGAAGTAACAGGTGCTGAAAAATTGGTCTTTGAGTGTCGAAGGTGCCTTCACACCGTAACTCTAGAGAGGCATTCTTCTCTTGATGGAAGCAAGAATTGCCTTCCTGTTAAAAATTGAAATGATATGCACCTGTCAAACAGGTGTGGAAAAATTTGTCTTTGGGTGTCTGTGGCGCCTTCACACCATAACCCTATAGAGGCACTCTTGATGAAAGAAAGAATTGGCCTTGCTGTCCAAAATTTAAACGATATACACCTGTCAAACAGGTGTGGAAAAATTGCTCTTTGGGTGTTAATTGTGCCCATGAAACCTACACCAAAAAAATGCTTCCAGGTGAAATCAACACCCACAACTATAGGAAGCCTAGAGGTCTTGCAGAGATTTCACATCCCAAAAACACCTAAACAGTGACATCGGCATCAGGGGCTTCATAGCTGCTGGTAATCCAGGACTGATTCATTTTGATAAATGTCAGACGGTCCACGGAGTCTGTGGACAGATGCATTCTTTTATCAGTAACAAAACCTCCAGCAGCACTGAATGCCCATTTGAAAAGCACGCTGGATGCAGGGCAGCCCAGCAGCTCAATTGCATACTGGGCAAGTTCTGGCCAGTGGTCTATTCTCATGACCCAGTAACCCAGTGGATCGTCAGCTGGAAAGCTCTCTATCTTTTTTTTTTTTTTTTTTGATCCTAGATAATCATCCACCATATGATGCAGACACTGCTGATGGGATGTGAATGTGAGAGCCCTGGGTGGCGAGGATTAAAAAAATAGTGAAATGCATCACTTACGCAGCCCCCTTCTCCGCCACTCCTCTCTTGACCAACAGAAGCCTCAAAACTACATTTTCCATGATACTGTAACCTACCAGAGCCTGTAAAAGCTTTAGATAAACTCCTCTTTAAAGTGTCCTCAAGAGATTTCATCTTTTGCACTCTCTGTGGGGACGGGGTGAGTTCTGAGACTTTCCCTTTGTAATGGTGGTCAAGGAGGGTTGCCAACCAATAATGATCCTTCTCCTTGATGCCATGTATTCTTGGGTTCTTTCGCAGGCTTTGAAGCATGAGGGAGCCCATGTACTGGAAGTTTGCATAGGTATGAGAAGCACTGAGGATAATAGTATCTGGAACTGCCTCCTCCCAGCCACGTTACACTCCCAAGGGTTTTGGGATGGAAAACCATCTGTTGAGGGCTGACGTATGTCTTCCTCTGCTTCAATGCCTCCAAAACTGATAGAATCCTCTGGCAAGGTGGGCATGTCACAAATCATGCGGTTTATGGGCAGATAGAATTCCTGCTGAATTTCAGCCAACTGAGCACTGGCTGTGTATGACCGCCTAAAATGGCTACAGACTCTTCTGGCCTTCTTTATCAGATCTTCCAACCCTGGGTATCTCTTGCGGAAACGCTGCACCACCAAATTGAGGACATGTGCCAGGCATTGCACACGTGTCAACTTTCCCTCTCTAAGGACGGACAGGAGGTTGGGCCATTATCGCACACCACCATTCCTGGCTCCAGCTGGTGTGGCGCGAACCAACTCTGGGCCTGCCCCTGCAGAGCTGCAAGAATCTCTGCTTCGGTGTTATTCCTGTCCCCTAGACACACCATCTAAAGCACCGCATGGCACCTTTTAGCATGACTCATTGAATAGCCCCTTGAAAGCTTAGGGGGTACTTGTGGTTCATAGGACAATTCAGCAGAGGAGGGCATATAGAAGGAGGAGGGGGTAGAGCTGACAAATTCCACATCATCACCACTAGCTGTATGGAGATGTGGCGGCACAACAAGCTGCGGCACTGAGCCCTATCCTGCATCCTTCCAAATTGCAAGCAGGGTTACCCAGTGTGCTTTGAATGAAATATAGCATCCCTGACCATGCTTGCTGGACCACGTGTCAGCAATAACACATTGCCTTCCAAGTGATAGTACAGAGTTGCAATGGCCTAACATGAAAAGATATAGAAACTGGGAACCTGGCATTGTGGTACAGCACATTCTGCAAATTCACGGAAGGGGACAGAAACCACCAGACGGAAAGGCACAAGTTGTAAAACCAGAAGCTTTGACAAGCTTGCATTTGGATGCTGGGCATGTAAGTAACAGTGACTGTATTTTTTTTTCACTGCAGCTGATGGGGCAGAGAAATGTGCCAGCTATAGTCTACAGCTGGTGGTGTGCTACTGGCAGATATGCTGCAAAGACCTGGGACACCCTGCGCTATATTATTATATCTGTCAGTTTTTGCCACACTTGATGTGCTTGAAACAAAGTTTGCAAATTGCAACAGTGAGATCGGCTGCACATGTACTAAAAAAGGCAGCTGAGATGTGGGAAGGGTGTTGGGAGATTACAGCTCCACCATGTGATGGAATAGGGTGGCTTCTCTCTACTCTTCCATGATGGTTGTCTCATTGGGGTTGTGCCTCACCCTCACTTTCCTCCTCTTCTCTATCCTGCACCCAAGTCACGTCAGTGACCTCATCATCACCATCTCCTCCATCCTTATTACCACTGGAGACAACTTGGCAATACACTGCGGCCTGGTGGAATATGACTGCCAATTTGTGTACCAGTGTTCTCCCCTCTCTGTAGGCTCATGTTCCTACCTTCCTCAACCACAGAACCAACATCTGAATCAAGTAATGGCTGTGTATCGTCAAGGAGCAAGTGTCTGACGCTGTGTTCAAATAACTCAGATGACTCCTCCATGCCTGATGCTGGGGCTATGGCAGGAATAGCTGTGAACAAGGAGGCAGATTTAGCTAATCTGGCAGCTGCAGTGGACTGTGCACTAGTCTCTGCTTGGGTGATGGAGAATGAGGAGGATGAGGATGGTTTAGTGCGCCAGTCCACCACCTCCTCTACATGCTGTGGCTGGATGGCATGGGCAACATCACTAAACAGAGGAAATGATGCCCTGCCTGAGGACTGACCACTTTCACCTTTGCCTGTGGACACATACGCTGCTGGCCCCCTCACAGTGCCATGGGAACATCAGCCTCTCCTTGTTGGCCTCCCAGACATGATAGGGGGTGCTTATTAAGAAAATATAATAAAGATGTGGAAATGTGTACGTGGATGCACTGTAATCAATGGAAAATTGTGTTTGGTGAACTTTAACCTCAGTACTCGCTACACAGACACACTCCGCCGATACTACAAAATACTGCAGTAAAACTGCACTAACGCACAGAAATATACTGCGTTAAATGTGCACTAACACACTGAAATATACTCAAGTGATACATTTCCACAGACTGTTGCCACGGGTAACCCAGGGGAATCCAGAAAATGCAATTCTCAGCAGTCTTCTAGGGGGCAGTGCTATATATATATATATATATATATATATATATATATATATATATACAGTGCCTTGCGAAAGTATTCGGCCCCCTTGAACTTTGCGACCTTTTGCCACATTTCAGGCTTCAAACATAAAGATATAAAACTGTAATTTTTTGTGAAGAATCAACAACAAGTGGGACACAATCATAAAGTTGAACAAAATTTATTGGATATTTCAAACTTTGTTAACAAATAAAAAACTGAAAAATTGGGCGTGCAAAATTATTCAGCCCCTTTACTTTCAGTGCAGCAAACTCTCTCCAGAAGTTCAGTGATGAGGATCTCTGAATGATCCAATGTTGACCTAAATGACTAATGATGATAAATAGAATCCACCTGTGTGTAATCAAGTCTCCGTATAAATGCACCTGCACTGTGATAGTCTCAGAGGTCCGTTTAAAGAGAAGAGAGCATCATGAAGAACAAGGAACACACCAGGCAGGTCCGAGATACTGTTGTGGAGAAGTTTAAAGCGGGATTTGGATACAAAAAGATTTCCCAAGCTTTAAACATCCCAAGGAGCACTGTGCAAGTGATAATATTGAAATGGAAGGAGTATCAGACCACTGCAAATCTACGAAGACCTGGCCGTCCCTCTAAACTTTTAGCTCATACAAGGAGAAGACTGATCAGAGATGCAGCCAAGAGGCCTGGATGAATGGCAGAGATCTACAGCTGAGGTGGGAGACTCTGTCCACAGGACAACAATCAGTCGTATACTGCACAAATCTGGCCTTTATGGAAGAGTGGCAAGAAGAAAGCCATTTCTTAAAGATATCCATAAAAAGTGTCATTTAAAGTTTGCCACAAGCCACCTGGGAGACACCAAACATGTGGAAGAAGGTGCTCTGGTCAGATGAAACCAAAATTGAAATTTTTGGCAACAATGCAAAACGTTATGTTTGGCGTAAAAGCAACACAGCTCATCACCCTGAACACACCATCCTCACTGTCAAACATGGTGGTGGCAGCATCATGGTTTGGGCCTGCTTTTCTTCAGCAGGGACAGGGAAGATGGTTAAAATTGATGGGAAGATGGATGGAGCCAAATACAGGACCATTCTGGAAGAAAACCTGATGGAGTCTGCAAAAGACCTGAGACTGGGACGGAGATTTGTCTTCCAACAAGACAATGATCTAAAACATAAAGCAAAATCTACAATGGAATGGTTCACAAATAAACATATCCAGGTGTTAGAATGGCCAAGTCAAAGTCCAGACCTGAATCCAATCAAGAATCTGTGGAAAGAACTGAAAACTGTTGTTCACAAACGCTCTCCATCCAACCTCACTGAGATCAAGCTGTTTTGCAAGGAGGAATGGGCAAAAATTTCAGTCTCTCGATGTGCAAAACTGATAGAGACATACCCCAAGCGACTTACAGCTGTAATCGCAGCAAAAGGTGGCGCTACAAAGTATTAACTGAAGGGGGCTGAATAATTTTCCACGCCCAATTTTTCAGTTTTTTATTTGTTAAAAAAGTTTGAAATACCCAATAAATTTCGTTCCACTTCATGATTGTGTCCCACTTTTTGGTTGATTCTTCACAAAAAATTACAGTTTATATCTTTATGTTTGGAAACCTGAAATGTGGCAAAAGGTTGCAAAGTTCAAGGGGGCCGAATACTTTCGCAAGGCACTGTATATATATATATATATATGTATATGTGTGTATATATATATATATATGTATATATGTATATGGAAGAGTGGGCTCCCTCCAGTTCTGGTCAGTTCTGGTCACAGGACTAAAATCCATGGCATTTGCTCATGTGACCTCTGCAACCAAGCATGTTCCTCATGGCTGCATGCAGTGGAAGAGAGTGGTTAGCTGTCCGTAACATCTCTGACCTTTTTATATTTACAGAAGTTCATGGAATGAGAAATGTATATCTCCGTACAATGATACAGGTGGTGTATGATGGGGCTGATCTGTATAAAAGGTTAAGGAAGCAGTTTAGCCACGTTCTCCTCTCTCTTCCTCCTCCTCATGCCCCCACATGGCAATAAACAGGCACCATATGCTGCCAATAAAGGAAGCCAAGTGCCTGTGTGCCAGCTCCTTTGCCAGGACATAAAGCCATCAGTCAGAAGAGTTACAGCCCCAGAATACTGCCGAGACAAGGCTGATATGTTTCATTGGAGGCAAATGTCACCATGTTTATGTAAAATGCAGTGTTTGTCCCGCCAGATGTTACCTACTCACTAGACTCTGCCTCTCCCCGACACGTCTTAACCGTATGTCTGCCGCCGCTCTGCGCTACACACAGGACGCGCCATGAGCTCTGCAAAACTATTTGAGACTAAGGAGGAAGGAAGGAAGGAAGGAAGGAAGGAGGGAGGGAGGGATGGAAGGAGGAGATGGTTGACTTCACATATAGTAGGAAGGAAATGGAAAGGGAAGATGGATATGGGAAGGAAAAAGTACGAGGGTATGGATGGAATGAAGAAGGAAAAATATAAGGGGAGGGAAGAAAGGCATTAAGGAAACATGGAAGGAAAATACAAGAGAAGGAAGGAGCGGAGGGATGAGAAGACTGGATTCACGTCTAACAGCAAGGAAGTGGAAAGGGAAGATGGATAAAGGAAGGGAGGGAAAGAGGGAAGAGGTATGAGGGGAGGGAGGGATAGAAGGAGGAAAAATATAAAGGGAAGGAAGGAACAAAAGAAGCAAGGAAAGATAGATGGATTAAAGGGAAAAAAAAGGAAAATGAAAGAGAAGGAAGGAGGGGAGGGATGAGAAGACTGGATTCACGTCTAACAGCAAGGAAGTGGAAAGGGAAGATGGATAACAGAAGGGAGGGAAGAAAGGAAGAAAAAATGTGGGTGTAGGGAAGGAATGAAGGAGACAAATATTGGCGGAGGGAAGAAAAGAATGAAGGAAGCAAGGAAGGACACATGAGGGAAGAAAGGAAGAAGGGAAGGGATGAGAAGTCTGGATTCACATGCAATAGGAAGGAAATTGAAGGGGAAGATGGACGAGGGAAGGGAGGGAAAGAGGGAAGAGGTATGAGAGGAGGGAGGGATAGAAGGAAGAAAAATATAAAGGGATGGAAGGATCAAAAGAAGCGAGGAAAGATAAATGGATTAAAGGAAGAAAAGAAGGAAAATGAAAGGGAAGGAAGGAGGTGAGGAATGAGAAGATTGGATTCACATATAATAGGAAGGAAATAAAAACAGAAGATAGAAAAGGGAAGGGAGGGAAGGAAGGAGTATAAGGGGGGGGGGGGAGAAAGAAGTATGAGGGGAGCGAAGGAAGCAAGGATAGATGGATAGAAGGAAAAAAAATAAGGAAAATGAAAGAGAAGGAAGGAGGGGAGGGATGAGAAGACTAGATTCACATATAACAGCAAGGAAATGGAAAGGGAAGATGGATAAGGGAAGGAAAAGGTGTAGGGAAGGAATGAAGAAGGAAAATATTAGGGGAGGAAAGAATGAAGGAAGCAAGGAAGGATGGATTAGGGAAGAAAGGAAGGAGGGAATGGATGAGAAGTCTGGATCCACATATAATAGGAAGAAAATGGAAGGGGAAGATGGATGAGGAAAGGGAGGGAAAGAAGGAAGAAGTATGAGGGGAGGGAGGGATAAAAGGAGGAAAAATATAATGGGATGGAAGGAAGGAACAAAGGAAGTGAGGAAAGATGGATGGAAGGAGAAAAAGAAGGAAAATTAAAGGAAAGGAAGGAGGGGAGAAATGAGAGGATTGGATTCACATATAAAGGGAAGGGAATGGAAAGAGAAGATGGATAAAGGAAGGGAAGGAAGAAATGAAGAAAAAAATGAGTGTAGGGAATAGGATGGAATGAATGAGGAAAATATAGGGGGGGGAGGAGGAAGGATGGTTGGAAGGAAGGAAGAAATGATGGAGAGGAAAGAGGGAATGGATGAGAACACTGGATCCACATATAATAGGAAGGAAATGAAAATGAAAGATGGATAAGGGGAGGGAAGGAAGAAAGGAAGAAGTATGAGGGGAGCGAAGGAAGGAATGAAGGAAGCAAGGAAGGATGAAAGGAAGAAAGAAAGTATGAGAGAAGGGAATAAAGCAAGGAAAACATATAAGGGGAAGGAAGGAATGAAGATAGAAGGAAGGAAATAAAGAACAATGCAAGGAAATGAAGGAAGGAATGGGAAGACTGGATTCACATATAACAGGAAGGACATGGTAAGAGAAGGGGGATAGGAGGAAGGAAGGAAGGAAGGAAGTAAGGACAAAAGAGGGAGGAAAGGATGTAGGGTGTTAAAAATATAAGGTTAGGGATGGAAAGAAATGAAAGAAGCAAGGAAGGAAGGATGGAAGGAAGGAAGAAAGAGAGTATGCATGAAGAGAATAATTATGATCTTCTTTTCCCCTTCTCTTCCCTCCTATTCTGATTAGCTACTGAAAATGAAGAGAATTTTCTGGGACTTTCATGTAAGGGAATCCCCTTAGCTGGCAGTTGGTAATTGAATACTCCTAGGCCCCCAACACTGTAATATGGAAGTGGGAAGTGTCCTCTGTTTAGTGATCAGAGTGACTTGGATCTGACATTTGGCTTCCTCTTCTTGCTCCCAGCGGTAAACAGAGAGGCAGGGGAAGCAAAGAAAGGTAAGTAAAAACTACTGGAGTAGCCAACACCAAAGAGAACCTGTGGCTTTGTCCTGCATGAGCAAAGCACAGACCCCCTCTAATTTTTGCCCAGCAAAAGTTACATGACATTGAAGTGCTGGCAAGCTGGAATTGTATCTTCCTACATATTTATAATTCAATTTGTATCTGGAACAGAGAAGTCTGTAGCTGCGCCTCATTGCTTATAATATTTTATGCCTCAATTTTCAGGTCCAGTGGAGGGTGCCGCCAGAAAAGGTCCCAAATCCGTTGATTTGCTGGCAGTAGAAGAAGGAGCTTGCTGGATGGTCCAGCCATATTATCTATATTATTGTCAGTGACATAGAGCCACAGATGTCCCCCACCAGGCCACCAGCAGATGGTAATAGGTCTGAGAAGAGGGCTAAACTGCACAGCGGTGACTCGCCTGAAGGAATTTAGTGATCCCAAGTTACTGGAAATGTGTAGTTTGGGCTTAACGAGTCCCCGTCCTTCTGTGCTTTATAGCTTCATTAGCTTCTTGCTGTGAAGACTTGTTTACTACATCTGATTTGTGCCACTATACTGACTGGAGGGACTGCAGGAGTTAAAGGGAACCTGTAGTGTTTTGTCAGTAAGTCAGTTAACTAACTGAATGGCCGATTACTATTCTGTTAACAAACGTGCAGTTTATTAAATAGGTGCAAAGCTGCAAAGAAAAAACTGCAAAACAGATTTGGGATGGCAAAGAGCATGCATTAACTGCAGGAAAAAACAATACAAATTATGAAAGCTGCACCAACATGGACTCTTCACGGCGAGGTCTTTGTGACTCAATCATTGTAACATGTGACTGCATAGCATAGCCTCTATAAGACTCTACAGTATATCAACAAAGAGTCTATCAGAGATATAAGTAGCACTGCCCCCTAGAGGGCTGCTGTATATAACACTTTCTGGATTCCCCTGGGTTACCCGTAGCAACTGCTTGCAGAAACGTATCACTTTGAGTACTTGGCTCAGTCAATGATCAGTCCAGGGGATGTTGTTTTGTAGTTTTATTTAGAACTGGGATAGGAGAAGGGATGAGTGGGATACTCCAACTAGTAACTATTCACAGTATTGAGGACATCTGACTTAAGGATGCGGCAAGGCCGCTGCTTCACTCTGCCACTGGAATGAAGGTAATTTAGGTGTTCCTGCTTGTAATTATCTTCAGGGTTCTAACTTGGCACCCCCTTTCTCTCTCACTCTGTGCAGCTGACTCCCGTCCACTGACTCCTACACTCTGGAGTGGTCCCCTTCCTGGGAAGACCCCGGGCAATTTCTTCTGTAGTCATGGACACTGTTTTTCCAGAGTAACCGATGCCCACCTCCACCAGTCAGCTTCTCTTGGACCTTCGGATTCAGTCACACACTCTGGTTCACCAGGCCGACCACCTGTGACCACCATCCACTGCTGCAGAAGATGAGACACCTGTCACCCTCCTTCTGGGACCTGGCTTCCCACCCAAAGACCCAGAGCACGTGTCCTTGGCTTTATATACCCTGCCCCATAATGCACCGATACAGCCCATCTGTGCCATTCCCTGGGGCAGTAACAAAGCCTGTGTGTCACTGGCTGGGTTTCCTCCACTGTCCAATGTGCATCCCCATTGGACACAGTGGGGACACTCCCTCCGCCCAGATAAATCACACACTGGACACATGGAGCAGGCCTAACTAAGAAATCCTTCTCCCTGAGAAGCAGGGGGCATATAAATTTGGCCTGCTGCTCTGCTGTTAAGCAGACAGAGCCAAAACTACTCTGCCTACCTAGCACCTATCTAGGAGGGTGCTACATATACTACTGCAGTAAAACCATTCAAAAGACAAACAAATGCTTGCAAATATCCTCATAGACAGCATCTCTCCCAATAAAGTCCAGGGTAACTCTGGTAACACAGGTGAACAGCTGGAGGGATCCAAGGACAAAGGGTCAACTAGCTGTTATAGTACTCTGGTATCAGTCGGGTGGGGAATCCCCACAGTATCTGGGTCTTCCTGGTCAGCGACCTTTAGGCTCCTGCCCAGCTGCCGGCATGTCAGTTCTGATAGTGGAGGGCCATTTACCTGGCTGCAGATCATTTTCCAAGCTACTTCTGCCTCTTCTGGTGTGGCTCATCTGAGCTGCTGAGGTAGGGAAACAGAGGTACTTCTCTTTCCTGCGTATTTCCAAGAACCTAAGGAGTTGTGGAAAAATAGGTTTATGGGGCTGGTACCTGCTACTGAATATGGTAAGTAAATGGCCACTCTGCTACGCTCCACCACTGTTGACCTTGTTGTTCCAGGCAAGTTTACAAACCATTAAAATGTATCTTGTGCAAATGTGTTTATTGAGCACCCCAAAGTTAGATCTCTGGGAGTTACCCTGGTTTCATCCTCTGGGACAAGTGGTGATACGTCTCAGGTGTGTCAGTTAATGGTGAATCAGGGGGCACCAAAGTGGGATCATGAATCTAAGCCGAGTGACCATTGGGCTTTAATTGCTGGAAATATGCTGGAATAGCAGGAGGCAGCCACCATTGAATATTTGGTGGCAGAGACATTTGTGGCTCACAAATGTGGACAGGTTTTAAAAAAAAAAAAAAAAAACCTTTTGGGGGCATCTCTGTGGGTCTTGATGTGTTTGAGGACTTAAGTGTGTAAGTGTTTCAGTTTTTTACCTTGGATCTGAACCTGCAACCTCTGCAGTGTCTGGCTGTGGCTCTTCCCGAGGTGCCACAAAAATACAAGGAGTTCCATGAATGGCAGCCATGCTGAGTAAGTGCCCCCCTGTGGCCAGTATGCAGAAGGGCAGCCATTTGGCACAGGACCTGAAAGATTAGGGTGATCACTCTAGCAGCAGCAACTAATAAAATGATTGTCGGCTTCCTCAGGAACCCCTCAGGTATGAAATATACTGTACATACTTACATTGTGCCAAGCTGGGCCCATGTAAGAAATGAAGAAATAAAGACCATACCTGGAGTTTAGATTAAGGATGAAAGTAAGAAGATGGTAACATGCGTGGTCATCTTTAGTAATAGTAATGGGACAAACTGTGTAGTATACTCACAAAGATGACCTTACAATGTACAACATGTCTAACAATTATAGTGGACCTTGTAGTGCAATGCAGAGTCTGCTCAAAGTGCCCTGGCTTCCTCATCATTAACACATCATCTACTGTTAGTAGGCGTAAAATCTACCTGTATAGCAAAAAGTTTGATTCATGTTTACCTTACAGATCTGAGCCTGAGATTGGGAGTGAGGACACCCACGGCATTGCAGCAGGGACCACATTGCAACATTAGCTTAGCTGCAACAGGGAGACTGGAGTGTCCACTCACACTTTTTCCCCACTTTCAGGAGATGCTTTTGGGGTAGAGAATGAAGGTCACTGCATAATCTCTGGGATTGGTGAGGGTTTTTTTTGCCCATTGCTGATACTGCTAGCAGGGACTGAGTCACTGAAAGAAGGACACCAATTGTACTCAATCCATACCACACCCATACTGCACGCTTTACCGCACTTATTCCAAACCTAGACTGCACCTCTACCAACCATATACTGATTTATACCAAACCTTTACCGCATCTGAACCACAACTACCTTGCATTTGTGCCGAGACTATAACTATACTGTACCTATACTGCATGCAACTGGGACTGTTGCTAAGTGCACTGATGCTCCCTAAGGGCCCCAACGAGAACCAGAAGAAGAACATCTCAAAGCCCGTTTGTTCCCCTGCCCCTTCCGCTACGATTATTCTTTTCTTTTGGACAGTGGATACCCAGTCAGTTTAGGACTAGAATCGCCGCCATAACTGTGCTCTGGCAGTATAGTTCCAGTACTCGGTAGATTAAACTTTAATACTGCTCACTGCTGCATTTGAGATGGTCTTGCTACTGTTTATGGATGTCAAATGTTATCTTATGCCTAGTCCTTACTGTTGGTCAATTTGTATGCTAAATTAGGTTATTACCATTGTTAATCCATTTTACGCTTACCAAGTTATTGGGTGACAATATATTAAGTTTGTCTTTGCTACCTGGTTTGGTGCCTGTTTTCTTTGATATATCGCTACTATTGGGTACTAAGTATTACTTTCAATGATTTCCTGGGATGTTGTAGGTTTGTACACTCAACCTGGTGTGTCAGGGGGCCTGAGGTTCTTGGGAAGGTTGAGGCAAAGAACAGAGGACCCATCCTATCCATCGGCTACTATGGGGGGTAGCCCTACACTAGTTGTGACATCCAGTGGCGGCCCATCCATTAGGGGTGCAGGGACACCGCCCCCCCCATCCATGCGTCTGGCCCCCTAATCTACATGCAGGGAGCCGGACACACGGATTCCAATGGGGGATTTTTTTTTTGAAGCACATGCTTAGGGCCAGAGGCTCTAATAGGCTTCAAAAAAGGGTGGGCTCTGGGCGCAGAGCACTGCGCCCTGAACCCACCCAGTTGTGTGACAATAGCAAATTAATATTCGCTATTGTCACAGTGATTCACCAATCAGGAAGCGGGTCCTGAGACCTGTTTCCCTATTGGCCGAAATAGAAGGCATCCTATTGGCCAAGGAGGGAGGAGACAGCAGCCGAGAGGGAACATGGGTACTGAGGGGGGAAGCTGCTGCCACCTGTCAGTCCTTCGGAGGTAAGTTAACTGGCGCGGGGGGTCCATCTGTCTGTCTGTCTGCCTGCCACTGGAGTGATTGAAGGAGGGTCCGGGGGGTCCGTCTGCCGCTGGAGTGATTGGAGGGGGATCTGGGGGGGGGGGTATGTCTGCCGCTGGAGTGATTGGAGGGGGGTTCAGGGGGTCAGTCTGCCGCTGGAGTGATTGGAGGGGGTTCCCGGGGGTCCGTCTGCCGCTGGTGTGATGGGGGAGACCGTCTGACACCCGCCGCCCCCCCCCTCCCCCGAATGATGAAGCACAGGCTGCCACTGTTGACATCACCGTCCTTTTAGCAATACAGAGCAGGCAAAATCTTTCAAGACCAATCCATTGCAAGAGCAGATTTCGACTGCTGCGTTCCCCAGGATCCTGCCAGAAGGTGTGACATCATCTTCACCTAGACACCACAGGAGGAAGACGGGGGGAGATTAGTATACAGCCCATCTTTTTTCTTCATAGGTGCATTTTACACCAACAGTAGATGATTCGTGAAGGTGGCGACCCAGACAGTGTTAGCAAACCTTGCATTTTACCACCAGGTCCACGGTCGGTGAGGTGGGATAGGTCATCCTTACACACACACAAATGCCAAACTACAGAGCCCTGCATGCATTTGCTCTCACCTTCACTTTGGATGGGCAAGGGATCATTGCTGCCACCGTCCAGATGGAAAGTGTTTTATTGTACGCCTTGAAGCTCCATTTCACAGCTGTCTGTCCCAGATGTCTAATGAATCTGTGAGCAGCGCAGAAAGTCATTAATGCTGCGGTCGTTATCGGACATGGGGGGAGGGGGGATTAGGGGGATTGTGAATTATGTTTCTGTCCTTCACCCATTTTAATGCTTCTTGTATCCTCAATCGCTAGATGTCTCCCCATACACAGAGCAGACCACCATTTCCGTAACTACCTATTCTATCTACAGGAAGCCCAATGTCTTACTATCTGCCGGTCTGTTTCTGATCTAATTACGTACTAAGTCAGTGACACAGAGCAAGCATTCAGCATGCGGCCAGTGAAACCAATACAAGATACACACATACATGCTTGTTCTGGGTAATGGACTTCAGAGGATCACCATGACAGTGGGGTAACTTGTATTCTCAGCAAGAGCAAACAGCAATGTACTTGCCTCTATCAGTGTGCCATACAACTGCTTTCCTATAGATAGCGAAACCAACATTTTCTGAGACCACACTGATTTCACTGTAAAGTGATTGTTGTGGGCCCCCAAGTATCAATGTGTCTTTGTTCTGGACCCCAAAGTATCAAGATTAGATTTTTCTGGAACCCCAAGTGTTAAGCCCCGTACACACGTACCGATCGTCGGCCGAACGATCGGCCGTCTTTTGTCCAGGGCTGTCCTGTCCGCTGAAAAGTGCAAAAGACTGCACACGAATTTTGTCGGCCAACAACAGCCGACTGCAGAAGTGAT